>NW_027507903.1:17837032-18477032 GCF_037356315.1 Lithobates pipiens
ATATGTATTCTGCTACATATTTTTGGTAAAAAAAAAAAAAATCCCAATAAGCGTATATTGATTGGTTTGCGCAAAAGTTACAGCGTCTACAGACTACTGGATAGATTTATCGACGATCTGAGATTTTTAGCAGGACTGCGACATTGAGGCGGACACACAAGCTTACGTTACGTAAACAGGTGGCCCCGCCCCCTCTGATGCCACTGGGAAGCCATTGGGGAGTCCCTGTGCGTCAGAGGGGGGCGGGGTCACCCGGGGACATCACTATGCGGTCCCGCCCTCAGTTATAAAAGAACTGTCACCTGCGAGGACGCGTCATACGGCGGGTGCCTCCCATGGAGGCAGATCTTTTTTATTTTTATTTTTTCGGTCCGTTGGCGGACCGAGAGAAGAAGATGAATGGACTTCGTGGGACTTTTTTTTTTTTTTTTTTATGAATATGGGGTACACTGTACCCTTACTCATTCACCAAAAATAAATAAAACATTTTCAAGCATAGATTAGAGCACTCCCCTTAAGAGAGTGCTCCTAATCTCAGCTTGTTACCTGTAAAGAACAGACTTGGGAGCCAGAAATCTTGCTGATTGATAGGGGATCAAATACTTATTTCACTCATTAAAATCCAAATCAATATATAAAACCTTTTTTTATGTTATTCTGTCTCTCACTGTTAAAATAAACCTACCATTAAAATTATAGACTGATCATTTCTTTGTCAGTGGGCAAAAGTACAAAATCAGCAGGGGATCAAATATTTTTTTCCTCCTCACTGTATCAATCACAAGTGGGTCTGATGGGGAACTAGCCCCTCAGCTGCCCCTTTAGATTGCTCCCACTTTCAGCGTCACTAGTTGCTAGAAGCCTGCCGGCTGTGAAGCAGATAGCGTCCTTGACTATCAGAGACAGGTAAAAAGGGAGGATGGGAGTGGCAGCAAACATGCCGCTTTGCTACCCAGCATACAGAGACAGGTGCTTTGCCTGTCTCTGTACACCAAATACCTTCAGTTTTGTTATTTACGAACCGAAGGCAATTCGTTTTTTTTTTCTTAAAGCGGAGCTCCAGTAGTTTTTGTGCTTATTAAAAATCAGCGTCTATAAAAATTGTAGCTGCTGACTTTTCATAAACACACATTCACCTGTCCCAGAATCCAGAGATGTGCTGACCTGAACAGTTGCTTCTTTCCCTCTCCTCTCCCCAGGGATTTCAACAGTGGACACCCAGCTGTGACAGCTTGCGGCTTCTCAGCCGGGTGCGCACTGCACATTTACGAGTCGCGCTGCGCCTGCAGAGTGATCCAGGAGCCTTCTGGGACCTGTGACGTGTCCCAGAAGGCAGCAGGAAGTGAGGGGGAGAGGAGAACTTCCGCTCGGACTGCCTAGGCGGGTACCAGTCAAAAACTGGGTACTCGCCCCCCCCCCCCCCTCCGCCCCAAAAAAATTTGCATGGCAAATCTGGCAGTGCGGGAGGGAAGGAGCGCTGAAAGCAGAACTTCCCCTTTTGGGTGGAGCAACACTTTAATTTAGTGGATCCGTAGCTCTGCTTTGTAAAGGTGGCACTGTTGAGAACCACCTGAATCTGCCACAAGTTCCTGTAAAGCTGCCGAAACTGGCAGGAGGGATTATTTCATTTGGAGCAGGACCCTCTAAAGGGCCATACCTTTAGAAAAAGTGTTGCCTGTGCTTAACTGAATTCAGTTGCAACAATGCTAATGGTATTAGCAAGCAGAAAACTGAAATATTTCAAACATTTATACCTGAGCAGGAGTAGCCCCAATGGATAACTGCATGTCTGGTGGAAAGGGCAAGGAAAAGGCAGTTCATGCTGCAGGGCCTGTGCCAGTATTTACATTTTCCAGCCGACCTGACCCTTACTGCACAGAATCCATCAGTCCGACCATTGTGCACTATGAGTCAGTCTGATATAGACCCAGCTCTCCAGGAACCCAGACAGAGGAAACACTCCACCGGCCTTCTACATGTCAGGCAGCAAGGAGAACATTAATAAATTGCAATTTGGCAGCTCATTGGCTACTAAATGATGCTTTCACTAAAAGTACTGTTACCACTTACAGCAAGCATTTCCAGCAGGTTAAAATTTACCACTTGCCCACCAGCCACTGTGTATATACGGCGGCAGGTCGGCTCGATAGGGCACGATGTGACACTCAACAGCTCAATGTAACACTCTGGGCGAGCGTGCGGCCGCTGAACACTGTGTGTCCCGCAGATTTGATGTCCGCTGGTGACCCACGATCGCAGTACACAGAGGCAGAACGGGGACCTGCCTATGTAAATAAGACGAATCCCCGTTCTGACAGAAGACATCATGGAGATCTGCTGTTCCCAGTGATCGGGAACAGCGATTTCTGTGGTGTTCCAGTGAGCCCAGGAAGCACATAGTTAGAACACACCTGGGGAACACAGTTAACCACTTGCTCGCCCCCTAGTGTTAACCCCTTCTCTGCCCGTGTCATTTTTATATTGATCAGTGCATTACTTTTGCACTGATCAATGTAATAATGTGACTGGTCCCCAAAAAGTGTCACTTAGGGTCAGATTTGTCCGCTGTATCGCCAAAAATCGCAGCTCGCCGCCATTACCAGTAAAAACATAAAAAAATAAAAAATAAAAAAACAATAAAAGTCCATAAATCTTTCCCATAGTTTGTAGACGTGATAACTTTTGCGCAATCCAATCAATATGCACCTACTGAGATTTTTTTTAACCAAAAATATGTAGAAGAATATATTGACCTAAACTGATGAATAAATTAGTTTTTTTATATTTTATTTTAGAAAATGTATTATAGCAGAAAGTAAGAGATTTTTTTTTTCTCTTTTTAAAAATTGTCAGTCTATTTTTTGTTTCACAGAAAAAAAAAAAAAAAATGCAGAGGTGATCAAATACCATCAAAAGAAAAAAAAAATGGGAAAAAAAAGACATTCATTTTGTTTGGGTAATTAAGGCTGCTTTCACACTGGGGCGGTATTCAGGCCTGAAAAAAAACGGCCCCTTTCACTCCAGTGTGAAAGCCGGAGGGCTTTCACACCGGAGCGATGCGCTGGCAGGACGGTGAAAAAAGTCCTGCTAGCCGCATCTTTGGAGCGGTGAAGGAGCGGTGTATTCACCGCTCCTACCCATTGAAATCAATGGGACACCGCGGCAATACCGCCGGCAAAGCGCCGCTGCAGCGGCGCTTTGCGGGCGGGTTTAACCCTTTTTCAGCCGCTAGCGGGGGTTAAAACCACCCCGCTAGCGCCCGCAGACCGCCGCTAAAACGACGGTAAAGCGCCGCTAAAAATAGCGCCGCTTTACCGCCGACGCCGCTCCCGCCCCAGTGTGAAAGCAGCCTAAGAAATATATTTAATCGCTGATGTGAGTACAATAATATTAATCGTATCCCTAAACCACACCAGTTCCTGTGCTGAAAAAAGCTGCACCAAAAAAAATTGATTCCTCAATATGTCATAAAATTATATAAAATATTAGTGCGCTAAAATCAATTGTGGTCAAAAAATGTTAGAAATCTACCTTCCCAAAGGTTTCCAATAAACACCTTGTATAATCAATAGTATAAAGTGCTCTCATGCATACTGTGCAAAATAAGTGCAATATGTGCAAATTAGTGCAATCCTGATCACATAAAGTGCTCTCATATATATGTATACACAACCAGATAATAATCGGTTAATTAGATAATTATGGAGACTAGGAAATTAGAGTGCTAAATAATATATATATAATATAATTTTGTTTGGGTACAACTTCGCATGACCGCGCAATTGTCAGTTAAAGCGACACAGTGTTGTATCGCAAAAAATGTCCTGGTCATTAAGGGGGTAAAACCTTCTGGGGCTGAAGTGGTTAAAGAAGATCTAAACTTTACCCGCTTCCATACCAGGCCAATTTTGGCATCCCTCTCCTACATGCAAGGACAGGGATAGGGACAAGGAGAGAAGAGAGGGACCCCCGAATCAATTCCCAGGGAATGCCCAGCTGCTCAACCCCACCGAGGCAGGGAGAGCTGTACTTACCATCCAGACGAGCTGGGGATATCCCATCACAGACCCACTTTCTGATCAGTAAGGGGTGGCTGCTGGCCACGGCACACTGTGACACAGACATCAGTAGCCCAGTCACATGTGTGCCCTGGAGCGTTGCGCTCACTGGCCGCCCCTGGAGCCTGAGGGGCATGTCGTGGCCGACCCAGCACATAGCTATAGTCTGCACACGCTCGATGGCCAGGCTGGGGAAACTACAAGGATAAGGGTATCCAGCCTGTCAGCCAGCCGGCTGTTGATAGTAGATCACAGGATCCAAAAATCTTGCGCAAAAGGCAAACTTCTGCAAAAAAATCCCTAGGTCCATCTCCTTCACTAGGCAGAAAAAAAACTGAGCTGCAGGAAGCAGGCTGAGGGGATGTTACTGGAGGGACCGCCCCCTGGGCGGAACTGTAAAGTTCTGTTTTTTCACATGTATAACATGTTCTGCCTAGTCCTCTCCTGAAGGTGGCATAATAACCCTATGGTCAAGATTAATGGAGCTGTGTCATTCAGTGAACGAAAGAGAAAACATTTTTTTTTTGCTAGAAATTAGTCAGAGCCCTTAAACATTATATACATGTTTTTATAGCAGAGACTCTAGGGTCTAACAATCCCTGCATTAATCTATGCATTAAGATAAAAAAACCTTCTGTGTGCAGCAGCCCCCTATTATTTACCTGAGCCCCATCTCAAACCAGTGATGTTGCACGAGACCCGAGGCTGACAAGGACTCTCCCTCCTGATTGGCTGAGACATTTGGCCATTGACTCCCACTGCTGTCAAAGTCAGCGAACCAATGAGAAGAGGGAGTCGGCAGGGCCGAGCCGTTGCTCCATGTTTGAATGGACACACAGAGAATCATCTTGGATGCCCCCGTAGCAAGCTGCTTGCTGTGGGGGCACTCGGCAGGAGGGAGGGGCCAGGGGCATCGGCAAGGGACCTGAGATAAGGATGAACCTATGTAATTCATATGTGTTTGGGTTTAAAGGGATGAGGCGGAAACTCTACTTGCAGAGTGCACAGTCTATTTACCTTTAGTAAATGAACCCCTTTTAGTCTGATAGGTTTATAGAGATCACAGGTTTACTTTAAAGCATGTCGCCTACTTTGTAGCACCTCATTTGTTTTCTGAAAGTACAGTTGGACGGTGAAAGAAAACATGCAAGGCCCAGGCCAGGAGAGAGGACAGAAAAAAAGAAGAAACCCACTGAAAGAAACAAAAAGGTGAGTACACAGGTAGTGCTCTGCTGCCCTCTTGTGAAAATATGTGAGTACAGCATAGAAGCAAGCAACTTACAATTCAACGAGGTTTGGAAGCTTCTGGGCAAGATTTTCTGGCTGCAAAATACAAAGACAATAGTTTATTCGCACATTTCTGCATGTGTTTATATGGATGAAGTGACATCATGGAAGGTATGATTGTACAGTGGGTAAAATAATTATTTGATCCCCTGCAGATTTTGTGTTTGCCCACTTACAAAGAAATGAAGGGTTTATAAAATTTATCATAGGTGTATTTTATATGATTGAGACAGAATATCAACCAAGAATCCAGAAAAAAATAAAAAACACATTATACAAATGTTATAAACTGAGCCCTTATAATGAGGGTATGGGAAGACCACATGGCTCCCAGTTGGGAGTCAGAAGGGCAGCCAGAACCTGTGTGACTGCAAGAGGCAGTGACACAGCCTGAGGACTAAGGCCAGAGCGGAGCTGTGAGCGCTAAAGTGAAGCACTCCACATTGAAGAATCCTGTGGTATGTGTGACCAGGATAAAGAGCAGAAGTACTGCTAAAAAGAGCCAGGTGGGCCAGCATTTTCCGTTGTGTGTATTTGCTGGAGAAGAACCCCTACGTGGGAAAACTTTATGTTACAGACTTTCATTTTCCTTTTTAACCGCTTACCGACCGCCTCACGCAGATATACTGCGGCAGAAGGGCACATACCAGCAGAGTCACATACCTGTAAGTTGCCTTTTAAGAGGCGGCTTGCGGGTGTGCCCGCCGGGAGCTCCATGACCGTGGGTCCCGCGGACTCGTTATCTGCGGGGATACCCGCAATCGTCTCACGGTGAGGAAGAACGTTCTGCCTAATGACACTGATCACAGCTCCCTGTAATTGGGAGCGGTGATCAGTGCCGTGTCACACACAGCGCCTTCCCCCCACAGTTAGAATCACTCCCTAGCACAGTGATGGCGAACCTTGGCACTCCAGATGTTTTGAAACTACATTTCCCATGACGCTCATCTTCACTACAGAGTGCCGGAGCATCATGGGAAATGTAGTTCCAAAACATCTGGGGTGCCAAGGTTCACCATCACTGCCCTAGCACTTAACCCCTACAGCACCACCTAGTGGTTAACGCCTTCACTGCCAGTCCCATTTACACAATAATCAAAGCATTTTTAATTGTACTGATCGCTGTATAAATGTGAATGGTCCCAAAATCATGCCAAAAGTATCCAATCTGTCTGCCATAATGTTGCAGTCATGATAAAAATTGCTGATCGCTGCTATTTCTAATAAAAAAAAAAAAAAAAAATTATCAATAAAAATGGCATAAAACTTTCCCCTATTTTGTAGACACTATAACTTTTGTGCAAACCAATCAATAAACACTTATTGCAATTTTTTTTTTTTTTTACCAAAAATTTGTAGAAGAATACGTATCGGCCTAAACTGAGGGTAAAACATTTTTTTTTATATTTTTTGAGAGATTATTTATTATAGCAAAAAAGTAAAAAATAATGCGTTTTTTCAAAATTGTCGCTATTTTTTTGTTTATAGGGCACAAAATAAAACCGCAGAGGTGATCAAATACCACCAAAAGAAAGCTCTATTTGTGAGGAAAAAAGGACGTCAATTTTGTTTGGGAGCCACGCCGCACGACCGCGCAATTGTCAGCTAAAGCGACGTAATGCCGAATTGCAAAAAGTGCTCTGGTCTTTGGCCAGCCAAATGGTCCGGGGCTTAAGTGGTTGATAAAAATGGGCTAGCATGCCCTAAAATATAGTCCCTGACTGGCTTGGATCCCTGACAAAAGCATCTACCATGAAAGCTAATGGTCCCCCATGTTAATATGAATATGTATATCTATCTATATCTCTCTCTATAATATATATATATATATATATATATATATATATATATATATATATATATATATATATATAAAGGTTTGGGGGTTCTAGGTAACTTTTTTTATTTTAAAAATACAGATTTTTAACTTGGGGGAAAAAAAACAACAAGTGTCAGAAATCGGCCTGGTCTTGAAGTGGTAAAATACACCTATGATAAAAATTACAGACCCTTCATTTCTTTGTAAGTGGGCGAACTTACAAAATCTGCAGGGGATCAAATAATTATTTTCCCCCACTGTATATCTCTACAATGAAATAGAAAAAAAAAATTATAATTTGTCATTTAAATCTTCATCATATATTCTTATTCCTGGGCTCTTCAAGGCCTAGGTTACATGATGCAATAGCCCGTATGAACTCAAGGGGGGAGGGGTATATTTATAAAGCAGAGAATCTGACATTCACCATACATTTACTGTAGGTGAATCTTCCTCTTATGTGTTTCAATCTATTCCTCAATAGCCACAAAGGATAGAAATCATCTTTGTATACCCCAAATTAAATTTGCAAACCTTGACATTACCTTGTGAAAGTAGCAGCAACATCATCATTACTGTGCTGTACATAAGCAAGCATTTCACTGACCATTTAGTCAGGAACTTTTGTTCCAGAAAAACCTTACCTGTGTGATTAGTAAAGTTCTTGCAGTCGGTTGCATGTAGCCTAAACATCAAACACATAGGATGAAAATGCGTGGTTATCCTTAGTATATCAGCTCTTCAGAGTCAGTACCCGAGGTGGTGCCGCATTGAGAACTTATTTTTTTACCCAGCTGCTGAGTACATCTCTCCATGATCTACCCCAGGGGTCTCCAAACCTTCTAAACAAAGGGCCAGTTTACTGTCCTTCAGACTTTAGGGGGGGGCAGACTGTGGCCAGTAGGAGTAGAAAAGACCCAGAGATCAGTGGAAAAAAACAATGCCTCATCTTGGGTGTCAGTGGTAGGAATTAAAACCAATTGTTGGTGTCATTACTAGGAACTGTGCCTCATTGCTTGTTTTATTGGGACCGGTTATTGATGTAATTGGGAGGAATTGCGCCCCCCTCATTGGCCTCATGGGGAGGAATTTTGCCCCCATCATTGGTGTCATTGGGCCCATTGTACTATTGTCTTTTTCTGACGCCATGGAACCTGTCTTTTGACTAAATAAAAGATTTGAAGGAAAAAAACCTCCGCGATTTAAGTTTAAACCTCTTCTCCTCCAGTCTCATTGTGTGGCCCCTTCTGAGGACTGGTGACCAGAATTGGACAGAGTACTCCAGATGTGGGCAGACCAGAGTTTTACACTTTTCACATATTTATTTGTAAAAAAAAATTGAAAACCATTTATCATTTTCCTTCTACTTCACAATTATGTGCCACTTTGTGTTGGTCTATGACATAAAATGCCAATAAAATACATTTACGTTTTGGGTGTAACATGACAAAATGTGGAAAATGTCAAGGGGTGTGAATACTTTTTCAAAGCACTGTAGGATTATAGCTAGGGTTATGGCTAAGGTTGCGATTATAGCTAGGGTTATGGCTAGGGTTAGGATTATAGCTAGGGTTATGGCTAGGGTTAGGATTATAGCTAGGGTTGGGACTATAGCTAGGGTTAGGATTATGGCTAGGGCTAGGGTTAGGATTATAGCTAGGGTTGGTATTATAGCTAGGGTTATGGCTAGGGTTAAGATTATAGCTAGGGTTAGGATTATAGCTAAGGTTAGGATTATAGCTAGGGCTATGGCTAGGGTTAGGATTCTGGCTAGGGTTAGGATTATAGCTAGGGTTATGATTATAGCTAGGGTTATGGCTAGGGTTATGGATAGGGTTAGGATTATAGCTAGGGTTATGGCTAGGGTTAGGATTATGTCTAGGGTTAGGATTATAGCTAGGGTTAGGTTAATAGCTAAAGTTACGGCTAGGGTTAGGATTATAGCTAGGGTTGGGATTATAGCTAGGGTTATAGATAGGGTTGGGATTATAGGTAGGGTTATGGATAGGGTTGGGATTATAGCTAGGGCTATGGCTAGGATTATAGCTAGGGTTGGGATTATAGCTAGGGTTATGATTATAGCTAGGGTTATGATTATAGCTAGGGTTGGGATTATAGATAGGGTTAAAGCAGTTTTGTACAGAAAATTGCAAGTTCATCTTATTCAAATGGCTTTGGAACATAGATGCAGTTATGACCATTGAAATAAAATAATATGCAGTATTTACCTTTTATTTTTAATGTTTATGCCGACTTCCGGGCTCTCCTCCCGTGGGAGTAGGCGTGTTTATCGGCTTCGCAATGGTCCCTGGGAACTTTTTTAGCTATTTCCCAGGAATCCGCGGGGGACACAGTCATGCCGAAATCTCGTGAGATTTCGGAAGAAGGATGCCGGTCACGTGACGTGGGCGTGTCCGAAATTGCCATTTTGAAAGTGGGCAGGCAGCTCTATCTGCCATTACCACTATAGCACACGAGGCAAGAGGAAGGAAAACAAAGAAGACACTCAATGAGCATGTGCGAGATGGAGCGGTGGATGCTGGGAGCTCAGCGTCATCGCATCCAGGAAGTAAATGCCTGTGGGCTTCAAACGCCCACAGTGAAAATGGAAACCGCCAGACTGCTTTTTTAAAAGTTTTCCTTAGCAATGAAATCGTCACGCCGGGGGTTAAAAAGACGCCGATCGTGACTGCAAAGACACCGTAGGAATCGCCCACCAGTGACACAGGTAAAAAAAAAAAAAAAAACGCAGCGGAATCCCGCTTTAAGTATAGGGTTGGGATTATAGCTAGGATTGGGATTATAGCTAGGGTTATGACTATAGCTAGGGTTGGGATTATAGCTAAGGTTGGGATTATAGCTAGGGTTATGGCTAGGGTTGGAATTATAGATAGGGTCAAGATTATAGATAGGGTCAAGATTATAGATAGGGTCAAGATTATAGCTAGGGTTATGATTATAGCTAGGGTTATGGCTAGGGTTATGATTATAGCCAGGGTTGGGATTATAGCTAGGGTTATGGCTAGGGTTAGGATTATGTCTAGGGATAAGGATTATAGCTAGGGTTATGGCTAGGGTTAGGATTATGACTAGGGTTAAGATTATAGCTAGGGTTAGGATTATAGCTAGGGTTAGGATTATAGCCAGGGTTGGGATTAAAGCTAGGATTATGGCTAGGGTTAGGATTATGGCTAGGATTATAGCTAGGGTTATGGCTAGGGTTAGGATTATGGCTAGGGTTAGGATTATAGCTAGGGTTATGGCTAGGGTTAGGATAATAGTTAAGGTTATGGCTAGGGTTGGGATTATAGCTAGGGTTATGGATAGGGTTAGGATTATAGCTAGGGTTAGGATTATAGCTAGGGTTGGGATTATAGCTAGGGTTGAGATTATAGCTAGGGTTGGGATTATAGCTAGGGTTATGGCTAGGGTTAGGATTATAGCTAGGGTTATGGCTAGGATTATAGCTAGGGTTATGATTATAGCTAGGATTATTGCTAGGGTTAGGATTATGACTAGGGTTAAGATTATAGCTAGGGTTATGAATATAGCTAGGGTTAGGATTATAGCTAGGGTTATGGCTAGGGTTAGGATTATAGCTAGGGTTGGGATTATGGCTAGGGTTGGGATTATGGCTAGGGTTGGGATTATGGCTAGGGCTGGGATTATAGCTAGGGCTGTGATTATAGCTAGGGCTGGGATTATAGCTAGGGCTATGGCTAGGGTTAGGATTATAGCTAGGGTTGGCATTATAGCTAGGGTTAGGATTATGACTAGGGTTAAGATTATAGCTAGGGTTAGGATTATAGCTAGGGTTAGGATTATGGCTAGGGTTAGGATTATGGCTAGGGTTAGGATTATAGCTAGGGTTATGGATAGGGTTAGGATTATAGCTAGGGTTATGGATAGCTGTAGGATTATAGCCAGAGTTGGGATTATAGCTAGGGTTATGATTATGGCTAGGGTTAGGATTATAGCTAGGGTTATGATTATAGCTAGGGTTATGGATAGCTGTATGATTATAGCCAGAGTTGGGATTATAGCTAGGGTTAGGATTATGGCTAGGATTAGGATTATAGCTAGGGTTATGGCTAGGGTTAGGATTATAGCTAGGGTTGGGATTATAGCTAGGGTTATAATAGCTAGGGTTATGGATAGGGTTGGTATTATTTTTAGGGTTAGGATTATAGCTAGGGTTAGGATTATAGCTAGGGTTAGGATTATAGCTAGGGTTATGGATAGGGCTGGGATTATAGCTAGGGTTAGGATTATAGCTAGGGTTAGGATTATAGCTAGGGTCAGGATTATAGCTAGGGTCAGGATTATAGCTAGGGTTAGAGCTCATTTCCCTTGCAAAAAGGACACTAGGAACAGAGATGGATGGACAATTTGCTCTGGGGGGTCTTCTTTGCAGAAGGAATGGGTTGGGACTGCTGTCAAAAAGCAGACTATGTGATCGTGCTTTACAAAGTTGCAGACATTGTTGCATGTATATCATGCAGGTGTGTTTTTCAAGCAACTTTTGAGGGTTTACATTGAAGTCTATGGCTTTCAAGTCGTATGAAAATCAGACCAAAGTAGTGCCGTAACTACTTTTAAGTCGCACAGATGTGAACGGTACTCATAGGGAACCACAGGGTGCCACTTTTAATGCGACTTTGTGGTCCAGTCACATGGCAAGTCACACAAGTATGAATGGGGCCTTACAGTAACTATCATCCTTTCAGTGATATGAAATTCTGACACTGCATAGATTTACTTGCCACAGCTGTAACTGTAACCCTTCCTTGCCACTCTCCTTCTCTAGTCACAAAGTTTATGGTAATATTTTCCGAATATTTAAGAATGCAATGTGTTCTGTGATTGGAGGAGGAGGTCCTATCATTCATCTGCCTCTCTTCCATTCACAGAATACTGCATTTTGTGAAAATAGGAGTTTTGTAAGACCTTTCACCGTTACAGTCAAAGGAATTTAGCCTGTTAACCCATACAGTGCTGGAGATTCACTGCTGTGAGGAGGATCTGGCATTACCAAAGGGAGGATTTTTACCATAACCAGCAGAACATAACTTCCATTTAATGAAATGCATTCTATGTCCCTGGTAAATTTCCGGGAGGGCGACCATGTACGTATTCCTGTGCATGGGCTGCCTGCGCGTCTCCTGCAAGGCGCAGGCAGCGCGATCTGTGATCCCGAGTCCATGAGACTCGGCCGATCCTAGCCCCTTACCATGTGATCAGCTGTCAGCCAATGAGTGATGTAAACAGAAGCCGGTCATCTGCTTTTTTTTTCCTCTCATGCTGATAGCACGAGGAGAAAGGGAAAAAAACTGATTACATGAGGGACATCAGTCCCGCACACGGAGAGCCACTGCTGCCTCATCAGTATCCATAAGTACTGCTAACCAGTGCCACCTATCAGTGCCAACCAGTGGTGCCAATCAGTGCCACCTACTAGTGCACATCAGTGCTTATCAGTGCCCTTCGGCGTCACCTTTCAATTTCAGTGCAGCCTCATCAGTGCGCACCAGTGGCATCTCATCAGTGCCCATAAGGGCCACCTATCAGTGCCCATCAGTGCAGCCTCATCAATGCACATCAATGAAGGAGAAAAATGACCCGTTTGCAAAATTTTATAACAAAAGTATGAAAACATTTTTTTTTTAATTGTCAGTCTTTATTTTTTGCTCAGCAAATAAAAAATAAATACCCCAGTAGTGGATTAAATACCACCAAAAGAAAGCTCTACTTGTGTGAAACAAACGATAAAAATGTCATATGGGTACAGTGTAGCATGACCGCGCAATCGTCATTCAAAGTGTGACAGCGCTGAAAGCTGAAAATTGACCTGTGAAGAAGGGGGTGAAAGTGCCCAGTAAGAAAATGGTTAAATATGCACACATTTTCAAAGCAATACAACATGGCCTTTATTTGAGCACAGGAACGTCATCCCTGCAGGAAAAGCTTGTTTAACCATTCACTAAGCTCTTGCTTAACCGCTTTCCTACTGGCAGTGCTGACGCACTTTGAATGACAATTGCACGGTCATGTAGAACTGTTCTCATGAAATTTTTATAATTTTTTTTCACACAAAAAGCTTTCTTTTAGTGGAATTTAATCACCACTTTTTTTTTTGCAAAAAATAAAAACCCAGAGGGGGAAAAAAAGAGGTTTTTCCTTAGTTTCTGTAATTTTTTTTTGCAAATAAGTAATTTTTCTCCTTCACCGATTGGCAGCACTGATATGCGGAACGGATGAGGAAGCACTGATTGGCAGCACTGATATGCGGCACTGATGGGGCTGCATTGATAATCAGGACAGTGATGATCAGTGCCCTGATTATGTGTAGATGTGATCCTCTGTCACACTTACCAGTTACCGGCTCTCCTCTCGCGCAGCGGGATCGTGCCTGTCTGTCCCGCAGACTCGATGTCCGCCAGTGGCCCGAGATTGTGGCACAGAGAAGCACAACAGGGAGAGGCATATGTAAAAGAGCCATTTGTCTGTTTCGCCTATCAACAGGACAGGGATCTATTGCTCCCAGTGATCAGGAGCAGTAATCTCTGTCAAGTTCTAGTGAGCCCACCCCCCGACAGTGAGAACACGCTTAGGGAACGCATTTATATCCTTGATTGCCCCCCCTAGTGTTTAACCCCTTCCCTGCCAGTGACATTTACACAGTAATTGGTGCATTTTCATAGCACTGATCGCTGTATAAATGTCAATGGTCCCAAAATAGTGTGAAAAGTGTCCGATCTGTCCGCCGCAATGCTGGAGTCATGATAAAAATCACAGATCGCCGCCATTACTATTGAAAAAAATAATAATAAAAATGCCATAAATCTATCCCCTATTTTGTAGATGTGATAACTTTTGCGCAAACCAATCAATATACGCTTATTGCGATTTTTTTTCCTTTCAAAAAAAATATGTGAAAGAATATAGATATTATATTATATTGGCCTAAACTGTGGAAAAAATTTGTATTTTTATATTTTTTGGGGGATATTATAGCAAAAAGTAAAAAAAAATTGCTTTTTTTTTTTTCAAAATTGTCGCTCTTTTTCGGTTTATAGCGCAAAAAATAAAAACCGTAGGGGTGATCAAATACCACCAAAAGAAAGCTCTATTTGTGGGAAAAAAGGGGAATTTTGTTTGGGTACATTGTCGCACATAGTTACATAGTAAGTCAGGTTGAAAAAAAAGACACAAGGCCATGTAGTTCAACCATAAAAATAAATAAATAAAAAATAATATCAAACAATCCCATATACACAATCCTATACCCACAGTTGATCCAGAGGAAGGCGAAAAACCCCAAAGCATTATCCAATTTGCTAAAGCAGGGGAAAAAAAATCCTTCCTGATCCCCCAGAGACAATCAGATTTTCCCCGAATCAACTTTACCTATAAAATGTCAGTACCCAGTTATATTACGGTATGTACATTTAAGAAATAATCCAGGCCTTTCTTAAAGCAATCTACTGAGCTGGCCAGAACCACCTCTGCAGGGAGTCTATTCCACATTTTCACAGCTCGTACTGTGAAGAAACCTTTCTGTATTTGGAGATGAAATCTCTTTTCCTCTAGACATAAAAAGTGCCCCCTTGTCATCTGTGTTGACCGTAGAGTGAGACCGCGCAATTGTCAGTTAAAGCGACACAGTGTCGAATCGCAAAAAAAGGGCTTGGTCAGGAAGGGGGTAAATCCTTCCGGGGCTGAAGTGGTTAAACAGCGGTGATTAGACACAGCTGATCGCGTGGTATTGGCCCTTTTCCCTGATCGGCGATCAGCTGGCCACAGGAGTTGTGTGTGTGTGTGGGGGTGGGGGGGGGAGGCATGGTTCTGGGAGGACATAATTAGACGACCCCTCCAAGAACTGGACGACCGCACTGTAGCCATCATTCGGCTATAGTGCAGTTGGCAAGTGGTTTAGCTCAGTTTCTGCTGTTCTCCTTGCTTCAGGGGCACAGTCACTTTGGTGCGGCATAAAATGAATGGAATAACAACCATTTTTCTGGTCTTACCCAAGTCACATTTTCCAGTATTGATATTGAATCTGATCAGATATTAGTGTTCATCATGAAAGAAAAAGATTGGCTAGACTTAAAGCAGTTCTTCACCCTAAAGGGGTAGTTCCGCTAATCTGATCCCTCCCCCCCTCCGGTGCCACAATCGGCACCTTTCAGGGGGGGAGGGGGGTGCAGTTACCTGGATAATCCAGGTATCTGCACCCACTTCCGGGCAGACCGCCGCAGACGCCCCCCCCCCCGTTGTGTGCTGGGAAACACACAGTTCCCAGGACCCAGCGGGGATCTGAAGAGAAGCGCAGCGCGACTCGCGCATGCGCAGTAGGGAACCGGGCAGTTAAGCCGCCAGGCTTCACTTCCCGATTCCCTGACAGAGGATGGCGGCGGGGGCAGCAACGAGACGAGCGATCGCTCGTCACCTGCCGCCGACATCGCTGGACCCTGGGACAGGCAAGTGTGATTTTATTAAAAGTCAGCAGCTGCAATATTAGTAGCTGCTGGCTTTTAATCTTTTTTTTTTTTAGGTGCAGAACCACTTTAAATGGATGGCGGTTCCTCCAGCTCAGACATTTCGTCTCAGTGCTACCACAACCGCTGAGAGATGGAGAAAAACTGACAGCCTTTGAGCGGATATGTGAGGGAAAAACATCTCAGGCAGGTATGGTGGGGTGAAGGTGCCAACATACATAAAAAAATGGGAAGAAGAAATAGGACCATGGGGTGAGAAGCAGAATATAGAGAAAATTTTGAAGTTGGCACACGGAACTACCAAAAATATTAGGGTGATAGAAACAAACTATATATGTTTAATAAGGTGGTATAAGACACCAGATATAGTGGCAAAATATCAAGCGGGACAATCTGGGAAATGCTGAAGGGGCTGTGGACAACTAGGGAATATGGCACACATATGGTGGAATTGCCCAAAGATTAAAGAGTTCTGGAGAGAAATACTAGGATATATAAAAGTAATAACCAAAACCCAGATACCAGAAAATTCTTGGGCATGTCTTTTCCATGGCATAGACACTCCAATAAAAGAGTATAGAAACTCCCTCATAAGTTGCTTGATAAATGCGGCAAAGAGCCTGATCCCAAAAAAATGGAAGGAAACAGAAGCATCCAAAGAAAGGGAGTGGCTAGAAAAAGTACCGTATTTATCGGCATATAACACGCACCCCAAGTTTAGGAGGGAATTTAAAAGAAAAAAAAACTTTTAGGAGGGAAGTTTAAGGAAACACGCACCCCCGATTTCCCCCTGATTTTAGGGGGGGAAAAAGTGCGTGTTATACGCCGATAAATACGGTAGATGAAATATATAGAATGGAAGGACTTGGAGTAGATGAGGAGAGTGGAAGTAGAGTGTCCCAGAAGAAATGGGAGGGATGGAAGCTATTTAAAGTTAACGAAGAAATATAGCGAGGTATTTGGGCTGTAGGAGGGGAGGATGGGGGGGGGGGGGGCTCCCCGCCTTCCCACCCACATAATATGGAGTGTGGCTTAGAGGGCCGGGAGGGGTATGGGTTGAGTAGGGGGAGAAAAGGGGGAAAAGTGAAAATTATGAAAGGTAAAAATTAGGAGGATGGGGTCCTTTTTCTTTTGATAGAAGAACAGCAGGAAAGAGACAAAACTCATCAAAAATATAATGGCTATGTTTTTTTCTTTTTTATATTTATGGTATTGTGGTTTCCCCTTTTCTTTCTTGTTTGTAATAAAAGCTTTTGAAAAATTAAATAGATAAAGAATAAAAAAAAAAAAAAAATATGATATTAGTGTTCACCATGAAAAGAACAAGTAGACCACCCGACAAACACAACGACTCAGGAACTAAACAATAAATGCAAAAGTCTCGCCACTCCTGGAATTTCCTCCATGTGCAGTACTTGGCTGGTGAAAACCCCCATCATTTTGGTAACTATCTCACAATTTAGATAAAAATGGCTTTCTGAACACAGGAGATTTACAAAACGATGTAACTGTGCAGCTCTGATACAACTTGAAAAATGACAACAAAAGCAGTAAAAAAAAAAAAAAGGGTCTACCCTCTCCATGTAATACCTACCAGTGTAGTTAATGAGTTTCTCTTCATGTAAAGCCTCTCAAGGTACTGAAGCCCTTCATCCTTCAGAAGCTCCAGAGGAAAATGGTTTAGGTTTCGATAATTTAAGAAGAGATTTTTGTGCCTTTCCAACTTGGCCACAATGATGGTCTGGCAGAGTTCAGAAGCCATCTTTGGCTGGGGCCCATCCACCTTGACGCACAAGTTGTCAACATCTCAAGTCATCTCTAAAATCAGAAGACAAAAACAAGAAACAAGACAGTGTGATGGTAAGTTCACAATTCAGGTAATATTTGAACTACAGTTAGTATAGAAAAGAATCCCCCTTTAAAATAATCTCATATTGTTGCTTTACAGCCTGAAATGAAGACAGACACAGATTGTGTTGCATATTATATATATATATATAAAAAGCACTTGTCAAAATAAATCCGTGGATGTACACAGAATAGCTTTCTGGACGCTTCCAGTATCGAACGTCGTGATGTCACAACAGGCTCCACCTGTTTTATTTGAAGAACATGTGAGATGTAAGTGGTACATTGTTTTCTTGTTCAATAAATTTATAGTTAATATGGAGTTACGCTATGTGGAGCCTTATTGTTTGTTCCTAAAATATGCTCTGCGGAGTAGCCAGCCATCGTGGTGTGCAGCGATTCTGTCCATGATGGTTCACCTATATTGAGGATCTAAGGGCAGTATGGCAGTACATGCCTTTATTGACCTTCTGTAGTGGATGCTCAATATCCGGTAGAGCTGCACGATAAAATAAATAAATTAATAAAATTGCAATCTCAATTCAACCCCCCCCCCCCCCCCACAAACTTAATCAGGTACTTCCACAATTCATTTGCAGAGCTGTTCTCTGCTCACAGCTGTCAAAGAGAGAAAAAAAAAAAAAGCCGGAAAAAGTTTATCACAACACTGCTCAGCAATGAGAGATAAGAAACATTTGGTTCTTTCAAAACAAAAGGGATGAACTTCGGTCTGTAAATGAGGTCAGTTTAACCAGTTAAAAAGACGGATGCCGTGCACACACGGCCGGACTTTTTGACAGCAAAGGTCTGACGGAACAAATCCGCCGGACAATTCGATCGTGTGTGGGCTTCATCGAACCTTTGCTGTCTAAAAATCAGACGGACTTCGTCTGTATGCTAGTCCGACGGATGAAAACCGACGCTAGGGCAGCTATTGGCTACTGGCTATGAACTTCCTGATTTTGGTCCAGACGTACGTCATCCAGTTCGAATTCGTCGGACTTTGGTGTGATTGTGTGTGGCCAAGTCCGTTCATTCGGAAAGTCCGTCGGGAAGACCTAGTCTGCCGGAACGTCCGGTCGTGTGTACGCGGCATAAGCCTTTTTCTGACACTTGTTGCTTACAAGTTAAATCGGTATTTTTTTTCTAGAAAATTAGAATCCCCAAACATTATATATATATTTTTTAGCACAGACCCTAGGGAATAAAATGGTGGTCGTTGTAATATTTTATGTCACACTGTATTTGCGCAGCGGTCTTTCAAAATGCAATTATTTGGGGAAAAAAACATACACTACAATGAATAAAAAAAAACTAAACAGTAAAGCGAGCCAATTATTTTTTTTTGTATATAAAGTGAAAGATGATGTTACGCTGAGAATCGTGATCTTTATTCTAAGCAAAAAAATAGTGATTCTCATTTTATCCAGAATCGTGCAGCTCTTATCCAGTAAGCCTTGTGGTGATCACTGGAGGTCTGGACAGGGGCAGAGGCTCTAACAGGCTTCAAAATAGGGTGGGCGCGGGGTGCAGAGAATGCCAACCAAGCCCACCCAGGTGTGTTACAATAGCGAATGAACATTCGCTACTGTAACGCGGATCCTCCTTTCAGCCAATCAGGAAGCGGGTCTTGAGACCCGTCACCCGATTGGCTGAAAGGACAGATGATCCTATTGGACGCCTAGGAGGAGGAGGAGTGCAGACACATAGCAGAAGCCACCGTGATGGAGGAGAGGACACAGGAGCCGCTGCCTGCCACCTAGATGGGGTAAGTGCCGGACCGACCGCCAGACAGCGAGTGGGGGGGCTGATGCCACCTACCGCTTGGGGGGAGGTTTGTTTGTCACCTTCCCTCCCCCCCACTGGGTCTGGACAGGGCACACCTTTCTATTTGAAATATCCATCATATTATTGATTCACAGCACATAATATGGAGTGAGATTGGATCATCTTGAGCAATTGTGGACTTTAATTTTTCATTTCTCACCATTTTTTTTTTCCTATCAATAAATGGGGAAAAAAATATTATTAATAATAATTGTATTAATTAATATTATTATTATTATATTATTATTATTTTTTACGCTATGTTATTACATCACATGGTATGTTGCAGCTATTTTTCAAGTTTGAACATAACTTAGTGCAGTTTGTATTTCCATGACACTAATCCGCTTCATTATGTATCTGTTGATATCAGTCTAGAGTCCAACTTTAATGCCAACTCATGTTTTTAACCATGTGGTTTTATTGGCAGAAACGTATGTGCACTTATCTCTCTGCCGGCAATTGCAGTGAAGGATTGACTCAGCAACCTGGCCAGTCACCCTTCCAACGCATTTCTCCCTCAGGCCCTCACATGCTCTACAGCCACAAATACTGCAGCTGCTGACTTTTAATACAAGGATACTTACCTGACCCAGGGAGCCCACGATGTCGGCCGATTCGTCCATCAGCTTGGGATGCAGGTGCCAGCTTTTGCAAGTAAGGGAAACCGGCAGTGGAACCTTCACAGCAGGTTTCCTACTGCGCAGGTGTAAGTCTCGCTGCACCTTCGGAATGGTCCTTTCGTCTTCTGGGACACACACAGGTCCCAGAAGGCACTGGGGGGGGGGGGGGGGTGTAGATACAATTTCGGAAATGACTAGGAAAAAAAAAAGATATTCAAAAAATGCATTTTAGCCTGGAACTCTGCTTTAACCACTTAAGCCCCAGACCAATTTGCAGCCAAAGGACCAGGCTCCTTTTTGCGATTCGGCACTGCGTCGCTTTAACTGACAATTACGCGGTTGTGCGACGTGGCTTCCAAACAAAATCGGCGTCCTTTTTTTCCCCCACAAATAGAGCTTTCTATTGGTGGCATTTAATCACCTCTGCGTTTTTTATTTTTTGCCCTATAAACAAAAATAGAACGCCAATTTTGAAAAAAAATGCAATATTTTTTACTTTTTGCTATAATAAATATCCCCAAAAAATATATAAAAAAAACATTTTTTTCCTCAGTTTAGGCCGATACGTATTCTTCTACATATTTTTGGTAAAAAAATAAAATAAAATAAAATCGCAATTAGCGATTATTGATTGGTTTGCGCAAAAGTTATAGCGTTTACAAAATAGGGGATAGTTTTATAGCATTTTTTTTTTTTTTACTAGTAATGACGGCGATCAGCGATTTTGATCGTGACTGCGACATTGTGGCGAACACATCGGACACTTTTTACACAGTTATGGGACCATTGTCATATATACAGCAATCAGTGCTATTTAAATGCACTGATTCCTGTGTAAATGACACTGGCAGTGAAGGAGTTAAAGGGATTGAAAAAGTTTTTTTTTTTTTTAAATAACAAACATGTTATACTTACCTCCACAATGCAGCTCGTTTTGCACAGAGTGGCCCCGAACCTGCTCTTCTGGGGTCCCTCGGCGGCTGTCTCTGCTTCCTCCCGCAGGTGCTTCTCACGTTCATGCGAGCTCCCTCACATGGTGAGAAGCATCTGCGGGCACGCTCCCGTGATACAGCCGGTGGCTATAGCCGCTCGCTGTATCACACGGCCCCGCCCCCTGGTGCTCCGCGTCATTGGATGTGATTGACAGCAGCGCGAGCCAATGGCTGCGCTGCTTTCCATCCATCCACTCCAGCCAATCAACGGCCAAGCTGAATGGTGGAAAGGACGTCGGGGGACGAGCGTGGGATTTTCCAGGGGTGAGGTAAGTAAAACGGGGGGGCTGGGGGCGCAGGCAGTGTCAGATGTTTTTTCACCTTAATGCATAGAATGCATTAAGGGGAAAAAACATTTACCTTTACAACCCCTATAACCACTAGGGGGCAGTGTAGTGTTATGTATGACGTTGTGTGTTTTTTTATTGTAGGGGGGCGTGGCCTGGCATGTGACGTCACTGATCGTCTTTCCCTATAAAAGGGAAAAGATGATCGGTGACAGCCACAGTAGGAAGCACGGGGAGAGGTTTGTTTACACAGACCTCTCCTCGTTCTTCAGCTCTGTGACCCGATCGCGGGACACCGGCGGCGATCGGGTCTATTGGTCCCACGGCCACAGAGCTCGGGACCGGGTCGGGAGCGCGCCGCCGACGGCTGGGCACTTAAAAACATACAGGTACGTGCTTGTGCCCAGCCGTGCCATTCTGCCGACGTATATGTGCAGGAGGCGGTCCTTAAGTGGTTAGAGAGGTCAATTTACTAAAACTGAAGAGTGTAAAATCTGGTGCAGCTCTGCATAGAAACCAATCAGCTTCCAGGTTTTTTTGTCAAAGCTTAACTGCTTGCCGCCGTCATTATACCGCTGCAACATGGCACGTTCCCGGAAATTGTCGTAGCTTGGCCAGCTGGGGAGCCAATCAGCAGGTCCAGCAGCCTTGGATGTCTGCCAGCCACCCATGATCGTTCCCCACAGTGACAGAACGGGGATCTGCCTGTGTAAACAAGGAAGATCTCCGTTCTGACAGGGAAGATCACACAGATCCTGTCTTTCTGCTAAGCAGGAAGGCAGATCTGTGTGTTTCCCCAGTCACACAGTCCCCCATACTGTTAGAAAACACCTGCAGGGAAGATATTTAACCCCTTCCATGCCAGTGTCATTGGTACAATAACAGTGCATATTTTTTTTAGCATTGATTACTGTAATAGTGTCACTGGTTCCCAAAAGAGTGCAAAAAAAAAAATGTTAGGTGTCCGATCTGTCCGCCGCAATGTTGCAGTCCAGCTAAAAATCACTGATTACTAGAAAAAATAAAAAATAATAAAAATGCCTTAAAATCTTTCCCTCGATTTTGTCAATATACGATTATTGTGATTTGTTTTACCAAAAATATATAGCAGAATACATATTGGCCAAAGCTGATGAATACATTTTATTTATTTTTTTACATTGTTTTTTGGAAAAGTTTTATAGCAGAAAGTAAAACATTTTGTTTTTTTTTTTCAAAATTGTTGGTCTTTTTTTGTTTATAGCACTAAAAAATTTAACCACAGAGGTGATCAAATACCACCATAAGAAAGCTCTATTTGTGGGGAACAAGGACAATAATTTTGTTTTGGTACAACATCGCACGACCGCGCAATTGTCAGTTAAACCAACACAGTTCCAATATTGCAAAAAAAAAAAAATGGCCTGGTCAGGAAGGGGTAAATCCTTCTGGGCTGAAGTGGTTGCAAAGGTTTTTTTTTTTTTTTTTGGTATTAAAATAACAAACATGCCTATACTTACCTACTCTGTGCAATGCTTTTGCACAGAGCAGTCCCAAAAAAACGTAGGGCTCCATTCACACCTAGGGGGTTTTCTGCTCTAAGCCTCAGCTCTAAAAACACCCAACCAGACAAATCCCATTCATTTCAATGGCCCCTGAGCGTTCTGCCACCTACAGCAAAACGTCCGTCACTCAAATAAGTACAGAAGCTTCTTTTTTGGCAGATTACATGCTTAATTCGGTTACACTGGTGAACTTCAAAACGCCTGTACAAAAACGCTGCAAAAACGCATGTAGAATTGCAATGCCTAGATGTGAACAGAGCCTAAGACCCCTTTCACACCACACCGCCCTTAGCGTGGGCGGTAAAACGCCGTTATTTTTAGCAGCGTTTTACCGCCGGATTTGCAGAGCATTTCGACCGCTAGCTGGGCGCTTTTACCCATCGCTAGCGGCCGAGAAAGGGTTAAAACCGCCGGCAATACGCCGCAATAGCGGCATTTGCCGGCGGTATTACAGCGCTGCCCCATTGATTTCAAAGGGGAGCAGCGGTGGAGGAGTGGTAAACACACCGCTCCTTCACCGCTCCAAAGAAGCTGCTGGCAGGACTTTTTCCTGACATCCTGTCAGCGCACCGCTGTAGTGTGAAAGCCCTCAGGGCACCCCTAGTCCCCTCAGGGCTTTCACACTACAGACAATGGTGCAGCTTCTTTTAGGGCGGATTGCAGGCGCTATTTCTAACGCTATAGCGCCTGCAAAATGCCCTGGTGTGAAAGGGGTCTTAAGCTTTACAACCACTTTAAGGCCGGGTTCACACTGGTACGTCACGACTGTTGTAAGACGGTCGATCTGACTTGAATGAACAGGATACGATTTTGCTCCGACTTGCCCTTTGACCAATCAAAACAGTCACAGTGTGACAGAATTTTTTTTTTTTTGCTGCTGTAATCACCATGTCGGATGGTTAGGACTGGGATTCAACTTTGATCCGACTCCAATGATATTGAATGGACTGAAAATGGACCAAAGTCATGCAGGAACCTTTTTCAAAGTCAGACCGCCTTGTGTCTGACCAGTTAAGATGATTCTCTAAGACCCGTTTTACACCACACCGCCCTTTGCGTCGGCGGTAAAACGCCCCTATTTTTAGCGGCGTTTTACCGCCGGATTTGCGGCACATTTCGGCTGCTAGTGGGCCACTTTTACCCCCCGCTAGCAGCCGCGAAAGGGTTAAAACCACCGGCAATACGCCGCAATAGCGGCGTTTTGACGGTGGCATTACAGCGCTGCCCCATTGATTTCAATGGGGAGCAGCGGTGGAGGAGCGGTAAACACACCGCACCTTCACCGCTGAAAAGAAGCTGCTGGCAGGACTTTTTTCTGACGTCCTGCCAGCGGACCGCTGTAGTGTGAAAGCCCTCGGGGCTTTCACACTACACACAATGGTGCAGCTTCTTTAGGGCGGATTGCAGGCGCTATTTCTAACGCTATAGCGCCTGCAAAACGCCCTGGTGTGAAAGGGGTGTTAGGGAACTAGGGGTGCGCCGAATGGAAATTTTGGTGCCAAAACCGAAAATGAAGGATGCACTAGGCCGAAAACCAAAGCCGATACCGAAAATAAACAGGTTTTAAAAAAAAATATTTATATTTTTATATACAATTGTATTATATTTGTCTTTTTAATTATATCATCAATTTAAATTAATATTAATTTATTGTTGGCCATTATTGGCGCCTTGGGTGCAAGAAAAGCGCAAGAAAATTCAGTCGGCAATTCAGTCTCTAACCATCTGATACAGGAGATGGTCAGAGCCTGCAGACAATGATACAGGAGATGGTCAGAGACTGCAGACAATGATACAGGAGATGGTCAGAGACTGCAGACAATGATACAGGAGATGGTCAGAGACTGCAGACAATGATACAAGAGATGGTCAGAGACTGCAGACAATGATAAAGGAGATGGTCAGAGACTGCAGACAATGATACAGGAGATGGTCAGAGACTGCAGACAATGATACAGGAGATGGTCAGAGACTGCAGACGATGACACAGGAGATGGTCAGAGACTGCAGACAATGATACAAGAGATGGTCAGAGACTGCAGACAATGATACAGGAGATGGTCAGAGACTGCACACAATGATACAGGAGATGGTCAGAGACTGCAGACAATGATACAGGAGATGGTCAGAGACTGCAGACAATGATACAGGAGATGGTCAGAGACTGCACACAATGATACAGGAGATGGTCAGAGACTGCAGACAATGATACAGGAGATGGTCAGAGACTGCAGACAATGATACAGGAGATGGTCAGAGACTGCACACAATGATACAGGAGATGGTCAGAGACTGCAGACAATGATACAGGAGATGGTCAGAGACTGCAGACATGATACAGGAGATGGTCAGAGACTGCAGAGATGATACAGGAGATGGTCAGAGACTGCAGACATAATAAAGGAGATCAATGCAGCCACACCAGTGCCCGTCAGATGCAGCCTGCCTGCGCAGTCTCTAACCAATCTCTTGTATCATGTCCCTAGTCTCCGGGCTGCAGTAACAATGTCCCGCCTCCTGTGATCACGTCACTCTGATTCAATGTCCCACCATTGGATCAGTGTGTCATCTGTCACAGGAGGCGGGACATTGTTACTGCGGCCCGTGCAATTCAGCTCCGTGACACACGAAGATCGACGCTCTGTGGGAGGAAGGAGGACTGGGGCGAGCCAGGAAGACGCCCCCACAATGGGCGACACCAGAGGGCGAGGGCCCGCCCCATTTTCGGCAATATTTTCCTATCAGCAATGTGCCGAAAACACAATTTTCAGCAGTTTATTTTCGACTGCCAAAATTTTGATGCATTCCCTATAGGAAACCATCGATTTGTACACGTCATGCGACATGTGCTCCTAAAGTCGCACCAGTGTGAACCAGGCCTGATTGAACAAGCTGACATTAGAAGCCAATTGACCACCATGCACACAGCTGCACCAGATTTTGCACTCTCTAGTTTTAGTAAAATCAACCTCAAAGTCTGATAGATGACCCAACTATAATAAATCCCATCCATAAGCAACTTCAATCTGCACTTCACATGCAATGACTACAAAACACAGCACCCGATAGAAAAACTCAGCTTGTACAAAGTTCATCTGAAGGTACACATATATAAAAACACACATGCAATGTATAAGTCCCCGTATAAGAATAAAACCCTGAAAATGGGCTGGTCAGATATCATCTACAAAAGTTCTTCTAATATAAAAATACAGTTTATGATGAATATTCCTTTACCTGCCCCATAACCTTCTGTCAAGACCAACCAAGTTAAAGCGCACGGCCAATGAGATCAATGTGTGCATGTCTGATGTGCTAGCACATTTTTATTTGATTTTTTTTTTCCTCCGATAACGGTTTGTCTCTTCAGAGCAAATAAACAGTCTCTGGCTTTTGCCCTCTCCCAGACGCTTTGCACTTAGCAGCGCACGGAGTAACAGCCAACAAGTCAGGAGGAGGCGGGGATCAGATGTTGAAATCGGAGCACAGCTGCAGCGACAGGTGCTGGTTACAATATTTTCACTGTGAGTCAGCCTACATCAATGTACAGAACCAACCGGCTCTAGGGTGTCCTAATAGGAACTGCCATGCGCATGATGCAAGTCTTGTTTCTTTAGGTTATATAATTCAATTAAAAATGATGATTACTTCACAAAATTGTTATCTGCTATAGAACTGCCATATAAAAATAAAAATAAAAATTGCGTAGGTACAGCGAGGGAAAAAAGTATTTGATCCCCAGCTGAAATCCAGAAAAACACATTTCAAAAAAAGTTAGAAATTGATTTGCATTTTAATGAGTGAAATAAGTATTTGATCCCCCTATCAATCAGCAAGATTTCTGGCTCCCAGGTGCCTTCTATACAGGTAACGAGCTGAGATTAGGAGCACTCTCTTAAAAGGGATTGCTCCTAATCTCAGCTTGTTACCTGTATAAAGGACACCTGTCCACAAAAACAATCTCTCCACCATGGCCAAGACCAAAGTGCTGTCCAGAGATGTCAGGGACAAGATTGTAGACCTACACAAAGGCTGGAACGGGCTACAAGACCATCGCCAAGAAGCTTTTAGAGAGGGTGACAAGGCTCGGTTCACACAGGGGCAACACGACTTTTGGAGGCAACTTGGACGTGACTTGGAGGGGACTTGGACGCGACTTACAACACTAAGTCGCCCCAGGCCAGGCGACTTGCCGTGGCCAATCAGAGAATGAGCTCTCAGGGGGGAACTCCTTTTGAGAGCTGATAATTCTCTGAGAGTCGCCTCCGTATAGACGGAGATCCGACTTGGAGGCGACCTCCATTGAAATCAATGGGTACCAGTCGCCTACAAGTCGAATTGAAGTAGTACAGGAACCTTTTCTGAAGTCGGAGCGACTTCAGTAGTGTGCATTAAGACAGCTCTCATTCACTTACATTGATTTCTACATGTTGTGCGACCTGAGGTGACTTGGGGCGACTTGAAGTCGGATCTGAGTCACCCCTGTGTGAACCGGCACTTAGTGGAATGGAAGAAACACAAAATATTTGTCAATCTCTCTCGGTCTGGGGCTCCATGCAAGGTCTCACCTTGTGGAGTTTCAATGATCATGAGAATGGTGAGGATTCAGCCCAGAACTACACGGGAGAATCTGGTCAATGATCTCAAGGCAGCTGGGACCATAGTCATCAAGAAAACAATTGGTAACACACTACGCCGTGAAGGACTGAAATCTTGCAGCGCCGGCAAGGCCCCCCTACTCAAGAAAGCCCATGTACAGGTCCTTCTGAAGTTTGCTAATGAACATCTGAATGATTCAGAGGAGAATTGGGTGAAAGTGTTGTGGTCAGATGAGACCAAAATTAAGCTCTTTGGCATCAACTCAACTCACTGTGTTTGGAGGAGGAATGAAGCCTATGACCCCAAGAACACCATCCCCACCATCAAAAATGGAGGTGGAAACATTATGCTTTAGGAGTGTTTTTCTGCTAAGGGGACAACATAACTTCACCACATCAAAGGGACAATGGATGGGGCCATGTCCAATCTTGGATGAGAACCTCCTTCCCTCAGCCAGGGCATTGAAAATGGGTCATGAATGGGTATTCCAGCATGACAATGACCCAAAACACACGGCCAAGGCAACAAAGGAGTGGTTCAAGAAGAAGCACATTAAGGTCCTGGAGTGGCCTGGCCAGTTTCCAGACCTTAATCCCATAGAAAATATGTGGAGGGAGCTGAAGCTTCGAGTTACCAACCATCAGCTTCAAAACCTTAATGACTTGGAGAGGATCTGCAAAAAGGAGTGGGACAAAATCCCTCCTGAGACGTGTCCTGGTGGCCAATTACAAGATAGTAGAATGTAGGGCAGTGTACTGAGGCCAATAGTAGGTAAGGCAGTGTACAGAGATCAGTAGTTTAGAGCAGTGTACAGAAGTCAGTAATATGTAGAGCAGTTTACAGAGGTCAGTAGGACGTAGGCCAGTGCACAGGAGGTCAGTAGTATTTAGGACAGCGTACAGAGATCAGTAGTATGTAGGGCAGCGTACAGACGTCAGTAGGATGTAGGGCAGTGTACAGAGGTCAGTAAGATGTAGGTCAGTGTACAGAGGTCAGTAGGATGTAGGTCAGTGTACAGAGGTCAGTAGGATGTAGGTCAGTGTACAGAGGTCAGTAGGATGTAGGTCAGTGTACAGAGGTCAGTAGGATGTAGGTCAGTGTACAGAGGTCAGTAGGATGTAGGTCAGTGTACAGAGGTCAGTAGGATGTAGGTCAGTGTACAGAGGTCAGTAGGATGTAGGTCAGTGTACAGAGGTCAGTAGGATGTAGGGCTGTGTACAGAAGTCAGTAGGATGTAGGGCTGTGTACAGAGGTAAGTAGGATGTAGGATAGAGCTGCCACAACGCGTTGACGTAATCGACTACGAACATACGTTGACGTGCATGAAAGACGTCGACGTGTCACGCTCGTCTCATCTCGTGAGTAAATGGCGGTAATGGTGGCGGCTGCTACTCCTCCTGCTCCCAGGAATGGGGAAAGTTCCGGTGCAGCACGAACAGCCAGACCACGACTTTCAAAGGTATGGGAATTCTTTAAACAGAGACCAGATAAAATGGTCCTTTGTTCCCTCTGCAAAACCGAAATGGCGTACCACGGCAGCACTACTGCGATGCACGAGCACCTCAGAAGAAAACATCCTGGCGCTCTACGACCTCAAATGGACGAGCCAACTTTGTAAGTAGTATTTTTTTAGTTTTGGGAGACAATGGGAGTAATTATTATTACAATACAAATTGTGTTTTGGATGTGGTCAATTAATATATGCTGCTAGTAAATAATTACAGATGATACATCATTATTAGTGCATGCTCAGGGGTACCCAACCCATATGTGTTGCTGTGTGCTATGCTTTGCCAATTGCTTTTTTGTAGTGGCCATCAGGGAATGGTTGACATTGACAACTAACTGCAATGTATGACCAGCACACCTGAGAGAAGAGATGCCATGCTTTTCTTCCAAAATACGCAGAGCAGCAACAATATAATAATATTAATTTATTGCAGACATTTACTACCCTACCCGTACCCTCTTTGAAATACACAGTTCAAGTACATTATTAGCATTGAGCATTCATAGATTGATTTCATGTTGGTTGAACTTGGTTTAGGTTCCTAAATGTTAATTATTATTGTGTGTGTGTGTGTGTGTGTTTTTTGTTATTTTTTTCTCAGGAAGAGGCAAAGCTGTGTACAGGAGTTCTTCTTCCATAAAGAGGATGTCACTGTTTGCACACCCCAAATGGTCATTGCATATACCAATAACATACTCAACTTGTAAAAGATAGGAGACCTCTCTATTGTAGACGGTCAAGGATTTTGTGAGATGATCAACACGTTTTACCCAGGATACACGCTTCCCTCCAGGTCCCATTTCACTAAGCTGATGGAGAAGAAATATGAGGAGAATTTTGAAAGATTGAAAGCGTGACTCAAAGATGTGAAATCAAAAATAGCTCTCACCACAGACGCATGGACCAGCATTGCCACAGAGGCATACTTGGGTGTCACATGCCACTTCATCAATGAAGACTGGAATCTTACATCGTACAATCTGACCACTATGCCACTTGAAGATCGGCACACAGCTGAAAACATTGCTAACTGGGTGGAAAAAGCAGCTGAAAAGTTTGAGATATCCATGGCCAATGTAAATGTAGTTGTCCACGATAACGCTGCAAATGCTGTCGCTGCTCTGCGTATTTTGGAAGAAAAGCATGGCATCTCTTCTCTCAGGAGTGCTGGTCATACATTGTAGCTGTCAACCATGCCCTGAGGGATCCCCAGATCAGCAAGACCCTGAGAGCTGCAAAGTGTCTTGTGGAACATTTAAAAAAAAGCGAGCTGGCCACTACAAAGCTTAAAGGGGTTGTAAAGGTAAATGATTTTTCACCTTAATGCATTCTATGCATTAAGGTGAAAAAACATCTGACAGTGCCTGCGCCCCCAGCCCCCTCGTTTTACTTACCTCACCCCTCGAAAGTCCCGCGCTCATCCCCCGACGTCCTTTACACTGTTCAGCCTGGCCGCTGATTGGCTGGAGTGGATGGATGGAAAGCAGCGCAGCCATTGGCTCGCGCTGCTGTCAATCACATCCACTGACGCAGAGCACCGGGGCCGTGTGATAAAGCGAGCGGCTATAGCCGCCGGCTGTATCACGGGAGCGGCCCGCAGATGCTTCTCACCATGCGAGAGAGCTCGCATGAACGTGAGAAGCATCTGAGGGAGGAAGCCGAGACAGCCGCCGAGGGACCCCAGAAGAGCATGTTCGGGGCCACTCTGTGCAAAACGAGCTGCACAGTGGAGGTAAGTATAACATGTTTGTTATTTATTTATTTTTTAACCCCTTCCCGCCGAGCGTACGCAGATGTGCGTACTCGGCTTCCGGGGGGTATACCGGGATGATGCCCGCACCTGCAGGCATCTTCCCGGTACCGTTCTTTTCAGCAGGCGATTGGCTATCCAGCCATAACAACCGATGTGGCTAAAAGCCGCTTGGCTGTTATGCCGGAGGAGCGGGAGGGGACATCCCCCCCTCCCGCCGCTGTTACTGGTGCTCCTGCTCGATCGGGAGCACCGATTCAAATTCCGCTGCCTCCGGCTGCTGGGGAGGAACTAGAACGAAGCCGTAATCGGCTTCGTTCCAGTCTCCTCATAGTAAACACGGAAGCGACGTCATGACGTCACTTCCCGTTTACTCGGCTGCCAATGGCGCCGGTTTTAAAAATATATACGGTATTCAGAATCGCCGTTTTCGGCGATCTGAATACATTGAAGTGTAAAGGAGGGGTGGGGGGTCTTTTAGACCCCCGATCCCTCCATAAAGAGTACCTGTCACCACCTATTACTGTCACAAGGGATGTTTACATTACTTGTGACAGCAATAAAAGTGATCAAATTTTTTATTTTTTTTTAAAAACAATTTAGTCATTTTAAAATAAATAAAAAAAATAAAAAAAAAATTTGAAAGCGCCCGCCGTCCCCGCGAGCTCGCGAAGCAAAGAAAACGCATACGGAAGTCGCGCTCGCGTATGTAAACGGTGTTCAAATCACACATGTGAGGTATCGCCGCGATCGTCAGAGCAAGAGCAATAATTCTAGCACTAGACCTCCTCTGTAACGCTAACCTGGTAACCATAAAAAAAATGTAAAGCGTCGCCTATTGAGATTTTTAGGTACCGTACTTTGTCGTCAATCCACAAGTGCGCGCAATTATAAAGTGTGACATGTTTGGTATCTATTTACTCGGCATAACATTATCTTTCACATTACGCAAAAAAATTGGGCTAATTTTACGGTTTTGTTTTTTTTTAATTCATGAAAGTGCCCCTTTTCCCAAAAAGTTGCGTTTAAAACACAGCTGCGCAAATACCGTGTGACATAAAATATTGCAACAATCGCCGTTTTATTCTCTAGAGTCTCTGCTAAAGAAATATATATAATGTTTGGGGGTTCCAAGTAATTTTCTAGCAAAAAATATGGATTTTAACTTGTAAACAGCAAATTCCAAAAATAGGCTGTCATGAAAGGGTTAAATTCACTTTACAATCCCTTTAACCACTTGCCGACCGCCGCACGACGATATACGTCGGCAGAATGGCACGGGCAGGCATATGGGCGTATATATAAGTCCCTGCCTGCCCGCGGGTGGGGGGCCCGATCGGGCCCCCCCCGGTGCCTGCGGCGGTCGGCATTCCTTCGAGAGCGATCCGGGATGAGGGGGCGGCCATTCATTCATGGCCACCCCCTCGCGATCGCTCCCGACGAATAGGAATCCCCCGTGACATCACTTCCTCTCCTGTAATGTAAACACAGGAGAGGAAGTGATGTATTCTCTCCTCCGTGTCGGTATTTTTCGTTCCGACACGGAGGAGAGCGGATCGGTGAGTTGCACCAACACTCTACACACACAGTAGAACATGCCAGGCACACTCACACCCCCCCTTTACCCCCCGATCACCCCCCCAATTACCCCTGCCCCCCAGTCACAGTGACACCAATGTCATTTTTTTTTTTTTTTTTTGCATTGGTGTCATTTGTGACTGTAATAACTGTTAGGGCAGTTAGAGTTAGCCCCCTTTAGTTCTAATGTACCCCCCTAACCCCCCCAATAAAGGTTTAACCCCGTGATCACCCCCCGTCGCCAGTGTCACTAAGGCTGGGTTCACATTGCAGCGGTTTATGAGAACGAATGTGATTCGCACCGCACTGCAGTGCAAATCACATCCAATCTCTGTGCGATTCGAGTTCAGCCATTCGCCGCACCCGCCACACCCGCCGCAAATTCGCACGGGACCCTTTTTTTGGCCCGCAGCAGAATCGGATCGCATGGGTGTTCACACCATGCGATCCGAGTTTGCAGATCGCACTGCGATATGCGAACTGATCTGGGGGTGTCAGTAACATTTCACTGACACTCCCAGCAGTTCGCATAGCGCAGTGTGAACTGCCGCCGGGAGGCATGCGATGCGGGAACCCGCCGCGGTTTCGCGGCGTTTCCGCATCGCTCCAGTGTGAACCCAGCCTAATAAGCGATCATTTTTCTGATCGCCGTATTAGTGTCACAGGTGACGCTAGTTAGGCAGGTAGGTATTTAGGTTCGCCGCAGCTTTTTATAGCGCCAGGGACCCCCATATACTACCGCATAAAGCCCCCTGATTGCCCCCTAGTTAACCCTTTCACCTGTGATCACCATATAACTGTTACAGGTGACGCTGGTTGGTTAGTTATTTTTTTATAGTTTCAGGGCACCCGCCATTTATTACCTAATAAAGGTTTAACCCCCTGATCACCTGGCGGGTGTCATTTGTGACTAATAACTGTTAGGGCAGTTAGGGTTAGCCCCCTTTAGTTCTAAGGTACCCCCCTAACCCCCCCAATAAAGGTTTAACCCCGTGATCACCCCCCGTCGCCAGTGTCACTAAGGCTGGGTTCACATTGCAGCGGTTTATGAGAACGGATGTGATTCGCACCGCACTGCAGTGCAAATCACATCCGATCTCTGTGCGATTCGAGTTCAGCCATTCGCCGCACCCGCCGCAAATTCGCACGGGACCCTTTTTTTGGCCCGCAGCAGAATCGGATCGCATGGGTGTTCACACCATGCGATCCGAGTTTGCAGATCGCACTGCGATATGCGAACTGATCTGGGGGTGTCAGTAACATTTCACTGACACTCCCAGCAGTTCGCATAGGGCAGTGTGAACTGCCGCCGGGAGGCATGCGATGCGGGAACCCGCCGCGCATTCGTGGCGTTCCCGCATCGCTCCAGTGTGAACCCAGCCTAATAAGCGATCGTTTTTCTGATCGCTGTATTAGTGTCACAGGTGACGCTAGTTAGGCAGGTAGGTATTTAGGTTCGCCGCAGCTTTTTATAGCGCCAGGGACACCCATATACTACCGCATAAAGCCTCCTGATTGCCCCCTAGTTAACCCTTTCACCAGTGATCACCATATAACTGTTACAGGTGACGCTGGTTGGTTAGTTATTTTTTTATAGTTTCAGGGCACCCGCCATTTATTACCTAGTCTCACTAGTGTACCCCTAAATTTAGGGGTGTCTACTTTCCAAAATGGGGTCATTTGGGGGGGGGTTTGTGCCATCTTGGCATTTTATGGCCTTCAAAACTGTAACGCCCTTAGAAAGCCTGAAGGCGGTGCTTGGTTTTCGGGGCCCCGTACGCGGCTAGGCTCCCAAAAAGTCCCACATATGTGGTATCCCCGTACTCAGGAGAAGCAGCAGAATTTATTTTGGGGTGTCATTTCACATATGCCCATGGCATGCGTGAGCAATATATCATTTAGTGACAACTTTGTGAAAAAAAAAAAAAAAAAAGTTTGTAATTTTCCCGCAACTTGTGGCAAAATATAAAATATTCCATGGACTCAACATGCCTCTCAGCAAATAGCTTGGGGTGTCTACTTTCTAAAATGGGGTCATTTGTGGGGGTTTTGTGCCATCTTGGCATTTTATGGCCTTCAAAACTGTAATAGGTAGTGAGAAGTGAACTCAAAAATTTACGCCCTTAGAAAGCCTGAAGGCGGTGCTTGGTTTTCGGGGCCCCGTACGCGGCTAGGCTCCCAAAAAGTCCCACATATGTGGTATCCCCGTACTCAGGAGAAGCAGCAGAATTTATTTTGGGGTGTCATTTCACATATGCCCATGGCATGCATGAGCAATATATCATTTAGTGACAACTTTGTTAAAAAAAAAAAAAAAAAAAAAAGTTTGTAATTTTCCCGCAACTTGTGGCAAAATATAAAATATTCCATGAACTCAACATGCCTCTCAGCAAATAGCTTGGGGTGTCTACTTTCTAAAATGGGGTCATTTGTGGGGGTTTTGTGCCATCTTGGCATTTTATGGCCTTCAAAACTGTAATAGGTAGTGAGAAGTGAACTCAAAAATTTACGCCCTTAGAAAGCCTGAAGGCGGTGCTTGGTTTTCGGGGCCCCGTACGCGGCTAGGCTCCCAAAAAGTCCCACATATGTGGTATCCCCGTACTCAGGAGAAGCAGCAGAATTTATTTTGGGGTGTCATTTCACATACGCCCATAGCATGTGTGAGCAATATATCATTTAGTGACAACTTTGTGTAAAAAAAAAAAAAAATTTTTTTTTTTGTCATTATTCAATCGCTTGAGGCAAAAAAATAAAATATTCAATGGGCTCAACATGCCTCTTATCAATTTCCTTAGGGGGTCTACTTTCCAAAATTGGGTCATTTGGGGGGGTTTTGTACTGCCCTGCCATTTTAGCACCTCAAGAAATGAGATAGGCAGTCGTAAACTAAAAGCTGCGTAAATTCCAGAAAACGTACCTTAGTTTGTAGATGTGACAACTTTTGCGCAAACCAATAAATATACAATTATTGACTTTTTTTTTACCAAAGACATGTGGCTGAATACATTTTGGCCTAAATGTATGACTAAAATTGAGTTTATTGGATTTTTCTAATAACAAAAAGTAGAAAATATCATTTTTTTTCAAAATTTGCGGTCTTTTTACGTTTATATCGCAAAAAATAAAAATCGCAGAGGCAATCAAATACCATCAAAAGAAAGCTCTATTTGTGGGAAGAAAAGGACGCAAATTTTGTTTGGGTACAACATTGCATGACCGCGCAATTACCAGTTAAAGCAGCGCAGTGCCAAAGTGTAAAAAGACCTCTGGTCATTTACCAGCAAAATGGTCCGGTCTGAAAGTGGTTAAAGCAAAGCAGCAACAAATGGGTACCCCTGAGCATGCACTAATAAATGATGTATCCGTAAGATGGAACAGTACTTTACACATGATCAGCCGCCTGCTTGAACAGAGGTGGCCGGTGACTGCAACTCTTTCCGATCCTGATGTCACACCACGAGGGAAGCGCTTCCTGGATTTAAAACATGATCAGTGGAGCTTACTTGAGGAAGTGGAACAAGTCCTGAAGCCATTTGAGTGTGCTATTGTTTTCTTGAGTGGAGAGTCCTATGTGACTGCTTCCGATCTACCTCCTCTGGTAAAGGGCCTCCAGAAATCTATACAGAGCACAATTTGCGAGACAGCAGCAGTCGAGGCTTTCCAAAGTGTTGCTGCACAGGAGATGACAAGTTGGGAGCGGGACACTAAATTCAGAGATGATGGTGGAGAAAATATAAGTCTTATTGCAGCAGCCCTGGACCCCAGATTCCGCAAACTAAAATTCCTGCCAGCAGACGACAGTTTAAAAGTTCACCTCCAGGTCCAAGCTCTTGCTCTTGAAGTGAAAAGAAGATATGAGGAAGAGCAAACGCAACATGGATGTGAGGAACAACGGTCAGCCAGTGCAGACATGACATTTTCTGAGAAGAGGCTAGTGTCTCTGTTAGACACTTTGCTCGGTTCTTCGGATTCAGATGACCACCAGTAATGGTGAGGATGACACTGGTCACATCCAAGATCAAGAAACCCACAGTGAAGTTGTGAGGAATGAGATACACATGTGAAATGGTGGACGGAAAATGAAAAGAGGTTTCCCATCTTGGCCATGCTGGCAAAGAGTTACTTGTCTGTGCCTGCAACATCAACACCATCTGAAAGGCTTTTCTCAGTTGCTGGCAAAAAAAGAGCAAGGCTAACTTCAGAGCATGTCGATATGCTAACCTTCCTCCATTGCAATGCTAAAATATAGCATTGCAATGAAGGAAGTAACACAGGCCCCCAACCTTTTGCACTCATGCACTGTTCTTGTTGGGCTGTATTAGTGTATTTATGTTGAGATGGCTGCCTTGTATTAGCCATTATTTTTGCACAGTGTTGGGCAGTGCTTTTGTTGGGCTTGGTTCCTTCCTTCCTTGAAAATTGTTACCTCCTCAGGTATGTTTTACATTACAATTACAAGTAACACACCACAAAAATACTGCTCAATCGACTCTACAATAACACTATGTAAGTAATGATTAAATTACATAGTGTTATTGTATGTTGACCAGCATTTTTGTGGTGTTACTTTATAAAAAAAAAAAAAAAAAAACAACACTTTAGGTCAACAGGCATAATGCCATATAAATTCTGCCTAAGGCCTCTTTCACACTGACGTCCCGTTCAGGCCCGCCTGTCAGTTTTTCAGGCGGACCTGAACGGGTGCTCCATAGAGGTCTATGGAGCGTCGGATGTCAGCGGTGACATGTCCGCTGACATCCGACCCGCTCCGATCCGAAAAAGTGTAACGGAGGAAAAAGCTATTTTTCCATCCGTCTGCGGATCGGATCGGGTGACGACGGGCACTGCGGTCCGTCGTCATCCGATCTCCCATAGGGGAGAGCGGCGCTGTGACAGATCCGTCCCTGCACAGTGTGCAGAGACGGACCGGTCATCTCCCTGCTCAGCGGGGATCAACGGAGTGATCCCCGCTGAGCAAACGGATATCCACGGGGCGGATCAGAACTGATCCGCCCCGTGTGAAAGGACCCTAACACTTTGCAAAAGATGCATTCTGAAGGCATTATGTGTGGTTGAGTAGTAAGGTTACCACTAGGGCTGAAACAACTACCGTATTTATCGGCGTATAACACACACTTTTTTCCCCTTAAAAGCAGGGGAAAATCGTGGGTGCGTGTTATACGCCGATCCCCAGAAATTCTGAGCCTCTGGGCGGCTTTCAGCCGCCTTCGGCTCTTCAAGGTGACTTTCGGCCGCCTTCGGCTCTTCTTGGCAGCTTTCGGCCGTTCTCGGAAGCTTTTGGCCGCCTTCGGCTCTTCTCGGCGGCTGAAAGCTTCCGGCCGCCTTCGGCTCTTCTCGGCGGCCGAAAGCTTCCGAGAACGGCCGAGGGCGGCCCGAGAAGACCTGAAGGCGGCCGGAGGCCCGCTGAGAACTACCGCACACTGCCGAGATACACATCCGGCTCTGTATCTCGGCGGCGGCATTTTTAAAAAATAAAAGACACGGCTGCAATGGGGGACAAGACTGCAATGGGGGACAAGACTGCACTGGTGGACAAGACTGCATAAGGCTGCAATGGGGGACAAGGCTGCAATGGTGGACAAGGCTGCATAAGGCTGCAATGGTGGACAAGGCTGCATAGGGCTGCAATGGTGGACAAGGCTGCAGATGACACTGATGGGCATATAGATGTAAGTTGTTTTTTTTCCCCTAAACTTCCCTCCTAAAAGTTTTTTCCCTTAAAATTCCCTCCTAAACTTGGGGTGCGTGTTATACGCCGGCGCGTGTTATACGCCGATAAATACAGTAATCGATTATGAAATTAATCGATTACTATTTTCATAATCGATTAATCGGCAAGTAACATAATGGGTCAAAAAAAACTAAAATGAGCCCTATAGTACAAAAAGAGCAAATAAATCGCTACTGTAAATATTACTTTCACTGTTCTACAGTAAAAAAATGAACCCCTTACAGTAGTGTTTATCTGCTTTTTCTACTATAAAGGGCTAATTTTAGTTTTTGTAACCCCATTATGTTACTAAACGTCTTAGATCTGGTTCACATCTATGTGTTTTTTGGTGCTTTTTGCAGAAATGCATTACAGTTCATTTACATGATTTCCTATGGGACACGTTCACATCTGAAAGGGTCAGGGACTTTTAACGCAAAATGGTGCTTTATTGGTTCAATATACTTTAATGGAGAAGCTGCAGAAAAGCGTGTAATGTGTTTTTGCAGCAATTTGTGTTTTTTAACCTGCCCAAAAAAAAAAAATGCAAAAATGCAAATTGCAGTAAAAGCAAATGCGCAAAAATCAAAAACGCACAGCAAAAAGCACTGCAGAAACAGATCAAAAGCAAACTGCATAGATGTGTACCGAGCCTTATGCTGGCCACACAGATCAATTTTCAGATGAGAATATTCAGACTAAAAATCTTTCTACATTCGCTGAATGAAAGAATTTTGTTTGAAATTTTCACTTGTTTTTAAAATGAATGTAATATCTGAACGAAAAACCACATACACTGAAAATTCCTTGACTAAGAAGTTTTCTATTATTTCTAAATCTTCCCGTCACTGCGGTTGAAAATGAACGTCAATTTGATCCACTTTTTTTTTTTTTTTTTTTTTTTTAACGTTATTAACAGATTAATCGAAACAATAATCGGCCAACTAATCGATTATGAAAAGAATCGTTAACTGCAGCCCTAGTTACCACATAATTCCTTCTGAATGCATCTTTTGCAAAGTGTTAGGCAGAATTTATATGGCATTTTCATGCCTCATGCCCTAAAGCGTTACCCTTTATTTTTTGGCACTTTATTTTTGTATATGTCTGTGTTTTTGCACACACAGTGGCTCCTTCTTGAAAACTATGTTACCTCTTCAGGTATGTTTTACATCAGGGGTTGACAAATTTGCTTGGAATCTAGGAGCCAGCTTAAAAAGTTAGGAGCCAGGTCCGTGACGGCGATCCGGACCTGTCCCTGGCCTGACATGGAGACGAGTGAGGGGAAGATAGCAGCGCCGTCGCCGCCCCCCCCCCCCCGTCTCCAAGTCATTGCCCATAGCTCTTAGAGGGACATTTTATTTATTTTTTTCAAATGACAATTTTTTTTTCAATTGCATTTTAGTGTAAATATGAGATCCGAGGTCTCTCTGACCCCAGATCTCATATTTAAGAGGACCTGTCATGCTTTTTCTATTACAAGGGATTTTTACATTCCTTGTAATAAGAATAAAAGTGACACAACATTTTTTTTAAAAGAACAGTGGAAAAAAAAAAAAGTTAAAATAAGCAGAAAATCTTTTTTTTAAACGCGCCCTGTCCTGCCCGCATATAAAATCGGTGTACGAACCACACATAGGAGGTAGCGCCGTGATCGGTAGAGCGAGAGCAATAATTCTAGCCCCAGACCTCCTCTGTAACTCAAAACGTGCAACCTGTAGAATTTTTTTAAACGTCGTCTATGGAGATTTTAAAGGGTAAAAGTTTGTCGCCATTCCATGAGCGGGTGCAATTTTGAAGCGTGACATGTTGGGTATCAATTTACTCAGCGTAACATTATCTTTCACAATATAAAAAATAATTGGGCTAACTTTACTGTTGTCTTATTTTTTTATTAACTAAATTATTTTTCCCAACAAAAGTGCGCTTGTAAGTCCGCTGCACAAATACGGTGTGACAGACAGTATTGCAACAACCACCATTTTATTCTCTAGGGTGTTAGAATAAAAAATATATATAATGTTTAGGGGGTTCTAAATAAAGGGAAGAAGAGGCAGGTAATATAAAACAGGCAGAGGAAACTTTGCAGAGGAAATTAGCATTGCTGGTTTGTCATACCAACAGCGACCACAAGAGGGCGCCAGATTCCATAAGGAATCATAGGACCGCAGAAGGCCTCAAAGCCGCGGCCTAAATTTTCGGCCGCCGGCGGAACGGCCCGACGCGATCACGCTGGGGGGGGTCCACAGAGACAGGATACCCCCAGCTGTGCTGCCCCAGGCGCGAGGTCGCTATTTCTAGTCGCCAATGCGACCTGGCGCCCGGGTTTTGTCGAGCCCTGTTTTACATTACAATTACAAGTAACACACCACAAAAATACTGCTCAATCGACTCTACAATAACATTATGTAAGTAATGATTAAATTACATAGTGTTATTGTATGTTGACCAGCATTTTTGTGGTGTTACTTTATAAACAACAACACTTTAGGTCAATAGGCATAATGCCATATAAATTCTGCCTAACACTTTGCAAAAGATGCATTCTGAAGGCATTATGTGGTTGAGTAGTAAGGTTACCACATAATGCCTTCTGAATGCATCTTTTGCAAAGTGTTAGGCAGAATTTATATGGCATTTTCATGCCTTACCTTTTATTTTTTGGCACTTTATTTTTGTATATGTCTTTCGTGTGTTTTTGTTCACACAGTGCTGAGCAGCAGTGCTTTTGTTGCATTTTTATATGGCATTTTGTAACGATTCTGGCTCTGGATTAATGGCAATGCCATTATTCATGCCTGATGCTAAAGTGTTGTTTTTTATTTTATTTTTGGCACTTTTTTATACTGTAAAAACTTTACCACATTGAAGTACTTTTTGGAAAACTGTAATAAAAGTTGAAATATTATATTAGAAGTTGTACTTATCATTTTTTGTAAAGTTATCCAAAGGATTAATTATCTAATCACAGAAAACACACTAGATTCATAAAAAAAATAAAAATAATAATAATCGTATAGCTGATGACTAATCGAAAAAATAATCGATAGATTAGTCGACAGACAAACTAATCGTTAGTTGCAGCTCTAATGTAGGACAGCGTACAGATCACAGTAGTATGTAGGGCAGTGTACAGAGGTCAGTAGGATGTAGGACAGTGTACAGAGGTCAGTAGGATGTAGGACAGTGTACAGAGGTCAGTAGGATGTAGGACAGTGTACAGAGGTCAGTAGTATGTAGGACAGTGTACAGAGGTCAGTAGTATGTAGGGCAGTGTACAGAGGTCAGTAGGATGTAGGACAGTGTACAGAGGTCAGTAGGATGTAGGACAGTGTACAGAGGTCAGTAGGATGTAGGACAGTGTACAGAGGTCAGTAGTATGTAGGACAGTGTACAGAGGTCAGTAGTATGTAGGGCAGTGTACAGAGGTCAGTAGGATGTAGGACAGTGTACAGAGGTCAGTAGGATGTAGAGCAGTGTACAGAGGTCAGTAGGATGTAGGACAGTGTACAGAGGTCAGTAGTATGTAGGGCAGTGTACAGAGGTCAGTAGGATGTAGGACAGTGTACAGAGGTCAGTAGGATGTAGGGCAGTGTACAGAGGTCAGTAGGATGTAGGGCAGTGTACAGATGTCAGTAGGATGTAGGGCAGTGTACAGATGTCAGTAGGATGTAGGGCAGTGTACAGAGGTCAGTAGGATGTAGGGCAGTGTACAGAGGTCAGTAGGATGTAGGGCAGTGTACGGAGGTCAGTAGGATGTAGGGCAGTGTACGGAGGTCAGTAGGATGTAGGGCAGTGTACAGAGGTCAGTAGGATGTAGGCCAGTCCCTTGCGCCCGCTCCTGGAATGGCGACAAACTTTTACCCTTAAAAATCTCCATAGGTAACAACCTCAGATCTCATATTTACACAAAAAATAAAATAAAAATAAAAATACAAAAATGGCCCTTTGAGAGCTATGGGCGGAAGTGACATTTTGATGTCTCTTCCGCCCTGCAATGGTATGGAGATGGCCATCTTCCCCTCACACTATAAGCCGCTGCGGAACGCACAGGAGTGCTGTGCGTCCCTGTTCCCCATTTCAGGGATGAATCAGGGCCGACTCTATGGCTGAATTCGGCCCTGAAACGGAGCCAAAGACGTGCACGTTTTTTCTGCACTGCGTTCCACAGCTGCCCTGGAGATATGTGAATCGTCTCCATAGGGAGCCAGTCACATTCTCCTACTATGCGAATTAGATGCGGGGAAACATGAACGGGGGCTTAAGGTTTGACCTCATATTATATGGTTTTGGTAAACCCAAAGAATCTGCAGAAAATCTAATAGTCTGTATTTTTTTTATACGATTTTCTGATCATATGAATGGGCCATAAGGGTGATTCTTTTATCCACCTGCACATGGGCAAATGGGCGCATCTGTACGTCCCTTTTAATTGGTGGGGCTAGCAGGCCCGTGCTTGAGGGACCCGCGGACTTGATGTCCGATGGTCTCCCGGCGATCGTGTCACGGAGAGGCAGAACAGGGAGATGCCCACGTAAACAAGGCATTTCCCTGTTCTGCCTTGTGACATGACAGCGATCACTGCTCCCCTGTGATCGGGAGCAGTGATCGCTGTCATGTGAGTGGAAGCCCACCCCACCCCCAGTTAGAATCACTCCCTAGGACACACTTAACCCCTTGATCACCCCCTAGTGTTTAACCCCTTCCCTGCCAGCGTCATTTACATAGTAATCAGTGTATTTTTTTTTTTTTTTTTAAGTTTAAAGTATTTTTATTGGAATCAGTGCATTTTTATAGCACTGATCGCTGTATAAATGACAATGGTCCCAAAATAGAGTCAAAATTGTCCGATGTGTCCGCCATAATGTCGCAGTCACAATAAAAATTGCAGATCGCTGTCATTACTAATAAAAAAAAAAAAAATTTATAATAAAAATGTCATAAAACTATCTCCTATTTTGTATATGGTATAACTTTTGTGCAAACCAATCAACATACACTTATTGTGATTATTTTTTATTTTTATTTTTTTACCAAAAATATGTAGAAAGATACATATCAGCCTAAACTGAGGGAAAAAAAATTTTTTTTAAATATATATTTTTGGAGTATATTTATTATAGCAAAAAGTAAAACTTTTTTCTCTTTTTTTCAAAATTGTCGCGCTTTTTTTGTTTATAGCGCAGAGGTGATCAAATACCACCAAAATAAAGCTCTATTTGTGGGGGGAAAAAGGGACGTCAACTTGGTTTGGGTGCAAACGTCGCACGACCGCGCAATTGTCAGTTAAAGCGGCACAGTGCCGAATCGCAAAAAGTGCTCTGGTCAGGAAGGGGGTAAAATCTTCCAGGGCTGAAGCGGTTAATTGCAGGTTTCTACAACTGCAGCACTTTAGATATTTGCTGAAGTGACCATATGGTTGAGCTATATTTGTTAAACCACACAGGAAATACAAACGATGAAGTAATAATCAGCACCTATGAATTTTCTTCCCCAGTTGACAAGACATTTTGCAGAAGCTGGATATAATGCATCGCAATTACACTTCACATTTATAGAACAGATACATAAACAAGGAGGACCCAGCGCTGTCAGTCTTTTGGGATGGATTCATACTAGCAGCCACTGGGAAGACAAGTGGGCTCTAAATCGTGGTCTGACATACAGTTAGGTCCATATATATTTGGACACGGGCACACTTTTTGTTTTTGACCGCAGGGACGTCCCCAAGCAGTGTCATAACGAGGGGTGGGAACAGCAACATAACTTCAACCACAACCAGAGGTGCTCCCTAACGGGGGAGTCGCCATCTGAACCAACCGCATCAGAACTTGCGGTCAACACATGCAGCAGAGTGCATTAACATTCAAAAAAGGCAACTTTCTCTTAACAGAAGAAAGAGTGTAAAATTGCAACATTACACAGTCGCCTGCAAAACTTTGCAGCCAAAGCAGGCATCAAATATCCCCTTTGTAGAATTTTGTAAAAGTGTGAATGGACAACCAAGTCAACGCCTTACACACTTGAGCGACTGACACTTGATGTCGGAAGGCCCAAGAGGTCCCAATTGCCCTGGTGGAGTGAGCCGTGACAGGAAAGGTGGGGGGGCACCTGTCCCTTCAAGGCGTAAGCCTGGACCACGATCTGTCTGATCCACCTGGAAATGGTGAACGACGAGACCGCCAATCCTTTTCTCGGACCAGCTACCGAAACGAACAGAGTCTGACTTCCGGAAGGGCGCCGTGGCAGACAGCTATACCCTTAGAGCCCGGACCACGTCCAGGGAATGGAGGGCCACCTCCTTAGGATGTGTCGGTTTAGGACACCGAGATGCTAACACAATGTCTTCATTGAGGTGAAAGGCCAAAACCACCTTCGGTAGAAAGGAAGATTGTGGACGCAACACCACCTTATCCTTGTGGATAACCAGATAGGGCAACTTGCAAGACAAGGCCACCAGTCCTGAAACCCTCCTGGCCGATATAATGGCCACTAGGAAGACCACTTGAGAGGACTGTTAAAGGGATTTCCCTGATGTTCTCAAATGGTGGTTTCTGAAGTGCCGACAACACTAGGTTCAGATCCCACGGAGATAAGGGTGGATGCACTGGGGGGGACTACATGCCAGACCCCTTGTACAAAAGTGCTCACTAGAGTGAGACGCCAGGGGTCATTGGAAAAAGACAGCCAAGGCTGATATCTGTCCCTTGATGGTGCTTAAAGGGGTTGTAAAGGTAAATGTTTTTTCATCTTAATGCATTCTATGCATTAAGGTGAAAAAACATCCGAAAATGCCGGCCCCCCCAGCCCCCCCCACGTTTTACTTACCTCACCCCTCGAAAGTCCCGTGCTTGCCACCGACTTCCTCTTCACCACTCAGCCTGGCCGCTGATTGGCTGGATTGAAGGCAGTGCAGCCATTGGCTCGCGCTGCTGTCAATCACATCCAATGACGCAGTGCGCCGGGGGGCGGGTCCGTGTGATACAGCGAGCGGCTATAGCCGCCGGCTGTATCACGGGAGCGTGCCCGCAGGTGCTTCTCACCATGCGAGGGAGCTCGCATGAACGTGAGAAGTACCTGTGGGAAGAAGCAGAGACAGCCGCCGAGGGACCCCAGAAGAGCAGGTTCAAGGCCACTCTGTGCAAAACGAGCTGCACAGTGGAGGTAAGTATAACATGTTTGTTATTTTAAGAAAAAAAAATAAAAATACCTTTACAATCCCTTTAAGGCCAGTTTCTGGTCCACTCCTCGCTGTAAGAACTGCAGGATCCTGGAAACAGAATAGGTGCGCGGACACCACCCCATCTCCTCACACATGGGGATATAAGCCTTCCACGTACGATGGTATATCTTCTGGGACAAAGATTTACGTGCCTTTAACATAGTGGAAATCACCAAGTCAGACAGACCTCGGTTCCTTAGCACCTGGCTTTCAACAGCCATGCCATTAAAACCAGCGACCGTAAAGCAGGATGGAAAATTGGGCCTTGTGACAGAAGGTTTTTTCGCATCGGTAACCGCCAAGGAGCGTCCAACACCAGGCGTACTAGGTCGGCGTACCAAGGACACCGAGGCCAATCTGGGGTAATCAGTATCACCGGAATCCCCTCGGCCCCCACTCTGCGGAACAGACATGGTAACAGTTTGAGCGGAGGAAAGGTGTAAATCAGCCGGTACTGCTCCCATGGAGCCAACGCATCTGATGCGTCCGCCCAAGGATCTCTTGTCCTGGACACGAACCTCCACACCTTTCGATTGAGCCAAGAGGCCAGGAGATCAACATCTGGTGTGCTCCACCGCAGGCAAAGAAGCCTGAACACCTCCGGATGCAATGACCACTCTCCTGGGTCCAGCATCAGGCGACTTAGATAGTCCGCCTGCCAGTTTTCTACTCCCGGGATGTATATGGCTAACAGTGCCGGTACGTGCCGCTCTGCCCATCGAAGGATGTGAGTGACCTCCCGTGCTGCAGCCGAGCTTCTTGTTCCTCCTTGATGGTTGACATATGCCACCGCCGTGGCGTTGTCTGACTGGATCCTGATCAGACGTCCTCGTAGTCTCATTGACCATGTGGAGAGGCATAGCCTGATCACTCGAAGTTCGAGCACATTGATCGGCAACTGGAATTCTTCCCTCGACCAGAGGCCCTGGGTCGACTGTACTCCCAGTACTCCACCCCAGCTGGTCAGGCTGGCGCCCGTTGTGATTACTGTCCAATGAAGAGGTAGGAACGACTTCCCGGACTGAATGGCCGGAGATCTCAGCCACCAGAGAAGAGAGTCCCTGACTAACTGGCTCACCTGAATCTGTCGATGCAGTGATAAACTGAGATTTGTCCCATTTTGCCAATATCCCCTTTGCAAGACTCTGGTGTGAAATTGGGCGTACAGTACCGCCTCGAAGGAGGCCACTATGAGGCCCAGGACTCGCATGCAGAAGCGCAGCAACGACCACCTGCGGTTTATCAACAGCTTCACCGTGGCTCTGAGGGTCTGCAGTTTGTCTGTAGGGAGAAACACTCTCGCTTCCATGGAGTCCAGCAGTAAGCCTAGGTACTCCAGGCGTTGAGTCGGCACAAGAACCGACTTTTTGAGGTTCAACAGCCACCCAAATTCCTGCATGGTTTGTATGGTGATCGCCACATCCTCCCTTAATTCTGAGGCGGAAGCTGCTCTCAGAAGGAGATTGTCTAGGTAACACATGATTGCAATCCCACGTTGTCGCAAAAAACTTCAAAATTGGAGCCAATACCCTGGTAAAGACTCGGGGGGGGGGGGGGGGGCTGGGGTGAAGCCAAACCAAAAGGGGAGAGCCACAAACTGGTAGTGGTCTTCCCCTACTGCAAAGCACAGAAACCTATGATGCCTGAGGCATAGGGGTATATGCAAGTACACGTCCTGGATGTCAAAAGACGCCAGGGAGTTCCCCTGATGGAGTGCAGCAACTACTGCTGTACTTTCACAAAGCAATTGAGGGCTTTCAGGTCCAAGATTGGACGTACCCCTTCCTTTTTGGGGACTACAGATTGGAATAGAACCCCTGAAACCTTTCCGTTTCTGGAACAGACACTATCACCCCATGGCTTAGCAGGTCCCTTACTGCCCCAAACAGGACCTCCCGGTGAGCCGGGAGTAAGGGTATGCTGGAGGGGAAAAATCTGTTTGGTGGCCAAGAGAGGAACTCTATTTTGTAGCCCGATGAAATAAGTTTGCAGACCCATTGGTCGGACAGCCGAGAGGCCCACCGGGCCGCAAACTCCCAAACGCGACCCCCCACCGAGTGACGGGCGAGGGCAAACCTTCATGCGGTAGCACTTTTGCTCGCTGGCTTGTGAGTCCAGGGACGCTTTTGTCCCTCAGTAGTTGCCCTGTTGGACTGGGAGCGTTTTGCTGAAGTCCCGGGCGGACGAAAAGGCCTCTTAAGCGTAAAATGAGGGTCCTTGCCTGCGGCATGAATCCTTACTCTTCCTGGACTGTGGGAGCAAGGTGCTCTTCCCACCTGTGACATTTTGCCCACTCAGTAAGTGTCTGCGACACTAGTGCTGTGGCCAGTACTGGTTGTATCGCTGACCCCACTACTGTAAACAGAAAGCGGGCCACTGCCTCGGCCCTCCTGTTAGTAGGGTCCTTAAATGCAGGAGTCCCTTCTACTGGGATTGTGGTTATTTTATTTAACCTGTATACTGGGGGGTCCACGACCAGGGGAGCTGACTATTTCTTAAGAAGGCTCTCCTCAAAGGGGTAATGCACCGCCATTCTTTTTGGGACCGAAAAGGTCCGTTGCAGGCTTCCCCATTCCTTGTATATGAACTTATCGAAATTAGTCAGGTACGGATGTCTTACGCGGACCTGGACGCGGAATCATCCTCATTGTCCGATCAGTCCTGGTCAGCGTCCTCTGACACATCAGAGCAGGGGCCGCCAGTCACTGAGGGGCCCGAATCTGAGTCAGAACTGTTCCCAGAGGACAGGGGGGGGGGGGGGGACGGGGGGCAGGGGCCATTTTTTACCACCTCTGCGCCCGCACACTGCCTCCACCCTGGCAACGAACATTTCAAGGACTGCCGACAAAGCGTCCAATGGCACTGCACTGTTTGCAATCGCAGGAAGGTCTGGGGAAGAAACACCAGTTTCTGATGCCATGCTGACCCACCCTGTCTGCCACCCTTGGGGACTTAGGACAAGGTGCTCAATCCCACCCTCCTAGCTGCTGCAGACTGAGGGACCCCCACAGCAGGACTCACCACCCTGACCGAGCGCTGCGCCGTGCTGTTACATATGCCTGTGTCTAGTGTCAGCTCCCAGGTGTCCAGAGCAAAAAAACGCGCTGTTCTGAGGTACAGGAACCAGCGCTGAGGAGAAAAAAAAATGCGCTGAGGCTACAAAAAATGCCAGCCGAGCGCCCTGTATAGAGAAAAATCACAGGGAAAATGGCTGCTGAACATGCTTCCCACAGAGACTCAAAGAAAATGGCCGACAAGTAACTGTACACAGTGAATGAACACAGATAATGACAGCAGACAGCGCTATGGCGGTAGCACATACAGAGCCCACAGACACCAGCAGAGAGATCACAGACAGCCCAGGGACACAGACAGCCAGTGCAGCCCCCAGACAAGGATCAGAGTCCCCCGGAGGACACCTGGCTCAGGTACACACACTGCTCAACAGCCCAGTCATGCAGCATCCCCCCACGGGGGATAAAATATGGTCAGGGAGATTGACCCCCTAAATCAACCTCTCAGGGAATGCCCAGATGCTCTGTCCCACTGTGGCAGGAAGAGCTGTACTTACCATCCGGACGAGCTGGGGACATCCCATCACAGACCCACACCCGAGCAGTACGGGGTGGCTGCTGGCCACGGCACACTGTGAAAAACACATCTGTAGTCTGGTCATATGTGTGCTCCGGAGCATTGTGCTCACCGGCCGCCCCTGGAGCCTGAGGGGCATGTCGTGGCCGATCCATCGCGTAGTTAGGGTCTGCACACGCTCGATGGCCAGACTACAAGGATCTATATTATCCAGCCTGTCACCCAGCCGGCTGTTGATAGAAGATTACAGGATCTTAAAATCTTGCGCAAAGGGCAAAAATCCAGAAAAAAATCCCCAGAGGGCAATAGCAGCAACATTAGGAGTGGCCAGATCAACAGTTTGGTACAGTCTGAGGAAAGAAAAATGCACTGGTAAGCTCAGCAACATAAAAAGGCCTGGACGTCCATGGAAGACAACAGTGGTGGATGATCGCTGGATCCTCTCTATGGTAAACAAAAACCCATTTACAACATCCAGACAAGTGGAGGACAATGGGAAGTGGGCGAATCATTGTCAAAGTCTACAATCAAGAGAAGACTTCACAAGAGCAAACACAGAGGGTTCACCACAAGGTGCAAACCAGTCATAAGCCCGGAGAATAGAAAAGCTAGATTAGACTTTGCCAAAAAAACATCTAAAAAAGCCAGACCGGTTCTGGAAAAGCATTCTTTTGACGAATGAAACTAAGATTAATCTGTACCAGAATGACGGGAAGAAAAAAAGTGTGGACGAGGCTTGGAACAGCTCATGATCCAAAGCACACAACGTCATCTGTGGTCACATGCAGTGCGAAGGCATTGGCATGAGTGGTTTCCAGTGGCACTGGGTCATTGGTGTTTATTGATGATGTGACAGAAGACGAGAAGCAGCTGGATGAATTCTGCAGTGTTTGGAGAAATACTGTCAGCCCAGATTCAGCCAAATGCAGCAAAGTTGATTGGAAGGTGCTTCACAGTACAGATGGACAATGATCCACAACACACTGCAAAAGCAACCCAGGAGCTTTTGAAGGAAAAGAAGTGGAATATTCTGCAATGGCCGAGTCAATCACCTGATCTCGACCCAATTGAGCATTTCACTTGCTGAAGGCAAAACGAAAGGCATAAAGACCCACAAACAAAGAACAACTGAAGACAGCTGCAGTTAGAGCCTGGCAAAGCATCAGAAAGGAGGAAACCCAGTCTTTGGTAATGTCCATGGGTTCCAGACTTTAGGCAGTCATTGCCAGTAAAGGATTCTCAACAAAATATTTAAAATTAACATTTTATTTATGATTATATTCATTTGTCCAATTACATTTGAGCCCCTGAAAATGGGGGGATTGTGTATAAAAAAAAATTAGGGGTGCACCGAATGGAAATTTTGGTATCAAAACCAATACTCAAAATGAAGGATGCACTAGGCCGCAAACCGGAAATGACAGTTTTTAAAAAAATATTTAGATTTTTTTAATATATAATTGTATTATATTCAACTTTTTAATAATATCAATTGAAATGAATAAGAATTGACTGTTTGCCATTATAGGCACCTTTAGTGCAAGAAAGGCCAAGAAAAATGCAGTCTGCATCTCTTGTATCATGTTTGCAATCTCTTACTTAAACACATTGCTAATAGTATTAGCAAAACTTCCCATTCGGTGCACATATAGCAGACATGATACAGGAGATGGTCTGAGACTGCAGACATGATACAAGAGATCAATGCAGCCTCACCGGTGTCCATCAAATGCAGCCTGCCTGTGCCCAGCAGCCTCACCAGTGCCCATCATATGAAGCCATACCAGTGCCCACCAGTCTCACCAGTGCCCATCATATGCAGCCTGCCTGTGCCCAGCAGCCTCACCAGTGCCCTTCATACGCAGCCTCACCAGGGCTCGTCATATGCAGCCTAACAGTGCCTAGCAGCTTCACCAGTGCCCGTCATATGCAACCTGCCTGTGCTCAGCAGTCTCACTAGTGCCCATCATATGCAGCCTGCATGTGTCCAGCAACCTCATCAGTGCCCATCATATGCAGCCTGCCTGTGCCCAGCAACCTCACCAGTGGCCGACATATACAGCCTACCAGTTCCCAGCAGCCTCACCAGTGCCTGTCATATGCAGCCTGTCTGCGCCCAGCTGCCTCACCCAGCAAAAGCAGCATGCCTGTGCCCAACAGCCTCACTAGTATCCATCATATGCAGCCTGCCTGTGCCCGGATCAGAGTGGCGATCTCCGTGTGTCACGGAGCAGGATTTGAATTGCCCGGGCCGCAGTAACAATGTCCCGCCTCCTGTGATCATGTGACACTGTTACTACGGCCCGGACAATTCAGCTCCATGGCACACAGGGATCGTGGAGGGGAGGAGGAAGGAGTGGAGGACTGGGGCATGCCCCCTTTCGGTATCGGCTGTTTTTTGCTATCGGGAAAGACAACGTTTTTGCAACGATAATTTTCAGCGGCCGAAATTTTGGTGCACCTCTATTAAAAATGGTCGCAGTTCCTAAAATTTGTACTTGATATTTATGGTCAACCCCTTGAATTAAAGCCGAAAGTCTGCGCTTCAAATTAATTTGGATTGTTTTATTTTAATTTTATTTGTGTGGTATACAGAGCCAAAAGTATGAAAATTGTGCCTGTGTCCAAATATATGTGGACCTAACTATGTATACTAATTCCTGTGTAATAGCAATTTGCTATGTTTCAACTTTTGTGCTTTAAATACACTGTATTTGTATAATATTCTGTATACATGCACGATGTTCCTTTCAACAATTTAGATTTTATGCTTATTTTTAATGCTGGGCTGTTTCTTTTCCCCCTCTCGGATCCCCCTGCTCCCTCAGGCACACTGCACTCCCTTGGGAAGAATTGTACATTTATTAGAGATGCACCGAAATTTTGGCCGCCAAAAATGGTGTTATCGGGATGATGCAGCTAATGGTGCCGAAAACGAATGCGATTTTACCACCATTTTACTGTGCTTACAGTGTGTTTTTCATAGGTCATGTGACCCAAAAACCACATCAAAAACATCACATGGGTGCGTCATTGATGTGTTCTTGCTGCGCTTTCAGGATCAGTTCATACCATAGAAGTGAAGTCCAGATGCATTTGTGAATGCGTGTTTTTGATGTGTTTCCGGTGTGTTTTTTGAGGCTTTCCAGTGCATTTTCCGCCCCTCTTTTCTCTTCACCTTAAGGGCCAGTTTACACCATAGAAACGCAGTCAGGATGTGTTCCTGGTGCTTTTCTGCATGCGCATATTTGACGCATTTTTGGTATTGTCCAGTGCATCCCCCCCTTTTGTTAACCTTTAACCCCTTGGAGCCAGCGGGTGCTGGCCCCTTAAAGGGTTTTACATGCCGGGAGGTGGGGCAGGGCTTAAAGTCATGTTACATGATCTGAAATCTCATGCGAATGGGAGGTTTCCATGAGGCCCTGGGAGTGTGTTCTCAGCACAGTTTTCACTAATGCACGCAAATATGTAGCTGCTCGGCACCAAGTATCCGGCCACCGAGAGGTCACATGTTTGCGTGCGGCCGGTGCCAAGGAGTTAAATAAGGACATGTGTGCTTCAGTGCGTTCTTGATGCGTTTTACTGCTTTTCTAGTACAGTCCACTGCAGAAAAAAATGCAGCATGTTCTACTTTTTTTTCTGGAACGCACTGGAACTGACTGCATTGGTATGAACTATGCCATTGGGAACCATATAACCTACTATTGATGCATTTTTGATGCAGAAAAAAAAAAACGCACTAAACTGCATTTAATGTGAACTGGCCCTAAATTGGGAGATGTGCACTCCGGAGCATTTATGTGCATTCCAGTGCGTTTTTGATGCTTATTCCTGCGTTCCAGTACAGAAAGAAAATGCAGCATGTTCTACTTTTGTTTTCTGGAACTGACCGCACTGGTGTGAATGCCACTGGGAACCATATAACCTACTATCTATGCGTTTCTGATGCAGAAAAAAAACCTGCACTGGACTGCATGTGGTGTGAACCGGCCCTCAATGCATTTTTTTTTTAACAGGAAGGTGCGGTTCTGTTAACCGAGCCTCTTTCTGAGATTTGTTGTTTACAAGTTAAAAACTGTTTTTTTTTTCTAGAAAATTACGTAGAACCCCCAAACATTATACTTTGTTTTCAAACACCCTAGAGAATAAAATGGCGGTCGTTGCAATACTTTTTGTCACACCGTTTTAGCACAGAGGCCTTACAAGTGCACTTTTTTTTGGAAAAAAATACACTTTTTTTAATTAAAAAACAAAACGGTAAAGTTAGCCCAATTTTTTATTTATGTTGTGAAAGATAATGATACATCAAGTAAATTGATACCCAACGTGTCACGCTTCAAAATTGCGCCCGCTCGTGGAATGACGACAAACTTTTATGCTTAAAAATCTCCATAGGCGACATTAAAAAAATTCTACAGGTTGCACGTTTTGAGTAAAGCCCCATACACACGATCGGACTTTGTACAAACTTACCCGTGGAGTTTTGTACAAAGGGCGTTGGGCGTAAGTTTGTATTGCATACACACATTTGGACTTTTTAGGCAACAAACACGAACATAGTGACGTTTCAACGTACTGACAACACTTCAAAAGAGGACGTTCAATTACTCCAGCGCCACCTTTGGTCAACTTCTGTATTGTTGTCTGATCTTTTGCATTGGTTCTGAGCATGCGTGTTTGTAAAGTCTGATGCTCTTTTGTTGTCAAAAAGTTTGTCCGTTTTCAGAGCCAACAAAAGTCAGATGAAAACCGAAAAAGTTTGTCCGATGGAGCGTACACACAGTCGGATGTTGCTCCAAAACAGCTAATTTTCATGTTTTTTTGTCAAAAAGTCTGATCATGTGTACGGGCCTTTACAGAGGAGGTCTAGGGCTAGAATTATTGCTCTCACTCTACCGATCGCGGCGATACCTCACATGTGTGGTTTGAACACCATTTTTACATGTGGGCGCTACTCGCGTATGTGTTCACTTCTGCACGCAAGCTCGGCGGGACGGGGCGATTTTAAAAAATATTTTTTTCTTATTTACTTTACCTTTTATTTTTACACTGTTTTTAAAGTGGTTTTAAACCCTTACAACCAACTTTGACCTACAGGTAAGCCTAGATTAAGGCTTACCTGTAGGTCCAAGAAATATCTCCTAAACCTACACGGTTAAGGAGATATTTGCCAAAAGACAGGCACCGCTGTCTACGGCGCATGCGCCACAGACAGCGGCGTGCAGGCGCACTGGGCGCGCCGCGGTCAACGGCGATACGCCGCGAGTGGCGGCTCCCGTGCGCATGCGCGGGAGTGACATCATTGCAGCTTCGCCAAATGACAGCGGCGGAGCAGCGAGACCCACCGAGAAGATGGAAGCGTCGGACTACAGGGGACAGCGGTGACTTTGCTGGCTCCTGTGTCAGGTAAGCAGGGAATGAAAGAGGAAGTAAACCCATCAGGGTTTACTTCCTCTTTAAGAAGAAAAAAAAATGTGTCACTTTTATTCCCTCTCCCGCGCGCCGATAAAAGTGATCTTGCGTCGAATCCGCCACAGAAACCACTCTTATTGGAAAGTGGACCGCCGACCGATACCGAGGTTATGTCAGCAGTTGCCATAACAACAATATTCCGCTTCAAAGTAAGGACGTATATCGGTGTGCGGTGGTCTGGAAGTGGTTAACTGACCAAAAATGCAGCAAGATTTTTTAACTCCACAACGGAAGCACAATGGAACAGTGTGAAGACATACATAGAATTTAAAGGGATGCATTTTTCTTGAACTTTTCTTGCACTAGGAGGTGCCAATAATGTCCGACAAGAAATTCATATTCATTTAAATTTATATTAAAAAAGGAGAAGTCCAGCCTAAGCTTTTTAGGCTGGGCTTCTCCTATGGGTCACAGGAGTGCAATTAGTTTTGCACTCCTGTGACCCGTTTTCAGCAGAGAGCGGTCTGCTCTCTGCTGACATCACAGAAATCAGTCCAGACACCGCGACATCCCGACAATAAAGTCTGGATCTGCCAGGTGCCTGGACTGATGCCTGTTTCAGTCTCTCAGCGAGCCGGCGAGAGCCTGAGACGGCCAATCCACCTCCTCCACAGCTCAGCGCTCCTGTGAGCGCGCATGGGGGGTGGAGCAGAGCGGAAGGATGCTGATTGACAGTCAGCAGCTCTCTGCTCAGGCCGAGAGAACCATGCCATTGGTGGTGTTCGATCGATCGGATCTCAGTATAGAGCCGCCGGGGGACAGATGCTGCATCCGCCTAGGTAAGTATTATTCTGGGGGGAACCCCCCCCCCATAAATTCAACTTTTTAATTAAAAGAGAAGTAATACAATTCTATTTTTTTTTTTTTTGGATAACTCATTTTCGGTTTTCGACACCAAAATTTCCATTTGGTGCGCCTCTAACATTTATTGAAAATTTTATGACTCAAGCCCCATATCTCTGTGCCACACCACTATATTGGGGTTTGCAGTTCTGGTGCACATGTTGCAAAGTCAGCCATACAGCAGAATACAGCCATACAGCAGCCATACAGCATGCACATGTCGGGTCGTGGTGGATTAAAAAAAAAGATCCCCTCAGTCGTGTCGTGTTTGGCAGGCAGTGCTACCTGCAGAACCCGACCCATTTAAAAACCTCTCTTTCTCACACACAGCACGGCCGCATTAGCGCTAAAGCGACGCTAGTTTTAGCGGCGCATTACCAGCATTTTAGCTGCTCTTTTAACCCATGCTAGCAGCCAAAGAAAGGGTTTATCGTGCCCGAAAAGGCGATTCGGCAGCGGTGCCCATTGATTTCAATGGGCAGGAGTGGTGTACTGCTCCTAAACTGCTCCAAAGACACTGCTGGCAGGACTTTTTCTAACGTCCTGCAGGTGCACCGCTCCAGTGTGAAAGCACTCGGGCTCTCACACTGATGCTGCAGGGGAGGCGTTTTTTCAGGCGTTATTGTTAGCCCTTTAGCACTTGAAAAACGCCTCCGGTGTGGAAGGTGTCTTAGTGAATCGGGCCTTCCTGCAAATGCTTTGCAATGTACATAGTTGCGCCATGGCAAGCTTTTAGGCATTAAAACAGGTGGTGAGGAGGTGCGATAACGCTTGCTCGCTGCCTGTCCAAATGGTGTAAACGAGCCTATACAACAAACACTTCACTCAAATCAATAGGGCACACCTTACATTATTTTTAGGACTAGATTGTAAACTCTAACAAGCAGGGCCCTCTGATTCCTCCTGTATTGAATTGCATCTGTCTGGCCTCATGTTGTAAAGTGCGATGCAAACTGTTAGCGCTATATAAATCCTGAATAATAATAATAATAATAATGAGTAAAAAGGAGTAAAAAGGACAGCGATCTGTCATCTCCCCTGCACAGTCCCATCCCCCCTTCAGTTAGAACACACACTAGGACAAACTTAACCCCTTCAGTGCTCCCTAGTGGTTAACTTCTTCACTGCTCCCTAGTGCCCTTCAATGCCAGTGACATTTTTACAGTAATCAATGCAATTTTATAGCATTGAACGCTGTAAAAATGCCAATGGTCCCAAAAATGTGTGAAACATGCCTGATGTGCCTGTCATAATGTTGCAGTCCCGGTAGAAATTGCAGATCGCCGCCATTACTAGTAAAAAAAAAAAAAAAAATTAAAAAAGTATAATAAAAATGCCATAAAACTATCGCCTATTTTGTAGACGCTATAACTTTTGCACAAACCAATGGCTGAGCTCAGACCGACTCTTATTTTGTTCAGAATAATATATACCGTATTTATCTGCATATAACACACATTTTTTCCCCCTTAAAATCAGGGGAAAATCGTGGGTCTGTGTTATACGCCTCTCCCCTGCCGATCTCCGCTGATTGTGAGCGGAGGAGCGAGCCGCCGAGATCATAGCTGCTCACAGTCACGCCCAGTCCTGCCTTATGATGGACACAGGGACTGGACATGACTGCGAGGGGAGCCGAGTACACTCGGCTATGATCTCAGCAGCTCGCTCCTCCGCTCACAATCAGCGGAGATCGGCGAAGGCCACAGAGATACACAGGACATCCAATTCTGTATCTTGTCGGCGCCATTTTTAAACTGGAAAGCGGCAATGACACTGGAGCATGGCTACACTGACAAGGCTGCAATGATACTGATAAGGCTGCATTGATGGGCATTTAAATGTACCGTATTTAGAGGTCGACCGATATATATCGGCCGATATTTGCCGTTTTTTAAATAATCGGCATCGGCCGATTGTGCTGATAAAAAGCCGATTTAGAACTACAGCGGGACTTTGAAATGACTTCTGTATAGAAGTCAGTGTAAAGCCCCATACACACGGTCGGACTTGTACAAACTTTTCCGTGGACTTTTGTACAAAGTGTGTTGTCCACAAGTTTGTATTGCATACACACGGTCGGACTTTTTGACAACAAACATGAACGTAATGACGTCACAACGTACTGACGCCGCTTCAAAAGAGGACGTTCAATGACTCCTGCGCCACCTTTGGTCAACTTCTGTATTGTAGTCTGATCGTTTGCATAGGCTCTGAGCATGCGTGTTTGTACCTTGTACAAAAGTCCGATGCCTTTGCATACACACGGTCGGACTTTGCTCCTTCGGACTTCTGTTGTCAAAAAGTTTGTCCGTTCGCAGAGCCAACAAAAGTCCGATGAAAACAGAAAAAGTTTGTCCGATGGAGCGTACACACAGTCGGATGTTGCTCCAAAACAGCTAATTTGCATGTTTGTTGTCAAAAAGTCCGACCGTGTGTACGGGCCTTAAGTTGCCTGAGTCGTCATAGCAACACTTTCCTCCTCTCTGGGCAGGCTGCCAAGAAAAGAACAAAATGATACAATGTTTACACTTCAATGAATGAATTCATCTCAGTGTGTAGAAGTTCTCAGTTTAACCATTTAAAGACTAAATCTTTTCTGACACTTGTTGCTTACAAGTAAAAATCCTGTATTTTCTGCCAGAAAATCACTTAGACCCCCCAAAAATTATATATATTTTTTTAGCAGAGATCCTAGGGAAATTTTCTGTATCACTTATGAAGGCTGCTTTCACACTGGAGCGTTGATGGTAAAACGCAAGTTTTAGCGGCTCTTTACCATCATTTTAGCGGTGCTATTTGGCTGCTAGTGGGGCACATATAACCCAGCTGGCGGCCAAGGAAGAGGTTAAATGCGCCTATGAAGCACTGCTGCCAAATCGCATTGCATGCGCTTCGGCAGTGGTGCTCATTCATATCAATGGGCAGGAGTGGTGGAGGAGCGGTATACACCACTCCAAACGTGCTGCTTGCAGGACTTTTTTTTTTTTTTTTTACGATCCTGCCAGCGCATCGCCTCAGTGTGAAAGCACTCGGGGCTTCCACACAGACTGCAGGGGAGACATTTTGCAGGCCATTTACAGGCGCTATTTTTAGCCCAAAAGCGCCTAAAAAAACGCCCCAGTGGGAAAGGTGTGTTAGATCAAGGGGGATTAAAAAAAAAAAAAATAATAAATAAAAAAGGAAAAAAATAAATAAATAAAATAAAAATCGGCCTAACATATCGGCCCAAAAAAAATCGGCATCGTATATCGGCTATCGGCTGCCATGATTTCTAAATGTCGGCATCGGCCAGAGAAAAACCCATATCGGTCGACCTCTAGTGATTATCTACTTTTTTTTTGTACTATAAAGGGCTAATTTTAGTCTTTTTAACCCCATTATGTTTTGGTTCAATATACTTCAATGGAGAAGCTGCAGAAAAGAATGTAATCTGTTTATGCTGGCCTCACAGATCAATTTTCAGGTGAGAATATTTAGATGAAAAATCTTTGTACATTCGCTGAATGAAAGAATTTTGTTTGAAGTTTTCACTTCATTTCTGAACAAAAACCACATACACTGTCTGAAAATTCCTTTGACCGAGAAGTTTTCTATTATTTCCAAATTTTTTCTGTCACTGTGGTTGAAAATGAACGTCAATTTGATCCACTTTTTTTTTTTAAGGTTATCAACCGATTAATCGAAACAATAATCGGCCAATTAATCAATTATGAAAATAATCGTTAGTTGCAACCCTACTTGTCTGAGGTGTCAGAAAAAAAAAAAAAAGGAGACAGAGAACTGAAATTACACTCTACAGAGCTCATTGAGAACAATGAGAGCTGATTGGAGGGAAGGGACACACCCCCTACACACAGCACACAGGAACAGAGCTGAGGCTGTCAATCACTCTATGAGGGATGGGTGGGGGGGATGCAGGAGGAATGAGGGATGTGTGTGTGTGGGGGGGGGGGGGTAAATGAGGGATAGGTAGGTGAGGGATGAGGAGGAATGAGGGACAGGTGGGCGTGGGGGAAGGGATGGGGTCAGGGATGAAATGAGGGATGGGTGGGTGGGGGGAGGAGGAGGAACAAGGGACGGGTTGGTTTAATTGGGAGGAGGAACGAGGGACGGGTTGGTTTCATTGGGAGGAGGAACCAGTGGGAGGAGGAACGAGGGACGGGTGGGAGGAACAAGGGACGTGTGGAGGAACAAGGGACGGGAAGGAAGAACGAGGGACTGGAAGGAAGAACAAGGGACGGGAAGGAAGAACGAGGGACGGGAAGGAAGAACGAGGGACGGGAAGGAAGAACGAGGGACAGGTGAGTGGGGGAGCAGGGAGGAAGAATGTGGGACGGGTGGGAGGGACGGGTGGGCGGGAGGAAGAACGAGGGACGGGTGGGGGGGGGGAGAACGAGGGACGGGTGGGGGGGGGATGAAGAACGAGGAACAGGTGGGGGGGGATGAAGAACGAGGAACAGGTGGGGGGGAGCGGGGAGGAGGAAGAACGAGGGATGAGTGAAGGGGGAGGGAGGAGGAAGAACGAGTGACGGGTGGGTGGGAAGGAAGAACAAGGGACGGGTGGGTGGGGGAGCGGGGAGGAGGAAGAACGAGGGACGGGTGGGGGGGGGGGGGGAGCGGAGAGGAGGAAGAAAGAGGGATGGGTGGGGGGCGGAGAGGAGGAAGAACGAGGGATGGGTGGGGAGGAGGAATAGGTGGGTGGGGGAGGAGGGACAGGAGGAACGAGGGACAGGAGGGTGGGGGTGAGGGACAGGTGGGCGAGGGGAGGATGATGAGGGCCACGTGGGTGTGGGGGAAGGGATGGAATGAGGGACAGGTGGGTGGGGGGGAGGTTGTAGGGACACACCCCCTTAACACAGCACACAGGAACATAGCTGAGGCTGTCAATCTTAGGCTGTGTTAGAGCTCCCTCTCCTGTTCCTGTCACCTTTTTTCTTTTGGTGTCAGGAAAACTTGTCAGAAGTGACTCATGCTGATAGCAAAGGAAGGAAGCAGCGGACAGAAATGACACTTAGTTCTCTGGACTGAGACAAGTACACACTATAGAGGGATAGGCTTTGTTCACATTTCATGTCTGAGGTTTACAACCACTTTAAATGTGGTAATGTGCTCCTGATAAAGAAACGTTTCTTATTTTGTAAGCAAAAGGACTCCAAAAAAGCATTCCAGGTAACACATTCCATTCTTCTACAGCTCTGCAGGATGGGATGACACACCGTAATACAAAAAAAATTTGACTTTCCTCAGCTCATTGTTTAAATTTCCTAAAAGGTATTTTGCAATCCAAATGATATTCATAATGTTCAGCGACCAAAAATGTAAATGAGTGAAAAGGGTTCTAGTAAGCCGTTTGTATGCAAAAGTAATATTTAAAGAGGTAATAAAGTCTTAACAAAATAATACTATCCGGGCCTCCTGCAGGTTAGTGTCATAATGTGCACCACATAAAGCCAGACTTGCCTTTTTACCCCTTGGTGCTGGCTGCATGCAAATTCGTGGGCACTCGGGTGGATGGGCCTTGGCGCCGAGCGGCCGCATATTTGCACGAATCGGTGTAAATACGACCGTGCCGATCGTGTGCCCTGTGCGCTCCCGCAAGTAGTGATCGGGAGCTTTCTGGTCATGTGACAGCCAATTACGGTGGTCACGTGATCATAAACCCCGCCTCCCGAACTTCTTAAAGGGGCGTGAGTTGGCGGTGCCAAAAGGTCACTCAGGGCCCTCCAGAGGTGCACTTTCACTGCTGCAGGCGCTTCCATCCTAACCAGGTCTTCCTTCCAGGATCGCTCGCTCTGGCCGGATCGCAATGATGTCACTCTTGTGCATGCACACGGGAGTCACGAATTGCGACATGGTGCTCTGCATTCTACAGCACACTCTGTGTACCCGATGCGGAGCGCCATCGTCTACTGCCAATGTGAACATCTCCTAAAGGGCGCAAGTTTAGGAGATATTCACTGTATTTACAGGTAAGCCTAATGCCCCGTACACACGATCGGATTTTCCGACAACAAATGTTGGATGTGAGCTTGTTGCCTGAAAGTCCGACCGTGTGTGCGCTCCACCGAACATTTGCTGTCGGAAATTCTGCCAACAAATGTTGGCTAGCAGGTTCTCAAGTCAAAACTTTGTTGTCGGAATTTCCAATCGTGTGTACACAAGTCCATCGCACAAAAGTTATACACATGGTCGGAATCAAGCAGAAGGAGTTGCACCGGCTATTGCACTTCCTTTTTCTCGACTCGTTGTACATCTTGTACGTCACCGCGTTCTCACGCTCGTAATTGTTGGCCAACATTTGTGTGACTGTGTGTATGCAAGACAAGTTAGAGCCAACAACCGTCAAACAAAATTCCATGGTTTTGTTGTCGGAAAGTCCAATCGCATGTACGAGGCATTACAGTTTACTACCACTTTAAAGAACCTTCCCAACACAGTGCACTTAAAGCGGGGTTCCACCCTAAAGTGGAATGTCCACTCATTGGAACCCTCCCCCCCTCTGGTGTTCACAGTTGGCACCTTTCAGGGGGGTGCAGATACCTGTCTAAGACAGCGTGGATCATTCCTATTGCACTGCACGACTCGCGCATGCGCAGTAGGGAACTGGGAAGTGAAGCCACAACGCTTCACTTCCTGATTTCCTCACCTAGAATGGTGGCGGCAGCAGCCGAACGATCGATCGGCCTCCGACATCACTGGACCCTGGGACAGGCGAGTGTCCATTTAACCAGTTCCCGACCGGCACACGCAGATGTACGTCGGCAGAATGGCACGGGCAGACATATTGGCGTACAGGTAAGGTCCAATCTTCAATGCTGCCCTGCCATCGCGAGCGATCCGCCGGCGGCGCGCTCGTGTGCCGGTCGGGACCCCCATGAGCCCGGTCGCGGGTCCCGCGGACTCGATCTCCGTGGGCATACCCGCGATCGTCTCATGGGACGGCTGATTGGAGGAAATGCCGTGTAAACAGCATTTCCCCATTCTGCCTAGCAACTAGTGACGCTGATGTGATTGGAGCAGAGATCAGTGTTCCACAAAATGAAAGCCCAGCCCCCACACAGTTAGTAACACACCCCTAGGAACACTTAACCCCTACACTGCCACCCACTGGTTAACCCCTTCACTGCCAGTGTCATTTACACAGGAATCACTGCATTTATATAGCAGTGATTGCGCCTGTATAAATGACAATGGTCCCAAAAATGTGTCAAAAATGTCCGATGTGTCCGCCGCAATGTCGCAGTCACAATAAAAAAAATTTTAAAAAACGCTGATCGCCGCCATTACTAGTGAAAAAAAAATAATAAAAAATTATTAATAAAAATGCCATAAAACTATCCCTATTTTGTAAACGCTATAACTTTTGCGCAAACCAATCAATAATCTCTTATTGCGATTTTTTTTACCAAAAATATGTAGAAGAATACGTATCGGCCTAAACTGAGGGAAAAAAATGTTTTTTTATATATTTTTGGGGGATATTTATTATGACAAAAAGTAAAAAATAATGCGTTTTTTTTTTCAAAATTGTCACTCTATTTTTGTTTATAGCGCAAAAAATAAAAATCGCAGGGGTGATCAAATACCACCAAAAGAAAGCTTTATTTGTGGGAAAAAAAGGACGTCAATTTTGTTTGGGAGCCACGTCGCACGACCGCGCAATTGTCAGTTAAAGCAAAGCAGTGCCGAATCGCAAAAAGTGGTCTGGTCTTTGACCAGCAAAATGGTCCGGTCTGTAAGTGGTTAAAAGTCAGCAGCTGTAGTATTTATATCTGCTGGCTTTTAATAATTTTTTTCCCAGTGAAATCCCTCTTTAAAAATTGCACACAGCAGGAAAAAACAAAAAAAACAAAGAAAGCCGAAAGACAGAATGAAATGAGCTTCAAATGCTCTCCTCCTTGTAAAAATGCTGTGTCCCTGGCTGCAATGCTGGTGACTTACAATACATTTTAGTCACTTGCTCAGAATAAGTAAACGAGGCATCGGAGTGAAGTGAGAACGCCGATCTTCTTGGTCAGAGACTTGGACAGTGTTGCAGTCACTGGATCTGTATAATGCCCTGTAAACACGGCCGGACATTCCGGCGACAAAATCCGTCCGATTTTTTCAGACAGATTTTGGCCCAAACCTGTCTAGCATACACATGGTCGCACAAAGTTGTCGGAAAATCCGTATGTTCAGAACACCGTGACGTAGAACGCGTACGACGGGACTATAAAGAGGCCAGTAGCCAATAGCATTCGTCTCGTAATTTGTTCTGAGCATGCGTGGCGCTTTGTGCGTCGGAATGGTCTACACACGATCGGAATTTAAATGATCGGATTTAGTTGTCGGAAAATTTTAGATCCAGATCTCAAAAACTTTATGTGTCGGAAATTCTGACAGATGGAGCCCACACACACAATCGGATTTTACGACAACTCGATCCGATTGCACATTTTCCATCAGAAAGTCTGACCGTGTGTGCAGGGCATTACAGTGACTGACATTCGCAGAAGAAGAGGTCAGCATTGGCAGCCTTTGTATTTCTCACAGCCAGTGGTGGGACAAGGGCGATCGGCGCCCAATGGGAAGATGCTAAATTGCACCCCCCCCTTCACCGGACACAAGATTTACACACAGATTTGATGTCAGAGGACACATTAATAACCCCCAGCATTGGTCTCAGAAGACAAATTAATAACCCCCAGCATAGATGTCAGTGGATACATTAATAACCCCCAGCATGGATGTCAGTGGATACATTAATAACCCCCAGCATGGATTTCAGTGGATACATTAATAACCCCCAGCATGGATTTCAGTGGATACATTAATAACCCCCAGCATGGATTTCAGTGGATACATTAATAACCCCCAGCATTGGTCTCAGAGGACACAGGGAATGAGAGGACATGTGGAAGGAGGAAAGGAAAGAGGGGACATGTGGGAGGTGAAGGTTAAGCTACAGGTTGAGGGAGGAACAGAATGGAGGGAGGCGAGGAAAAGAATGAGAGGGGGAGGGGAGAAAGGAGGGATGGAGGGGGAGGATGAGGGGTGAAGGGAGGAATGAGGGGATTGAGGTGGTTGGGGGGGGGGAGGAATGGGGACCGGGGGGGAGAGGAATGAGGATGGGGGGGAGGAATGAGGACCGGGGGGGGGAGGAGGAGGAGGAATGAGGACCGGGGGGGAGGAGGAGGAATAGACCGGGGGGGGAGGAGGAATGAGGACCGGGGGGGAGGAGGAGGAGGAGGAATGAGGACCGGGGGGAGGAGGAGGAATGTCGCCCGGGGGGAGGAGGAGGAATGTCGCCCGGGGGGAGGGGGGAGGAGGAATGAGGACCGGGGGAGGAATGAGGACGGGGGGGGATGAGGACCAGGGGAGGAGGAAGGAGGAATGAGAACGGGGGAGGAGGAAGGAGGAATGAGGACGGGGGGAGAAGGAAGGAGGAATGAGAACGACGGGGGGGGGGGGAGGAAGGAGGACCAGGGGGGGAGGCGGAGGAGGACGGGGGGGGAGGAAGGAGAGCCAGGGGGGGGCGAGGAGGAAGGAGGACCACAGGGGGAAGGCAGGAGGACAGGGGGAGGAGGAAGGAGGACGGGGGGGTAGGAGGGCCGGGGGGGAGGAGGAAGGAGGACCGGGGGGAGGGAGGAGGACCGCGGGGGGAGGCAGGCAGACAGGGGGAGGAGGAGGATGGGGGGGGGGAGGAAGGAGGACCGCGGGGGAAGAGGAAGGAGGACCGGGGGGGAAGAGGAAGGAGGACCGGGGGGGAAGAGGAAGGAGGACCGCGGGGGAAGAGGAAGGAGGACCGCGGGGGAAGAGGAAGGAGGACCGTGGGGGGAAGAGGAAGGAGGACCGTGGGGGGAAGAGGAAGGAGGACCGGGGGGAGGAGGAATGAGGACCGGGGAGGAGGAGGAATGAGGACCGGGGAGGAGGAGGAATGAGGACCGGGGAGGAGGAGGAATGAGGACCGGGGAGGAGGAGGAATGAGGACCGGGGGGAGGAGGAATGAGGACCGGGGAGGAGGAGGAATGAGGACCGGGGAGGAGGAGGAATGAGGACCGGGGAGGAGGAGGAATGAGGACCGGGGAGGAGGAGGAATGAGGACCGGGGAGGAGGAGGAATGAGGACCGGGGAGGAGGAGGAATGAGGACCGGGGAGGAGGAGGAATGAAGACCGGGGAGGAGGAGGAATGAGGACCGGGGGGGGAGGAGGAATGAGGACCGGGGGGGGGAGGAGGAATGAGGACCGGGGGGGAGGAGGAATGAGGACCGGGGGGGGAGGAGGAATGAGGACCGCGGGGGGAGGAGGAAGGAGGACCGCGGGGGAAGAGGAAGGAGGACCGCGGGGGAAGAGGAAGGAGGACCGCGGGGGAAGAGGAAGGAGGACCGTGGGGGGAAGAGGAAGGAGGACCGGGGGGAAGAGGAAGGAGGACCGGGGGGAGGAGGAATGAGGACCGGGGAGGAGGAGGAATGAGGACCGGGGAGGAGGAGGAATGAGGACCGGGGAGGAGGAGGAATGAGAACCGGGGAGGAGGAGGAATGAGGACCGGGGGGGGAGGAGGAATGAGGACCGGGGGGGGGAGGAGGAATGAGGACCGGGGGGGGAGGAGGAATGAGGACCGGGGGGGGGAGGAGGAATGAGGACCGGGGGGGGGAGGAGGAATGAGGACCGGGGGGGGGAGGAGGAATGAGGACCGGGGGGGGAGGAGGAATGAGGACCGGGGGGAGAGGAGGAATGAGGACCGGGGGGAGAGGAGGAATGAGGACCGGGGGAGAGGAGGAATGAGGACCGGGGGGGAGGAGGAATGAGGACCGGGGGGGAGGAGGAATGAGGACCGGGGGGGAGGAGGAATGAGGACCGGGGGGGGGAGGAGGAATGAGGACCGGGGGGGAGGAGGAATGAGGACCGGGGGGGAGGAGGAATGAGGACCGGGGGGGAGGAATGAGGACCAGGTGGGCGGAGGAATGAGGACCAGGTGGGGGGAGGAATGAGGACCAGGTGGGGGGAGGAATAAGGACCGGGTGGGGGGAGGAATGAGGACCGGGTGGGGGGAGGAATGAGAACCGGGTGGGGGGAGGAATGAGGACCAGGTGGGGGGAGGAATGAGGACCAGGTGGGGGGAGGAATGAGGACCGGGTGGGGGGAGGAATGAGGATGGGGGGGATGTAACGGAATGAGATGAGGGATGGGGGAGGGGAGAGAGGAGCGGGGGAAGGTTGAGCTACAGGTGTATGGAATGAAGGGCAGGTAGGTGGGGGTGGGGGAGTGAGGGTGAATGAGGGGCAGGTAGGTGGAGTGAATGAGGGGCAGTTGGAGGAATGGGGGAGGTTTGAGGCACAGGTTGGGGATAAATGAGCGGCAGGTGGGTGGAAATGGAGGACAGGTAGGTAGGTGGGGACTGAGGAAAAGGTGGGGGGTAAATGAGGGTCAGTAGGAGGAATGGGGGATGAGGAGAGGATTGAGCTACAGGAGGGGGGAATGAGGGGGAACTAGGGGGAGGGTGCAGGACATGGAGTATCCCTCTAAATCCGAGAACACTTCAGGATAACACGGGTGATGAGCCCGGAGTGGATGCTCTCAGTGGGACTGACAGTTGCGGGTGTATCACCTGACCCGTCTCCAGTCACACCGGGTGATGAGGGGAGCGGTAGGTGTCCCCCCTCACTGCCCGCTTCACTCACCTCCTCACTGCTCCTGAACTCCACACTGATAAACCAGCTGCAGCCATGAAACCCTCATCCTGATTGGCCCCTCGGGGACGTACCCTCATCCTGATTGGGCACGGAGGACGTCCTCTCACCCTGATTGGCCCTAAGGGATGTAGCGCATGCCGATTGCTTAGAACGCAAAGTGGGCGTGATTACTCGTGCAACGACGTTTGCCAGAATACCTGTTTGTAGCTCTGCTCGCTCCCTATTGGCTGGGCATCGGTATGTTTTTTTTTTTTCCTGTAGGCGCCTCTCATTGGATAGAATCAGAGAGACAGCCTAACTTCAGTGAGGGGAACAAAGCAGTGTGTGACACGCCTCCCGGCTCTGAGCTGTGTGTAGTCAGTCATTGGCTGGAGGCGGCTTCCTGCAGCTCTCAGTCACTACCAATTCTGTGTAAACTACAAATCCCACCATACAGGGGGGAGGGGAGGGGGATGTACACTGTGGTACTAGGAGCTGGTAAAGTCTGGCAGTACCCTGAGACCCCTTTCACACTGAGGCGTTTTTCAGGCGTTTTTCAGGCGCTAAAAACAGCACCTGAAAAAAGCCCTCGGGCTTCCACACTGGGGCGGTGCGCTGGAGGGAGTCACAAACAATCCTGTCAGCAGCGGTGGAGGAGCAGTGAAAGCCCCGATCCTCCACCACTCCTCCTCATTGAAATCAATGGGCAGCACTGCCGGCAAAGCGTCACCGCAGGCTTTACCGCCGACACCCGGGCGCTTTCAGTGTGAAAGGGCTCTTATATTATATATAGCAGGGTATCTGCGCTAAACCCAAAAAACAAATGAATTGGTATACAGTATATATATATATATATATATATATATATATATATATATATATATATATATATATATATATATATATATATATATATATATAGCACTAACCCCCGAAGGAGCTACTGGTTAGATTTGGGCTTACCGTTATCTTCTGTTCTCCTGTGGTAGATGGCCCAGTAACTTGAGAGACTGACGACAGATCCACTTAAAGGGATTTTATTTGCAGAACGTAGACAATGAACAGTCTCTTAAAATGGGATCAGAGGGTTGGAAAGGAAAAAGTCCGGCGGACTTGGTCCGGCAAACAATCCGCCGGACTTTATAACGAACGGACTTGGCCACACACGGACACTCCGAAAGTCCGGCGATTTCTAATGCGATGACGTACAGCACGTACGACGGGACTAGAAAAAGGAAGTTCAATAGCCAGTAGCCAATAGCTTCCTTCTCGTACTTGCTTCAGAGCATGCGTCATTCTTAGTCCGTCGGACTAGCACACTGACGAACGTATTGTCCACTGAAAGCCAAGTCAAAACTACTTTCTAAGTCCGCCGGACTTTTACGATGAAAAAGTCCGCTGGGGCCCACACACGATCGAATTGTCTGGTGTATTGTGGCAATTCGATCGTGTGTACGCGGCATTAGTGTCAAAGTCATGTATTGAAGAACTTGCTTACTTTGACTGCATCCAGAGAATAGCCATTCGCAACTGGATGATCACTCATATTGGACAGTCCTTCTCTCACAAGGCCTAGCAACCAACAAGGTGCTTACTCAGGAACAAGTCTCTGCCACAGACGTTGTTATAGAACACGTAGGAAAACTAAACTTGAAGAACACCCGTAGTATAGCTGGATCTTTCAGCCAGCTTGGCGATATCCATGAGACCGGATTCTCTTGGGTACTCCAGCCCTTCCAGGCTCTTACTAAGAAACCAACCCGTACGTGGTGTTCTTCTGAAGAGTCCTCCCCTGGAATGCTTGAAATCACTGGGTCTCTCCCAAACCAGAGACGGCACCCAACCACCTCAGAATCCTTCTTTAGTTCCCTTGCCTCAGGCTAGCCAGCCCCGAGACATCAAGATCGGGTGGATCCACACCCCAGGCCATAGCCTTCCTGGGGGCTGGTCAGGAGGACCAGGACCATGAAGTCAGTACAACATTGTGGACCGGAACCCTGAACCATGTGACGTCTGCATCTTAAATACCCTCTCCCAGAAAGCACAGCAAGAGCGCCACTCCCTCTGGACGGGCTCTGAGAGAGAGTAAATTAAGCACCCAGCCAGACCATAGTTCCATACATGCCAGAAGAAACAGTGCCCCCTGTGGCCAGGCTGAACATCTCATTGTCCAGTTAGACGATGCTGAAGTCCAAATTTAGACATTTGTACCCAAACCAAACTGCAGTTCAGGCATAACTTTAACTTTGAAAAACGCATATATATATATATATATATATATATATATATATATATATATATATGTAGCGCCGGCTCCTGAAGAGCACGCACTATTTGTTTTTTTCAATTTAAAATTCCTAAAACTGCAGTTTGATTTCAGTATCAGTCTAGTTGGATTGCACTGGGCTCTGCTTGGCCACAGGTGTCGCTGTCACTTCTGGCAAGTGTGAGAACACAGTTTAGCTAGGCGCATTGAATGCAACTCTTTCACGGAACCAGCCCAGTGGGAGTGTCATCTTGCTGTGCATTCTGGGAGAGGGTACTTAGGGTACTGACATCACATGCTTCTGGGTTCCGGTCCAGAAGATCTTTCTGTCTGTTTGGTCCTGGTCCTCCTGACCATCCCCCATGGCCCTCATGGCCTGGGGTGCGGATCCATCCAATTCAAAGGCAAAGTAACTGGAAGGAGGATTCAAAGGTGGTCCGGTGCCCTCTCATCTGTGGAGAGGCCCAGCAACTGAGGAAGCAACCAGGGGAGGACCCTTCGGGAGAAGGCCACGCAAGAGGCTGGCTTCTCAGAAAGAGCCTGGAGGCTTAGTTGAAAGACGCCAAGTGAATCTACACTCGTATGGTATCGCCGGACCGGCTGCAAGATACTGGTACCGTATGAGGGCTCTCTAAATTTGTCGACCTCCTTCAGTTACTACAAGTGTTCTACAACAAGTCTGTGGCAGAGACTTTATTCACAAGCGTTCTACATGCAAGTCTGTGGCAGAGACTTTATTCACAAGCGTTCTACATGCAAGTCTGTGGCAGAGGCTTTGCTCTATTTGAACACTCTATTGGCTGCTAGGCCTAGTAACAGGATGTCTATCCAGTGATGACACGTGACACTGATGTGGAACTGATGATAGATGGCACTGATACGTGGCACTGATGACACGTGACACTGATGATAGATGGCACTGATATGTGGCACTGATGACACATGACACTAATGTGGCACTGATGACAGATGGCACTGATGACACTGATAACAGATGGCACATGTCACTGACAGGTGAATGAATGAATGAAATACTTGTATCGCGCACAATGCGAACTGAATCGCCTCTAGGCGCTGTGGCGAGCTTTGATCATCTGCTAAAAGAGGAAGGTCTTCAGTTTTTTCCTAAAAGCCAGGTGATTTTCTTCCTGGCGGATGTTGATTGGTAGAGCAGGTGGCACTGGGGACAGATGGCACTGACAGGTACTGTGAGCACTGTATTCACTGTGTTTTATTTAGTGTTCACTCACAGAATCTGCAGTACAAGTCGCTCTCCCTCCTCACAGGCGGTCTCTGTGTAAGGAGGGAGAGCCGGCAACGAGAGATGATCTCATATGTTTAAATTTGAGATCATCTCTCATTGGACACACCGATCGAGTGCTAAATGGCCGTTGTGATTGGCCATTTAGCACTCGATCTGTGATTGGGCGTGTCCCTTGGACACGGCCAACACAGATTTTCCCCGATCCGCGCCCGTAGCGGTGTGCGGGGAACAAGTAGACAGGAAGACATCCAGGGACGCCCTCCCGGCAATTAAGGGCCGCGCTTTAGCCGTCTTTCGGCTATAGTGCGGGTGTGGAGTGGTTAAACTGTATACTCCCAAAAGTGCTTGACCCGATGCAAACAAACAGGACACACTTCTCAGAGGAACAAATGATTTTTCTGTTCATCAAACAAAGTAAGTAAAACAGATGTGATGGATCACAAATTATAGAGATCGGATAGGCACACACAGGAAGGATCACTTGGCCAAAAAAAAAGGGAATGTATCCACAGGCTCTTCCAATAGCGGGATCCCTCCTCCTGTAGCGGCTTTCCTCTGCTGCCATATTCCTCACAGAGCCTTCAGCAAGACAAACGCCACCGTTGGATATATTATGAAATGGAAAGAAGAGGCTTCATGGTGCAGTACTCAAATTAAAAGGTGTTTATTCTTAAGAAATCGGAGGCATTGACATCCAAACAAAATGGCATTCAGTGTATTAAAACCAGCAGTGGCTCAAGTCAGCCAGTGCGCGGTGACGTCAAGACCTGTAGCTCCACCCAATGTGTTTCCCCGTACAAGGCTTCGACTGAGAACCACAGCCTCCGTTCCCAGTCAAAGCTTTGTATGGGGAAACATGTTGGGTGGAGCTAAGGGTCACTGATGAGGCGCAAAGGATAGGCACTGATAGGTGACACTGATGGGCACTGATAGGGGACACTGATGGGCACTGATAGCAGACACTGATAGGTGACACTGATGGGCACTGATAGGCGGCACTTATAGGGGACACTGATGGACACTGATAGGCGGCACTGATAAGGGACTCTGATGGGCACTGATAGGTGGCACTGATGGGCACAGATAGGTGACACTGGTAGGCACTGATAGGCAGCACTGATAGGTGACACCGATGGGCACTGATAGGTGGCACTGATGGGCAGTGATAAGTGACACTGACAGACACTGATAAACGACACTGATGGGCAGAACTGATAGGGGACACTTATGGTCATTGATAGGCGGCACTGATAGGGGACACTGGGCACTGCTAGGCCGCACTGATGGGCACTGACAGATGACACTGATGGGCGGCACTGACAGGTGGCACTGATGGGCACTGATAGGTGACACTGACAGACACTGATAGACGACACTGATGGGCAGAACTGATAGGGAACACTTAGCCCTTGTACACACGGTCGGAGATTCTGACGGAATGTGTCCTATCGGACAGTTTTGTCGGATATTCCGACTGTGTGTGGTCTCTATCGGACTGTTTCCGTCGGAGTATCCGACGGACCAAGTTTTCCAACTTGTTGGTAAAATTTTCCAACAAAATGCTCCGATCGGACATACTACGATCATGTGTAGAGAATTCCGAACGGACAAAGTGCCACGCATGCTCAGATCAAATTCCTACATCAAAGCTATTGGCTACTAGCCTGAACGTAGTCCCGTCGTAACGAAATAACGTCATCACGTTCTGAAAGATCGGATTTTCCAACAACTTTGTCCGACCGTGTGTATGCAACAGTTTCGGACAAAATCCGACGGACAAAATCCAACAGATTTGGTTGTCGGAATGTCCGACCGTGTGTACAAGGGCTTATGGACACTGATAGGCAGCACTGATAGGGGACACTGGGCACTGCTAGGCGGCACTGATGGGCACTGACAGATGGGACACTGATAGGTGATACTGAAGGGCACTGCTAGATGACACTGATGGGCACTGATAGATGACACTGATAGGCAGCACTGATAGGTGACACTGATAGGCAGCACTGATAGGGGACACCGAAGGGCATTTATAGGTGGTACTGATGGACATGGATAGGTGGCACTCATAGGCACTAACAGGCATCACTGATGGGGACTGATTGGCAGCACTGGTGGGGCTGCGCTGATGATCAGGACACTGATTATCAGTGTAGATTTCCCTTGTGTGGATTTGCCGGTTATCAGTTCTCCTCTCCTCATGCGCTGTCAGCATGAGAAGAGTATTGCCAATAACCGATAAATTCTCTTTTCGCTGTGATCAGCTGTTATATGACAGCTTCCCGGCATAGTGTAACCACACCATAGCCGTCATTCAGCTTTAGCATGGTCAAGAAGAGGGTAAAGAACTAAACCCTCCTATCCTATACAGCCAGGGCTGCTGCCATCTTGGCCTTGTTTGATTTGCAACTGCCATGCTGCTGTACATGTGATCAATTATGACTCTGATATGCAGCACTGATGTGGAGGCACTGAAATGCAGCATTGATGGGCACTGGTAGGTGGCACTGCTGGACACTGGTAGGCGGCACTGATAGGCGGCACTGATGGGCGGCAAGGATAGGCTGTACTGATGGGCACTGATAGGCAGCAAGGATAGGCTGTACTGATGGGCACTGATAGGCAGCAAAGATAGGCTGTACTGATGGGCACTGATAGGCTGCACTAAACCCTCCTATCCTATGCTACCAGGGAAGCTGCCATCTTGGCCTTTGTTTGATTTGCAACTGCCATGCTGCTGTACATGTGATCAATTATGACTCCAGCCATTTGATAGCTTGACAGTTTGGCTGAGAACACAAGCAACTGTGACAGAAATGAATTACGGCATTTCCTTGAACGGAACTGTTTTGAGAGCGCCAAATTCTGCTTCAACTGTTTCCGAAAACAGTTCCATAAAAAAAGGCAGTGTCACAGTTGCTTGTGTTGTCAGATGAACTGTCAAGCTATCAAAAGGCTGGTGTTATACCTAATCACATGTACAGCACCATGGCGGTTGCAAATCAAACAGAGGCCAAGATGGTGGCTTCCTTGGCTGTATAGGGTAGGGGGAGTTTAGTTCCATTTTAAAGCAAAACTGAATCAGGCAAAAAATCCCTTCACTGCCAAAGCAGAACTAAAAGGACAACATTTGTGCCAACTTTGGCGTGCAACCTTGACAGAACTTTGGATGGGTGCAACTTGAATACAAATTTGGCTTTGACCAGTGATAATGGACAACTGTTGCACACAAGTTTCATAGTTAGTAAGGTTGAATAAAGACACCAGTCCATCAGGTTCTACCAGATTGAGTGTCTACAATTGCCCCTGGACATTGTACACTCACATCAGTCCCTACCCTATCCATGTGCCTGGCCCCTTTCAGGGCACTGGGCGCATAAATCCCTAAGGCAAGGATGGGGGGGGGTGGGGGGTTTTGAAGCAACTGCTCTAATAGACTTCAAAATAGGGTGAGCTCAGGGCGCATAGCATTGGGTCCGAAGCTCACCCAGTTGTGTTACAACATAATTTGAAAATTCGCTGTTGCAACACTGAACCTCCTCCAGGCTAATCGGTCAGCAGGGTCTGATACCCGTCACCCGATTGGCTGAAAGGACAGGTGATCCTTTTGGACACCTAGGAGGAGGGGAGGAGAAGCACGGCGGAAGCTGCGGTGATCTCAGAAGAGTAGAGGACACAGGAGACCCTGCCAGATGCCCGCTGCAGCCTGATCCCCTGCCCCATGTGCCCACCAATCCCTGCCGCTGTGTGCCCGCCATTCCCCGATGTGCCCACAGATTCCCGCCACTGTGTGCCCACCGATCCCTGCCATGCTGCTTGATGATCCCCAATGTGCCCGCTGATCCCCGTAGTTGATGGGGTAAGTGCTGGTAGACCGGCAGATACCAGGGCAAGGGGTTGTGTTCGTGTTCGCCCCCCACCCAAATAAAAATCCACCAGCCGCCACTGACATTCAGGTATGACTTTCATGCAACTTCTGAGGGTTAACAAGTTTCATGAAAGTCATACCAAAGTAGTACTACTCTGAAGTTGCTGCAACTTTACGTCATGCATCTATGAATGGTTATCATTGGAAAACAAGGGGAACGACCTGCACGCAACTTTGATGTCCAAAGTTGCATGACAAGTCACACAAGTTTGAATGGAGCTTTAGGGAGGGTTATAATGTTTCACTTTTATTTTGCCATCTGTGTCCCATCGGGGAGATTTCCCTTCACTTCCTGTCTCATAAGCCAAAACGGGAAGTGAGAGGAAATCCCTCCAAAGTGAGGAAATCCCTGCTTGTCACCAGAACTAGTGTCCCCATTGGAAGATTTTCCTTCTTTTCCTGTTCTGGGGACAACCCAAAATTTGGCATTTTCTTTCACTTTCTGTGATACCCGTCCAATAGGGAGGGTGAATCTCCCTAATGGGGGCACAAACAGCAATAAAAAACTGTCAGGGAGTCTAATCCCTCTTCACTCTATACAAAACAAAATAAAAACCAAAGTTTTGCCTTTAGTTATAGTTTAACCTCTTGCCGATTGGCTCACACCGATATACGTCTGCAGGAGGGCACATACAGGCATATTAACGTACCTGTGCGTTGCCCTTTAAGAAAAGGTCTGTGGGCGCGCACGCGAGTGTGATCGCGGGTCCCGCAGACTCGATGTCCACGAGTATACCCGCAATCGTCTCACGGTGAGGAAGAACGGGGAGATGCTAATGTAAACAAGCATTTCCCCATTCTTCCTAGTGACAGTGTCACTGATCTCTGCACTCTGTAATCGGGAGTGGTGATCAGTGTCATGTCACACACAGCCCCTCCCCCCTACAGTTAGAATCACTCCCTAGGACACACTTAAACCCTACAGCGCCACCTAGTGGTTAACACCTTCACTGCCAGTCACATTTACACAGTAATCAATGCATTTTTAATTGCACTGATCGCTGTATAAATGTAAATTGTCCCAAAGTAGCGCCAAAAGTGTCCGATCTGTCTGCCATAATGTCGCAGTCGTGATAAAAATCGCTGATCGCCGCCATGACTAGTAAAAAAAAATTATTAATAAAAATGACATAAAACTATCCCCTATTTTGTAGACGCTATAACTTTTGCGCAAACCAACCAATATACGCTTCTTGCGATTTTTTTTTTTTACCAAAAATATGTAGAAGAATACATATCAGCCTAAACTGAGGAAAAAAATTTTTTTAATGTATTTTTGGGGGATATTTATTATAGAAAAAAGTAAAAAATAATGCGTTTCTTTCAAAATGTAAGTTTTTTTTTGTTTATAGCGCAAAATATAAAAACCACAGAGGTGATCAAATACCACCAAAAGAAAGCTCTATTTGTGGGGCAAAAAAGGACATCAATTTTGTTTGGGAGCCACGTCGCACGACCGCGCAATTGGTAGTTAAAGCGACGCAGTGCGGAATCGCAAAAAGTGCTCTGGTCTTTGGCCAGCCAAATGGTCCGGGGCTTAAGTGGTTAACCACTTCCCGACCAAGCACTGTAGATTTACTGCTTCAGTGTTGGCCGGCTGCACAGAATCGTGTACATAAACGTGATTCTGCTGTCCCGGGTAGGGGACACGCGCACGCTGCAGGCGCGCCAGCTGTGCTGCGATTGGTCACAGCACAAGCCAATCAGCAGGTGCCGGATAATCGATGACCACCGACAGCCGCTGATGGGCAAGGAGAAAGACAGGACAGAGCTCTGCCTAAGTAAACAATGCAGAGCTCTGTCCTGTCAGTGGGGTGTGCTCTATTTTGTTTCCCTGCAAAGCACATCTCTTAGTAAAAGCAGCTCACAGTACACACTGGCTAGGCACACATTTAACCTTTTGATCGCCCCCTGATGTTTAACCCCTTTCCAGCCAGTATCCAATATACCAATACCAATGCTGGGAGTTGTTACTGCAGCCACCAATACCAATGCTGGTGGTTATTACTGCAGTCACCAATATCAATGTTGGCGGTTATTACTGCAGCCAGTCACTGATACCAATGCTGGGGGTTATTACTGCAGCCATCAATACCAATGCTGGGGGTTATTACTGCAGCCACTGATACCAATCCTGAGGGTTATTAATGCAGCCACTGATACCAATGCTGGGGGTTATTACTGAAGCCCCCGATACCAATGCTGGGAGTTATTACTGCAGCCCCCGATACCAATGCCGGGGGTTATTACTGCAGCCACTGATACCAATCCTGAGGATAATTAATGCAGCTACTGATACCAATGCTGGTGGTTATTATTGCAGCCACGGATACCAATGCTGTTTTTTTTTTTAATGCACCCCCCCCCCCCCGATACCAATGCTGGATCTTATTACTGTAGCCAATGCTGGGGGTTGTTACTGCAGCCACCAATACCAATGCTGGCGGTTATTACTGCAGTCACCAATATCAATGTTGGCGGTTATTACTGCAGTCACTGATACCAATGCTGGGGGTTATTACTGCAGCCATCAATACCAATGCTGGGGGTTATTACTGCAGCCACTGATACCAATCCTGAGGGTTATTAATGCAGCCACTGATACCAATGCTGGGGGTTATTACTGAAGCCCCCGATACCAATGCTGGGAGTTATTACTGTAGCCCCCGATACCAATGCTGGGGGTTCTTACTGCAGCCACTGATACCAATCCTGAGGGTTATTAATGCAGCCACTGATACCAATGCTGGGGGTTATTACTGCAGCCACGGATACCAATGCTGTTTTTTTTTTTACTGCACCCCCCCGATACCAATGCTGGATCTTATTACTGTAGCCAGTGATACCAATGCTGGGGGTTATCACTATTCCTGCAGCTCCTGATACCAATGCTGGGGGTTATTACTGCAGCCCCCAATACCAATGCTGGGGGTTATTACTGCAGCCACTGATACCAGTGCTGGGGGTTAGTACTGAAGCCACCTGTACCAAGGCTAGGGATTATTACTGCAGCCACTGATACCAATGCTGGGGTTTATTACTGCAGCCACCCATACCAAGGCTGGGGGTTTTTAATGTAGCAAGGTCCATAAAGGACATGGGTGAGCGAGTTTGGGGTGGAGGAACTTGACTGGTCTACACAGAGTCCTGACCTCAACTTGATAGAACACCTATCAAGGTGTTCTAGTGAGTGAAGATTGTGAGGCCTTCTCATCCAACATCCGTGCCTGACCTCACAAATGCACTGCTAGAAGAATGGTCAAACATTCCCATAGACACACTCCTAAACCTTGTGGACGGCCTTCCCAGAAGAGTTGAAGCTGTTATAGCTGCAAAGGGTGGGCCAACTCAATATTGAACCCTACGGACTAAGACTGGGATGCCATTAAAGTTCATGTGTGTAAAGCCAGGTGTCCCAATACTTTTGGTAATATAGTGTATCTTTACTGTGTTGATGATGACAGCCTACGTTCGCCGTTTAATTAATGCTAGTTGTAGACACATGAAAACATATAGTGGTGTGATGCATCAGTAGAATTACGTCTATTAGCCGGTGTACAAGGTCCCTTGGAAATGCAGTACGCATTGGGGTTGATTTACTAAAACTGGAGAGTGCAGAATCTGGTGTAGCAGTGCATGGTAGCCAATCAGCTTCTAACTTCAACTTGTTCAATTAAGCTTTGACAAAAAAAAAAAAAAAAAAAAAAAAACCTGGAAGCTGCACCAGATATATAACCCCATTATATAACCTCATTGGAAGGTAACTGTCACATACCTCCCAACTTTTTGCGATTTTGAGGGACACCTATCGGCAAAAGTATGCAGGCATAGGACACACCCCTTGCCACGCCCCCTTAAAGGAGAATTGTCCAAAAAACAAGATTGGTTAAACCCACAAGTGTTTTTTTTTTTTTTTTTTTTTTAACCACTACTATTCCTTTATATTGGCTTCTGGAATTTACAAATGCAGCAATTTAGAAACTGGATGAAAGGGAAACACTTTTTGAAAGATAAAAAGTGCATTTTATATAAAACTATATGGATCAGACCAAAATGAGGGACAGATTAAGAGGAATGAGGGACAGAGGGACATTGCTCCAAATCAGGGACAGTTGAGAGCTATCCTGTCGCTTTCTATTGTTAAATGTATGTAAATGTAATGGGGGTTATTTACTAAAGGAAAATCCACTTTGCACTGCAAGTGCACTTGGAAGTAAAGTCGCTGTAGATCCGAGGGGGACATGCAAGAAAAATAAACAAAACAGCATTTAAGCTTGCACATGATTGGATGATAAAATCAGCAGAGCTTCCCCTCATTTCAGATCTACCCCTTAGATTGAGAGCGACTGCCAAGTGCACTTGCAGGTCAAAGTGGATTTGCCTTTTGTAAATAACCCCCACTTGTCTCAGTTCTACATTGATAACATAAGCTGCAGGACACTTGGTGATGTTACTACAAATAGACAGGAGAGGGCAGCATAGTACTGAAATAAAATTGTATTCTTCATTTTCACTAAGACAGCAGAGGATTTCGGACATGTATTCTCCTGTAAGGAGGGGGGTGAATGGAAACACTGCAGTACAGTTATGTCTTGCAGGACCTGGAAAGACAATAATAATGTGATATTTGTAAAAACCAAAACTTGTTTTGTAGTAAAAATAGCTTTGTTCAATTAAATGTAACTAAAATCTGGGTAAATACAGATAAAAGCTGATGATATTTCCAACGCAGTAAAAAATAAATAAAGATTCTATAAAGTTAATGTCCGATTTGTCCGCCGCAATATCACAGTCCCACTATAAGTTGATGATCCCCGCCATTACTAATAAAAAAAAAAAATTCTATAAATATATCCCGTAGTTTTTTTAGATGCTGTAACTTTTGTGCAAACCAATCAATCAATCAATCAATCAATATATATATATATATATATATATATATATATATATATATATATATATATTTATTGATTGGTTACAGTGTCTACAAACTACGGGATATATATATATATTGATTGGTTTGCGCAAAAGTTATAGCGTCTACAAACTATGGAATATATTTTCAGAACTTTTATTTATTTTTTACTAGTAATGGTGGGGATCAGCAACTTATAGGGGGACTGCGATACTGCGGCGGACAAATCGGACACTAACTGACAATTTTTCAAGAACCTGTGACACCAATACAGTGATCAGTGCTAAAAATATGAACTGTCACTGTACTAATGACACTGCTGGGGAAGGGGTTAACATCAGGGGTGATCCAAGGGTTAAATGTGTGGCCAATGTGTTATTGTGTGTGCTGTTTTTACTAATCAATGTGCTTTGCAGGAAGTAAAAAAATCACATTGCTGCTGTCAGAAGAGAGCCCTGTGCTTGTTTACCTACACAGAGCTCTCTCTTCGGTAATGTCCGGAGCCGATCGTCAGGGTGCCAGCGATCAATCAGCAGCAGAACCCGCTGATTGGTTGGTGCTGCAGCCAATCGCAGCACAGCCAGAGCAGGACGTATATCTACAGTGGGCGGTCCGCAAGCAGTTAACTGACAATTGCGCTGTCATGCAACGCTATACACAAATTATTATATAGTATAATTTTTTCACACAAATAGAGCTTTCTCTTGGTGGTATTTGATTACCACTGCTGCTGATCACTGTAAACATGTCACTGGTGATGTCAGTGGCAGTTAGTTCCAACAAAGTGTCAGTTAGGGACTGTAAACTCTGTATGAATTGATTATAGCCTCAAGCCTATAGCCTGCGATAAGGCATTGCTTTTAACTGACAATTGCACAGTTATGCAACTCTGTACCCAAATAAAATGTATGAAATTTTTCCTCCCACAAATAGAGCTTTCTTTTGGAAGCATTTGATCAGCACTGGGTTTTTTTTTGGGGGTTTTTTTTTTGCGCTATAAACAACAAGGCACAAGTGGCTGCACATGATGGGGCATAAGTGGCTGCATATGATGGGGCACAAGTGGCTGCATATGATGGGCACAGTTGCTGCGTTTGATAGGCACATTGGCTGCGTTTGATGGGCACAGTTGCTATGTTTGATGCGGACAGTGGCTGCATTTGATGGGCACAGTGGCTGCATTTGATGGGCACAATGGTTGCATTTGATGGGCACAGTGAGGCTGCAATTGATGGGGGAGGGGGTTCAGTATTTTTCAGTTTGTCAGTTTGAGCACCAGCCGCCACTGTATAGCACCCTGATGTTTAGGCAGGGCTGCTATTAAATTTAGTTGTCAGGCGATAGTTGCCTTGGCCAATTGTTAGGAGATCAATTGATTTCCCCCTAATTCTGGAATTGCTGCACTTCTCTCTTCTGTCACTAGGTGGCCTGGTAGCTGGTGACATTGGAAAAAACAAGGGCATAGCAAAGACAGATTATGAATGAATGGGGTATCTCAGCCAATGGGAAGAGATTTCCGTGGGTCCCTTGGCCTGCAGGGAGATCCTATTTATTTGGGTGGAGTCAGATGATCAATTTTCTGTGCCACCTGGACGGCTGTCTGGGTGAGTGTGTGTTGTATTGCCCCGGGCTGCTAGGCAAGAGCCCGAGACATCTGGTTGCTAGACTATCTGAGGTCCTATCCAGAAGTACTGCAGGGTTGGGACTGCGGGCTTGTAGTCCAACCAGAAGTAACGTTTCTGCCAGCCAGGGAACCAGTCGAGGTTGGAGGTAGAGGGGAAGCTGTCGCCACTAAGGGACCATCCACCTTGCTACCGGAGACCATTGTGAGTAAGCTGAGGTAAGTACCAGAGCAGACTTCTCGCCAGCCGGGGAGAAGTAGGAAAGTATCAGCAAGTGCCAATTCAGGGACCCAGTGGGACAGCAGAGGTGACGCTTGTGGAGCATCAGTCAGTGCCAAGCCATGGACCCAGCAGGAAAACGGGGGTGATGCTTGAGGGAGAAACTGAGATCTAAAGTGGAAGAGCTCAGGGGATCCAGTGGCTAGTGGATCTGAAGTCTAGTAAAAAACTGGGAGCTCGTTGAGTGAAGACCCACCATGAGAGAGTGTGGGGAAAGCTGAGAACTGTTTGTGTTGCAAATAGTTGAATACCATTGTTGTTAGTACCTGCTACAAGATTGTTGCCATAGGAGAAAGCCGTCCTACCTATACAGAAGTGGTGTCCGGCTGGAGGCCTTCACCTGTATAGCTGTCTACCTATCAAAGTCTCTGAGTCTGCCAATTAACATTGCACCTACCTAAGGGGGTCCTGGCCCTAACTCTCTCTCCCACAGTTCTGTTTAATAGACAGTAATCTCTTTTTGCATTCTAAAAGTGTCTGGCACCCACCCTTTCATCTTGCATTACACCCACCATGCCTTGCAACCCACTCTACATGGAATGATGTCAGCTTTCCCTAACTTTGGAGGTCACCATTAGACCTCAAGGGGCCCTGGACTTTTCTTCAGTAACATGTAACAGATGGCTGTCAGAGATTGCAGACATACTAAATGATGGTCAGAGACCGTGGACATGCCATTTGTTTGGTTGGTGACTGGAGAAGTGCTGCAGAAGACAGTGAGAGACTGGGGACAGGGTACATGAGTGTCACATTCAGGGGACAGGCTCAGAGACCAATAGTCATAGCAGTAGGGTGGCTCCCACAAACCAGCTGGATAAGTTCACAAGCAGGTCATCCTGGCAAATGAAGCAGGCAGTCTAGGCACCAACCAGTATTCACCAGAGCTCTGGTGATTTATTGAACTCTCTCACTTCCGTTCCTCTACCGGTTTCAATGTCTGTCTGTCTATTGGGTCTGGTAGAGACAATTTTTCCAACAATGTCTGAGCAAACCTTTGCTAATATAGCACTATTCTATGCAAGAAAAGCTATTGCATAGCATTGGAAGAAACCTTGTCCCCCCACGCTTTCATATTGGAAGCAATTGGTAAATAATAACCTTCCACTGTATAGCGATACCTGCATGAATAGAGTGTGGGCAAAGTGGCTGCACAGCATAGACCGTCAATGGGGGGCTAGGATGTATGATATGTATGCTCCTATGTGAGAAATGTCTGAGGCTATTGGTGGGAGAATTATTGTCTATTGTAATTTGTTTTGCTTCTTATTTATTTCTCTATTTTTATTTTGGATTATTAATTTAAATATCAGATTTCGGAAAAGGTATTACTATATTTTCTTGTGTATGATGGTTTGTCGTGTCTTTGTATGTTTTGTCTGTAATTGAGAAATTTAATAAAAAGATTTATAAAAAAAAAAAAAAAAAGAGCTCCTGATGGTGGAGATGGGTTTTGCTTTGTGTTAGTACCGGGTTGCGGGCCTCGGGATTGTTCCAACTAGGAAGTAAGCAAGCCGGGGGCCAGCAGCAGATGTAGCAGGTAGGAAACAAGCAGAAGCGTAGTCAGTAAAGAAGCCAAAGGTTGGTAACAAGTTGTTCCAGGTTGGGATCAAGTAGAGGCGTAGTCAGTAAAGAAGCCAAAGGTTGGTAATAAGTCATTGCAGGTTGGGATTAAGCAGAAGCGTAGTCAGTAAAGAAGCAAAAAGGTCAGTAACAAGTGGTTGCAGGTTGGGATCATGTAGAAGCATAGTTGAGGAACAAGCCAAAGGTTGATAACGAGTGATAGGGAAGACAAGGACACCTGCAGGTATGCAAAGGAGCAAAGTATTGGCTGGAGAGCACAACAATCTGGCAAACAGGAAGTGCAAAGGCATGGCTTGAATAGGAAGTTCATGGGAGAATCAAGGAGTTTAAGGTTCATCAGAAACAAGGTAAAAAGAAAAATTATCCAAATGATCAGGAAGGATTCTGTCCAGCATCACAGGTGGCTCAGCAAGAAAAGCTACTGCCGGTCGTAGGTTAAGATCCTGGTCCTGACAATGAGGTTAGTAAAGTTCCTGCTAATATTTCTTTATAAATGAATGTTCCCACTACAGACTGCTGAGGCCCAAGGGATGCACAAGTACCAAAAGCCTGCAGGTTGGGCACCAGGGATCTATAAAAAAAAAAAGAAGGGGGATTTAGTTATTCCTCATGATGTTTGGTTTCATTTTCTACAATATATTGGAGAAATTACAGTTGGGATCTGATTGGACACTATTGGGCAACAGCTCCACTCTTCTGTGCTCTACTGTCTATGAATCGCTTTTACCGAGAGGTGGTTGGGCTGTAGTAATATGCTAGCAGGTTGCCCTCCAATACGTTGTTTCCACTGTTCTCTGCTGAAACCCTTTGACAGATGCAAAGCGCTGTTTTCATGGAACTGATGATTAACTTTCATGCTTTCAGAGTCTAACTTTCCATCTGGTGTAGGCACGCCGTCTGTGGAACTGAGAAGATTTATGTTTAACTCTTCTGCTACTTTGAACCACATAGACTATGAGTATTGGGATCACTTATGTATTTTTGTGTGCATTTTTGAAAGAGTGGTCTCTTCAAAATTTGGGTGTAGAAAACACAAACTGACTGCTGTGTGCACACTACTGTATATATGTACAAGTATGACAAATACTGCTTATCTTTATATAGGTAGGGACACCTGCCTTTACATACACACAAGAACTTTAATAGCATTCCAGTCTTAGTCCGTAGGGTTCAATATTGAGTTGGCCCACCCTTTGCAGCTATAACAGCTTCAACTCTTCTGGGAAGGCCGTCCACAAGGTTTAGGAGTGTGTCTATGGGAATGTTTGACCATTTTTCCAGAAGCGCATTTCTGAGGTCAGGCACTGATGGACGAGAAGACCTGGCTCACAGTCTCCGCTCAAATTCATCCCAAAGGTGTTCTATCAGGTTGAGGTCAGGACTCTGTGCAGGCCAGTCAAGTTCCTGCACCCCAAACTCACTCATCCATGTCTTTATGGACCTTGCTTTGTGCACTGGTGAGCAGTCATGTTGGAACAGGAAGGGGCCATCCCCAAACTGTTCCCACAAAGATGAGAGCATCAAATTGTCCAAAATGTCTTGGTAAGCTGACGCCTTAAGAGTTAACTTCACTGGAACTAAGGGGCCAAGCCCAACCCCTGAGGTCCATAAAGACTTGGATGAGCGAGTTTGGGGTGGAGGAACTTGACTGGCCTGCACAGTCTTTACCTCAATCCGATAGAACACCTTTGGGATGAATTAGAGTGGAGACTGCAAGGTCCGCCAGAAGTGGGGACAGGGTACCCGCCTGGAGGGGGGGAGGAGACAGATGAGCGGAAGTTCCACTTTTGGGTGGAACTCCGCTATAAACCTCATACTGGATTGGCTGAAGAAAACATCAATATATAGTTACATAGTTACATAGTAGGTGAGGTTGAAAAAAAAGTCCATCAAGTCCAACCTATGTGTGTGATTATATGTCATTTTTACATTGTATATCCCTGTATGTTGCGGTTGTTCAGGTGCTTATCTAATAGTTTTTTGAAACTATCAATGCCCCCCGCTGAGACCACTGCCTGTGGAAGGGAATTCCACATCCTTGCCGCACTTACAGTTTAGTTTAAGGTTAAACCTCTTTTCTTCTAATTTTAATGAGTGACCACGTGTCTTGTTAAATTCCCTTCTGCAAAAAAGTTTTATCCATATTGTGTGGTCACCAGTATGGTATTTATAAATTGAAATCATATCCCCTCTCAAGTGTCTCTTCTCCAGAGAGAATAAGTTCAGTGCTTGCAACCTTTCCTCATAACTAACATACTTGCCAACAACAGTCCAGATTTTCCCGGCACAATCCCAATTTTGGGACCCTCATCCCGATCGGAGGCTGTCCTGATAAAAATCCTGGGATTTTGCTTTTGTCCTGGGAAATCAGGACTGTTTTTGGCCCCTGGAGCTGCTTCTGGCTCCATATGGTCATCTCCATTGTCGAGAGATCTTTTTCCTGTTTCCCTCTAGCTCTCAGCTCAGATCCGAACTCCGCCCCTCCAGCCCTCTGCACTGCAGCTCCTCCCACTCTCTCTTGCAATGTTATTAGGCCATCTACCGCCTCGTCCGCCCCCCCCTGTTTTTATGTTGTTGTACTGAGACAGTTTTCCCCATGAAAACCGGAGGGGGTTTGTGCACTGGGGTGGTAGAAGGCCAAATAACATTACGAGGGAGAGTTGGAGAAGCTGCAGTGCAGAGGGCTGGGGGGGCGGAGATTAGGAGGAGCTGGAGTGCAGTAGGCTGGAGGGGCGGAGTTCCGATCTCAGCCAGGAGCCAGCTGAGAGCCAGGGGAAACAGGTTTTCTGGGAGAAACCAATGTGAGAGGCAGAGCCAAGGGACTGCACTGGGAACACCTGATGTAAGGAGGCACTCCGCTGGGGACACCTTATGTAAGGAGGGACTCCACTGGGGACACCTGGTGTAAGGAGGGACTCCACTGGGGACACCTGATGTAAGGAGGGACTCCGCTGGGGACACCTGATGTAAGGAGGCACTCCATTGGGGACACCTGATGTAAGGGGGGACTCTGCTGGGGACACCTAATGTAAGGAGGGACACCGCTGGGGACACCTGATGTAAAGAGGCACTTCGCTGGGGACACCTGATGTAAAGAGGCACTCCGCTAGAGGACGCCTGATGTAAGGAGGGACTCCGCTGGGGACACCTGATGAAAGGAGGCACTCTGCTGGGGACGCCTGATGTAAAGAGGCACTCCGCTGCCTGAGGACATGTGATGTAAGGAGGAACTCTGCTGGGGAAGCCTGATATAAGGAAGGACTTCGCTGGGGATGAAAATTTGAATTTGAAAATTCGGAATTCGAAAATTCAGAAATTCAACAATCCTAATTTCTGAAAATTCGGAATTCGGAAATTTGAAAATTAAAAAATCTGAAAATCTGAAAAAAATAAAGAAAATCAGTAAAATTCAACATAATAACTAACTAATAATAACTAACTATTAAATTATAGGTATTGGAATTTCCTTTCAAATTTGGCTGTTTGTGAACATGACGAGTACAAGTTTATCTGAAGTTACAAATCATCTGAAATAACAAATTCTGCATCTAAACAAATGGAATGGAACAAATTAATAATAAATAATAATAATAAAAAGGTTTTATTATTATTATTGTTATTTATTATTATTAGATCGTTACGTTCCATTTGTTTAGATACGGCATTCATTATTTCAGATAAATTCATACTTCACTACTCACTAACAGCTAATTTTGAAAGGAAATTCCAATAATTTAATAGTTATTATTAATTAGTTATTGTTTGAGATTTTCAGGTTTTTTGAATTTTCGGATTTTCCTTCTTTTGAATTTTCAGATTTTCATTCTTACTTTTGGATTTTCAAATTTCCAAAATTTCGAATTTCATAATTTTCGAATTTCATAATTTTCGAATTTCCAAATTTCCAAACTTCTGAATTTTCGAAATTTCGGATTTCCGAATTTGAAGTTTCCAATTTTCCAATTTCCGAAATTTTGAATCTTCGAATTTCGAATTTCCGAAATCTCCCATTTCCAAATTTCCAATTTCCGAAATTTCGACTTTCCGAATTTCAAATTACCACCGACGCCCGCCCGCCCCAGTGTGAAAGTGCCCTTAATGAAGGTACAACATTTAGCAGCTCACATATGTGGGCTGAATACAAATGCACGTCACACTTTTCACATATTTATTTGTAAAAAATTTGGAAAATCATTTATCATTTTTCTTCCACTTCACAACTATGTGTCACTTTGTGTTGGTCTATCACATAAAATCCCAATAAAACACATTTATGTTTTTGGTTGTAACATGACAAAATGTGGAAAGCTTCAAGGGGTATGAATACTTTTTCAAAGCACTGTATTAAGCAGAATGCATATGATTAGTATTACTAGCACACGTTGGGGTAGTAGACCTGACTTCAATCAATAATTCTGCTAATAAAGATCGATAATTAAGCGATGCCAGATAGTGTCACATAAAGTATCTAACATGTAGACTTGTACAGACTGAACACAAAGACACATGTGGGGCTCTTGCACTTTTTGCTGCCAGCACAAGCATAAAATACCTGACATCTAGAGGACAGGTGGAAACCAGATTTGCGGATCCTACTTTTATAAATAGTTCCTCCTGTTCTTCTTTATCAGTTTCAAAGCAGGTGGCACTTTGTCACAGCTCCCTTTGGTCCAGTGTCATATAAGCAGCCCAGAGCTGTTTTTACTGCAATTTCTACTGTAGCGCTACCCCCTTAGGGGGCGCTGGATTTTTGGTCCCCTTAGCATGAACAGCCAGACGACAGGTATTTTGAGCAGGCATACTGTAGTCAGAAAACCAGTCCAAGGGCTTTGTCCAGCTTTGTTTTGCTTTAGTTTATTGGGGGATGAACTTGGATGGGGTTAGGGTGATATGGGATGCCCAGAACTGTAGTAAAGTAGAACTCGAGGACATAAAGTAACTGTCTCTGACTTCTATCAAAGATCACAAGGCTGTGTTCCAGTGGGAAAAGTTGTACGGGCTGACCCAGGGCTGGTGCAAGGATTTTTGACACCCTAGGCGAAACCTCATTTTTCCACCCCCCCCCTCCTTGGCTCCATTCCCCTTTGCTCTACCCATGTATACTCCACCTTTTTAATGAAGCGCTCATCCAATGCAGCCCACCAGCGCCCATCAAATGCAGCCTCTCCAGAGCCCATCAAATGCAGCCTTTCCAGCGCTCATCAAATGCAGCCTCAAAAGCACCCATCCATGCAACCTCACCAGCGCTCATCCATGCAACCTCACCAGTGCCCATCAAATACAGCCCCACCAGCGCCCATCAAATGCAGCCTCACCAGCACCTATCAAATGCAGCCTCTCCAGCGCCCATCAAATGCAGCCTCACAAGCGCCCATCCATGCAACCTCACCAGCGCCCATTAAATGCAGCCTCCCCAGCGCCCATCAAATGCAGCCTCACCAGCACCCATCAAATGCAGCCTCACAAGCTCCCATCCATGCAACCTCACCAGCGCCCATCCATGCAACCTCACCAGCGCCCATCAAATGCAGCCCCACGAGCACCCATCAAATGCAGCCCCACCAGCACCCATCAAATGCAGCCCCACCAGTGCCCATTCATGCAACCTCACCAGTACCCATCCATGCAACCTCACCAACGCCCATCAAATGCAGCCCCACCAGCGCCCATCAAATGCCGCTCCACCAGCGCCCATCAAATGCAGCCTATCGAGTGCCCATCAAATGCAGCCTCACCAGCGCCCATCAAATCCAGCCTCTCCAGCGCCCATCAAATGCAGGCTCACAAGCGCCCATCCATGCAACCTCACCAGCGCCCATCCATGCAACCTCATCAGCGCCCATCAAAAGCAGCCCCACCAGCACCCATCAAATGCAGCCTCTCCAGCGCCCATCAAATGCAGCCTCTCCAGCGCCCATCAAATGCAGCCTCACAAGCACCCATCAAATGCAGCCTCTCCAGCGCCCATCCATGCAACCTCACCAGCGCCCATCAATGCAGCCTCCCCAGCGCCCATCAAATTCAGCCTCACCAGCGCCCATCAAATGCAGCCTTACCAGCACTCATCAAATTCAGCCTCACCAGCGCCCATCAAATGCAGCCTCACCAGCACCCATCAAATGCAGCCTCACAAGCACCCATCCATGCAGTCTCATCATCTCACCAGCGCCCATCAAATTCAGCCTCACCAGCGCCTATTAAATGCAGCCTACCAGTGCCCATCAATAAATGTTTGCTTGCTTCCATTCATTCAGGAATCGGAACACAGATACAGCACCTCTGACACTATGTGTGAACGGAGTGGCAGCTGCCTGCTGATGCTGAGACTTAGTTGTTTGCTGCAGAGAGAAGAGTAATAACAACAGTGTCCGTGTGCCCTAGGCAGCAGGGCGACCTAGGCGGCTGCCAAGTTTTCCTAGTGTTAGCACCGGCCCTGGTCTGACCTGTCCATTAAGGGCACACAGGCGCCACTCTCTCTAACCAGCCACCCCCTCTATGTAGAATGATTAGATTATTATTATTATTATACATGATTTATATAGTGCCAACAGTTTACGCAGCGCTTTACAATGTAGAGGGGGGACAGCACAATTACAGTACAGTTCAATACAGAAGGGACAGGAGGGCTCTGCTCGTAGAGCTTACATTCTAAAGGGAGGGGGTGGTGGTACAAAAGGTAATAGCTGCAGGGAATGATTTGATGGGGGTGGCTCGTGGACAGTGTTTAGGTGGGTGTTGGATAAGCTTCCCTGAATAAATGAGTTTTCAGGGATCTCAGGAGGTAAAAAGGGAGCTAGAGAGCAGGAAGTCCTGGGAGGAGCCGACGGGACAATTTGGGCGATATCTGCAGATGAGGTTGGTGATGTATTGGTGATGCATTGCATGGATCTATACATGGCTGCCATTGCCACCCTCTATTCAGGCGTCCAGACCCTTTTAGGATGCCGGGCGCCTGAATTACAGCATTGGGGGTGTTTTTTTGAAGCACCTGATTAGAGCCCACTAGAGCTCTAATAGGCTTCAAAGAAGGTGGACTCAGAGCGCAGAGCATTGCGCTTGGAGCCCACCCAAGTGTGTTAGAAAAGCAAATTAATATTTTATGGCACAGTGGCTGCAAATGATGGCACAGTGGCTGCATTTTGATGGGCACAGTGGCTGCAATTGATAGGCACAGTGGCTGCGTTTGATGGCACAGTGGCTGTATTTTGATGGGCACAGTGGCTGCAATTGATAGGCACAGTGGCTGCAATTGATGGGCACAGTGGCTGCAATTGATGGGCACAGTGGCTGCAATTGATGGGTACAGTGGCTGCAATTGATGGGCACAGTGGCTGCAATTGATGGCACAGTGGCTGCATTTTGATGGGCGCAGTGGCTGCATTTGATGGCACAGTGGCTGCAATTGATAGGCACAGTGGCTGCATTTTCATGGGCACAGTGGCTGCAATTGATAGGCACAGTGGCTGCAATTGATGGGCACAGTGGCTGCATTTTGATGGGCACAGTGGCTGCAATTGATGGGCACAGTGGCTGCAATTGATGGGCACAGTGGCTGCAATTGATGGGCACAGTGGCCGTGTTTGATGGCACAGTGGCTGCGTTTGATGGCACAGTGGCTGCAATTGATAGGCACAGTGGCTACATTTGATGGCACAGTGGTTGGAATTGATAGGCACAGTGACTGCAATTGATGGGCACAGTGGCTGCAATTGATAGGCACAGTGGCTGCAATTGATGGGCACAGTGGCTGCAATTGATGGGCACAGTGGCTGCGTTTGATGGCACGGTGGCTGCGTTTGATGGCACAGTGGCTGCAATTGATAGGCACAGTGGCTGCAATTGATGGGCACAGTGGCTGCGTTTGATGACACAGCGGCTGCATTTTGATGGGCACAGTGGCTGCATTTTGATGGGCACAGTGGCTGCATTTGATAGGCACAGTGGCTGCAATTGATAGGCACAGTGGCTGCAATTAATGGGCACGGTGGCTGCGTTTGATGGCACAGTGGCTGCATTTGATAGCCACAGTGGCTGCAATTGATGGGCATTCATGCCAGAGATTCCTATGCCCGTTCCTGAATCTGTCACCCCCCATGTGTTTACACGCGAAGAACAAAAATGAGAATTGCATCCATTGTGAACACAAAGGAAGTAGAACTATGAAATGCCCAAATGTAAATGTTGTGACCCTTTTAGAAACAGTAACCAAAATATCAGAGCACACACTGCCTGCATGTTACACGTCGCAGCAGATCAGGACTATCCTGAAAAATACGGGTCACCTGGCAACTACACTGGAGTATGATACAAACTGGGTGACTATCTTGATTTTAGGGTGAGATGACATGAGATTAATCCCCAAAATAAAAAAAACTTTCCACTTCTGTTCTCTCTCTCCTTTGCAGGGTTATTTCTGTTTAGGAAAAGATTTGTCATTTTTAAAGCGTATGTCAACTCTGACAATACATTTCTCCTATTCGCTTTTGGTCTGTTAAAGTGACATTAAGCCCCCGTTCATTCCGGTGCGACTTGTAATGCCATTCAACAGGTCCAAATTGCATGACAAGTCGCACCCTATTGTTGGCAATGGAACTGTTCAATTCGTTTCGGCTCCGACTTTGCGGTGTTGCACCGATTTGAAAAAAAAAGATCCCTGCGCTATTTTCTGCAATTTCAGGTGCGACTTGCATAGACGTCTGTGCATGAAGTTGTACAGATGTCAGCCAAGTCGCGCTGACCTGTGACTTTCAAATCCTGCGACTTCAAGTGAAGTCTCAGGATTTCACAGTCGGATTCAGTGTGAACGGCGGCTTAAAGTGATTGTGAACGATCACCTTGTAAACAACCCATTCAGTTTCAAGTAGAAATGCAAGGTAAAACATTTTATATATATATATATATATATATATATATATATATATATATATATATATATAAAATATATATATAATATATATATATATATATATATATATATATATATATATATATATATATATATATATATATATATATATATATATATATATATAAAGTTCTAAATACCTTTTTTCCCCCTTTTTTTATAAGCGATCACATTCCCTCTGTTCTCAGCTGCATAAGAGCTGGGGGGGGGGGGGGGGGGAGAAGCAGCAGAACACTGAGCTTCCCAGTGAATGGCTGTGCAGCAGGGGACAAGTCTGATCATTGGAGGAGAGCAGGCTGAGTTCCCAGAATAGCTAAAGAACTGACCATGGTGTGCCCTCCTGCTTAGTGTGGTCAGTTTTTAATAGGAAAGCAAGGGGACTGGCAGGAACACCAGGGATTCCACACAAAGGAACCAATACCAGGAGAACAGGAGACTTCTTCATACAAGTGCACGGTACAGCAGCCACCTATCAGGAATATAAAGTGTTGCGATAACAAATGCTTTAACTCTGGTTTAAAAAAAATTATATTCCAGTATTTATTCATAAAGTGGTATTAAATCCAAAAGCAAATATTTATCATATTGCAGCTTACCAATTATTACATGTGATGGCTGCATTAGCTTTTTTTTTTTTTTTTATTTACTTTATTTTCATCTGCTGATCTGCCCAGTAAGTATGTTCTTTTTCAACAGAACAAGCTCTCCTACAAATGTGTCAGTTTAGGGTGTTGAGACAAACCATTTAACACTGGCAAGGGGTGCTTACAATAATCAGCTTTTATTTACCCTTCACCGCTCCTGCCCATTGAACTGAATGGGCACCGCTGACGAACCGTCGGGAAAGTGTCGCTACAGCGGCACTTTGTGGATCATTTTAAGCCTTTTTCGGCTGCTAATGGGGGTTACAACCGCCCACTATCGGACAAAATCCCCCCCCCCCCCCCCGCAAAAATGACAGTAAAGTGCTGCTAAAAATAGCATCGCTTTACTGCCGACGGACGCAACGCCCCAGTGTGAAAGGGGTCTTGAAGTAATTGTAAAGCCTTCTGTGTGCTTCTCCCCCCACAGACGCCCCAAGGCTCGGTTCACACTGCCACAAACTTAAAGTTGTACAACTTTCAATGCGACTTTGCCAGGTGACTACCTGGCAAGTTGAGTACTACTTTGATGGAAGTATAGAATAGAAGTCGGTTAGAAGTCACCTTAACCACTTCAGCCCCGGGAGGATTTACCCCCTTCCTGACCAGAGCACTTTTTGCGATTTGGCACTGCGTCATTTTAACTGACAATTGCTCGGTCGCACGATTGTTTACCCAAACAAGATTGACGTCCTTTTTTCCCCACAAATAGAGCTTTCTTTTGGTGGTATTTGATCACCTCTGTGGTTTTTATTTTTTGCGCTATAAACAAAAAAAAAGCGCCAATTTTGAAAAAAACACATCATTTTTTACTTTTTGCTATAATAAATATCCTCAAAAAATATATAAAAAAACATTTTTTTTCCTCAGTTTAGACCGACATGTATTCTTCAACATATTTATGGTAAAAAAAAAATGCAATAAGTGTTTATTGATTGGTTTGCGCAAACGTTATAGCGTCTATAAATAGGGGATAGTTTTATGGCATTTTTATTAATAATTTTTTTTTATTAGTAATGGCGGCGATCAGCAATTTTTATCATGACTGCGACATTATGGTGGACACATCGGACAATTTTGACACATTTTTGGGACCATTGTCATTTATACAGCGATCAATGCTATAAAATTGCATTGATTACTGTAAAAATGTCACTGGCAAGGACAAAGAGCAGGCGATCGGTGTGTCCTGTCACTAGGCAGAATGGGGAGAAGCTGTGTTTACATCGGCATCTCCCCATTCTTCAACTCCGTGACATGATCGTGGGTGGCCCCACGGACATCGAGTCCGTGGGTCCCGTGGGCACGGTCAGGGAGCTCGCAGCAGGCGCGCGCACGGCAGGAAATTCAACTGAAATTTAACTATGTTACTTTGCCCAGCCATGCCATTCTGCCGACGTATAAATACAGGAGCCGGCCAGCATGTGGTTAAAGTAGTACAGGAACCTTTTCTGAAGTCGGAGTGACTTCAGTAGTGCTAATTAAGACAGGTCTCATTGACTAACATGGGATCTCGCATGTCACGCGACTTGGGGTCTCACACTTCGGATCCCAAGTTGTGGCAGTGTGAACCGAGCCTAATACTCACCTGAGCCCCATCTCGATCCAGCAATGCACGAGAGCCTCGGCGGTTCTGGGACTCCCTCTCCTCACTGAGTGAGCCAGCAGCAAGAGCCATTGGCTCCCACTGCTGTCATTAACAGCCAGTGAGCCAATAAGGAGAGAGCAGGGGGCGGGGCTGAGCCATAGCTCTATGTGTCTTATGGAGGTATAGAGCAAGGCTTCGGAGTGCCAGTGCCCCCACTGCAAGCAGCTTGCTAATGGGGGCACTGTCAAGGGGGAGGAGCCAAATGGGGGACCGAGAAGAGGAGGATCTAAACCAGAGCAGGTAAGTGTATTATGTTTGTTTTTTGTTTCATTTAACCCGTACGCAAATATGGGGACCCACTGGACTGGGCTTTTTTTTCCGTGGGGGGGGGGGCGCATATTTGCATTTCCCCATTGTGCACACAGCACTCCCAGTACAGAGACCGGGGTCTCACCGAGGGCCCCTGGCCCCATTCTAATGATCGGGACTCGGAACATCCGATTCCGGGTCATCTGATTGCTTTGATAGCCTCTGATTGGCTATCACAGTAATCAGTCACTGTGAAGCCCTCCTCCATGTTTTCTGTCACTGTGAATGGACAAAGAAGATACATTGTTTCTTTCTCTGTCCGAGAAAAAAGTGTGTGTAGGAAAAAAAAAATATTAATAATAATAATAATAATAATAATAATAATAATAATAAAAAAACATAGATCAAGTTTGATCTAGGTCAGCCCCAGGGTTAGTGTCTGGGTCCAGGTCAGGGTCAAAGGTCAGGGCCAGTATTTTTTTGGGCAGGATTCTTTTTTTTCTTTTTTTTTCAGTGCAAGGTTGGGGTCAAATGTCAGGGCCAGTATTTTTTTGGCCAGGATTCTTTTTTTTTTTTTTTTTAGTGTCAGTGTGTTTTAGGTAGGATACAAAAGGCGCACTATTGTTTCTGGGCTGTGCTACGGGTACAAACAACAACTAACATACACATATGTGGTATTGCTGCGATTGGAAGGAGAATTTATTTTGAGTTTCCTTTGGTGGAAGGTTATGGTAGTAGCAAGAAATATACCGTTAATTAAAAAAAAACAAAAAAAAAAACTATTTTACTATTTTGGGCCAGTCTTTCTTAGATAATAAAAAAATCAGGAGATATCCATTACCGTCAAATAAAAGCCCAATTTCTCCTGAAAAAAATGCGGTATAATCCACCTGGATGCACAAAGTAGTTGTGATGATATATATGGCTTTATTAACACATGTCAAAGTTGCAAAATAGAGTTTAGGTATTAAGATTTGTTTTTAGTGTTAAGCCCCGTACACACGATCGGATTGTTGGCCAACAAAACGGTGGAATTTTGTCTGCAGGGTGTTGGCCCAAACTTGTCTTGCACACACACGGACACACAATTGTTGTCCAAAAAATATGATTGTAGTGACATACTACGTTGTTTTTCAGCTCTTTATCGCCACCCTTTGGGCACCTTCTGCTAATTTCCTGTTAGTAGAAGTTTGGTGAGTGCTGATTCGCGCTTTTCATTTCACACTTTTCAGTTATTTTCTGAATGGCCGTTCATCAACCAGACATGTTGCGGAATCGGAGGAGATAACGTGTTATTTATTATTGGCCTTGGAGTTATTGCTTTGACATTATTTTTTGGGTTGAATAATAATGATTTGATTTGGTATATTTTATATATTTTCAGATAGAATGAACCTTTTGGTTAAGTTCTATTGGCAGATAGCATGTCTAATTTTATTTATTTTTATTTTTTTAATGCACAATAAAAGGATTGTGTAGGATAATACTTGGCTATGTGTTTTACTTTGAATGACAGTTTGGGAGTCGGCAGTTATATTTTATAAAAATACAATGTAAAATTGACAAGAGACACCAACATAGTTGTATATTTGATCTTAAAAACTACAGGATAATGGTGTTGTGGTAACTTGCCCAAACAAAAAAACAAAAAAAAAAACATAATAATATTATTTTTAATATCACTAGAAAAAAAAGCCTTTGAAAATTAGTTTGCAATAACTCCATCAGTATCACCAGCAAAACAACTTCATTATTATCCCATTAAAGAAGAAGAGAATTGTGCGCTGCATTTCTACATTTCATAATTTCCCCGGGTCACGAATGTTAATTCTCCATTACGAACGCTAGTTTACAAGACCGATCACTTCTGGCTCGTCCTTGCTCCTGAGCATGCGTGTTTGTACTTTGTACTTTTTGTCCAACGGACTTGTGTACGCACGCTCGGAAAATCCGACAACAAACATTTGTCTGCGGAAAATTTTAAAACATGCTAGCCAATATTTATCCACGGAAAGTCCGACAACAATTGTCCGATAGAGCGTACACATGGTCAGATTTACCGCCAACAGCGTGACATTTCCCATCGGAAAGTCCGATCGTGTGTACGAGGCTTTAGGCACAAAGGGGTTAAAAAAAAGCCAAACCTTTAGCCTGAGTTCACACTATTGCGATGCGGAAACCAACGCAATTCCAGCTCCAATTCCCGCATTGTATCTCCCTCACAGGCAGTTCACACTGCCCTTTGCGAACCGCTGCGGGGTGTCAATACAATGTTAATGACACCCCAGATCGGTTCACAGATCGCAGTGTGAACTGTGAATTCGGGCAGCAATCGGAGCGCATGGGTGTGAACAGTGCAGATAAAAAAAGGTTCCTGCACCTTTTTTTTTTTTTGTGCGAATCCAATGTGAGTTCAGCCGTACAACTGTATGACTTAATTTGCATCGCACAGACATCGCATGTGATCTGCACAGCAATGCAGTACGAATCGCATGCAATGTCTGTGTTTGCATATGTGTGATAGTAAAATCAGTCTGTATATGCAGTAAAGCATGCTTGTTAAGACCCATACACACAATCTAACTTTTTGACAACAAACATGCGAATTAGCTGTTTTAAGGCAACATCCGACCGTGTGTCCATCGGACAAACTTTTTCGGTTTTCATCAGACTTTTGTTGACTGTGCCAATGGATAAACTTTCCGGCAACAAAAGTCCAATGGAGCAAAGTCCGATCGTGTGTGCAGAAAACCATAGGACTTTTGTACAAAGTACAAACACGCATGCTCAGAACCAATGCAAAAGATCAGACAATACAGAAGTTGACCAGAGGTAGCGGTAAAGAGCAGAAAAACCACATGATTTGGTGAAAGTTGTCTGAAAAACTCCTGCTGTGTCTATGCAATACAAGTTCACGACCGACGCCCTTTGTACAAAAATCCATGGGAAAGTTTGTACAAAGTCCGATCGTGCGTATGAGGCTTTATACTGACTGTGGAACCTAAGGGGTTAATCCTCTGCATTGCGTAAAAAAGGCTGTTTGATCCTGTCTGCTCTGATCCTCCCCTTCTTTTACTGTCCCCAATCCATCTGCTGATAAGGCAGAGCCTTGGGCAGCACTCTGCACATGCTCAGTTTGGTGTGTAATGCTAGAGGGTCAGGGGTCCTACAGCCTCATAGGACAGTCAGTAGAATGAAAACTTCTCCTACAGGCTAGAAGTCACAAGACTGCTATATACTGCTGATGAGAAAAGTTATTTAGCAGTTTATATTTACTAAAATGATTGCATTTCCATGTTCTGTGTACTGTGTGAGACCAGACATAGTGAATTCAGGCTCCTGGGTTTAGTAACCCTTTCTTACCACTTTAAGAAAACTTTCTGAGTTGTTTCTATAGAGACAATAAAAATCAAACACAACTGAAAAAAAAAAAAAAAAAAAAAAGAAGTCATCTCTAGGATAGGAAAAGACAAACAAGCTTTCAGGAAAAGAAGCCGGCGTGGGTTGCTTTACTCTCTCGATGACTTTGCAAGGATTCACTTGTTGGAAGTTTCCAGTATCCAGCATTACCTATTATTTTCCAGGCCTGTGTGTGTCTGGATGGGGCGTATGGAGCGCTCTGTGAGACAAACAAAGGATCGTATTGATTCGGCCTGGTGTACAGTTGGCAGGGTTAGCGAGCCCTTGGTGGAAATGAGAGCCGTGGCCATTTTTCCCACCTAGATCAAATAGACTGGAAGGAGGCCAGAGCCAAAGAGGAAAATATGAACCCTGGAAACCCAGAGTCCACAAGGCATTCCGTTATTATTATTTTCTTTACATAATGAGCCATAAAACTGAAAACTAAAAACGATTGAATTTACGGCTTCGGTTGTATTAAAACAGGATTAGTTCAGCCGCCCCCCCAGCGAAACGTGCCCACGCCAATGTTTAACTTGACAAATTGTGGGATTAGTATCTTTTTTTTTTTTATTTATTTACTTAGCTACTGATAATTAGCTGTTAAAACATATTTCATGGTCAGGAATTATTTAATATTACTGACTTCCAAGGTCAGAATTGATTTATTGAATTTATTTTCCTTGTACATAGAGTGCCATCATATTACTTAGCACTTTACAAAGTAATAGTCATAAAAGAAGTGCCCTTATGTTGTATATTTTTACTACTTTAGGCTTCGTACACACTGAGTATTAACCCCTTCCCGACCACCGCACACCAACAGGGCTGGTGCTACCACTAGGCAAACTAGGCAGCTGCCTAGGGTGCCCTGCTGCCTAGGGCACCCAGCCACTTGCGCTCCTACCCTTTTCTCTCTGCAGCAAGCAACTAAGTCTCAGCATCAGCAGGCAGCCGCCGCTCTGTTCACATATAGTGTCAGAGGCGCAGGACTGTGTCCGTATCTCATCTCCAGAATGAATGGAAACAAGCAAACATTCATTGATGGGCGCTGGTGAGGCTGCATTGATGGGCGCTGGTGAGGCTGCATTAATGGACGCTGGTGATGGACGCTGGTGATGTAGCATTTAATTGGCACTGGTAAGGCTGCATTTGATAGGCGCTGGTGATCCTGCATTTATGGGTGCTGGTGAGGCTGCATTTGATGGGCACTGGTGAGGCTGCATTTGATGGGCGCTTCATTAAAAAGGTGGGGTTTACATGGGCAGGGTGAAGGGGGTGGAGTCAGGGGTGGAGCCAGGGGGTGGCAAAATGAGGTTCCGCCTAGGGTGTCAAAAATCCTTGCACCAGCCCTGCACACCGATATATGAGGGCAGATTGGCATAGGTGGGCAAAAGGGCGTACAGGTACGCCCCCTTTAAGATGCGGCATTGTGGGCACACGCAGCCGCCATGTGCTCTGTGTCCGCCGGGTGCCCGCGATCGTGTCACGAAGCGGAAGAACGAGGAGATGCCTTTGTAAACAAAGCATTTCCCATTCTGCCTAGTGATATGACAGAGGTCACTGCTCCCTGTCATCAGGAACAGTGATCACTGTCATATGAGTTGAAGCCCCCCCCCTCACAGTTAGAATCACTCCCTAGGACACACTTAACCCATTGATTGCCCCCTAGTGTTTAACCCCTCCCCTGCCAGTGTCATTTACACAATAATCAGTGCATTTTTATAGCACCGATCGCTGTATAAATGACAATGGTCCCAAAATAGTTTCAAAAGTGTCCGATGTGTCCGCCATAATGTCGCAGTCTCGATCAAAATCACAGACCGCCGCCGTTACTAATAAAAAAAAATGAATAATAAAAATGCCATAAAACTATCCCCTATTTTTTAGACACTATAACTTTTGAATTAATGATTTGTATAGCGCTACAAATGCGAACTGAATCGCCTCAAGAAGCTTAACTTTTAAGTAAACCAATCAATATAAGCTTATTGCGTTTTTTTTTTATTTTTGGGGGATATTTATTTTAGCAAAAAGTAAAAAATATTGCTTTTTTCAAAATTTTCGCTCTTTTTTTTGTTTATAGCGCAAAAAATAAAAAACGCAGAGGTGATCAAATACCACCAAAACAAAGCTCTATTTGTGGGGAAAAAAGGATGTCAAGTTTGTTTGGGTGGCACGTCGCACGACTGCGCAATTGTCAGCTAAAGCGACGCAGTGCCGAATCGCAAAAAGTGCTCTGGTCAGGAAGGGGGTAAATCCTTTCCGGGGTGAAGTGGTTAAAGAGGAACTGCAGTCTACTCACATAATTTGTAATAAAAACATGTTTGCCATTCTGAAGCTTCCCTCCAACCACTTTGTATGTTATTTTATATATACTGTGTGTAGCCAGGGGCTGGCTATTATGCCTGCAATTCAGAGACATTTCTGCTGTGTTATTAATGTGAGGTTGTGAGGTTGGCTCCCTCTAGTTCAGGGGTAGGCAACCCCCGGCACTGGTGCCCCAAGTAGCACGTGAAGCCTCTTGTGGCGGCACTTGACTCCCTCCCCATTAACAGAGCAGTGCAGGGAAGTGTCAGTGAGACACTACTGCATTCCAGTTTCAGAATTCCCCACACTGCACCTGCACTAAGGGGGAGGCACTGCGCCCCCACACATTGTAAACAATGGGAAATAATGTTTGGTTCTCTAACTTTGCTGTAGCTGCGATCGTCAGCTTTTGTGATGGGGATGTCAGAAACCATGAATCAGACCGAGACAGAAGTACAATTAAATCACACTTGTTTATTAAATAAAAATAAAAAGGTAAATAGAGTAAGCGTAGTCAAAGCATAGCCAGAGTCCAGTAACCGGATCGAGTAGTCAGCCAGTCCTGAGTTCAATAACCAGATCGTGTAGTCAGCCAGGCCAGAAGTCAGGGATCCAAGTGGAGCAACAGCAAGCAGGATAAGGAGCCAGAAGGGATGTCAGAAAACCAGTCTTTAAACAGAACCGCAGGAGATGGTTTCTTGTGATGTGACCAAGGCGAAGGCAGAGATGAAGTGAGCTGGACAGCTTTAAGTAGGCAGGTCAGACGAGCAGGATCAGGGACGGCTGGTAACTGTGGAGAGAGATGAGAGCTGGCAATTAGCCAACAGCTGAGCAGCCAGCCCAGAGAAGGAAGGGCTAAGCCAGCCCTGACAGGGGAAGAGATTGGGTGCAGTTCTGCTGGGGAGGGCGGTCCCTGTTTCCAGGAGAAGAAGGACTGTCATTGGCCACTGCTAAAGCCAATCACAGTCCTGCTAGCCCCGCCCACCATCTGGAGGAATATGACTTGGTTGTCACTACCAATCTCAGAAAGAGGGGATTTCACTGTGATTGAGAAAACCCAAATCAGGTGACAGTTTGTGGAATTACTGATGAGCTTCTGGGAACTTTGTTAAACTTAGTCCTGAACCTTTGTGTTACTTACTACTGAACCCCGGCTCTCTGTGTCCCTTTAAGCCACAGCCAGTATTCAGCGCAATGAAAATCGCACCCAACGTTTCCTGTGGCGCAGAACGCCACACTTTTTCTCAGCTGTGGGGGCCCAATTTATGATCCTGCACACAGGCCCTCTGCTTTTAGGAGACACGCCTGACCGGAGCTCATCATTGGGCATCAATTCCAGATGCTTGTATGTGACATCACATACATCACATACATCCCATATATCACATACAGTACATACCATACATCACATACATCCCATACATCACATACATCCCATAGTTCAGTGGTAGGACAAAAAAGCAGGGGGGTAGAGCAGTGGGGAAGATGTGAAAGGAGGTGTATTGGTGGGACAGATGAGCAGGGGGAACAGTGGTGGGGCAGGAGAGCAGGTGGAACAGTGGTGGGACAGATGTGCTGGAGGTACATTGGTGGGGCAGATGAGAAAGCGGGTTACAGTGGTGGGGCAGATGAGCAGATGGGTTCAGTGTTAAGACAGATGAGAAGGTGATTCAGTAGTGGGACAGAAGAGCATGGGGATGCGGTGGATCAGATGTGCAGGGAGGTACATTGATGGGGCAGATGAGAAAAGGGGGTACATTGATGGGGAAGATGAGAAAAGGGGGTACATAGATGAGCGGGGGGGGTTCAGTGTTGGGCCAGATGAGAAGGGGGTTACAGTGGTGGGAAAGATGTTGGGGCAGAGCAGAAAGGAGGCATGTTGGTGGAACAGATGAGCAGGGGGTTACAGCGATGGGGCAAATGTACAGAGTGGTGCAGAGGAGAAAGGAAGTACATTGGTGGAACACATGAGCAGGGGGTTACGGGGGTGGGCCAGGTGAGAAAGGGGGTTACAGTGGTGGGGCAGATGAGCAGATAAGTTCAGTGTTAGGACAGATGAGAAGATGGTTCAGTGGTGAGACAGAAGAGCATGGGGGTATGGTGGTGGAGCAAATGTGCAGGGAGGTACAGTGGATGGGCAGATGAGAAAGGGGGAACATTGGTGGGGCAGATGAATAGGGGGTTACAGTGGTGGGACAGATAAGCAGGGGAGTACAGAGGTGGGGCAGATGTGCAGGGGGTTACAGTGGTGGGGCAGATGAGAAAAGCGGTGCATTGGTGAGGCAGATGAGCAGGGTGGTACAGTGGTGGGGCAGATGAGCAGGATTTACAGTGGTGGGGCAGATGAGCAGGGGGGTACAGTGGTGGGGCAGATGTGCAGGGTAGTACAGTGGTGGGGGAGATGTGCAGGGTAATACAGTGGTGGGGCAGATGCGCGGTGGGTTACAGTGGTGGGGCAGATGAGCAGGGTAATACAGTGGTGGGGCAGATGTGCAGGGGGTTACAGTGGCGGGGCAGTTGTGCAGGGGGTTACAGTGGTGGGGCAGATAAGCAGGTGGTTACAGTGTTGGGACAGATGAGCAGGGTGGTATAGAGGTGGGGCAGATGTGCAGGGGGTTACACTGGTGGGGCAGATGAGAAAGGGGGTACATTAGTGGGGCAGATGGGAAAGGGGGTGTATTGGTGATATTCGCTGATGAGGCTGCACTGATGGGTACTGATGAGGCTACACTGATGGGCACTCATGGGCTGCACTGATAGGCACAGATAAGGAGACACTGATAAGAAGGCACTGATGGGCACTGATAAGACGGCACTGATAGGCTCTTGAGGGGAAAACGTCTATGGAGTTCGCGGAGGTGGACAGGGGCATGTTCTCAACCTGAATAGGGAGAGGACGTGGCACCAAGGTGGTAAATCGGTTACAGACCAACGGTTTCAATAAGGAGCCATGAAACACATTTGAGATGCGCATACTAGGAAAAAGGTCCAATGCATAAGCCACTGGGTTAATCCTGCAAAGGATATGGAAAGGCCCAATAAACCGAGGTGTAAACTTCAGTGAGGGAACATGAAGCCGGAGGTTGCGAGATGACAGCCAGACCCTGTCCCCAACCTGGTAGGAAGGCGCAGGCAGGCGTCTGCGGTCAGCATGGAGTCTGTACCTATCATTAGCATAACGCAAAGCCTCCTGGACTTGTACCCAAGTGTAACGAAGACCACGGAGATGCTTCTCTAAGCAGGAATACTCTGCGGAACAAACGAGTCAGGCAACATGGAAGGTTAGAAACCATAATTCGCCATAAATGGAGATAATCGGGAGGCAGAATTCAAGGCACTGTTGTGAGCAAACTCTGCCCATGGTAATAGGTCTGACCAGTTGTTATGGTGATCAGAAATATAGCAACGTAGGAATTGCTCCAAGGACTGATTGGCTCATTCTACGGCCCCGTTAGACTGCGGGTGATACGCAGAAGAGAACGCAAGCTGGACTTCCAACTGTGCACAAAAGACTCGCCAGAACCGGGAGACAAACTGACTGCCCCTGTCTGAGACAATGACCTTGGGTAGCCCATGTAAGCGAAAGATCTCCCGAGCGAAAATGGAAGCCAGTTCCTTAGAGGTAGACAACTATGACACATCTTTGAGAACCGGTCAGCCACCATAAGGATAACAGTGTTGCCTTGGGAGTTGGGCAACTCCACAATGAAATCCATTGACAGGTGAGTCCAGGGCCTCTCTCCATTGGGTATGGGTTGTAGGAGACTGGAAGGTGTCGTGGAGTCTTTCTCTGAGCACACACGGAACAGGCAGCTACGAAGGCAGTAACATCAGCCCGTAGACTAGGCCACCAGAATTGTTGGGAAATGGCCTAAATGAGTTGATTCTTCCCAGGATGGCCAGCTGCCTTGGGAGAATGGTAAGTCTGGAGCACTGCAGTACGGAGACTCTCTGGGACAAAGCATCGGTCACAAGGTTTCTCAAGAGGAGCATGGACCTGAGCAGCAAGAATTTTGTCACCTAAAGGAGAAGTAAGACTGGTGCGAACCGTAGCCAAGATACGATCAGGAGGGATCATAGGAACCGGAACTGACTCCGACTTGGAAGTGGAGGAAAATTGTCGTGACAAGGCATCAGCCCTTACATTCTTTTTTTTTTTTTTGAAAATTTATTTTTATTGAAGGTTTTTCAACACATATATAACATACAAACTTACAAAAAGGTCCCCAAAAAAAACCCAAACCTCCACCCTCCACCCTTCCCACCCTTACCTTCCCCCCCACCCGACAAACTCCTCCTTGTACAGCCCTCCGTTCAACTTCTTAGCTCAGTCTATGGCCACCGACAGTATCTCACATATAACAAACATAACTTATAACGTTATTGATGATTTAAATACCCGAGATGGGGATGTAAACCAACCCAAATATAGCAGCTCCCTGCCTCGTCCCTCGTCCGAATCAGCCCTTACATTCTTAGTACTGGGTAAGAATGAGACAATGTAATTAAAGCTTGACAAGAGAGAGTCGCTTAGCCTCAGACAAAAATGTAAGATTCTTATGGTCAGTAAGAATAAGAACCGGCACAGTGGTACCTTCAAGGAGATGTCTCCATTCTTTCAGGGCTAAAATGATCACCAACAGCTCTCTGTCACCAATCTCATAATTGCACTCAGCAGGTGACAATTTCTTAGAAAAGTAGCCACACGGATGCATAGCGCTCTCAGAATTAGGACGCTGAGACAGAAGGGCGCCAACTCCAGTCTCAGAAGCATCAACTTCAAAAGGCAACGTAGGGTCAGGATGTGCCAACACAGGAGCAGAAACAAAGGCAGCCTTGAGAGTCTCAAAGGCCTTAATGGACTCCGGAGACCAACTCTGTGGGTTACCGTCCTTTCTGGTCATATCAGTCAGAGGCTTGACCAGAGACGAGAAGTTACGAATAAACTTCCGATAGTAGTTGGCAAAGCCCAGAAAACGCTGCAGAGGATGTAAACCCATGGGTCAAGGCCATTGTAGGACTGCTAAAAGTTTCTCTGGGTCCATCGAAAAAACCAGCAGTGGAAATGACATAACCCAGGAATATAACCTGTTCACGATGGAACTCACACTTCTCCAGTTTACAATAGAGATTGTTCTCTCTTAGTTTCTGAAGCACACAACAGACATCTGTGTGGTGGCTCTCCAGGGACTTGGAAAATATGAGGATGTCATTGAGATAAACCACCACACATAACTGCAACAAATCTCAGAGGACGTCGTTAATAAATTCCTGGAAAACTGTCGGCATTACAAAGGCCAAAAGGCATTACCAGGTATTCATAATGGCCTTTAATGGTATTAAATGCAGTTTTCCACTGGTCGCCCTCCTTAATGTGCACAAGATTGTATGCCCCTCTCAAGTCAAGCTTCGTGAAAACTGTTGCTCCCTTGAGGCGGTCAAATAACTCTGTAATCAATGGACTTGGGTAGGCATTCTTAATCGTGACACGATTGAGACCCCTATAATCTATACAAGGTCTCAGTTTACTGCTCTTCTTCTTCACAAAGAAGAAACCAGCACCAGCAGGAGACAAGGATTTGAGGATGAAACCTCAAGAAAGTGCATCAGCAACATACGCCTCCTTGGCCTTATCCTCCAAGACCGACAAATGGTAAACCTGGCCACGAGGAGGTATGACACCAGGTTGAAGGTCAATTGCGCAATCATAAGACCGGTGTGGAGGCAAACTACCGGCTTGAACTTTGTCAAAGACATCGCTAAAATCACTGTACTCCTCCGGCAGGGAGGAGAGTGAAGAGGTGCACAGGACCTTGGAAACCTTCAGGGAGCATGTCTCACTGCATTGTGGTGACCAGGAGAGAACCTCAGCATGGAGACAATCAAAAGAGGGGTTGTGCCTCTGTAACCAAGGATAACCAATAACCGGCGGAAACCTGGGTGAGAAAATAACTTGGAATTGGATTATCTCATGATGAGTAGCCCCTACAGCCATGGACAACGGAACCGTCTCATGAGTCACATGGGCGGGCTGTAAAGGTCTCCTGTCAAGAGCCTCAATGGCAAGTGGAGTGTCACGCAGCTGCAGTGGAATCGAGTGCTGCGAAACAAATGCAGCATCAATGAACAGGCCTGCAGCCCCAGAGGCGATTAGAGCCTGTATCTCGATGGACGACTCAGCCCAAGAAAGCCCAAGAAAGGGTGAACGAAACCAGGGGCTTATCCTTCTGGATAGCTGGGGGCGAAACAACGCCACCTAAGGTCTGTCCATGACAGGACCTCAAGGTTCGGGCGTTCCCTGGACGGGTAGCGCTCCTAGCGTGAGGAGAAAAATAGCCGATTGCCAGCACTGTTTATGTCACGTGATCAGCTGTCATTGGCTGATAGCTGATCATGTGGTAAGGGGTCGGGATCCACCCCTTACTCCGATCTGTGATCAGCCGAGTCTCATAGACTCGCTGATCACAGAGCGTGCCGCGCGCGCCCTGCAGGGGGTGCGCAGGCCGTTCGAGTACGGGAGGACGTCTATGGACTCCCTCCCGGCAAATTAGGTCCGCGCTGCAGCCGTCTTTCGCCTATAGCGCGGACGGGAGGTGATTAAATCTAATAGCTTATATATTGTTCTTTTCCGGTTGTGCAGTTATTAATGGCCTGTGGGTTGAGTAGGCAGGAGGGAGTGAGCCTGACATAGGAGGTACAGTGTCATTTCCCTACCCTCCTGCTGACCTGTTCACATAGGTCTCTGTGATTGGGTTAATATCTGTTCTCATTTACAGTTGAAAGAGCTTTAAACTACTTTATTGCCGTTTCCATAAATATTGTCATAGTGTAAGTGTGCCCTTTTCACATTACAGTGATGAAATATTCTTATTTCTGTTTTCTCACCACACAGTAAACAAACTTCATCTGTTTCATCAATACTGTGTGAGTCTCTCCTTATTAGGACAGTTGGCAAGATGACGGAACCCAGAGTGTCAGAGGTAATGGAGGATTTGCAGAGTCGAGGTGACCAGTGGGGTACAGAGTCTATTAGGGTACTGACCGTGTGATTCTGTACTTGCCAGATATGCTGCAGAAATCTCCCTCCACTGAGTCTGGCTGCAGCCATTTTAACTGCGGGTAGCTGAAGCTGCTGCCTGTTCACTTCCTGGATTTACAGAGACACAGAGGCACACCCCCAGCTCTGCAGCTCTCATTGGCCCTCTTATGACTCATCCCCCCTCCCTTTCTGGCAAACTCTCATGAGAGTGAGTGAGAGAGCTGTGCACGATGTCGTAACCCTAGGCTAATGACCAGACAAGAAACAGAAAGGGGGCTGTATAAGGTATTTACTGGCAGAAAAAAAAATGTTTTACTATCCAAAGTTAAAACAACAACAAGGGCCTGTGATAATGTGATAATGCGGCGGGCATCCTGACACTAACTGACACTTTTTAGGGACCAGTGACACTAATACAGTGATCAGTGCTAAAAATATGCACTGTCACTGTACTAATGACACTGGCTGGGAAGGGGTTATCATCAGGGCCGATTAACCACTTCAGTCCCAGTAGGATTTGCCCCCTTCACGATCAGGCCATTTTTTGCAATATGGCACTGCAACGCTTTAACTGACAATTGCGCAATCGTGCAACGTTGTACCCAAACAAAATTGACGTAATTTTTTTTCCCCACAAAAAGAGCTTTCTTTAGGTGGTATTTGATCACCTCTGCGGTTTTAATTTTTTTGCGCTATAAACAAAGAGTGACAATTTTGAAACAATCTATATTTTTATCAGTTTTTGCTATTATACATATAAAACAAAAAATAGAAAAAAAAAACAAATATATTCATCAGTTTAGGCCAATATATATTCTTCTACATATTTTTGTTAAAAAAAATAAAAAAATCATAATAGGCATATATTAATTAGTTTGCCCAAAAGTTATCTCGTCTACAAACTATGGAATAGATTTAGGGACTTTAATTTTTTTATTGTTTTTACTAGTGATGGCGGCGATCTGCGATTTTTAGCTGGACTGCGACACTGCAGCAGACAAATCTGACCCCAAATGACACTTTTTGGGGACCGGTGACATTATTACATTGATCAGTGCTATATGCACCGATCAATATAAAAATGACACTGACAGGGAAGGGGTAAACACTAGGGGGTGATCAAGGGGTTAAGTGTGTTCCCTGGGTGTGTTCTAACTGTAGGCAGGGCCGTCTTTAAGGCAGGGCAAAAGGGGCAGCTGCCCTGGTCCCTGTCATTGTTGTGGGGCCCAAAGAAGCTGCCTCATACTTGCCAACTATCCCAGTTTACATTCCCTTGTCCCTTGAATTTTAGTCCTGTGCTGCTACTAATGCTGCCCAGCTCTGCCCTATTGTTGTGTACAGATGACTCACCTGCAGACCCTGTGTTTACATGTAAATACTGGCATTCATATGTAAATAGCAGTGACATGCATATGTAAATAGCTGAGGCCAACGGCATTGACATGTAACTAAAGGCAGCATTCATAGATATATCATGCCCCCCTGCAGTGAGGAGAAGATGTGCTGTAACCTATAGCAACCAGTGAGCAGTATTACTGTACAGTAATCTCTAGCAGCCAATCAATCAGCAGAAATGCGCTGTAACCTCTAGCAACTAATCAGTGAGCCGTAATGTGTGCTGTAACCTCTAGCAACCAGTCAGTAAGCAGAAATGATATGCTGTAACCCCTGGCAACCAATTGCAATCGCTGCCTCATCTGATACAGCATCTTGATACAACTGATACAACTGATTTTAAGTCTAGCTGCTATTTATTATATGTCTCAGAGAAGGTGGAGAGCAAAATCGCATGGAGGGAGGGGGGCCCTAAGAACATTTTTGCCCAGGGTCCAATCAATATTAAAGACGGTCCTGACTGTAGTGGGGATGGGCTCACTGGGACATGACAGAGATCACTGTTCCCCATCTCTGGGAACAGTGGATCTCTGACATGTCCCCTGTCAGAACGGAGATCCGCCTTGTTTACACTGGCAGATCCCCACTCTGCCTCTCTACTAGGTGATCGCGGATCGCCAGCGGACATCGAGTCCATCCGACCCCTCGGGCACGCTCCCGCCAGTGTGCAGATAGAGAGTTTCCTGAAGATAATGTTGTGCATTAAGTCTGATGCTAGTAAAAGCAAGAAAACGTAACCCTTCCATACATGAATCAGACCGAGACAGAAGTAAAGTTAAATCACACTTGTTTAATAATAAAAGTAAATAGAACAAACGTAGTCAAAACATAGCCAAAGTTCGGTAACCCGAAAGGATAGTCAGACAAGCCAGAAAGTCAGGAAGCCAGGAATAAGTGTAGTGGAACAGCAAGCAGCATCTGGAGCCAGAAAGAATGTCAGCCAAGCAAGTCTTTAAGAGGAGCTCAGGAGAAAGTCTCTGTGATGTTGACCAAGGCGAAGGCAGAGATCATCTGGGCTGGACGGCTTAAGTAAGCAGGACTGACGAGCAGGATATCATCAACAGGGGAGTCACTGTGGAGAGATAGGAGCTGGCAATTGGCCGACAGCTGAGCGGTAAACTTAGAGAAGGAAGGGCTGAGCCCAGCCCTGACAATGTGGCTGTATGGTTGTAAAATGGGAAAGCAGCGTGACTGCTTCCTCAAGTAATCTGATGAAGTCAAGTGAGAGTTGTCCTTATCTATTGTGAATAGTTCCAGTTGGAGTATCCCACACATCCCTTATCCCATCCAAGTTCCACATAAAATACAAAAACACAAATACCCTGGACTGGCCATTGAGTAACAAGCAAGCGGGAGTAAGGGTATGACAAGAGAGAGTGCCTAACAAACAAGCAGGAACCCCTAGCAACCAAGTAGGAACTCCCATCAAGTAGGTGGTAACCGTCATCAACTAAGTGGGGACCCTTAGCAAACAAGTGGGAACTATTGGCAACCAGCTGTAGGTAACCAGAGAGAGGACTGTGAAGTCAACACTCAGAAATCCCTACGGGGACAGTGCTATATTTACATAGGCAGACTGCCGTTCTGCCTCTCTTGAGGATAATTGGTGGGTGGTGGGGGGACATCGAGCCCACAGTACCCGCAGATTGACTCCCGCTGTGTATAATCATATGAGGAGCAAGTTAGCGGCGGCAAATATTCGCGCTTCGTGCATTACCCATATGTGCAGGATCCCATATATACACGTGATTCTGCACACATCGGCCACACTGTAGCAGTAAAACTGATCCAATTGGCAGCTCTCCTGACAGGGGCGTCTGTGCTGATTGTTTATCACTACAGCCCCCCTGCAGATGCCTGCCCAGGACCACCAGGGATGCCGCTAGGACCCCCAGGGATGCCCACAAAGGACGCCCACCAGGGATATGCCAATCAGTGTCCATCAGCAATGCCTACCAGTGCCATCGGTGATGTCTATCAGTGCCATCTATCAGTGCCGCCTATCAGTGCCACCCACAAGTACCCATCAGTGCAGTCTATCAGTGCCCATTAGTGTCACCTATCAGTGCCCACCAGTGCCACCTATGAGTGCCCATCAGTGCCGCCTATCAATGCCCATCAGTGCTGCATACCAGTGCTGCCTATCAGTGCCACCTCATCAGTGCCACTTCATTGGTGCCGCCCTATCAGCCCATAGCCCTGATCTGCATGTGAAGACGCCAAGGGACAGTCCACCCTTGGATCGTGGGGGAGCACCTCCTGTCCGTGGAGCAGAGGATCAGTAAGTAAAACTGTATTTCCTCTCCCCTTGAAAACACAAGCTATTAACCCTTGCACAGCTCCACTGCAAGGGATAAATTATTTTTGCCCAGAGTTGGGCTTTCAGATAATTACAGTGCAAAAGCTGTATTGCCAGTATTATGACATGTAAGAAAACAGTGGCTTTCCTAAGCCCTATCTCTGCCAAGCACTAACACTGATTGAAGGAACATGGAAGGGTCCACCTAGGACTAAACTATCCAGCACTTAACAGAAGGTCCTCTCTCCTGTCACATCAGAGTCCTCAGTACACCCCTTAAAAGAGAAGTTGGAGTTTTTTTTTTTTTTTAAATCATACTTACATAGGTGGATGCTACTTCTGTCCCCCACCAGCTCTAAGCCCCTGTACACACGGTCGGAGATTCTGCCAACCAAATCTGTCAGATTTTGTCAGACGGATTGTGTCCGAAACTGTTGCATACACACGGTCGGACTAAGTTGTCGAAAAATCCGATCTTTCAGAACGTGATGACGTAATTTCGTTACGACGGGACTACATTCAGGCTAGTAGCCAATAGCTTTGATGTAGGAATTTGATCTGAGCATGCGTGGCACTTGGTCCGATCAAAATTCGCTACACATGATCGGAGTATGTCCCATTTAAACCAGTTGGTCAGGAAATATTTCCAACATGTTGGAAAATTGGGTCTGACGGATATTCAGACGGAATCAGTCTGATGCATACCACACACAGTCGGATTATCTGACGACGAGGTCCGATAGGACACATTCCGACGGATTCTCCGACCGTGTGTACAAGGGCTAAGACTGAGAACTGAGTGATCAAAGACCACTGATCGCTCTGTTTTCAAAGCTCCGTGAACAGAGAGCTGGTGACTGCCAGTCACCGCTCTCTGCTCTGCCCCCCCCCCCGTGCTCACTGGAGTGCTGGGCTGTGGAGGGGCGGGAGCAGCCGGCTCAGGCTTTCAGCGGTTCACTGAAAGGCTGAGCCGTGTGTGTGTCCAGGCATGTCTGCCGATCTCGACGTTATTGTCGAAATCTTGCCCAAGCCTGGACTGGATTTGTGTTGTCAGCTGAAAACGAGTCAAAGGAGTGCAGAACAATCTGCATGCCTGTGATCCACAGGAGAAGTACAATCAAACAAGCTTGTACCTCAATGATTTTTTTTGTTCGTTTTTTTTTTTTTTAAGCCCATGATTAGAGCCTGGGGTTCTAATTGGCTTCAAAAAAGGTCGGGCTCGGGATACAAAGCACTCCACCCTGAACCCACCCAGTTTTGTGATATTAGTGAATTAATATTTGCTAATGTCTGTCTACTTCTCCTTCCGACCAATCAGGAAGCTGGTCGTGAGACCTCATTGTCCAGCAAGTCTTAGCCCTTGTACACACGGTCGGAGAATCCGTCGGAATGTGTCCTATCGGACCGTGTCGTCGGATAATCCGACTGTGTGTGGTATGCATCGGACTGATTCCATCGGAATATCCGTCGGACCCAATTTTCCAACATGTTGGAAATATTTCCCGACCAACTGGTTCGATCGGACATACTCCGATCATGTGTAGAGAATTTTGATCGGACCAAGTGCCACGCATGCTCAGATCAAATTCCTACATCAAAGCTATTGGCTACTAGCCTGAACGTAGTCCCATCGTAACGAAATTACGTCATCACGTTCTGAATGATCGGATTTTTCGACAACTTAGTCCGACTGTGTGTATGCAACAGTTTCGGACAAGATCCGATGGACAAAATCCGACGGACAAAATCCGACAGATTTGGTTGTCGAATTCTCCGACCGTGTGTACAGGGGCTTAGGAGTCAATGGCCCTGGTTCTTCCCTCGGCAAGCTGGAGCGAGGAGCAGCATCAGCCTTCTTAGGTAAAGCCACTGATCTCCGTCATCCTTCTTCTGCGTGTGCAGGGGGTACTTATCACTGCCGTCCATCTCCCATGGGGGGGCACTGATCGCCGCCATCCGTCTCCTGTGCGGGTGGGGGGCAGGTTTGATTGCCGCCCCCCAAAATATTGAGCACCAGCCACCACTGCCTTTAACCTCTGAGTGTTCAGTCTATGTCTATCCCACTTCACATCAGAGTTCTCAGTCCCCTTTAATCTCTGAGTGCTCGGTCCCCCAACTTTTTCATCAGAATCCTCAGTCCCCCCACTTTCACATGAGAATCCTTAGTCCTCTATTTCAGATAAGAGTCCTACCTTTCAATCTAAGTGGTAGATGAGAGGCGGAACAGGTCAAGATGGGGGTGGACCTCCATTCCCTTCCAAATGCTGGGGCTGCCCTGAATGCAACCCTCCTTGGACTAGTGTCATGCATTTACATGGCCCTGGTGCAAACGCATGACACTGGGTAAAAATTCCAGTCACAGCGCAAAACCCCTGATGGACCCAGGTGGCACCACAGGGTGTCACAGCGCCCCCCTTTGAGAAATGCTGGTTTAGGCTATTGGTTGTATGTCCAGCACAAGAGAGAGGGCAGAACATCATTTACTCCAAGAAAGTTAACACATAAGAGCAAGCCCACTTTAAATGATTTATACGCACTAGCCTTTAATATATGGAGAGTATTCAAATGTACACCACCCTAAAAAGCATTTTCATTTACTTTTTATTTTCAGATGCCAGCTGCTTGTAGCGAGAGGGTTAAACAACAAATAAGGAGTTGCATCCCTTCTGAGGAAAAAGCATTTCACATTGCTAGATCTAAGGTTCGACGCAACGCAGAAGACCTCGAAAGAGCCATGAGAACCATGTTTGGAAGTTGTTTCTTTCCCTCTGATGCAGACTTTGGGTTCCGTCCAAGATTTCCCTCTCACTAAGCAGTCTCCTTGATGTGTTTTGTGTGAACATTGCACTCATTGAATGCTTATTAAAAATATTTCTTACCATAGGCTTTTTATAAATAGCTTTGTTCCAGAACAGAAATCAAATTAAATGCACGCCTCTGGTAAGTTAGGAGGTGCACAGAGACCTATTATACATTATGGTTGCCACCTCATCCCTTTAAACCTGAACACATATTAATTACACGGGTTCTGGGGCTGATTAAGGTGGTAATTAAACTCACTTGGTGCCTTATCTGCATTAAATTAGCCTCAAAACCTGTGTAATTCAAAGGCGTTCGGGTTTAAAGGGATGAGGTGGCAACTCTATTATACATTTGACCGGTGGCATAGCAAAAAAGGCATGGAGCCACCTAGCTGAGAGAGTCTTGGTCAGGTACTTCTACAGTAAAGTGTTCCACCATGTGCAGAATGGTGACACAGGTGCCAGGTTGTTAGGTCGGTTCTTGACCCAGTTGCCCACTTAGCTTTGAAGGGTGCAAGTGGCAAGCGGCAAGGCCCAACACCATCCTACCGGCATCCTTGCCTTACAGCATGTATTTGCTATTGGACCTGATCAAAAGCAACCTTCACTACACAAGTGCAAGGCCCTGCATTCTATGTAGTTCCAGGTCTGATCCCTAGGCTAGCCTTTCACAGTGTAACAGAACCACATTGCAGTAGCCCAAAGGTCCCAGTGAGTGCATCAAGGGTACCAGCATCTGACCACCAGGGGCGGACTGACCATTGGGCCACTCGGGCACTGCCCGAGGGCCCTATGCCACTAGGGGGCCCCATCAGGGTTGCCAGCCTCAGTAAAACCAGGGACAGTATGTCAAAATTTGTGTTTTTTTTTACATCTGTCTCTGAAATGTCCCTTACCGACATCCCTTTGGTCTAAAAATCCAGAGATTATAGCTGCCCCACCTCTCCAGTACCTTCTCAGATAATAGAAACAATGTCTGTGTATACTGTGTGATTGTATACTCTGTGTGTGCTTGTGTATACTGTGTGGCCCCATAATCACCTATTGACCGGGGTCCCCATAAGTCAGTTGTCAGTCCGCCCCTGCTGACCACTCCACTGCCAGCACTGCCATCTTTAGACCACCACCTTCTTCTGACCTGCTACATACATAGGCTGTGTTCCTCACCTCCCACAGTACACACACATTTTACACACCTACATCCATAGTCGGTAATGAGGCTTTTCAGTGGCTTTTATGAACTTTACAGAACAGTATTTAAAGTGAAACTTCAGTCCTGCTCAGTGCTGGCTCCATCCCCCAGCGCTGCCATTATAGTGTGTGTGTGTAAGTGTGCTGTAGAGCTCTGCTTGGCGTTTGGGTCCTGGAAATGCCCTTGGGCACATCTGGGTATGCACATGTGATTTCCTGCACATGCACAAAGACAGCAAAATTCTGGGAATTCCTTAAAGCAGTAGTAAAGTCCGCTTTGTGATTTTTACCTACAGGTAAGCCTGTAATAAGACGTACCTGTAGTCAACATGAGTATCTCCTAAACTTACACAGTTTAGGACAGGGGTATGCAATTAGTGGACCTCCAGCCGGTGCAGAACTACAAGTCCCATGAGGCATAGCAAGACTCTGACAGCCACAAGCATGACACCCAGAGGCAGAGGCATGATGGGACTTGTAGTTTTGCAACAGCTGGACATCCGCTAATTGCATATCCCTGGTTTAGGAGATATTCACCCTGGATGCAGCCGGTGAGATCACTGGCTTATGCACTCTGAAGGTCCAGCATACCGCGCCGGACCGTCAGAGCACCAGGCCAAAACCGAAGGCTCCCATGTGCATGCACAGGAGTGACATTATCACAGCTCCGGCCACTCAAAGAAGCCGAAATCCCGGAAGGGAGATGGAAGCTCTGTGAGCGGGGAAAGCACGCCGCTGGAGGGCTTTGTTCTAAGGTAAGTATTTACCTTATGCATACTAGCACATTATGCCATTGTCTTGCAGGAGAAAGTTTTTTTTTTCAACTACAACGGTTTGCAACCGCTTTAACCCAAGAATGGCAGATGGTAAGGGGAAACCCATGTGTGTGCAGATGTGCCATAGGGCTAGCTATTGACCTGCAGCACTGTATCACACAAAAAGGAGGAGGGGGGGAAAACATCATTCTCCCCAGGCAAGAAATGAGGAAGTGCTTTTTTTGCAGCACAAATAAATAATATTAGTGTAGCACTTACCCCCGAAGGAGTGGCTGAATTTGATTCGGGCTTACCAATCACCTCCTCCAGCTCGTACTCGTAGTCCTTGTCTAGGGGGTCCCAGGGTTGATAACCCAGTAACTGTAGAGACCGACACTTGAATTCCTTGTCAGGATTTTTATTTTGCGTAAAATGGTTGAACAAACTCATTCTCTAAGTTGGGAATAGAGGGGATCGGGGTAGAGTTTAGCTCAGGTGCTTGGAACTGTTGACGTCAATAAAAGTCTCTCTCTCTCTGTGCACAGTCCAGGGAACAGCCGCTTGCAACTGGACTCTTTAACTGTTGGATAAATCCTTAAGTTTTGGGTTTAGCAGCCAACAGGTAATTCTAGCTTTTCAAAGTCTCTCAGGCCGCGTACACACGCGGGGACTGTTCGCCCAACTTTGTCCGTCAAACAGTTTCGGCAAACAGTCCACTCAAAATTAGCATGGACGGACATGGCCACACACGACGGACGAACAGTTTGCTGAAACCGTGCGCGATGACGTGAACGGCACGTACGACGGGACGAAAAATACGACGTCCTATACACTGCATTATAACTTTCGGCGTGTAAATCCTTTCTGAGCATGCGCGGAACTTAGTTTGACGAACAAGCCTACACACAAGCGGACTGTTCGCTGAAACAAGGTTTCAGCGGACAGTTTTTCGGAAATTCCGAAAAACCTTGTTCGTCAAACTGTCCGCTGAAACTGTCCGCTGAAAGCCCACACACGAGCGGACTGTCCGCCCAAACACTGTTCAGCGGACAAAGTTGGGCGAACAGTCCGCCCGTGTGTACGCGGCCTCACACAGACTTAGTTGGAAACTTGGAACTTAGGTACAACTGGAAGGGTAGAAGTAGGAACTTTTCTTACTGTACCAGAATCTTTCAGCCGGTCCGGTGATACCGTAAGAATTGTGGATTCAATCAATGTCCATGGCAGCTCAGCTTCCAGGCTCTTACTGAACAGCCAGCCTTGTGCGTGGCTCTCTTACCGAAGAGTCCTCCCCTGGTCCAATGTAGAGTTGCTGGGCCTCTCCAAACCCGAGACGGCACCGGAACACCTTAGAATCCTCCTTCCAGTTACTGCACCTCGAACCAGTTCTGAGGCTCGGAAACAGATGGATCCGCACCCCAGGCCATGGGGGCCCCTGGGGGCTGGTCAGGAGGACCAGGACCATGGAGTCAGCAACAACTTCTGGACCAGAACTTCGAACAACGTCACTTTGGCACCTTAAGTACCCCTTCACGGATTACGCAGAGAGACAAACGCGCCCACTGATTGGTTCCGAGACAGAGATTGGTACCCAATGCGTCCAACCAGACTGTGTTCTATAGCCTCCCACAGGTGTACAACCCCACCTATGACCAGGTAGAACTAAATTAAATGTAACATATAGCGCATACTCGTTAGGAATACCGGCGCTACATTAGAAAAAAAGAAAATGTCCAACTGTAAGAGAAGAAGAAGGGAGGAGTCAAGTAAACATCACTTATACTTAAAGCGGAGGTCCACCCTAAAGTGGACCTTCCGCTCATTGGAATCCTCCCCCCCTCCGGCGCCACAATTGGCACCTTTCAGGGGGGAGGGGGGTGCAGTTACCTGTACAGTACAGGTATCTGCACCCACTTCCGGCGTAGATTCTGCAGAAAGGAACGCCCCTTTCCGCAGAATCCACGCCCCTTTCCGAAAGTCCCCCGCTGCCTGCTGGGAAACACACGGATCCCAGAGACAGCGGGGACCATCCTTATTGCGCAGCGCGACTCGCGCATGCGCAGTAGGGAACCGGGAAATGAAGCCGAAAGGCTCCACTTCCTGATTCCCATACCCAAGATGGCGGCAGCAGCACCTGAGAGACGATCGAGAGATCGGCTTCGGGTGACGACATCGCGGGCGCGCTGGGCGGGTAAGTGTCACTATTTTAAAAGCCAGCAGCTGCAGTATTTGTAGCTGCTGGCTTTTAAAAAAAAATAAAAACAGCGGAACTCCCGGCGGACTCCCGCTTTAACCACTTCAGCCCTGGAAGAATTTACCCCCCTTCCTGACCAAAGCACTTTTTGCGATACGGCGATGCACCGCTTTAACTGCCAATTGCGCGGTCGTGTGATGCTGTAGCCAAACAAAATTGACGTCCTTTTTTTCCCACAAATAGAGCTTTCTTTTGGTGGAATTTGATCAGCTCTGTGGTTTTTATTTTTTGCACTATAAACAAAAAAAGGCCGAAATTTTGAAAAAAACACAATATTTTGTACTTTTTGCTATAATAAATATCCACAATTTTTTTTTAAAAAAAGCTATTTTTTTTCTCAGTTTAGGCCGATATGTTTTCTTATACATATTTTTGGTAATAAAAATCGTAAAAAAAGCGTATATTAATTGGTTTGCGCAAAAGTTATAGAGTCTACAAAATAGAGGATAGATTTATGGCATTTTTATTATTATTTTTCTTTTTTTACTAGTAATGGTGGCGATCTGCGATTTTTATTGTGACTGCGACATTATGGCAGACACATCGGACACTTTTGACACATTTCTGGGACGATTGACAATTATACAGCGATCAGAGCTATAAAAATGCACTGATTACTGTATAAATGTCACTGGCAGGGAAGGGGTTAACTGTGTTCCCTGACTGTGTGTTCTAACTGTAGGGGGAGGGGACTGACTAGAGGGGATGACAGATCGTGGTTCCCAGCTATTAGGACCTCACGATCTGTCTCTCCTCACAAAACAGAAAAGGGCCCGCGATCGCTCGTGGCCGGTGGTCATCACGACCGTTGGCCACAAGCATCCACACCCCTGCAGTGCAGCGGCGTGCGGCCCACTATCCTGTTTAAAGGAGCCGACGTATAGCTATGACGGCTCAAGAGATCGTGCCGACTTGCCGCTGTATAATGACGGCGGCTGGTTGGCAAGCGGTTAAAGTGTTACTAAACCCAGTAACATGAAAATAGTTCATCTGCCCCCCCTCCCCCCAGTGCCCACACCTTATAAATCTTATTTCTACATTAAAATGCTGCCACTATATACCTTTTTGGATGATCTGGATACCACGGTTACATGATAAACTGCACAGTTTCTTCATTGCTGAGACTTCAGGTAGGATGAGATTTCCACTGCAGCCTATATACACGCCCATATGTGTGATGTCAATATCATGTGACCTGGCTAGCTCTGAGAACAAGTAAATGTTCTCTCCAGCATAAAAGACACAACTGAGCATGTGCAGGTCGGCTACCCTGCCTGTGTTAGCTGGCCTTCCCCAGATAGACAGTGAAGGAGGGGGAGGATCTCTGCATACAGGATAAAAGAGCCTTTTTACACAAAGTAGAGGATTAACCCCTTAAGTTCCACAGTGAGTATAAAAAGCATGCTATGCTGCATATACAGATACTGATTTTACTGTTGTGGATTTAGTAACACTTTAAAAGGATACGTTCTCCTTTTGTAACATGTTACACACATATTCAGGGTGTAACATGTAAGAAGTTACAAATGCATCGGCTCCCGCATCTGGCCATGCAGTTTTGACAGCGATCGGTGGTTCTCCTCTCCACGCTCCTTGCCACAATCCATTTTTATTTGACATTTTTTTAATTACCACTGAAAGGCCCCTTTTACACGGGACGGATCAGTAATGATCCGCCCCGTGATGATCCGCTCGCTCAGCGGGGATCGCTCCGTTGTCCCCGCTGAGCCGGCGGCGGACAGGGCGGTCTCCGCACACTGTGCAGGGACCGCCCTGTCAGCTCTCCGCTCTCCTCTATGGGGATCGGATGAGCACGGACCGTCTGCCCGTGTTCATCCGATCCACTCTGCAGACGGATAGAAAAATAGGATTTTCCTCCGTCTGCAGAATCGGACAGTAGCGGAGGCGGACGATATCGGGTGTCTGCGGATGTTCCTCTGCAGACACCCGCTATCCCATAGGGATGAATGTATGGGCTTCAGGGGGCCCACTGGCAGCCCACTGGCAGCCCGCCCGCCGCCCGCCTGCCCGAGGGGCCCACCTGACTGTCCGGCCGGGGGTGTGCTTGTGTGGTGTTATTCGTTGTCGCTTGTCATGCCGTGGTGAGGGGGGGGGGGGGGGCTTCCTTCACCAGCGTGAGAGAAGTGCTCGGTTGGCTCCGCCCCGCCTATCCAGAGCGACTGTAAGGGAGGCGGGGCGGACACAAAAAAAAACAGCCAATTCAGTGAAGGCGGGGGAGGAGCTCTCTGAAGCAAGGCTTTCCTGGAGGAGCGGAGGCACGCTTCGTGGAGGAACTTTGCATCACTCTGCAGTCTGCAGGATTCTAAGGAGGGGGATTCGATCATCATCGATTGATTGGCGGTAAGTCGCCATCCCCCCTCCAGATTGTGCCAGCCCGCCACCCCCCTCCAGTGCCACCACCTGCCCTCCAGTGCCACCAGCCCACCATCGCCCCTCCAGTGCCACCACCACCCCTCTAGACTGTGCCACCCCCTGCCCTCCAGTGCCAGCAGCCCACCACCCCCCCTCCAGTGCCACCACCACCCCCCCTCCAGACTGTTCCACCCCATCCCCCCCCAGACTGTTCCACCCCATCCCCCTCCAGACTGTTCCACCCCACCCCCCCAGGCTGTTCCACCCCACCCCCCCCCCCAGACTGCTCCACCCTATCCCCCCCCAGACTGTTCCACCCCATCCCCCTCCAGACTGTTCCACCCCATCCCCCTCCAGACTGTGCCACCACCTCCCTCCAGTGCCACCACCACCCCTCCAGTGCCACCACCCCCTCTCCAGTGCCACCACCCCACCACCCCCTCCAGTGCCACCACCACCCCTCCAGACTGTGCCACCCGTCCTCCAGTGCCATCACCACCCCTCCAGACTGTTCCACCACCCCCCTCCAGACTGTTCCACCACCCCCCTCCGGACTGTTCCACCACTTCCCCTCCAGACTGCCACCACCGCCCCTCCAGTGCCACCCCTCCCTCCAATGCCACCACCACCCCTCCAGTGCCACCATAGTGCCACCAGCCCACCACCCCCCTCCTGTGCCACCACCACCCCTCCAGACTGTGCAACCCCCCCTCCAGTGCCCCCACCACCCCCTCCTCCAGTGCCACCACCATCTCCCTCTAGTGCCGCTACCCCCACCTCCCTCCAGTGCCACCACCCCTCCTCCAGACTGTGCCACCACCATCCCTCGAGTGCTACTAGCCCACCACCCCCCTCCAGTGCCACCGCCACCTCCCTCCAGTGCCACCACCCCTCCAATGCCACCACCTGCCCTCCACTGCCACCAGCCCACCACCACTCCTCCAGACTGTGCCACCACCACCACCCCTCCAGACTGTGCCACCACCACCACCCCTCCAGACTGTGCCACCACCACCACCCCTCCAGACTGTGCCACCACCACCACCCCTCCAGACTGTTCCACCACCACCTCTCCAGACTGCCACCACCTCCCTCCAGTGCCACCCCTCCCTCCAATGCCACCATCCCCCCTCCAGTGCCACCACCCCCCCCTCCAGTACCACCAGCCCACCACCACCCCTCCAGACTGTGCCACCACCCCCCGGACTGTGCCATCACCCCTCCAGTGCCACCACCACCCCCCCTCTAGTGCCTCACCACCCCTCCAGACTGTGCCACCAGCCCCCTCTAGTGCCACCACCACCCCTCGAGTGCCACTAGCATACCACCCCCCCTCCAGTGCCACCACCACCCCTCCAGTCTGTGCCCCCACCCCTCCAGACTGTGCCACCACCACCCCTCCAAACTGTGCCACCACCACCCCCCCTCCAGACTGCCACCACCCGCCCTCCATTGCCACCCCTCCCTCCAATGCCACCATCCCCCCTCCAGTGCCACCACCCCCCCTCCAAACTGTGCCACCACCACCCCCCCTCCAGACTGTGCCACCACCACCCCCCCTCCAGACTGCCACCACCACCCCCCTCCAGACTGCCACCACCGCCCTCCAGTGCCACCCCTCCCTCCAATGCCACCATCCCCTCTCCAGTGCCACCACCCCCCCTCCAGTACCACCAGCCCACCACCACCCCTCCAGACTGTGCCACCACCCCCCCGGACTGTGCCAGTGCCACCACCACCCCCCCTCTAGTGCCTTCACCACCCCTCCAGACTGTGCCACCAGCCCCCTCTAGTGCCACCACCACCCCTCGAGTGCCACTAGCCCACCACCCCCCCTCCAGTGCCACCACCACCCCTCCAGACTGTGCCACCACCCCCCTCCAGTGCCACCACCACCCCTCCAGACTGTGCCACCACCCCTCCAGTGCCACCACCCGCCCTCCAGTGCCACCAGCCCTCCACCCCCCCTCCAGACTGTGCCACCACCACCACCCCTCCAGACTGTGCCACCACCACCACCCCTCCAGACTGTGCCACCACCACCACCCCTCCAGACTGTGCCATCACCACCACCCCTCCAGCCTGTGCCACCACCACCACCCCTCCAGACTGCCACCACCCGCCCTCCAGTGCCACCCCTCCCTCCAATGCCACCATCCCCCCTCCAGTGCCACCACCCCCCCTCCAGTACCACCAGCCCACCACCCCCCTCCAGACTGCCACCACCACACCTCCAGACTGTGCCACCACCCCCCCGGACTGTGCCATCACCCCTCCAGTGCCACCACCACCCCTTCTCTAATGCCTCCACCACCCCTCCAGACTGTGCCACCACCCCCCCTCTAGTGCCACCACCACCCCCCCTCTAGTGCCACCACCACCCCCCCTCTAGTGCCACCACTACCCCCCCTCCAGTGCCGCTACCACCACCCCCCCTCCAGACTGTGCCACCACCCCCCTCCAGTACCACCACTGCATTGGGGACACAGGCTGAACTGGGGACACAGCTTGAATTGGTGACACAGGCTGCACTGGGGAAACAGGCTGCATTGGGGACACAGCTTGAATTGGTGACACCGGCCTCACTGGGGACACCGGCCGCACTGGGGACACAGCTTGCAGTGGTGAGACTGGCTGCACTGGGGACACAGGCCTCACTGGGGTCACAGCTTGCACTGGGGACACTGGCCGCACTGGGGACACTGGCCGCACTGGGGACACTGGCCGCACTGGGGACACAGCTTGCAGTGCTCAGACCGGCTGCATTGGTGAGACCGGCTGCATTGGTGAGACCGGCTGCACTGGGGACATAGGCCTCACTGGGGACATAGGCCTCACTGGGGACATAGGCCTCACTGGGGACACTGGCCGCACTGGGGACACTGGCCGCACTGGTCAAAATCATGCTTTTTTTTTGGGGGGGGGGGGCCCTTCCTGATTTCTTGCACCGGGGCCCTGAGGTTTCTAGTTACGCCACTGATTTTAGGGTTAACCAGGAGTTAATGCGTTAAATAGAACAAATTGTATTTAAAAATAAAACAACTCCTCAGGCTGCTTTAACTGACATACTGTGGAGATTGTAGCTCATCCCTTTTACAGTGACTTGAAAAAGTATTCATACCCTTTTCACATTTTCCACATTTTGTCATGTTACAACCAAAAACATAAATGTATTTAATTGGGATTTTAAGTGATAGACCAACACAAAGTGGCACAAAATTATGAAGTGAAAGAAATATGATAAATGGTTTTTGAAATTTATTACAAATAATAATGTAAAAAGTGTGGGGGGCATTTGTATGGCACCCCCTGAGTCAATACTTTGTAGAACCGCCTTTCACTTCAAGTCTTTTTGGGGATGTCTCTACCAGCTTTGCACATCTAGAGAGTGACATTTTTGCCCATTCTTCTTTGCAAAATATCTCAAGCTCTGTCAGATTGGATGGAGAGCGTTTGTGAACAGCAATTTGCAAGTCTTGCCACAGATTCTCATTTGGATTTAGGTCTGGACATTCACTGGGCCATTCTAACACATGAATATGCTTTGATCTAAACCATTCCATTGTACTGTAGCTCTGGCTGTATGTTTCGGGTCGTTGTCCTTCTAGAAGGTGAATTTCCGTCTCAGTCTCAAGTCTTTTACAGACTCTAACAGGTTTTTTTATAAGATTGCGCTGTATTTGGCTCCATCCATCTTCCCATCAACTCCGACCAGCACTGACCAGCTTCCCTGTCCCTGTGGAAGAAAAGCATCCCACAAGATTATGCTGCCACCGCCATGTTTCACGGTGTGGATGGTATGTTTAGGGTGATGTGCAGTGTTAGTTTTTTGCCAAACATAGTGTTTTGCTTTTAGGCCAAAAGTTCAATTGGGGTCTCATCTGACCAGAGTACCTTCTTCCATGTTTGCTGTGTCCCCCACATGGCTTCTTGCAAACTGCAAACTGGACTTCTTATGGATTTCTTTCAACAATGGCTTTCTTCTTGTCCCTCTTCCATAAAGGCCAGATTTGTGGAGAGCACAACTAATAGTTGTCCTGTGGACAGAAGAATAAATATCGGCCTAAACCAGTGTTTCTCAAATCCAGTCCTCAGGCCCCCCCAACAGGTCATGCTTTCAGGATTTCCCTCAGATGAAACGGCTGTGGTAATTGCTTAGGCAGTGAAACTGATCAAATCACCTGTGAAAAATAATGGAAAACCTGAAAACATGACCTGTTGGGGGGGCCTGAGGACTGGATTTGAGAAACACTGGCCTAAACTGAGAAAAAAATTAGCTTTTTAAAAAAAAAAAAAACGGGGATATTTATTATAGCAAAAAGTACAAAATATTGTGTTTTGTTTTTTTTCAAAATTGTCGCTCTTTTTTTGTTTATAGCGCAAAAAAATAAAAACTGCGGAGGCGATCAAATCAAAGAAAACTGTAATTTTGTTTGGATACAGCGTCGCACGACCACGCAATTGTCAGTTAAAGCAACGCAGTGTTGAATCGCAAAAAAAAATGGCCTGGTCATTCAGCAGCCAAATCTTCTGGGGCTGAAGTGGTTAATATACCGGACTGACAGTATGCTTCCAGGCTCAGCAATAGGCACAGTGAAACAAGGATTGATGAGACCAGTCTAATTCTGGGTAATTTTCCTGTGGATTATGATGGCAATTATAGAAATGACATCACCGTAATCAGAATAATGTCAATGGCTTCACTTGATATTTGGCAATGAAACCAAAATATTAGACGGCATATAAGCTAACAACAGATGAGAGCTCTAAGTGAAGCTCAGTGGTAAAGTTGATGGCGTCTGAACCAGATGACTATCCCTCTTAAGTAAACCTAATACAAAGTGACAATTATTGTGGGCCCCATGGACACTCAAGTAAAAGTTGATAAAAATCATCTGAAAATGAACGTTGTCTATGTGTAAAATGATTGGATGTGGTACGTTATATTGTGGCATTTTTTGATTTGACAAAACTGAAAAACCTTTGGTTCGCTCATTCATAACTAACTATCAGTTTTTTGGGCTTTTTTTCATATAGTATTGTTTTCATAATTCTTAGTGCTGCTTTTCTCCTCCTGCCATTTTCAGCCACTTGCTGTCTACATGCACTGGCCAGTTGCACATCATTGCTCTGGACCAGATTCCTGATGGTCGCAGTGATGGACCAGGCCTGTACAATTGTATTGGCATGACCACTTATAGGCTTTAGAATGGGCAGGGTGGCAATGCTGTAGCACAGCTGGGAGACAGAGTTGTTACCCCATTTCTTTCATAATAAAGTTGTCATTTCATACCACTTGCCGACCGGGCACTTATGCCCCCCTCCTGCCTAGGCCATTTTTCAGCTTTCAGCGCTGTTGCACTTTGAATGACAATTGCGCGGCCATGCTACACTGTACTGTACGGGGTCGCAGTGTGTCCTAGAAATACGCTGTGCCCCCCGGGTGCGCGAGACCGGCCATTCTGGGACGCCGTCATATGACATTGTTCCAGAATAAGAGCCGCACCGGCCCACCATAATTTGGCAACTAGTTAAGGTGGTATTAAACCCAAAACCAAAAATTTAATATATTGTAGCTTACCAATTGTTAGGCCGCGTACACACGGGCGGATTGTCTGCCCAACTAAGTTCGGCAGACAATCCGACAGACAGTCCGCTGAAAGCGTGCGTGATGATGTGCACAGCACGTACGACGGGACTAGAAAAACAACGTCCTATACACTGCAATGCAACCTTCGGCCGTGTAAATCCTTTCTGAGCATGCGCCATACTTAGTCCGTCCAACTTGCCTACACACGAGCGGACTGTCCGCTGAAACCAAGTTTGGACGGACAAAACCAAGTTTGAACGGACTGTCTTACGGAAATTCCGTAAGACTTTGTTCGTCAGATTGTCCGCTGAAAAAGTCCGCTGAAGCCCACACACGAGCGGAAGTTGATTCGCCTGTGTGTACGCGGCCTTAGACATGGTGGTTGCATCAGTTTTCTTTTCTTAGGCCTTTCCCCCTCTGTTTTCACCTGGTGATCTGACCAGTAACACATCTCCTGTATTATTGGGACACAACTCAGGAGGAATGAACACAGGAGGCACAACAGGCAGCAGCATTGTCAGTCTAGAGGGAGGGGAGATGAAGATGCACTAACAAACTAAAGCCAAACTCCAGCTAATACTTTATAATCAGTTACAACAAATGTTTTTTTTTCCTTTTAAGATAAAGGTTTCGCATGAATTAATAAAAGCAGATAATTGTATGCACTCCTGCCAATGTTAAGTGGTTTGTCTCATCTCTTGTGCAAGCTGATACATTCTACTGAAGAGCTTGTGCTTTGTAAAAACAACAGACTTGCTGGCCTACAAAAAGGAAACGAATGCAGCCACCACATCTAATGCCGAGTGCACACGATCGGAATTCCGTCCAGAAAAAGACCAATGAGAGCTTTTCATTGGAAAATGCGACCGTGTGTATGCTCCATCGGAATTTAGCTGTCCGAATTTCCACCATCCAAAAATTGATAGCACGTTCTCAATTTTTCAGACGGAAATACTTTCTATCGGAAATTCCGATCGTGTGTATGCAATTCCGACACGCCAAAAATCAGGCATGCTCAGATTCAACTAAGAGACAGAAGCTACTGGCTATTGAACTTTCTTTTTCTAGTCCCATCGTACGTGTTGTACGTCACCGCGTTATAAACAATCGGAATGTGGTGTGACCGTGTGTAGGTAAGACAGCTTGGGCCGAATTCCATTGGGAAAACCATCACAGCTTTTTCCGACGAGAATTACAATCGTGTGTACGCGGCATTAGAATTGGAAAGCTGCAATGTAATAAATGTTTGCTTTTGGGTTTAATACTACTTTAAGAGGATTGAAAACCACCTTTGGAATTATAATAATACGATAAAGCTTTTTTTGTTCAGGTAAGTAAATCATGGTGCCTCATCATTGGTGTCAGTGGGCCAAGGGTGAGCTGTAATAGTTGCAAAGGGTGGGCCAATGCAATATTGAACCCTACGGACTGAGATGCCATTAAAGTTCATGTGCGTGTAAAAGGCAGGCGTCCCAATACTTTTGGTAATATCATGTACCTTGCGCTTGACCATATAACATACAGTAGGCATGAATACACTTGGGCTTTGTTTGGGACAGAAGCTAAAGCTGTAGAATACATCCCTGCGGCTTTCTATGTGGTGATTTAAATGAATTAAACAACAAGAGAAGCTGTTGCCTTTCTAAATAATCCTGACCTTTCGAGCTGTCAGTGGGGACATTCCTTGCTGAAGAGCTATTCCTGTGTGCTGCACTGCTGTTGGGAAGCAGTTACCAGTTACTGATTGTTAACTAATTCGCTGACCGAGGTCTAGAACTGGGTGACAGATGTATTTTAAGCATGCAGGTGCAAGAGCCCAGTACCGTATACAAGAGTAAAAGTCATTTTAAAAACTAGAAAATAGAAGAAAAAATAATAATAAATAAAAAATAATACATATTATTATTATTATTATCATACAGGATTTATATAGCGCCAACAGTTTACTTAGCGCTTTACAATATAAAAAGGCAGAAAATACAATTATAATCATAGGTGTCGCCAGGGTGTGGTTATCGAGGCTGGACCCCCAAATGTGGAGCCCATAGCTCCGAGTCTTAGCGGGTTTGCAGCTGCGGTGGGCGGCATTGGAGGTGGGCGGGCAGACGAGCAGAGATGACATCATCTCTCTCCATCCATCACCACTCTTCCGCCCTCACAGCCGGGCAACTTCAACGTGGAAGTGATGTGCGGCGGGGAGCAGAGAGATGACATCATCTCTCACTGCCCGCCACACATCTGCGATCTTCTGCCCTCACTGCATGGGCCTCAGGGGCGGACTGACCATTCGGCCACTCGAGCACTGCACAAGGGCCCCCCGGGCCACTAGGGGTCCCCATCAGGGTTGCCACAGCAAAACCAGGGACAGTATGTAAAAATCTGTGTTTTATTTACATCTGTCTCTGAAATGTCCCTTACCGACATCCTTTTGGTCTAAAAATCCAGAGATTATAGCTGCCCCACCTCTCCAGTACCTACTGAGCCAATATAAACATGTCGGTGTATACTGTGAGATTGTATACTATGTATACTATGTGTGTGTGTTTGTGTATACTGTGTGGCTCCATAATCTCTGATTGCCCGGGGGACCCATGAGTTGTCAGTCCGCCCCTGGTGGGCCTTTTAAATGTCGGAGGTGCAGCGGGGAGCAGAGAGATTACATCATCTCTCACTGCCTGCCCCGCATTTCTACTCTCCTGCCCTCACTAAATGGACCAGTGCTACCAGCCTGCCACCAATGCAGCGACAATACACATTTGGTGACACTGGCTGGCATGGCAAGTGACAATCTGCAAATGGTTTTAGGTGACGTGGCAAGTGACAATCTGCAAATGGTGGCAAGTGGCAATCTGCAAATGGTGGCAGGTGACGTGGCAAGTGACAATCTGCAAATGGTGGCAAGTGATGTGGCAAGTGACAATCTGCAAATGGTGGCAGGTGACATGCCAAGTGACAATCTGAAAATGGTGGCAAGTGACAATCCACCTCTAGTGGCAAGTAAAAAGCTGCATCTGATGACAGGCGATGGTGGCAAGTGACACGCCCATGGCTCCGATTGATTCTGCATTATGATGAGTTGAACCACTTAATTATATATTACAATGTAACAATAGAAACAATGCACTTTGATCACCCTGACACCGTATCAGTCATGGTACCATGTTGATTGAAACGCCAACACCAGCCTTCCTTTGCCCTCAAAAAATTGCTTACCACCGGCGTGCCCCCCCCAACCCCCCCCCCCCCAGGTTGGTGACCGCTGCTATGGGCTCTAGCCCCAGATCTTTTGCAGACCTAGCAACGCCCCTGGTTATAATACAATAATACAATACAATATAATAAAATAAAATACAAGAGGATTAAGCGGGCCCTGCTCAGAAGAGCTTACAAGCTAATAGGGTAGAGCAGGTGGTACAAATGGTTGTAACTGTGGGGAATGAGCTGATGGAAATGGTAGAAGATTAATTGGAGACGTGATAGGCTTTCCTGAAGAGATGAGTTTTCAGGGATCGCCTGCAGGCAGCAAGAGTAGGGGATAGCCGGACAGGTGGAGGGAGCGAGTTCCAGAGGATGGGAGAGGCTCTGGAGAAATCCCGGAGATGAGCATGGGAGGAGGAGGTGAGATAATTTGAGAGTAGGAGGTCTTGAGAAGAGCGGGGAGGACGTTTTGGGTGATATTTTGGAGACAAGATTGGCGATGGAGCTCGGGGCAGAGTTGTGAATGGCTTTGTATGTTGTGGTTAGTATTTTGAATTTAATTTGCTGGGTGATTGGGAGCCAGTGTAGGGATTGGAGGAGAGGGTTGGCAGACACTGAGCGGTTGATAAGGTGGATAAGTCTGGCAGCAGCATTCATGATAGACTGAAGAGGGGGACGAGCCTATGGAGAAGCAGGCCAATGAGAAAGGAGTTGCAGTCAAGGCGAGAGATTACAAGGAGTGAATGAGGAGCTTGGAGGTTTCATTTGTTAAAAAGGGGTGAATTTTAGAGATGTTACGGAGGTAAATTCTATAAAAATATAGCATGAAAGGCTGCCATTGTATGGCCTCTATCACTTGCACCTGCTATGGATCTCTTGTAAAATAGAATACAAAATAATAAATATAAAAATAATAAAAATAACAGGCTACCCCGTATAGTCTCCTTCACCACATACACCATGGATGTCTTGTAAAATAGAGAAAATAAAAATAATAAATATAGTATGAAAGGCTGCTGTTGTATGGCTTCCTTCATCGCATACACTAGGGATCTCTTGTAAAATAGAAAAAAATGTATCAATATAAAAATAATAAATATAGCACGAAAGGCTGCTTTTGTATGGCCTCCCTTATCACATATGCTATGGATCACTTGTAAAATAGAATAGAATATTGTTCCTGTGCATGTTGAGGCTTTTGATGACCTAAAATCAACAGAGAGCTCTATATGTACAGGATCAATATACTGTATGGATCCCATTCAGCAGAATGGAGTTGCAGATTGGGCCCAGCCCAGTTTATGGGAACTTAAGTGGCTACTTTACATTCATTCTATGATTGCCTTCTTTAGCTTCTTGCTGTCTCTTGGTACTCAACAAACCAGTTAGCCTAGCATCAATAGTATGTAAACTCTTGGAGGGGATGATAGGGGACTATATACAAGATTTTAGTAATGAAAACAGTACCATTAGCAGTAATCAGCATGGATTCATGAAGAATCGTTCTTACCAAACCAATCTACTAACCTTCTATGAGGAGGGGAGTTGCTAGATAAAGGAAGGCCCGTAGACGTGGTGTATCTGGATTTTGCAAAAGCATTTGACACAGTTCCCCATAAATGTTTACTGTACAAAATAAGGTCTGTTGGCATGGACCATAGGGTGAGTACATGGATTGAAAACTGGCTACAAGTGCAAGTTCAGAGGGTGGTGATAAATGGGGAATACTCGGAATGGTCAGGGGTGGGTAGTGGGGTCCCCCAGGATTCTGTGCTGGGACCAATACTGTTTAATTTGTTCATAAACGACCTGGAGGATGGGGTAAACAGTTCAATCTCTGCATTTGCGGAGGATACTAAGCTAAGCAGGGAAATAACTTCTCCGCAGGATGTGGAAACCTTGAAAAAAGATCTGAACAATTTAATGGGGTGGGCAACTACATGGCAAATGAGGTTTAATGTACAAAAATGTTAAATAATGCATTTGGGGGGAAAAAATCTGAATGCAATCTATACACTGGGGGGAGAACCTCTGCGGGGATCTAGGATGGAAAAGGACCTGGGGGTCCTAGTAGATGATACGCTCAGCAATGGCATGCAATGCCAATCTGCTGCTAACAAAGCAAACAGAATATTGGCATACATAAAAAAGGGGATCAACTCCAGAGATAAAACGATAATTCTCCCGCTCTACAAGACTCTGGTCCGGCCACACCTGGCGTATGCTGTCCAGTTCTGGGCACCAGTCCTCAGGAAGGATGTACTGGAAATGGAGCGAGTACAAAGAAGGGCAATAAAACTAATAAAGGGTCTGGAGGATATTAGTTATGAGGAAAGGTTGCGAGCACTGAACTTATTCTCTCTGGAGAAGAGACGCTTGAGAGGGGATATGATTTCAATATACAAATACCGTACTGGTGACCCCACAATAGGGATAAAACTTTTTCCCAAAAGGGAGTTTAACAAGACACGTGGCCACTCATTCAAATTAGAAGAAAAGAGGTTTAACTGTAAACTACGTAGAGGGTTCTTTACTGTAAGAGCGGCAAGAATGTGGAATTCCCTTCCACAGGTGGTGGTCTCAGTGGGGGGGCATTGATATTTTCAAGAAACATACAGGCTGACATATATACTGACATATAACCACACACATAGGTTGGACTTGATGGACTTTTGTCTTTTTTTGGCCTCTCCTACTACGTAACTATTTAACATTCACAAGCAATTTGCCACTCAAAATCAAGAAAAAGAACAAAGAGGAACATTTTTATCAACTTTTATTGCTGGCAAAAAGTGCAAACAAGTACATAATGTCACAGGAAGAAACCAGTAAAAGGCTGCATAATGACTTATATAAAACTACATTACTCAATATGAAATGCGACAAGCTGTAAAACCATTCACATTACAAAAATAAATCTAATTTCGCTATAAAGTATTCCTCTCTTCCCATATAAAATATCGGACCCGATTGAAAAAGCAGCAATAGCTCTTAAGGTGGGCCAATACCACTTTAGTGGTCACTTTAGTCTGCCTTGATTTCAACTGCTGTTTGATGAACTGGGACCATTGAACACTCAAAAAAAAAAAATGTCATCAGTCCAATTCTTTATATTCTTATATCGGATAGCTTTTGGCATTAGCAACTAATGGCTTCCTCACCACCAAGCATAGTGCACATAGGTGTACTTCTGTCATAAGTGATACGTGTAGTCACTCAAAGTAACCAATCAGATGTCAGTTTATTGTAATGCTATGAGAGGAAGATGAACTTTGATTGGCTGCTTACACTTTGTATATTGCTTGTTGTCCTATAAAATATGGCATTTTGTGCTTGCATTAAAAAAATAAAGTAAAAGGTAAATTATAAAAGACCTAATGCAGAAAAATTGGAGGAAAGGATTATAGGGGCGTTGCCTTCAGTAACCAATCAGATTTTAGGTGTAACTATTCCGACATTCATAAAACGAAAGCTATCAAAGAGTTGTTCTCTTTAGGTAACACTGCCAACTTACTGTTTCTCATTCTTTTATATTTGAGAATGATGGGAGCCAGAGGCATAACTAGAATCTTCAGGGCTCCAGTGCAAGAAACCATGAAGGGCCCCCCTCACCTCCCCTATTAATCCCTGGGCCTTTTCCATTGGTCCCGCACCCCTTTCCTTTGGTTTGGGGCCCTTCCTTCTAATCTTGGGATCAAGGGCTCCCTTTACGGGGCCCTTGATTATGGGCCCACAGTGGAACTCTTTCACATGTTCTGCAGTGGGCCCCCTTGCTGCCATCTTGGGGGCTCCCCAATGTGATGGAATGCCAGGGCCCGGTCGCAAGTGTGACCTTTGCGACCCTGGTAGTATTGCCACTGATGGGAGTTTTGATGGAAGATATAGGTCTGATATAGGTATGTGCACATTCTCTTGCTGCTAGAATTGGAATTAAAGCACACCTGTCATTGTGGTGTTTTAATAATAGCATTCATTTATATTAACATTTTACAAGCTGTTATCAGCCTATGGGCACCTTCCTCCTTAAGGTGTATGCCACCCAACTAAAAATCAATAATAAAAATGCCAAAATAATCAAGCTATGTGCTATGTATATTCTTGTGCCCCATTTCCACCATTGTCTCTAAAAGCAGTTGTTCAGTAATAAATCTCAGCGTACTTCAACAGCTGCATAGTGTAGTTCCAAAAATATGCAAAGCCACAAGTTGCTTTGGCAGGATCAAAGACCAGGACGGCTTCGCTGACAAGCTTGGCTTTGTTATCATGGCAGTAAAACAGTATTTACCTTTCTTGTTCTCTTGCAAAGGGTCTGTTAATGTCTACATCAGTGATTCTCAACCAGGGTTCCGTGAAACCCTAGGGTTCCTCCAGAGGTTGCTAGGGGTTCCTTCAGCATTGGGCCATTTTTGCCTCTTGGATAAGTTCCCACTGACACATTGATCTTTTTAGCTCTCTGTAAGGAGATAATTCTTCCCAATGACCACAAGGGTAATGACCATTCTTCCCACTGACCATCACACTAATGTATCATGAGTTGTAGATTTCTCATTTTTAGAAGGGGTTCCCCGAGACTGGAGAACTATTTCAAAGGTTCCTCTGTGTTGAAAAGGCTGAGAAAGGCTGCTCTACATGGTCAACATAAAAAATAGAGACTGGAGACAAGTCTCCTACTAGTCTCAAAAAAACAAGGAAATGGACTATCTCCGCACCGATTGGACAAAATACATATAAAATAAAATAAAATGACATTTTTATTTATACAAAAGAATAAAAGCAGGATATCCAAATACAGAGATAGTTAGATAGTGGGTAAGGGCACTTTCCCACTGGCAGCACCCGGGCGTCGGCGGTAAAGTATTGCTCTTTACTGTTGTTTTTGCGGCGATTTCCACCCGATTGAGCTTTTAACCTCCGCTAATGGCTAAAAAAGGACTGAGACAGTCCATCTCCTTGTATTTTGGAGACTAGTAGGGGACTTGTCCCCATTCCCTTTTTTCAGTATTACTTGATGATGGTACCCCCATTTAGCTCTATTAGGCCCCTTTCACACGGGCGGATAGAATTCAGCTTTTAGCTGCGGACAGATGACGTTATCTACCGCAGCTAAATGCACACAATGCTTTCCTATGGCCCCATTCACACACTGCGTTTAGTGACGATTTTGTTACATGCAGTTTTGTGCAGATAGAAAAAATAAAGTTGACTGCGTCCAGGAACGATTTACTGCAGCTATCTGCACATAACTGCAGGTAATCACAGTGTACTATTTCTCCTGCAGATAGCAAGGAACAAGGAAAGAAAAACAATAGGAAGCACATCAGAAATGGCAAGAATTTTCCAAACGCAGCTAAACGCAGCCGCATGTAAACGCAGCTAAACGCAGCTAATCACAATGTACAACTGCAAGTGAACGCTGTGCCAGGATTCTCTGAATTTCAGAATAACAAAACATGCTTTTAACAGCGGCAGAACAGCCACCCATGTGAAAGGGACGTTAGAGGCCGTCTTTTGTTATACATGGTCAACATGTTGAATTATATTTGTTACCATATGGCAGAGGTTCCCAACCTCCTTCCTCAAGTACTCCAATAGGTCATGTTTTCAGGATTTCCTGCCTAAAGCCTAATAATTTAAGTTACCCCCAGCAAAACTGACAAGCAGAATATTAGGTATTGGCATTTATATTACGGCTTCCATCTGGGAAAATGAGTTATGTGTTATTTTAGCACCCTAGAATTCATAGGACATGGTTTTAATATATACCCGCTGTATGCACGGAGCCATCTAGTGTCAATGGAAGGAAGATTTACATTTTTAGGGAAACAATGGATGCCAAGTTTTATCTAATTTTTTACAGCCGCTTGCAGTGATGCGTAGAAGAGCAGGGGGAGCCGCACATAAAGAGAAAGGATTATTTCACTAAATTCTCTTAGCAGGACTTTGTTAAGGATGCGGTTTAGATATAAAAACCTGATTTCTGAAGCTTTTCATGCCATATAAAATAAAAACAAGATTAGTAAATGTGCTTTAAAGCATTAATTTTTACATTGCCCTGCCTTTTAAAATCAACATTCTAAGCAAAGTAAAACAGAGAGCAAAACATAGAACATGTGCAATTCTGAGTATGTTAATTAAAGCGATATTAAAACCTTGTTTTTTTTGTTTTTTTTAAATAAAAAAACATGGCCTACTTACCTGCTCTGTGCAGTTTGTTTTGAACAGAGCAGCCCGGATCCTCCTCTTCTTCTTGGGTCCCATTCTGGAGCTCCTGGCTCCTCCCTCCTGCTAGATGCCCCCACAGCACGCAGCTTGCTATAGGGGCACCTGAGTTGAGCAGCAGCTCTGTGTGTCCATTCATACACAGACCAGTGACTTGACCCCGTCCCCTTTGTCACCTGATTGGCTCACTGGCTGTGATCGACAGTCAATGTCTCCCACTGCTGCCAAAAGCAGTGCCAGTCACTGTAGAGGCAAAGCTCTCATGGACATCGCTGAATCAAGAGGGGGCTCAGGTAAGTATTGGGGGGGGGGGGCTGCTGCACACAGAAGTTTTTTTTTAACCTTCATGCATATAAAATAAAAATAAAACATCTGCCTTTACAACTCCTTTATTACTACATTTAATAAAACAAGCAAACAAAACACTTTTTATTAACTCTTGTGCATTAAGCTCCCAAATTACTATCAAGTTGGTTATATTTCCGGCATAGTAGAATATCTAGCCATGCCTGTCCTTTTCCGATCCACGTCTTTCACTTGACAATAAATTAAAAATGTTTTCCTCATTACCCAAAGTAATGCCAAAGTGTGGAATACATTTTTAATAACTTACATTGCAGCAGGTTGTTCAAATGTCAGATGTTTTTAGAGTAACTCTTCCTCTATAGTAACTTTTCTTCTTTTTCATTGCAAGTAAATTTTGGAATCCAAATAGAAGCAACGTGCCACCATTGCATACATTTTTGATGAAGGATGGGTGCAGGCTGTCCAACATCTACAGAAGGCTACAGAATGATTATGGAGATTACACCATTGACAAGAGTCACCAATGAGAAGACATTGCTCTAGCCAATAGCATCATCTTCATAAACTATCTGTAGCCTTCTATGGATGTTGAACAGCCCTCACCACTCCTTCATCAAGGACTCAATGACGGCACATTGCTTCTGCTTGGAATCCATTCTTTACCTGCAAGGAAGAACAAGAAGAGTTACTAGACAAGAGTCAACAGGGATAAGACATTGCTCTTGTCATTGCTGATAGGTAAATATACTGTGGCCTTCTGTAGATGTCAGACAGCCTGCACCCATAAGAGGAATATACCCTATAGGCTATCGTTGCCTTGGAGTTACTCTACCAACATGTAAAATTAGGACAACCTATGTTAATAAAAATGTTATGATTCCTTTTGCATCACTTTCGGTACAGTCCTCATATATGAAATCTATTATTGGTAAATAGTTATTTACATGTGGGCATTAGAAGGGAGAGACTAAAAGGCCTCATCCAGACAATACACAAAAAGAAATAGGTATGAACTGAAGCCTAGCTCCAAACCCCTAGAAAAGTGGACTATAGCGCCCAAGCATGGGAGACAAGATCAAAATAATAGATAAAATATCATCTTTATTGTACATTGTTAAAAAAAAAACATATTCATGGACCCCCATACATAACAATAGTGCCTTTGAATTAGCTATAGATTGCCCCAACAAGTAGGTACAATCACATATACCAACAAAGGTGGATACAGTCCAGTATAGATGATAATAAATATAATCTATAACCTATTTTTCAGGATGGGAAGTTTATCACCTCTGAAATGAGTCTCCCGAATGAATGCCACATCCACATGTGAGTGTCATAGATCATTTAACAGCATCTGTCTCTTTTCGGAGATATTGAGCCTCTTGGCATTTAGCGAAACTATCTCAACAGAATCCATCCCTATGAAGGGTGGGGGGGGGGGGTTTAGGGGGGAGGGGAGGGTGGAGGAGAAGGAGGTATAGGGATGGAAGGGATAGAGTAGAGATAGAAGTGGTGAGATAGAGAAATGAAAGGGAGGGGGGAGAAAATACGGAGAGGTGTAAGAACTAATAGGTAGGCCCAGCGGGGGGTGTACACAGGTGCAGTGTCCCTTGACCTACCGCTGCAAAATATTGCCAACATTGCACATCCACTGAAGAAGCACCCGTGGAGGTGCACTAGCCTAAGTGGGGGAAGGGGTAGACAGAAGCTCAACGGGGTTGGTCTCTGCCTCCCCCACTCACCCCAGTGTAAAACCAAGAAAACGGCACCCAAACATTCTTAACAATAACAATGGTACCGTAAACAGTATTAACACAATCCCCTATCTCCCACCTATCACAGACAAACATGACTGTCAGGACAGCAGGTGCACCCAGTATTACCCTGTCAGAGCGCATATAATGCTCCCATGGTAGTTAAAGCACTAGATCGACTCTCCAGTGGTATTCAGTAGTACAGTTAGTCCCACGAAGGACACCTGCACCAGCTTGACTCCAGTGACGCCAGGGCTGGGAAGCAGCCCCAGGATTTCCCACTTGTCCCCGAGAGTCATCATCTATCGGGTTCCATAAGACCTCTCCCATGATCAACGCCATGGGTGCCCCATCCTGGGCCGCCCCCCCATGACATAGGGTAAGTACCTTGTAGGAGAAGGGAAAGCCAAGAGGGGGGTCCCTCATCATCCATCATGGCCACTCGAGCAGGGAAGAACTATGTCTCGTGCGTAATCCCCCATCCCCAACACAAAAAATTACCCATCAGATTCTATAGCCACCAGGCACACTAGGTAGCATATTTCCTCCATCCCGATTGACAGTGGTTGTAGTGCTAATCACGTATAGCCAGCAGCAGAACAGCAATTATAAGACCAGCTCCATACATCTATATAATAACATTCATTACTATAGATCAGCTATGTGAAGTGTTAAACATTGAGGCACTAAGACTAGGGAGGTGGTACATGGAGGGATATAATACATAAGGGGTGGGAGTTGGTCCAGGAAGTTCAGTCTGCACCAGTAGGGAAGCCAGACAAAATCCAGGGATGCAATAAGCCCGGTAAGTGAGGTTGTCAGACCACTGTAAATACCTCCAGGATGGGGGGGGGGAAGCTAGAAGTAAAAGTAACAGTAAGGCACATCTTAAAACGTTTCACAGGGCAGCAGGTATGGGTATAATCCCGTATAGTAGGAGCAATGGGTCAGAAGCAGGTATATGTCAGTTGCATGACAATAGTGGGTGAGAGCTGCTGTCATCCGTATCACCATGGGAGCACAGCATTGTATCAGGGTGTCATCAATGCCCGTAAACTACAGAGTGGCACCAGGATATGCACAGAGAGGGGATCCATCAAGGAGCCATCAAACTCCAGGTCTCCATATTCCCATGCTTTACGCAGTACTGTTTCCATCTGGGTGTAACAATGGAGTCGGCAGATCACGTCTCTCGGTCTGGTCGGGTCAGTAGTTCGGGGACCCAGTGCTCTGTGTATCTGATCAAATTCCATCTGCTCAGGGATGGCTGACCTCGCGACCTTCTGAAATATCGTCGCTGTGGACTCTGCCAGGTCTTTTGAATCAGTTGCCTCTGGTAAGCCCCGGAGTCGTACGTTGTTGCGTCTGCTCCTGTCATCCATTTCCTCCATATGGAGTTGCAACGTTACCGTGGCATCCACGTCGGCTTCTTGGAGGGATTCCAGGGCCATCAATCTCTGAGTTAGGTACTCTGTAGAGGACTCCTCTGCCATCAGCCTGGTGGAGGGGGATTGAATCTCCTGTTTGATCTCCTGGATGTCCCTGCAGTGCTGTTCCTTGTGGCAGGTAATTAGAGCCTCTATGTCCGTCCTTGTCGGTAGGGCTTGAAGGAGGGTCCGTAGCTCCAGGATCATTTGAAGAGAGAAGGGGTGTAGTGGGGAACCCTGCAGGTCTGCCCGCAGATCAGGCGGAGTGTCTGAGTAAGCGTTGGAGGCTGAGGAAACAGTAGGAGAGACAGGCTGGGGGTGCTGGCCTGAGCCCTCGTGGGAGAAGCTCCGCAGTTCCGCCATCTTGGGATCTGGGGCGGCCGTTGGGAGTGTTCTGGAGAAAGTGGTCTAAAGTTCCACCCACTGCCTTGGATTTAGAAGTCTGCTTCCCTTTGTCTTTTGCTTCTTGGCTGAGGGCCCTTCGGGGTGAGTGGCGAAAGGGCCAGAAGCTCAAGCTACATGTGACTACCTGCAGCCATGTCCAAACCACACCCTATAGTCCACTTTTCTAGGGGATCAGAGCTAGACTCCGGTTCGTACCTATTTATTTTTATATGTGTGGGCAATATTTTGAGTGTACTCATTATAGAGAATGAAAGCACATTATCAACTGGCTGAGTTAATAACTGAGTCTTTCAGCAGCTACTAGCACTAATTTTCCTAAATGATCCCATGTGAGTTAGCATGTTTATGTCTGGAAGTCTCTCTTGACCTTTGCATTTATATCATACATGCGATGCTAAGTAGAGAGTCTTCTCATTTTACCTTAAATGTCACAGACAAGCGGTCTTTAGGATCTGCATTGTTGGTATGCTTTATGACCTGGCAGCAGCAATAACTTCATACCTCAGGCTCATTTATTTATAGAAATATGCACTGCGTTGTTCAAGCAAGTCCATTAACATGACTTGGCTGTGCTCAGGAAACAGCAACTGCCTACAGAACATAATGGGTACTTAAAGATGCCCGCATGTTGCAGTAATTAGGCTCCAGAGTACCCTGGGAACTCCAAAACTTATCACGAAGAGGTAAATATTGACTATAGGCGATGCTGCTCAATTTTGATTCCTTAAAGCCCAACTCCACTCTGGCGGCAGTGGATAGATTCATGCTATGCATGAATCTATCCATTGCATATAGGGGGATGGACATGCCCATTGAAAATGTTTAACCTTCACGCATAGAAGGTAAAAAAAACCTTCAATATGTAAAAAACCTTCAACCTTCAGAACCACTTTAGCTTCTGGAACATGAAGGCAGCTCTAAGTGCGTACTCTCACAGTTTTAGTGTTTCTTCTAAGCGCAAGTTTAGATTATGAGTTGTTTAATAGATGACCTTAACCACTTCAGCCCCGGATGATTTTACCCCCTTCCTGTGCTGAAGTTGTTAAAGGGACACAGAAAGCATGTTTACCCTCTGTACATGATTCAGTTACACAATTCTCTTCTCCATACCAGAGCAACTCGGATCGCTGCTAAAAACTTTAAATGTAAAATTAATTGACAACAGAGGCTTCCGTATGAGACACAAAAATACTTTATTTTCCAATCTGCTGTTTTTAGCAAAAACTCGAATTCTACTGCGTACATCTGCGACTAGTGTCAATCTAAAAAACTATTGTCATTGTACCATACGCACTCACACCGCATACCAACTGTGTTTTTAGAAGTTTGAAGGTAATGACAGTGGGGACATAATGATGAGTCTTCCTAATCACACTTTGTTACATTAGATTAATTTTGTTTTTAAAAGCCGCTTGGGGCATTTTGTGAGATAAAAGGTGCCTCATTGGAATCACAGGTGGGCATCTGCTGAAAACTGTTTTTTTCAAAGTTGAAAACCCAATGTTCCAAAAACACTTTTCCAACAGTAGCCTAACATTTGGGAAATTGGCTGTCACTTTTCATTGACAGTGACGGTGGGATCTGTTTACTTTACTTCCCGACTGATTGTATGTGCTAGCTAAGCTTGGCAAGATCATTCTACTGCTAAGCCACTCTTTCACACAAACAGAAACCTTATGGTGTTCATCTACTGAATGACTCTATTACTCATCAAAGCTAGGTGAACACATTACTGCAGCACAGAAAAAAAAGCAATAGGTATACAATAAGTATACAGCACATCAGGTACAGGCTTTCAGATACACAGGATGATGCTGGGCGCATATAAACCTACTATAAACAATAATAACGTGAACAGCAACCATAATACACACATGGAAAAAGTGTTATTAAAAAAAAAAGTCTGATATATTAAGACACCTCCACACACACCCCAACACTTCACTATGACCAGAGTTTAAAGGGGGTAGCTTAAAATGTATCTAAGCCCAAAACCAAAAATTTAATATGAGGGCTGTACCAAAAGTAATGCAAATTTGGGGCATAACTTTTTTATTAACTTGCAGAGGTTCGTTTGGAGACACTTTAATTATGATCAAATTGTGACCTCGGCCAACTGGTTCAGCAGAAATTACAGCATTTTGGTACAAGGAAAATGTGTTACTAGTGAGGTGGTTTTATGATACATGGAAATTAGTTTGGTACATAAAACCACTATCACCACTAACTGACAGATGTACTTTAACTGACAAGTGATTATAAGTTTAGTATTGCCCGAAACAGATAATGAATGCTGTTGCAGGAACAAGATGGGTTAGGTCAGCTCTTAAGAGTAGATTGTTGCAAAAGGTGTGAGATAGGTGCAGTACTCAATTAAATTCTTTAGCAAATAAAATTTCAGTGCATTACGGCAATTTCTAATTTATACAGATACTTAAAAATTCATGCCATTGGGCCACGCCTTGTGTGGTTGTGCTATCATGCTAGTAAAAGTTTTTTTGTATATACACTTTTTTTGTTTGGTTAAATATTATAATGGATTTCAGAACGAGCGCCTAAGATAATCTTGATCTGCTTCCTCTTCCTCTTCTTCCACTTCCTCTTCTTCATCAAGATAAACAATGGCCACTCTTTTCTCACCAGAGACCATATGACTCTGATGTATCATTCTTTGCATTTGAACAGTTTTTTCAAGCTGTGATGTTTCAGTGATGTTCTGGCTCTGGGGCAGGATTTCGTAAGCAAACTGAGAGACGCCAGCAACTTCTTCCTCACCATATCCACTTTCTGCCACCTCTGGGTCATCCATTAATTCAGTACTTGACTGACTATATCTTGGCTGACCTTCAGACTTACTGGAAGTAATCACCACTCCACTATCTTCAGCTTCTTTTCCTTCTGAATGCTTTGTGGCAAATTTGGTTATGTCCATCTGAAAAGTGAATGTCTTCTCTTTTGGACCCAGTTTGATATGCTTGATCGATCTTTCACTCTCAGTAGAATCTCCAGATGGTGAAGAAACAAAAAAATCAGAAGATTCATAAGATTCTGTAGTTGGTCCTTCAGAGATTACAAATTCTGACATAGGTGCTTCTGGGGAGCCAAGTCGAATGTGTCTAATAGGTCTGTTTGTATCTTCCACATATGTTTTGTCTTCTCCACTAATGTGGAAATTTGCAGAGATGGGGCCTCCAAAAACAATATGTTCTTTGCTTGGACTCAGTTTTATGTGGTGGATAGAAGTATTGACATTGGTTTGGTCATTTCTCTCTGTGATGTCGCCATGATCTTCCGAAGTATGTTGTTCAGAAACATAACCTTGATACTTAACTTGTTTTGACAGATGAATTTTCTGAGTAGCGGAACTATGTTCGATTGGTTTTATGTCATCTTTTGAAGTATCAGTTTCTAGTCTGCTAGGTCTGCTGAAGTCATCAGTTGTGGGAATTCTGCCCTCAAACATAACTTGTGTACTGAGAGATTCACTTGGGTTCACCTTAAAATGTGATGTTGCCTTACTGGATCCTGCAGTAAACTCAGTGCTATGACTTGTAGTTTCCTGACTACCAACTTGAAAGCTCTCAAAGAATGAGCTTTTAGTTGCCCGACTAACACGTTCTACATATTTTTCTTGAGCTGCTAGTTCTCCTGCAGCTCCTACGCCAAAAGTTTTGAATAGAGGTCCCTGAAATATGATCTGCTCTGTGGGAACATTTTCAGTTGGACTTATTTTTATATGTTTTATAGATCTGTTCTGTTCGGATGTTTCTTCTGTGTTTTTCACAATATCCAGTTTAAGGTTTTCAGAGATAGGGCCCTCAAAGATGATTTGTTTGTTGTACAATGGTTCCTTGGATGCAAGCTTAATATGATGCTCAGATCTGTTTGTTTCTGTTGGGGAAGGGGAGGCAGCTGAACTCTGAGAACTTGCAGGCTCCACTTGAAATATCTGCTCAAGGTCATCCAACTCTATACGTTTTATGAATCTGCTAGCATCAGTGGAGCTTTGCCCATAGGAGACTTCCTGTGTAGGACTAAAATGGACACTTGCAGTTGTTGGGCTTTTCAGAACATTTTCTTCAAATATGTAACGCTGTTCTCTATTATTCATTCCCAGTGTAACAAAATTGTACGAGTCTTCACTTCTATTCATTTTGTTTCCAGCAGTGCTCTCTTCTTTTTGCGGTACATCTTCAGAGGACATTGTCTGAGATTTGTGAATAGTCCTCTCTTCGCTTTCAATGATTTTATTTAAATCAAGATCATTTACATCATCTGCGTCTAAGGTTTTTGATAAGTTTATTTCTGCCACAATGGTCACAAGGCCACTTTTATCTGCTTGGTCAAGCTTTTTAATATCCACCGCCAAGCTGCTGGTTTGTGTTTGCTCTTCCCCAGCAAGTGTTGACAGCTCTTCAACTAGCTCCTTAGGAAGGCTTCCTTGCAAACATTCTAGCGTCCCTTTTAATTTTTCATGGGAATCTTTGAGGTCTTTTGAAAGAAAGTCAATTAATGATAACTGCATTTCAGGAGAAGCTTTAATTGTTTTCTCGATTACAACAGTTTCAACAGGGGACTCTCCTCCATGTTCCTCAGTGTCAAAACTTCTGCTGCTGTACATTGAGGACCCATAGCTGTCTGCTTTCTCAATACCAATAGTTTTTACATGTAATTGTCTGTCTTCTTTTGTCATGTCAGAGCTATCACCACTATCCACTGATGACCCATAGGTGGCTGCTTTCGCAATCCAGATAGCCTCAACAGGTGCGTCTTCATTTTGTTGTTGTGTTTGCAGTTCATTATCTCTATCCACTGAGGACTCATAGGTGTTTGCTTTCTCAATCACAACAGTTTTCACATGAGATGTTTCCTTTTGTTCTTCTTCGCCTAGTGTATCACTGTAATCCACTGTGGTTCTGTAGTTTGTGGAGCTTTGTTCAGTTATCGCAGCTTGTTTTAACATCTCACTCAAACTTTTACGACCTTGGGAGCCCTGTAAGAATTCATCCTGCCAAGAATATGTACCATGGGACTCTTCCTCTGTGTAAATTTTTCCTCGTATGGTCTCCTCTTCCTCTTCCTGTACATATGGATTATCATCTGGAATGGAAACAAAGTAATCAATTTCTTCATCAACGTGCTCACCCTCTATTAGTTCCTCAACTCGAGCTGGACTTTCACTGGGTTGAATGTTATCTTGTGTTTGATCCGATCTTGCAGAAGCAGGCATTTCTTCAGGATTTACTGATTCTTCTTTATAATAGCTATCCTCTGCTTCTTCTACATGGAATGGTATAGAGTACTCCCCTTTTTCATATGCAAATGTGCCAATGGATTCTTCAACTATCTCCACATTAACAGATTTTCCTGGAGACCCCTTTAGTCCAGTGTGAATGACATTTCCAATCCATTCTTCTGCTTCTGCTCCTGTAATATCTTCTTGTGTTTGATCTGTTCTTATAGAAGCAGGCATTTCTTCAGTATTTACCGATTCTTCTTCATTATAGTTATCCTTTGTTTCTTCTACATGGAATGGTGGAGAATACTCTCCTTTTTCATAAGCAAATGTGCCAATGGATTCCTGAATTATCTCAACATTAACGGATTTTCCTGGAGATCCCTTTAGTCCAGTGTGAACAACGTTTCCTATCCATTCTTCTGCTTCTGCTCCTGTTATATCTTCCAATATTGTTTTCTTGAATTTCCTGCTGTGAATTTCTTCAACTGGGATATTAGCTGTCTCTGTCTTCTGAGATGATGAAATGGATGCTGTGTTCCACAAATCGGTTAGGTCTGGTTCATCAAACAAATCCAGCTCTTCTTCTACTTTAGACTCTACCAATATTTCTGTTTTCATGGATCCATCACTGCACTTTTGTTTTCGTTCTAAATAGGTAACATTGGTATCATCCAAGTCAGAAGGATGACCTAATTGTTTAAGTATATCGGTGACTAAGACTTTGTTTTCAAAGGTCTCTGATGAAATACTTGAAGATTCTTCTGCTCTGCTAAACTCATCGTTTTCAAAGCTTGCATGCAATTTGTTCTTTTCATCAATTCCAACTCTTTCTTTTTCACCGATAAAAATTCTATTTACATTTTCTGAAACTCTGCTTTGCACTGAATTCTCAACATTTTCTTTGTATGAACCAGTTTCTTTTCTGTTACCTTCAAGTTGTATTGGTATTTCCATGACTACTTGCTTATCTTTTGGCTTTTCTCCAGGAACAAAGGTTTTTATAAACTTGCTGCCCCGATTGTTTTCTTCCAATAAGGTATTAGCCTCATTCTTTTCAAATACAGAAGACTGTCCTAACTGTTTAAGATAATCGTCAACCAAAATCTTTTCCTCTCTGTGTTCTAGGTTAGTTTTGCCAGATTCCCCAATTTTCCTTTGAGAAGTAGTATCTTGATTCACATAGGTTTGACTAACGTTTCTTGCTATGTTTTCTTCAACGTCTTCCTGTTTTCTTTCCTCAAATTTTATTGGTATTTCATATAAAATTGGCTGATCAGCTGCCTTATCACCAAGGACATATGTTTTCTTCACCTGGGTGGTTTCATTTACATCCACCGTTGAACCTCCTGCCACATTCGTGTTACCTATCGCAACATTCTCCTGCTCTTCTTTTCTTTTTTTAGCTAGTTCTCTTTTTTTTCTCTCCTTTTTCACAGGCAGCTCTTGTGTTTTAGGCTCTTGAATTGTCTCTTTCTGCACTGTTTCTGTTACACTTACTGTTTCATCATAATTCTTTCTATTCTCGTTTGCGCCCATGTTTTCCTTGCCCGCCACAACATGCTTTGTTTCTCTTACAGATTGCAATTCTAATTTCCTGTCTTTAACAACTTCTGTTGCAAATACTTTTTGAGAATCAGTTTCTTGTTGCTTGTTTTCTACCTTAATGTCAACCTGACCTATGCTAGCCTCTTTGGAACGAGATCTTGGGCGAGCTACTGGCTTCTGATCTGTAATTTGCTCTTGTTGGCTTGTTTGACTAATTATTGTTGATTGCGTGGATGAATATGGCGCCATGGTTATTGGTTGTACTGTCTGATACAGCACAGTTGGTGTGGCTTCTGACTTACGTGAAGAGTCATATCTTGGGGACAAGCTTGTGTCCCACCTGCCATGTCTTTGTTGAGATGTAGTTTCATAAATACGTGAGCCAAAGGAACTGCTCGTGTTTCCTAAATTTGTATATCTTGGTGAAATCTGTGTTTGTGGTGTAGTCCGAGTCTGGAATCTGCCTGAATCAGCTGTCTGAACTTTCCATTGTGTCCTGCCTTGGCTTTTAGTACTTGGATATTGAAATGTCTCTCGTCCTATGTTAGAAAATCGTGTGGTCTCCTCCAATGTTGATGTCACATACCCTAGACAAAACAAAGTATTGTTAGTATATGTCTAGATTTATTTTATTTTTTACATCCTTTGGTATGAAACAGTAGAAATAAAGACACTAAGGGGTTGATTTACTAAAACTGGAGAGTGCAAAATCTGTTGCAGCTCTGCATAGAAACCAATCAGCTTCCTGTTTTCTTTTTTTGTCAAAGCTTAATTGAACAAACTGAAGTTAGAAGCTGATTGGCTACCATGCACAGCTGCACCAGATTTTGCACTCTTCAGTTTTAGTAAATCAACCCTAAGGATTTTTTTCTTCATTTACCTGTTTTGTTGTATGTTCTAATAAAAAGAAAAAAGAAAAACTGAGCTTATTAATAAAATGTACCCAATAATACACCAATTACTCAAGCAGAAACTCTCCTGTGAGATATAAACACAGTACCATAATATTCAAAAGCATCCACAATGTAGTTGGCACCCACATATAACAAACAGTAAGTGACATCCAAATGAAATAAGTGGTATCTAGTGTAATTTTTGTCCACTAGATGCCACTCTAACTATACGTAGTGTCGTGACTCCATATGACCAATTGTGACACTTCCTGTTGTCCAGTTTGTCCTTTAGTACACATTGGGGTTTTTGTGGGCACCACAGCAGTGTTTGCTCATACTAGTTTCTAAACATATTAGCTAGTAACTTTTTAGGTTCGGTTTTCTACCACATTGATTATTTAACTTATTTGTTTTTACATGGCCCTATTCTGGATATAGATCGAGGTCTGGTTTCTTGTCCAGTGATATGATTGGTGGCCTGAGACTCATCTAGCACTACCCAGGAAGGAGCCGCTTAAGTATAATTGGTTCTGCACTCTGCCTCTCAACCCCAAGAACAGCCTCAGCCCCTCTGGCACACCAGGCAATAGTGTAAGTGCAAGAACCAACGAAAACACACGTTATGACAAAACACAGAAATGTCTTTACTATAAAGGTTTCTGTGGAAAAGTAACAGACAGTAACAGTATATTCTTAAATTAATTAGCCGAAGAACAATACCTGAGATCAAGAGCAATATAACTCAATGTATTATATCAGGCTGTTTTCAGGGGATTTCAAAATGGCAAACAACCCCAAATAATTCCAAGGGCAGAGGCAAACACTTCAATAACAGCAAATCACAAGATGGCAACTTTATACTGGATTGATTACCGCTACTTAAATTGGCTCTATGAGTCCAGGCAGGAGGAGAGCAGAAGAATGACTCTCTCTTATGTCAGACTTCTCTCTTCTGTCCCCTGACACCACAGACCCAACTACAAACATTGTACCTAGCTCAGTGTTCAGTGGCGTAACTTCCAGGTCAGACTATCCCAAACATACACTTCATATACAGAGCCCTGAGTATGTGTGTGCATGTCCATATCGCACCAGTAACTTCAGTCCCTTGGAAGAAAGATGAGGTTGTGTATCTTCGGCTAGCCACTTTAGTTGGTGCACTTAGAACTCCTGTTTGGCAAAGTGTAGCTGTGGTATGTGAACATTGCAAAAGTCTGGAATCGAATAGCCAAACCCATTGAAGTCTATGGGATCCGAATGTGAAAAATGTAATCAAAAGTGCCCATTTTGAGGGCTTATATGCAAGTAATTGGCCATATAATGGTTATGGGGTCCGGGTACTGCCCTGGGCGACATGTATCAATGAAAAAAAAGTTTTAAAATACGTCATATTTAAATGAGCAGTGATTTATTGATGCTTAAAGTGAAAGTATAAAAATGAAAAATTCCTTTCAATATAGTGCCTGGGGGGTCTCCTTAGGGCACCTATAAAGTGGCACATCTGTACTGTGTATATAAGCTGCTGCAGCAATAATTGCATTTATAAAGGCCACAAAATGAAATTTTCCCTGCAAGCTTTCTTTATTTTGTAAGCAATGACTTGGGGAGCCAGTCTGTATGATGAGACCACAATGTAGTGCATTGGGAACAAGATTAGCCATTTTTGGGATAAATTCTGGTGTTTCTACCATAGACTTTGGATTTCTACTTCTGTTATGGGATTGTTCTTTGGGTGTCGATGGCACCTTCACACTGTGACTGCATTGAGGTACTCCTGATGAAAGCAAGAATTGGCCATGCTGTCAAAAATTCTAATGATATACTCCTGTCAAACAGGTGCAAAAAAATAGTTCTTTGGGTGTTGGTGGTGCCTTCACACCGCAACCCTATAGAGGTACTCCTGATGAAAGCAAGAATTGGCCTTGCTGTAAAAAATTGTAGTGATATGTACCTGTCAAACAGGTGCAGAAAAAAAGTGGTCTTTGGGTGTTAATTGTGCCCATTTACCCTACACCAAAAACATTCTTCCACATGAAATCAGCACCCATAACACTAGGCAGCCTAGAAGTCCTGCAGTGATTACACATCCCAACACTTAATCGCCAACATCAGTATCAGGGGCTTCATAGCTGCTGGTAATCCAGGACTGATTCATTTTTATAAAAGTCAGATGGTCCACGGAGTCTGTGGACAGACGCATTCTATGATAAGCAACAAAATCTCCAGTAGCACTGAATGCCCTTTCAGAAAGCACGCAACCCAGCAGCTCAATAGCATACTGGGCGAATTCTGGCCAGTGGTCTATTCTCAACTGGAAAGCTCTCCATCTCTGTTTTCACCCCTAGATAATGGTCAAACATGTGATGCAGACGCTGCCGATGGGATGTGGAAGCTGACAGTCCTGGGCAGTGGGGACTAAAAAAATTCAGCCTCAAAACTATGTTTTCCCTGACACTATAACCTACCAGAGTCAGGAAAAGCGTTCGATATTGGAAGCATCATCTGGATGGTCTTCACCTATGGCTTTGAGAACATCTTTAGATGGCATCAAAAGGCCCTGACTAGGTGTGTAGCAACAAGTGTTTTTGACCTTCCATTATAGGAGGATGTGAGCTGGTAAGCAAGCATTTTGTCCGAATAGGTGGTGGTGCTCCAGACGAGATCACACTCTGGCTGACGGATGGTGGAGTTGTTGCAGATACACTGACAATAATTCCATATTAATTTTCTCACCTTTTTGGAATTATTTCACTTTTTTGCACTATATTTAATTTGGATGTCACTTAGGCCGCGTACACACGGGCGGATTGTCTGTCCAACTTAGTCCGCTGAACAGTGTTTCAGCGGACAATCCGCTCGTGTGTGGGCTTCAGCGGACTTTTTCAGAGGACAGTCTGACGAACAAAGTCTTACGGAATTTCCGTAAGACAGTCCGTTCAAACTTGGTTTTGTCCGTCCAAACTTGGTTTCAGCGGACAGTCCGCTCGTATGTAGGCAAGTTGGACGGACTAAGTATGGCGCATGCTCAGAAAGGGTTTACACGGCCGAAGGTTGCATTGCAGTGTATAGGACGTCGTTTTTCTAGTCCCGTCGTACGTGCTGTACACGTCATCACGCACGCTTTCAGCGGACTGTCTGCTCATCGTGTGTGGTCAAGTCCGTTCATGCAAATTTTGAACGGACTGTCTGTCGGATTGTCTGCCGAACTTAGTTGGGCAGACAATCCGCCCGTGAGTACGCAGCCTTACTGTTTATTATTTTACGTTCTATTCTCTGTTTAAAGTTTTGAAAGTTGTGCTCTGAGATTTGGGGTAAACATCTAAAAAAATACCAAAAATATGTACTTTGGTTTTAAGTTGTAGATAACAATTCACCATATAAGGAAAACTGTATTATACAAAGTAATTCAAGTAATTTTAAAGGATAGGAACCGTGGTTGTTTTAAGAAAATATTTGTTTTATTAAAGGAAGATGGCCAGAAGTATTCCATATTTGGAGCTTTTCACAATTTTTTCGGTATAATAGTCTTTATAAAATATCAGCAGGTGTATTTTTTTAGGTTTCTAAGCTTTTTAAAGACAATCGCAAACTAATAATATGTCACAGGTCATGACCTAATTGTATTTATATTGCTGTGCTATTTACTAATGAGAAATTCATGTATAACAAAACTAAAAATGTAACATACAACGAAAAAAAGAATGTGTTAGAACTCGTTCACACTAATGTATTTTTCATTTGCTTTTTTTTTTTAAATTGGTCCTATACATAAATATTAACTTGCAACTTTGTTAACGGTCCTGCTGGCCGATGAATAAAGAGTAATAGAAAAGCTGCAATTCGGAGAAAACACCATTCCTGGTTCTGGCTAGTGCTATCTACATGTCTGGATTTAGGATGATTGGAAACACTGGGGTAATTAACAAAGACTGGTGCACGCCAAAAAATGCACAATTTTCTGTAAGTATGCTTAAAGTGACACTAAATAAATATCCCTATTCTCTAAAAATAATTATGGCGTGCGTGGTACAATCTATAGGAGATTTCTCTCACTTCCTCGTGAATGGCAGGTAAACTCAGAAAAATAGATTAAGAGGGACCGCCATAGTGTAGTATTTAAAGCATAGAAGTTTTATTAAACAGGTTTAAAAACTACTCACAAACGAAGCTGATAAAAGCACATCTGACAGACAGCATTAAAGTAAGACCGGATATGGACGTCACTTCCGGGTTCCTACGCGTTACGTCTTGGAGACTTCAACTGAAGTCCCAGTTGAAGTCTCCAAGACGTAACGCGTAGGAACCCGGAAGTGACGTCCATATCCGGTCTTACTTTAATGCTGTCTGTCAGATGTGCTTTTATCAGCTTCGTTTGTGAGTAGTTTTTAAACCTGTTTAATAAAACTTCTATGCTTTAAATACTACACTATGGCGGTCCCTCTTAATCTATTTTTCTGAGTTTACCTGCCATTCACGAGGAAGTGAGAGAAGTCTCCCATAGATTGTGTTACACAGCCGTTTTTTGCAATCATCCTGGTGTTCATCATCTATACTGCTGTTCACTCACAGCAGTGAGGTAATTGCATAATATTTGCTTTTTTGCACGGATCATCACGGATGGATTAATTGCCCAGCACGCTGCACGTTTTACTTAGTGTATTCACCGGATTGCATGATCTGACTGTGTATGGGACATTTACCTTCAATCACGCTGGCCACTTGAATTGAATATTTTATATTTTTTCTTTCTTTACCTGTTTGTGCTCCATTTTACACACTTTTTGATAAGTAACATTCACTTTTTAAATTTTTTGGTTTGTATGACAAACTTGCGTGTTTTTTTGCACATACAGTCACTTTATGGTCTTTGCACCAGTTATCACTTTAACGTATATCCAGTTATAACTTATATCCAGAATCTGTCTTTGCTTCACTATATACATTTTGTAATTAAGTTTACACACTTCATATATGTATTTTGGTCTATATGACAAATCTGCGTTTGTTTGCACATAGAGTCACCTTATGGTTTTATGCACTAGTTATTACTGTTATATATGCACAGAAGCATCACTTGATTAATTTATGCACAGTTGCACTTTATTTGATAATCGCATACCTGTGGCCTATTGCGATCACTGTATGGTTGGAAATCAGCGCATCACATCCTTTATTTCAATTTCTTAGTGGTGAGAGACAACTCATTTAGTGATTGCAGCTTTTTTCCATTAGTTACTTTTCTATTTCCCATAGAGCGCAGAAGTTTCCAAATATATACAGTGCGTGGTACAAGGTACAAAGTGTCTTTTTGTATTTTTAGGAAGGAGCACTATATAACAAATAAGGAGGTTGGTTATGGGTGGCAGAAGGGGGGGGGGGGTATAAGTTAGGATCAGTGACAATAGATGGTATTCAGGGGGAAGAAGTAGGATTGTTAACAGGCATGTTCACCCCCCTATAAAGGTAGGGGATCTTGGTCAAGCCACACAGGGATATAGCAAGAAGGTATAGAGAAATGTCTCCATTTTATCATTAGGCTTATCTTCTATCTTTTCATGCAGGAAGACAGAGTTTATCCTGGATTTTGTTTCATTCAGAGAGAGGGTGGGCATTTTCCGGCCTTGACGATTTTCTGTTTTTGCCGCAGAAAGGACATGTAAAAATAGTTGAAAGCTACGTTTGGTAATACCAGAAGGTTTGAAAATCAAGAAGCATGCTGGGCTATAAAAAGGTACTGGGGCATCTGAAAGTTCAGAGATCACCCAAAATTGGTGTATTACAGAACAGGTCAACCACATGTGAAAAAAAGTTTCCACCTTTACCGTATCTCTGGAAGCACTGGGTTGGGCATCCTGTAACACAGTAAATGATTCTGGAGGGAACTAGATACCATCTTGTTAAGATCGTGTAATTAGTATTGATGGTTAATACATTGGTTGAAGAGGATTTAGTTGTTTCCCAAATTTGGGACCAATCATGTGCGTCCTACTCTGATGCTGACCATTTTTGTGTGTACACAGGAGGGTGTTGGGTGGAAGAGGACAAGAGTAAAGAATAGATAAGTGAGATTGGCACATGGGGCAAGTGTTACATTTGGATTCAAAAGAAGTAAGCATCCTAGGTCCTTCTGGAAAATCAATATTAGAATGTAAGAAATTGTATTTGTAGGCAACAAAAACAATCTTGATGTGACAACTCTTTCTCTTGTGTTAAAAGTGTACAGCATTTGACCCCATCTTTGGTGACCAGGTACCTCACATTTGTGACATCCCCATAATCTATTCTTTAACCACTTACGGACCGCCCGCAGTAAAATTTTACAGGCAAGTAACTGTACACCGCTCCCTTCTTCCGGGTTCCAGTATACTGTATATGCCATAGTTTGTAGACGCTAAAGGTTCGCACAAACCAATCAATATACACTTTTTGGGATTTTTTTTTAACCAAAGACACGCAGCAGAATACATTTTGGCCTAAATTTATAAAGAAATTCGATTTTTTAAATTTGTTTTTTATTGGGTATGTTTTATAGCAGAAAGTAAAATATATTGTTTTTTTCCCCACCATTTTCAGTCTTTTTTTTTGGGTTTTTAAAATAAAAAATAAAAACCCCAGTGGCTATCAAATTCCACCAAAATAAATCTTCTGGAGCTCAAGTGGTTAAAGACCTAAGGGAAATTAAGGATTATACGTAAAGGTCATGAGAGGCTTGTGAGGGGATTGGAGATTAGCAAAATATTTGATCGCTTCCTAGAATTTTAAAGTAAGTTTCGTGATGGGATTAGTGAGATGGCGTCTGTCGGAAGGGTGGAACCAAACCTTGATAGGGTCACAGTGCTTCTAAGGCCACCCAGATAGGTGTTTCAAATTTGGCATGAAATATAGGTATTTGGGTCCTGTAGTATATTTTTAATTAATGCAGTTTTCTGCCTCCGTTTACATTTTTTTTAAAACAGAGTCTAGTTGTCAATTTAAACATAACTTCCTGCCACAAATTAATAAAAAATAATAAAAGTGGTGCACGACAATTTGTTAATTTGTTGCTTGGTAGTGGTTCTGCGCCAGATTCAAGCATGCTTACTCCGCACGTGCCAAAATTTTGGCACAAAGCCAAATTTATGTTTACACCCTTCTAGCAATAGTAATTGTTTTAGAACTGTTTTTAAGTTAGAACATTGACGCAAGTTAATTATTTTGAAGCACGCGACCTGACATTTATAGAAACTGTTGCAAACACTTTTAATGTGATTTGGAGTAGGTGGTGTGACACCAGATATAACTTGACTCTACTATTGTTAAAAAATAGAAAACTACCACATCTTTTCCACACCCCTTTCGCACATCACTTCCACACAATATTTTTCATTATCATTACAATTTTGTAGATTCATTACATTCACCCAAAAAAATTTACAACTATCTTTTAGTTGACCAACATTTCCCTATTATTCCTCTTCACACCCAGGCATTTTTTCACTATATCCGCTGCTGCTCAAACATGCCGCCTCAGCTCCCGGGTGGGTGATTTGTGCCTCCGACTCACCATGGGCCAGTTGCCGTTTGCTGCGTTGCTGCCGGGGATGGTAGATATGCTTGGTTATTTTCCTTTAAAAGCACTTTTTGTACTGTATCTATTCCCCTCTATACAGAGTGTGGTTTATTATATCTATACATTTTACAGGAATCTGTTGCATCTGCTCCTGATGAGTGGAGATGCATCCACGAAACGCGTCAAGCTACATTGGATGCTACAGTGATATCTATTACGCCCTGATGTTAATATCTACATTAATTCAGTACATTTACGCCATTATAGACATAGGTACCGGATATGTCGCCCTGAGGCACCTGTAGGCTATGCTGTTGCTCTACATACTATTTATTGTTTATATATGCTTCTTGATTTGATGTGTTTTTACATACACCTTGATGTTCTCATAAATATATATTGTGCCAAATAATTGCACATGTATGTATGTATATATATGAATTTACTCCGTATTATACATCATTATGGATTCAATTAAATTATTATTTTTTACTCTGACCTCCACACTCCAGCCGCTTCATTCAAAGTCCCAACTTCCTTTCTATTTTTTGCCAAATAACGGGATGGATGCGCTAACCCGTGCCTCATTTAAAGTCCCAAACTGTCTATTGTTCATTGTTTGACTCTACTATTGTTAACCCCTTTTGGACAGCCCACCATTGTTATACGTCGGTACTTTGAAGAGGAGTATTGTTGTTATGGCAGCAGCTAGCTGCCATAACCCCGGTATCCTCTTCTTCAGTGATCGGTCCGGTTTCAGATAAAAGTGGTCTCTGAGACGTATACGCTGCAAGATCACTTTTATTGTCGGTGGGAGAGGGGCCCCCCCAGTCCCGCCAAGCTCCGTGCCCTGCACCCTGTCCCGACGAGCTTGCGCGCAGAAGCGAATGTATACACGAGTAGCGCCCGCATATGAAAACGGTGTTCAAACCACACATGTGAGGGAGCGCCGTGATGAGTAGAGCGAGAGCAATAATTCTAGCCCTAGACCTCTGTAACTCAAAACATGCAACCTACAGAATTTTTTAAACGTCGCCAGTGGAGATTTTTAAGGGTAAATGTTTGTCGCCATTCTACAATTTTGAAGTGTGACATGTTGGGTATCAATTTACTCGGTGTAACATTATCTTTTACAATATAAAATAAAATTGGGCTAACTTTACTGTCTTATGTTTAATTCAAAAAAGTGTATTTTTTCCAAAAAAAGTGCGCTTGTAAGACCTCTACGCAAATACGGCGTGACAGAAAGTATTGCAACGACTGCCATTTTATTCTCGAGGGTGTTAGAAAAAAATGTATAATGTTTGGGGTTTCTAAGTGAAAAAACCTGTTTTTAACTTGTAAACAACAAATCTCAGAAAGAGGCTCGGTCCTTAACTGGTTTGGCACACGGGAAAAGCCAATCTAATCATCACCAAGTGACAAACTTTTCAGTTACTACCCTATTACTCTTTTTTATTTTGTTCCAGTAAGGCCCCTTGCAGAAGGGGTGGACTCCGCCAAGTGGATCCACCTGCACGGCGAGGGATCTGTCCGCTGATCCCAGCTGGGTAGGTGAATGACAGGTCCGTGTCTGCTCCGCTATGTAGGGTGGACATAGACACAGCCAGATATTCCCTAAGGGGCGGTCAGATGGAAATGGAGTGCCTGTTAATTTCCATCCAACCCACCGGACAGATGGAGAACCCCATCCATCTGCTTTTAGCAGACCAGATCGGTTTGGATGCCGGTGGGTGTAAGTGGACACACTTACCGCTGACATCCGCCGCACCATAGAGAGCTATGGAGGTTCCGATCTGCCTGAAAAACTGTCAGGCGGACCCAATCAGTCTGTCAATATAAAAGGGGCCTTAGACTGATGTAGCACTGACCCCCGAAGGAGCTGCTGATTTTGTTGGGCTTACCGTTACCTTCTTGACCTTGTGTATGTCTAGAGGTTTCTCGAGGTAGATGGCCCAAAGAATTGTAGAAACTGACACTGGATCCGCTTTTGGGATTTTTATTTGCAAAAAAGAGTAGACAAAACACAGTCTCTCAATGAGGGTTAGAGGGTTTAGGTAGAAAGTTCAGGTACTCTTGGAACTGCTCAACATAGAAAGTCTCTCACTCGCAGGAATCCAGAGAATAGCCACTCACAACTGGATTCTCACAGCTACCGGATAGACCTCCTCTCACTAGGCCTAGCAGCTGATAGAGTGTTCAGATAAAGCAAAGTCTCTGCCTCTGTTGTAGAATGTTTGTGAATAAAGTCTCTGCCACAGACTTGTAGAACACTTGTAAATAAAGTCTCTGCCACAGACTTGTTGTAGAACACTTGTAGATAAATTCTCTGCCACAGACTTGTTGTAGAACACTTGTTGAATAAAGTCTCTGCCACAGACTTGTTGTAGAACACTTGTAGATAAAGTCTATGCCACAGACTTGTTGTAGAACACTTGTAATAACTGAAGGATGTAGACAAATTTAGAGAGCCCTCATACGGTACCAGTATCTTGCAGCCGGTCCGGCGATACCATACGAGTGTAGATTCACTTGGTGTCTTTCAACTAAGCCTCCAGACTCTTTCTGAGAAGCCTGCCTTCAGCGTGGCCTTCTCCCGAAGAGTCCTCCCCTGGTTGCTTCCTCAGTTGCTGGGCCTCTCCTCAGACGAGACAGCACGGGACCACCTTTGAATCCTCCTTCCAGTTACTTTGCCTCGGGCTAGCCAGCCCCGAGACTTTGAATTGGATGGATCCACACCCCAGGCCATGAGAGCCATGGGGGCTGGTCAGGAGGACCAGGACCAAACAGACAGAAAGATCTTCTGGACTGGAACCCAGAAGCATGTGATGTCAGTACCTTAAGTACCCTCTCCCAGAATGCACAGCAGGAAGACACTCCCACTGGGCTGGTTCTGAGAGAAAGTGGCACTCAATGCGCCCAGCACAACTGCATTCTCCGACCTGCCAGTGATGACAGCGCCACCCGTGGCCAAGCAGAACACAGTGCAATCCATCTAGACTGGTACTGAAACCGTAATTTGGTACAATTAAGCCCAAAACCAAACTGTCGTTTTAGGAACTTTAAATAGAGAAAAACACATAGCACGTGCTCTTCAGGAGCCGGCGCTACACTGATAACATAGTTTTATGTCAATAATGTAAGTTAATGTGATGTATACATTTTAGTCGCTGTGATATGAATAAAAAATCAGCATCAAGAATGATTCTCACCGGCAGGCCTGTCTCTGATAGTGTGTTCTGTGATGATTACTGATCCCTTTTTGCTCTCTGCTTCCAGCAATGCCCTGCAAACACAAAGCCAAAGAATACTTCAGTGTAAATAGTAAAGAGGGGATGTCATCGTAAGCAAATGCATGTGTAACAAAGATGATGAAATCAATCATACACTGAAGGTCAGTTTGGAAGTCCGATCTCCTAAGAGGCATGTAGCAAACACTGCATTATATATTTAAACCTTTTATAGCGTATTTATTAAAGTAGAACTAAACTCTCTATCGGCATTAATTATTTTTAATCCTTATACTGCTAGCATTAGTAAATAGATAGGAAGGTATATTATATTTACGTGTTTAAAATTTTTATTTATTTTTTACATTTTTTCAGTTGCTTTCTGATTTCTATGACAAAATGATGTCATACATCCTAGGAGCTACATAGTAGGGGAGGTTGAAAAAAGACACAAGTCCATCAAGTCGTGTGCGATTATATGTCAGTATTACATTGTATAGCCCTGTATGTTGCGATCGTTCGGTTGCTTATCTAAAGCCCCATACACACTTTCAGATTTTCTGCTGAGTTTTTCCTTCAGATTTACCAAAACCATATAATATAAGGTCAAACCTTAGAAGTTTCAACGTGTATACAATCAGGCAGGCCCTTTAACTACATAGCTTTGATAAATCTGAAGACAAAACTCAGCAGAAAATCTGATAGTGTGTATGAGGCTTAATAGTTTTTTGAAACTATCGATGCGCCCCGCTGAGACCACCGCCTGTGAAAGGGAATTCCACATCCTTGCCGCCTAATTGCCTTATTGCCCTAACAGTAAAGAACCCTCTACTCAGTTTAAAGTTAAACCTATTTCTTCTAATTTTAATGAGTGGCCACGTGTTTTATTAAACTCCCTTTCACAAAAAAGTTTTATGTGGGGTGGGGTCACCAGTATGGTATTTGTAAATTGAAATTATATCCCTTCTCAAGCGTCTCTTCTCCACAGAGAATAAGTTCAGTGCTCACAACCCTTCCTCATAACTAATATCCTCCAGACCCTTTATTAGCTTTGTTGCCCTTCTTTGTACTCGCTCCATTTCCAGTATATCCTTCCTGAGGACTGGTGCCCAGAACTGGACAGCATACGCCAGGTGCGGCCGGACCAGAGTCTTGTAGAGCGGGAGAATTATCATTTTATCTCTGGAGTTGATCCCTTTTTAATGCCAATATTCAGTTTGCTTAGTTAGCAACAGCTTGGCATTGCATGCCATTGATGAGCCTATCATCTACTAGGACCCCCAGGTCCTTTTCCATCCTACATTCCCCCAGAGGTTCACCCCCCAGTGAGAAGATTGCATTCATATTTTTGCCACCCAAAAGCCTTATTTTACATTTTTCTACATTGAACCCCATTTACCATGTAGTTGCCCACCCCATTAATTTGTTCAGATCTTCTTGCAAGGTTTCCACATGCTGTGGAGAAGTTATTGCCCTGCTTAGCTTAGTATTGTCTGCAAATACAGAGATTGAACTGAACTCACCCTTGTAGCTGGTTTTCAACCCATGTACTCACCATATGGTCCATGCCAACGGACTGTACTTTGTACAGTAAACGTTTATGGGGAACTGTGTAAAATGCTTTTGCAAAATCCAGATACACCACATCTACAGGCCTTCCTTTATCTAGATGGCAACTCACCTACTCATAGAAGGTTAATAGATTGGTTTGGCAAGAACTATTCTTCATGAATCCATGCTGACTACTTCTAAAGATATTGTTTTCACTACTAAAATCTTTTATATAGTCCCTTATCATCCCCTCCAAGAGCTTGCATACTATTGATGTTAGGCTAACTGGTCTGTAATTCCCAGGGATGTATTTTGGTCCTTTTTTAAATATTGATGCTACATTGGCTTTTCTCCAATCAGCTGGTACCATTCCAGTCAGTAGACTGTCAGTAAAAATTAGGAACAATGGCCTGGCAATTACGTGACTGAGTTCCCTGAGTACCCTCGGGTGCAAGCCAGCTGGTGCTGGTGATTTATTAATGGTAAGTTTCCCAAGTCTATTTCTAATTCTGTCCTCTGTTAGCCATAAGAGTGCTTCCTGTGATGTGTCACAAGGACAAACACTGCAGTTTTGGTTACTGAAGCCCCCGATTCCCTCGTGAAGACTGAGAGGAATACATTCAATACCTTCACCATCTCCCCATCCTTTGTAACCAGATGTCCTTCCTCATTATTAATGGGGTCAATATGGTCTGTCCTCCCTTTTTTACTGTTGATATACTTAGAGAATTTCTTGGGATTTTTTTTGCTTTCCTCCGCTATGTGTCTTTTGTGTTCTACCTTAGCCTCCCTAATTGCTCCCTTACATATCTTGTTGCATTCTTTGTAAAGTCTGAATGCTGATGATGATCTCTCAGCCCTGTATTTTTTGAAGGCCTTTTCCTTTGCTTTTATATGCATTTTTAAATTGGAGTTAAGCTATCCAGGACTTTTGTTCGCTCTTTTAAATGTATTTCCCAATGAGATGCACTGGCTAATACCGTTATTTAATATGCTCTTAAAGCAAACCCATCTCTCTTCCGTGTTCTTTGTTTCTAAGATTTTATCCAAATTTATATCTTATAGCAAGGTTTGTAGTTTAGGGAAGTTGGCTCTTTTGAAATTCAATGTCTTTGTGTTCCCCTTATGTTTCCTATTTGTGTGATTTATACTGAAGCCAATTGACCTGTGATCGCTGTTTCCTAAATTGCCCCATATTTCCACATCCATGGTCAGGTCTGTATTGTTGGTAATCAGTAGATCTAGTAACACCTTGTTTCTAGTTGGTGCATCTACCATCTGACCCATGAAATTGTCCTGCAAGACATTTGGGAACTGGTGAGACTTCAGGGCATTTTTTTTATCTGGAGGAGGGGCTTTTTCAGCTAACCATACCCTCCCGCCTGTGTGAGCTAAGGGCAGATGGATTCCAGGAAGTAAATGCTACATGAATCATCTACCCTTACTTAAAAAGGAAGTAAACCCTGATGGGTTTTACTTCCTCTTTATTTCCCTGCAAAGGTAAAGCATAATGGACTACTATGGATCGCATAGTAGCCCATTATATCTCACTTACCTGAATACAAAGCCTGCAATGTCACCACTGTCTCCACTAGCTGGAAGCATCCATCTTCACCCCTCTTTCTTCTGGGGCCATGGACTCCGTCTCTGTGACTGATCGGAGTCGCGTGACATCACTACCGCATATGATGCCTTTAGAAAGGGCATGATCGTGCCCTTTCTAAAGTGCGTATGCATCGATGACGTTGGCGCACGCGTATATAGTAAATATCTCCTAAACCATGCAGGTTTGTCACACAGAGGTAGCTAAAGGTTCCTGAGAAGTAGGGATAGTGCAGGTACTATGTCTACCTCTCTTCAGGAAGCCTCCCCTTTGGGTGTGAAACAGCCAGGTTGCATTCTGCTCCTCGTTGCAGAAGCTATTGGCATCTTCAAGTCTTCAGACACAGTTCGTAAGTGGCTTGAATAAGTTGTGTTGAACCTTTCTACAATATCATTTTATTGCCTAACTTGGACTTGGACTGTGTGTTTACTGCCTACAACACCATGATGCATGTTGCTTATAAACTGTCAATATCCAGATGGGTAGATTTTGACAATATTGGTGTGGCTCTGCCCCTTCAGCTGATAGCGGGGGGTAACAGCACAACAAAAGTAAGTATACTCTTGTGATCTAGAAGAGAACTATGGCCAAAAATGGTTCTCTTTTAATGAGTCCTGGAGACTGGGTGAGGAATCAACAGAAGCTATAAGCGCTCATGTGTTCATAAGGTCTAGGGAAAATTTGATAATGAAGACAAGTGTGTGTTTGTCTTCTTTGTATAGCTAATGTATATGTTTTGCCCTTCCTTATCTAGCATACAAATTATGGTGTGCAATGTAGAAAGCTGTTCCTCAACCTGGAAGCCGCCAACATCCTATCACAATATATTAAGTGATTTCACAGATGGCCCCAGAAATCTGGCTTCTATTGCTGTTAGTTTGTGCAGCAATAGAAACGTCTAAATATACTATCCAGTGGGACACCCCACATGTAGCAGCTGAAAACACAGGCTCTGTATTAATCTGATGCTCTAAGCCGTGAGAATGTAGCCGACCTAAAATAAAAAGCAAACTCATATCTGACTCCACCCTGACGGATTCGGAAACTGACTCACTACTTCTCCGTTACGGGTGATAATTTTCTTTCAGCATGTTACGTGAAAGTTTAAATGATATCCAACATGACAACCACACCCTGTAGGAAAGCGAGCCGCGGTGTAGAAATGTGACCATGCACAGGTGGTCGTCCAAGTTGAACGGCTTGGTTTACAGGAGCCACTTTGACAACTGTTAAAGGATATAGTGAAAGCTACTAAAGAGGAGCCACTCCAAATAAACAGTAGCAGCCAAGAATGGATACAAAGACAAGAGATGCAGACAGATAAAAAGGAGGAAAAAAGAAAAGCAAGATCCTGTAGCCTGTTATTATTTAATTAATGGTATATGAGTTCTCTACTATACAGCGCTAATCTGTTAATTTAAAAGTGAATAAAGATAAATTAAATACACATTAAACAAGATTGTTCGCATACACTATATTACCTAAAGTATTGGGACACCTGCCTTTACACGCACATGAACTTTAATAGCATCCCAGTCTTAGTCCGTAAGGTTCAATATTGAGTTGGCCCCCCCTTTGCAGCGATAACAGCTTCAACTCTTCTGGGAAGGCTGTCCACAAGGTTTAGGAGTATACTTTTGATAATATAGTGTATATCTGTAAACACCAATAAAATTGGACCGTACCAATAAAAAGTCTCTGAAATGATTCACAATGTTATCCACTGTGCCAAAAAAAAAAACTGTGCTCTTCAAAAAAGTGCTGTTGTGTTCCACCACCCTCTTGATAACATTGGCGTGACAAAACACATTGGGGCATAACTGGAAGTGACATCATTACGCGGAGTACACCCGGAAGTGAAGCAGTTGTACACCCCACTTGCTATGCTTGTATGAAGGAGGAGATGGGATAGCAATGATAGACCACTAATGTTTTTAATTCGGACTTTCGTATCTGCGTGAAGGGAGGACAGAACGAAAACATTCTGTGAGTCCCTCCACTTCACTGCTAACAAATTATTACTAAAAAGTGGCACGCTTGTGTAATAATTGTACGCATGCAAGTGGTACTCCTTTCTGAATAAGGGTGACACCAAGTCCCACACAATCTTACCAGCGCTCCCTACAGTGCCTTGACAAAGTATTCATACCCCTTAAATTTTTCACATTTTGTAATGGTACAAACAAAAATGTAAATTTTTTTTTTTTTTGGGGATTTCATGTGATAGACCAACACAAAGTGGCACATAATTGTGAAGTGGAAGGAAAATTATAAATGGTTTTCAAAATTTTTTATAAGTAAATATCTGAAAAGTGTGGCATGCATTTGTATTCAGCCCCCATTACTCTTTTACCCGGAACTAAAATCTAGTGGAACCAATTACCTTCAGAAGTAACATAATTAGTAAATAAAGTCCACCTTGTGTAATTTATCCTCAGTATAAATACAGCTGTTCTGTGAAGCCCTCAAAGGTTTGTTAGAGAACCTCAGGGAACAAACAGCATCATGAAGGCCAAGGAACACACCAAACAGGTCAAGGATAAGGTTGTGGAGAAGTTTAAGGCAGGGTTAGGTTATAAAAAAATATCCCAAGCTTTGAACATCTCACGGAGCTCTGTTCAATTCATCACCTGAAAATGGAAAGAGTATGACACAACTGCAAACCTACCAAGACATGGCCGTCCACCTAAACTGACAGGCCGGGCAAGGAGAGCATTCATCAGAGAAGCAACCAAGAGGTCCATGGTAACTCTGGAGGAGCTGCAGAGATCCACAGCTCTGGTGGGAGAATCTGTCCACAGGACAACTATTAGTCGTGCTCTCCACAAATCTGCACTTTATGGAAGAGTAGCAAGAAGAAAGCCATTGCTGAAATAAAGCCATATGAAGTCCCATGTGCAGTTTGCGAGAAGCCATGTAGGAGACACAGCAAACATGTGAAAGGAGATGCTCTGGTCAGATGAGACCAAAATTTAACTTTTTGGCCTAAAAGCATAACTCTATGTGTGGCAGAAAACTAAAAATGCACATCACCTTAAACACACCATCCCCATCGTGAAATATGGTAGCGGCAGCATCCTGTTGTGGAAATGCTTTTCTTCAGCAGGGAAGCTGGTCAGAGTTGATGGGAAGATGGATGGAGCCAAATACAGGGCAATCTAAGGCCGCGTACACACGAGCGGACTGTATGGCCTACTTAGTCCGTCATACAATCCGACGGACAGTCCGTCATACTTTCGAATGAACAGACTTGACCACACACGGATGCACAAACAGTCCGTCGAAAGCTTGCACGATGACATGTACAGCACGTACGACGGGACTAGAAATAGGAAGTTTAATACACAGCAATGCACCCTTCCGCCGTGTAAATCCTTTCTGAGCATGCGCCATTCTTAGTCCGTCGAACTAGCCTTCTGACGAGCGGATTGTCCGCTGAAACCAAAGTATGACGGACAGAATTTCGAAAAATCCGAAATACTTAGTACGCCAGACTGCACGCTGAAAAAGTCCGCTGAAGCCCACACACGAGCGGACTGTCCGCTGAAATGTGTTTCGACGGACTAAGTAGGCCATACAGTCCGCCCGTGTGTACGCGGCCTTAGAAGAAAACCTGTTATACCATGTACACATGACCAGACTTTTCAACAGACTGAATTCCGTCTGACTTTCTGACTGACTTTTGACTGGCTTGTCTACACACAATCACACCAAAGTCCGATGGATTTGACCGTGATGACGTACGACCGGACTAGAATAAGGAAGTTCATAGCCAGTAACCAATAGCTGCCCTAGCGTCGGTTTTCGTCCGTCAGACTAGCATATAGACGAATGGATTTGAGTCTGTACTCGAGTCCGTCGGAAAGATTTGAAACATGTTCTAGATCTAAAGTCTGTCTGATTTTTCGACAGCAAAGGTCCACTGAAGTCCACACATGGTCGAATTGTCCAACGGATTCATTCCGTCTGACCTTTGCTGTCGAAAAGTCTGGCCATGTGTACACGCCATTAGAATTTGTAAAATACTTGAGACTGGGGCGGAGGTTCACCTTCCAACAGGACAACGACCCTAAACATACAGCAAAAGCTACAATGGAATGGCTTAAATCAAAGCATATTCATGTGTTACAATGGCCCAGTCAAAGTCCAGACCTAAATCCAATTGAGAATCTGTTGCAAGACTTGAAAATTGCTGTTCACAAAAGCTCTTCATCCAAGGTATTGACTCAGGGGGGCAGAATACAAATGCACACCACACATTTCAGATATTTATTTGTAAAACATTTTGAAAACCATTTATCATTTTCTTTCCACTTCACAATAAAATAAATATACATTTTTGTTTGTAACATGACCAAATGTGGAAAATTTCTAGGGTTATGAATACTTTTTTTAAGGCACTGTATGAAGTCTGGGCAGTTCTCGGGCTCTTATCTCTTGCCTCTTAAACCCTAAAACTATATGTATAGCCTGTTGCCCTGTCACAGAGCTTATACATCTTGACCCCATATCTGGCATGTTTGCTGGGAAGATACTGTTTGATAGACAAGCGGCCAGAAAACTTAATCAGGGACTCATCAACGCAGACAACTTGATTGGGTGTAAATAAGGCTGCAAACTGTTGGTTGAAGGGGCTGAATTTTGTGGAACAGATCATATCCAGGGTCACCCCGAGGACGACAGAGTTCATTATCATTGAAATGCATGAACCACAAGATATGCTCGTATTGTGTCCTGGTCATGGAGGCAGAGAACACGGGCATATGGTGAATTGGGTCAGTGAAACAATATGACCGCAACTCACTTTTTTTAACTATACCCATGAGTAGGGATAGGCCCCGGAAGGTCTTAAATTCGGAAACCATAATAGGTATCCAATCTCTGGCAAGGGCCCAACTGGGGATTAGAGGTGATGAATTGACCAGCATACAAATTGTTTTGGTCCACAACAGATCTATAGAGATCTTCCATGAAAAACAGCGAATTAAAATCAAATGACATAAAATCAACTGTTTCTACTTGAATTCCTGGTTGGCCAGTGAATGGGGGATGTACGGGTGCTGCAGAAGTGGTGGGTCCCCAATTCGGATTGGCAAATGCAGCAGGAAGGGCACTTTGGGATCGACGGGCCTGTCTTTGTCTTCTTGGTGGGTGCAGGACTCTACTTGTGCTAACCACCTCACCAGCTTAAACTGCAGTTATGGGACTCGCAACGTCACCAAGTGTTACTGCAGTGCTGGATGTACGATCAAGGTGTACTAGGCTGCTGGTGCTTGCCAGTTCACCAGGAGGATGAGCGGCACTAGTACTGGTTCTCTGCTCCATACGAGAGCCCTGCGGTTCCTGCACCTCAACAACATCAAAAGAACAGGGTCGATACGCCTGACCTTGGCAGGGACCACTACTCCGTCGTCAGAGCTATCTGTCATGGTGCTGCTGCTGTCTACTGGTTCATATTCTGAGCCAGAATCGGACAGATGGGTGACTTCCTCTTCATTCTCATCTGTCAGGCTCAGAAATGCGTAGGCCTCTTCACTAGTGTACCTTCGATTGGACATTTTGGCCTCTAAATTTACTGGTACTCTAGTGAGACTCACAGGAGAAAAGAGCACCTGACTGTCAGCTACTGATTCAAACGCTACCAAAAAAACTGTTAGCGTTCGCAGGGATCAGGCCTGACTCTGCGAATGCTGCAGTTATGTGTTTTGTAAGTGACAGTGATCGATTGATACTGTACTTGGGTGGGCTGGGCAGGGCTGGGCGGAGGGGCTAAACAAAGGTGCTAGCAGGTATCTGGGCTGATCTCGCTAATGCTGCATTTTTGGGAACCCCAAACGATCGAGGACGCTAATATAGTTCTGATCAGATCAAAGATATCGATCCGTTTAGACACTATACTACTAAGGGAGGTGTATGGTGCGTGTGTGGGTGTTAACACTACTGGCACTAATCTGACACTGCCTGGGGAGACGCAGACCCTAACTGACGCTAAAACCTGACTGATGTCACCCGCCGGGTGATCAGGGGGTTAAACCTTTTATTAGGTAATAATCGGCGGGTGCCCTGACGCTATAAAAAATAACTATCCAGCATCACCCGTGACACTAATATTGTGATCACTGGTGGCGGGGTGATCAAGGGGTTAAACCTTTATTAGGTGGGTCCCTAGACCTATCTGGGGCTACTACTAAATAACCTAAAGCTGATTAGTGTCACAGATGACACCAGTACAGTGATCAAAGAAAAATACGAACACTGCACTGGGTGACACAGTGACAGGGAGTGAATGGGTGAACTGGGGGGCAATCGGGGGGGTGATGGGGGGGTGAAATGTATGCCTATGTGTACTGTGTCAGTGTAGTGTTGGTACAACTTACTCTGAGATGTCTTCTCTCCTCTCTCTGGAACGAGGGGAGATGGCATCACTTCCCCTGCCTGTGTTTACACTTACACAGGCAGGGGAAGGATTATATTCGCCAGAACCTATAACCAGGTCCAGGCCAAAAATCACTGGCCTGGGGACTGATCGGTTCTGAAGCGAATCTGATCGTGGCGGCTGCCGAAAGGTACCGTCGCTTCACCCAGCCGAGCCAACCTGCCACAGTAAAACTGCGGTGGCTGGTCCGGAACTGGTTAAACCAGAGGATTCACCATCTACAGTCAGCCTGGGGCATCCACCTTTTATCTCATCAATGTTGGAGTGCAGTCACAGGTAAGGTATATGGACGACACAGGAAATTTTGCCATAGTGTAAAACCATTTCACTTGATTAAAAACCCAAAAAAATGCAATATATTTACTCACATTTAACAGTGATATTCCTTGCACCAAGGTCATATCACAAATCATAAAACCTTAGTGGTCCATCATTGCTATCCCATCTCCTCCTTCACACAGGCATAGCAAGTTACCACTGTTGATCGTCCCTGGGTGTACAGCGTCTTTGTTTCCGGGTGTACTCTACGCAATGATGTCAATTCTGCTTAAACACCAACGCATTTCGTCACTCTGACATCATCAAGAGGCGGTGGTGGATCACAACATCACAGTTTAATCAGCACCTCTTTGGCGCAGTGAATAACATTGTGAGTCAGCTAAAAAAAAAACTTTTTATTGGCACATAGACACTTTGTTGGTGCTTACAGATATTTAGCAGGTAAAATAAGTATTAAACATGTCACTAATTTTCTAGGTAAATATATTTCTAAAGGTGCTATTGACATGACATTTTTACCACATGTTGTCACGATCATCCTGGCGTCTCGTTTGCGCACGAGAGACTTACCCACAGAAGCTTGTTGTCAAGGACCCGTCGTGCTCCGTTAACGCGCGCTAGAGCGATCGGACGCACTCGCGTCGGCTTGAACGAACGCACGCGTGCACGTGGGGGCACGAACGGGCGCACGTCCACTCGCGCACGCTGACTCGTCGTGCGACCGTTTGGCGCCCTACAGTCTTCTTAAGGCACTTGCTCCCTTCCACTCGTGCTGACCAGTCTACAGCGCGTTTGGAGATCCTGCTATCCTATACCTGTATCTGTTACCTTGGTTCCTGTTACCCGGCTTGACCTTGACCCTGATCCGTTGCTGCCTGCCTACGACCTCCTGCTTGTCTGACTACGCCTCTGCCTCATCCCTCTTGTACCACGTTGACCGCTACCTGCTGACCCGGCCTGTACCCGACTCTGCTGTTTCTACCTACCTGTTGGATATCCTGTGACTGCTGTACCCGCTGACGTCCGTCTGCCAGCCAGTCTACCACTTGTGCCTGCCTACACCAGTCTCTTGTCTTCAGCTTCATCTGCTCGCTGTTGGCTTCCTGCTGCCCATCCGGACCAGCATCTACCTGCCAGGCACTTGTGCCCCCTGAACTTTTGAGCTTCTGTTACCATCTCCAGGGGTTCTTTAGCCAGGGGCTACGAGGGGCCGCTTCCTGCATTCCGGGCTCGCCTACTAGGTACGTGACACATGCCCATAACAACCCATAAAATCCATACATACAAAGACACCAAAACAAATAAGTTCAGAAATTAAGTTCTGTGTATTAAAATGGAATGACACAGGGAAAAAGTATTGAACATGCTAATTGAAATCTATTTAAATACTCGGTACAAAATCCTTTGTTGGTAATGACAGCTTCAAGACACCTCCTGTATGGAGACACTAGTTGCATGCATTGGTTAGGTGTGATTTTGGCCCATTCTTCCACACAACCCGTCTTCACATCTTGAAGGTTCTGTGGGTCTCTTCTATGAACTCTGATCTTTAGTTCTTTCCATAAATTTTCTATTGGATTCAAGACAGGTGATTGGCTGAGCTATTCGAGGAGCTTTATTTTCTTTCTTTGAAACCAATTGAGAGTTTCCTTGGCTTTGTGTTTGGGATCATCGTCTTGCTGAAATGTCCGCCCTCGTTTTCATCTTCATCATCCTGGTAGATTTCAGTAGGTTGTTATCAAGAACATCTTGGTACATTTTTCCATTCATCCTTCCTTCAATATGAAGTTTGTGAGTACCGTATGTTGAAAAACAGCCCCACACCATGATGTTCCCACCTCCAAACTTCACTGTTGCTATGGGGGGTGTTTTTGGGGGGATGTGCCATGTGACCTCCGAACATGGTGTGTATTATGACATCCAAAGGGTTTCACGTTTGGTCTCGTCTAACCAGACTATATTCTCTCAGTATTTCACAGGCGTGTCTTAATGTTTTGCAACAAACTTTAAACAAGCTTCAACTTGCTTTTTCTTCAGCAATGGAGTCTTGCATGGTTAGTGTGTATACAGGCCATGGCGGTTGAGTGCATTATTTTTTGTACCTGGTAATTCCAGGTCTTTCTGAAGCTCTTCACAAGTGGTCCTTGGCTCTTGAGACAACTCTTCTGATAATTCTTTTCACGCTGTCAGCCCCAATGTTTGTGAAGGTCTTGAGAGAGCTCTTTGCTTTTACTCATCATGAGATGTTTCCTGTGTGACGCCTCGGTAATGAGACACCTTTTTATAGGCCATCAGTTGAGACTGAACCAGCTGATATTAATTTGCACTGACAAGGGGCAGAATTGCTTTTTAATTACTGATAGATTTCAGTTGGTGGCTTTTTCCCTGTCTCATTCCATTTTATTACACATAACTTAATTTCTGAACAAATTTGTTGTGGTGTCTTTGTATGTATGGAATGCATGGGTTGATATCGAAATGTGGTAACGATTTCATGTCAATAACACCTTTAGGAATATATTTACCTAGAAAAATGATGATGTGTTCAATACCTATTTTACCCACTGTATATGCACAATCTTGTGGAATGTTTATTAAATTTATCTTTACTCACTTTAAAATGAACAGATTAGGGCTGTATAGTAGACAATGCACATACACATATATAGCTGCTGTATCTGTAGTATGTCAGCTCTGGTGATATTATTGAATTGTTGTGGCTTCATTATATTAATAGGTCAGTTGTGGAGCCTGCCCAACGATTTCCTCCAAACCCCCTAACCACTGCCAAGTGCTATTGTTCTTCAATGGACCAAAAATAAGTCATTATTAAAACAGAGACAAGTATTAATAACAATGTGAGAAATGGAAATTATCATTGGGTTTATCTATCCTCTCATCAAGTACAGTGCACCATGAAGAATAGAAAAGTGTAAAAAAAAATTGCCGTTGCTTGGACACCATTAAAGTTAACCTGTTGCTTTATCCTACATAGACAAATCATAGGTTCACTTTAAAGTGATATTAAAGGCAAGTTTTTTTTTTCTTAAATACTTACCTGCTCTGTGCAGTGGTTTTGCACAGAGCATCCCCGATCCTCCTCTACTTGGGTCCCTCGTCGGCGCTCCTTGCCCCTCCCTCCTGCCAACTGCCCCCAGAACAAACAGATTGCTATGGGGGCACCCGAGAAGGCTCCTCCTCAGCTGCTGCTTTGCATGTCCATTCATACACAGAGCTGTGGCTTGGCCCCACCCCCTCTCTCACGGCGTCTTCCACTGTGCGGCTCCTCCCTCTTCCTCCTAGGCATCCAATAGGATTGCCTTTCCTTTCAGCCAATCGGGGTGACAGGTCTCAAGACCCACATCTTGATTGGCCCGGAGGAGGATCAGTGTGTCGACAGTGAATATTCATTCGCTTTTGTCACACACCTGGGAGGGATCGGGGTGCAGTGCTCTATGCCCCAAGCCCACCCTTTTTTGAAGCCTGGTAGAGCCTCTGGCTCTAATCACATGCTTCAAAAAAACACACCCCCTCCATTGAAACCCATGCATTCGGCATCTGGTATGTAGATTAGGGGTCTGGACACATTGATGGGGGGGGGGGGGGGCGCCCGTGTGCTCCTAATGGATGGTTGTGTGTGAAAATCCCAGTAGACCAGCAGTCTTTGAAATACTCAGACCAGCCCGTCTGGAACCAACGACCATGACACGTTCAAAGTCACTTAAATCCCCTTTCTTTCCCATTCTGATGCTCGGTTTGAACTTTAGCAAGTGACACCTTCACCACATCTAGATGCCTAAATGCATTGAGTTGCTGCCATGTGATTGGCTGATTAGCAATTTGTGTTACCAAGCAATGGAACAGGCAGGGTTTTTTTTTTTCAGGGGGAACTTGGTGGAACTCAGTTCCACCACCTCTGGCTCAGACCCTTTGGTGCCTGCTCACCACAGTCACTTGTAAACACAGAAGTCTGGTTTCTGTGTTTACAAGAGACAGCTCTGCACTCTGTATGTAATGCAATACTGGTATTTAATACCACTTTAAGACCCTCCTAATGTTTTCGGGGGAAATTTGACTGAACACACCCACTATTTTATGTGATTTGGAGGGTGTGTGTAAGGGGAGGGGTTTTGTGGGGACGTGGTTAAGTTGCAGCACATATTGTTTGAGAAAAAAAGCCCTGGGAACAGGTGTACCTAAAAAAGTGGCCGGTTAGCGTATATTATATAGAACCTGTCCATTGGGCAGCACATCACCATTTATCTTAGAAATTTTACCTTAACCAGTTCCCGACCAGCGCACACTGATGTACGACGGCAGAATGGCACGGGCAGGCATATTGGCGTACAGGTACGTCCAATCTTTAATGCCGCCCTGCCATGCTGGTCGGGACCCCCGTGAGTCCGGTCGCGGGTCCCGCGGACTCGATTTCCGCGGGGCGGCTGAACGGAGAAATGCCGTTGTAAACAGCATCTCCCCATTCTGCCTAGCAACAAGTGATACTGATCTCTGCTCCATGTGATTGGAGCAGAGATCAGTGTTCACTAAAAGAAAGCCCAGCCCCCCACAGTTAGTAACACACCCCTAGGAACACTTAACCCCTACACTGCCACCCACTGGTTAACCCCTTCACTGCCAGTGTCATTTACACAGGAATCACTGCATTTGTATAGCAGTGATTGCTGTATAAATGACAATGGTCCCAAAAATGTGTCAAAAATGTCCGATGTGTCTGCCATAATGTCGCAGTCACAATAAAAATTGCTGATCGCCGCTATTACTAGTAAAAAAAAAATATTACTAAAAATGCCATAAAACGATCCCCTATTTTGTAAACGCTATAACTTTTGCGCAAACCAATTAATAATCGCTTATTGCGATTTTTTTTTACCAAAAATATGTAGAAGAATACGTATCGGCCTAAACTGAGTGAAAAATCGTTTTTTTATATATTTTTGGGGGATCTTTATTATAAAAAAAAGTAAAAAATAATGCGTTTTTTTCAAAATTGTCGCTCTATTTTTGTTTATAGTGCAAAAAATAAAAACCGCAGAGGTGATCAAATACCACCAAAAGAAAGCTCTATTTGTAGGAAAAAAAGGACGTCAATTTTGTTTGGGAGCCACGTCGCACGACCGCACAATTGTCAGTTAAAGCGACGCAGTGCCGAGTCACAAAAAGTGGTCTGGTCTTTGGCCAGCAAAATGGTCCGGGGCTGAAGTGGTTAATAAGCCCCATGAATATTTAGGTCAAGTAAAAAAAAAAAAAAAAAAAGGACTGGTAGGCAGGGGCGTTGCTAGGTCTACATAAGATCTGGGGCTAGAGCCCATAGCAGCGTAGTAAAGAAAGTCATACGCTTGGGCGGGCATACACATGTATATACAGTAATATACGTGTGTGTGTACATATATCCCCAGAGAGCCCCCCACTTACATCAGGGTCCCCAGAGAGACCCCCCTTACATCAGGGTCCCCAGAGAGCCCCCCTTACATCAGGGTCCCCAGAGAGCCTCCCCTTGCATCAGGGTCCCCAGAGAGCCTCTCACTTACATCAGGGTTCGCAGAAAGCCCCCTTAAATCTGGGTCCCTAGAGAGCCTTCCCCTTAAAATCAGGGTCCCTAGAGAGCACCCCAATTACATCAGGGTCCTCAGAGAGCCTCCCCTCCCCTTGGGGACCCCTGCAGAGATTCAGGGCTATGAGCCCCAGATTTGGGGCTATAGCCCCAAAAGCCACCCCCTAGCGACGCCACTGCTGGTAGGTACTGAGAGAACTATGGAGGATGTGATCACTGGCCTCCTTTATTAAGCATACCATGTTTATCATTTCCAAAAAAAAATTATGCTTACTTTGCCTGCATCATGAATTCAAATTTAATGAATTCACTCTTACCTCTATTATAAGCTGGATTTATTTTAGGTCTGATATTCAGTTACTGAGAAAAAAAAAAACTCCTCCATCTGTTCTGTCCTGGCTTGGCGGTAGCTGACTGCCAACGACGCTCGCACGCTACGTATTGTAAATAGTGTAGAGTGCCCTCCGCCATACTTTACAGGATATCATAATTCATCACAGTTCTGTGACCATATAAAGACACTGACATGGAAGACCTACATTCTACACAATGTATAACACAAACATCCCCTCACATGAAAAGGTTGTAGTGGGTGAAGACACGTGGGACAATGTTCTTTGTGTTTCAATTAACTCCTCCGCATAGTTTCCTTTCCTTATAGTCATGTTCTCCATCATCATAGCAGAACAGCTCCCGCACACCTCCCAACATTTTGAGATGGGAATGAGGGACACCTACTAGCAAACGTATGTAGACATAGGACACACCCCCTGCCACACCCCCTTAAAGGAGACTTAACTAAAAAAAAGCTTAATTAAATACACAAGGGCTTTTTTTTTTTTTTACCACTAATATTCCTTTATATTGGCTTTTAAAATTAATAAATGCAGCGATTTAGAATTTGGATGAAAGGTTTAGCACTGGGAAACACGTTTTGAAAGACAAACCGTACATTTTATCAGTGGCGGCCCGTCCATAGGGGGTGCCTGGGCGCCGCCCCCCCTCCTATAGTCTCAGAAAAAAAAAACGGACCCTTTAAGACATTAAAAAAAAGTAATTTAAAATAGTGCACTGGGGCGCCGGTCACTGCACTATGGGAAGCGCCACATCGATGCAATCACAAGATTACATCCATGGCGCTTCATTTTGTTTGCGGGTATTTAACCCGCCTTGTGGTGCAATGCAGAAGGCCGACTGGCTTCCGCCCATAAAATCACTGTGCTTCTACAGGCGGGAGCATTGTCGTTCAAACACCTAAAAAAAAAAAGGGCCCTTTAAGACATAAAAAAAAAAAGTAATTTAAAATAGTGCACTGGGGCACCGGTCACAGTGCATTATGGGAAGCGCCACATCAATGCAATCACAAGATTGCATCCATGGCGCTTCATTTCATTTGCGGGTATTTAACCCGCCTTGCGGCGCAATGCAGAACGCCGACTGGCTTCCGCCCATAAAATCACTGTGCTTCTACAGGCGGGAGCATTGTCGTTCAAACACAGGCAGGTCACTTCCGGGTTTCGTGAAGCAGCCGAAAGCCGGAAGTGACATCAGCAGCTCCGTTCCTCAGCCCGAGCGGAGCTGCAGTGAGGTGAGGTGGTCCTGAATGTTCTCTCTCTGCAAGGAAAAAAAGATTTTTATGCCAAATCTATTTAAATGCACCCCGGCCTTTACAAAAAAAGAGTCTGTAGTAGTACTAGTCACACTGTGCAGGAATGTGAGCCATTTTTAAAAGAATATAAAATTGAGAAGAAAAATAACATAATGCTTGCAGTTGCAGGAGGAGATAATGTACATGCCATGCAGTGTTCTTATTCAGCAAAGTGCAAACAAAAGTAAATGGTCTGCTCTGCTGCTTGTTACTCACAGTAATTTGCTGGCAAAGACATTTTTACAAACCTTTTTTGCATTTTAGTGTAAATATGAGATCTGAGGACTTTTTGGCCCCACATCTCATATTTAAGAGGACCTGTCATGCTTTTTTCTATTACAAGGGATGTTTACATTCCTTGTAATAGGAATAAAAGTGACACCATTTATTTTTTTTAAAAACTCAGAAAAAATAAATATAATAAATAAGAATTTTTTTTTTTTTTAAAGCACCCAGTCCAGACGAGCTCGCGTGCAGAAGCGAACGCATACGTGAGTACTGCGCCGTCTCCTGACACTATGAGTGGAAGGAAGTGGAATACAGGGGACGGATTAGGTGGATTATATAAGGGGCGTGTTTTATGAGAAGTGGGAGGGCCCAAAAATGATGGGCGGACTCTGGCGCCCCCCCATCCAAAAACTTCACCAGCCGCCACTGCATTTTATATACATCTATATAGATCAGACCAAAATGAGGGACAGATGAGGAGGAAAGAGGGACAGAAGGACATTGCTCTAAATCAGGGACACTCCCTCCAAATCAGGGACAGTTGGGAGTCATGATGATCGGTGCTCAGGAGGCCTCAGGAAATTGACGTAATAGGAGTTTTTGCCTTGTGTATTGAAAAAGCCAGCTTAACCACTTCAATACTGGGAATTTTCACCCCCTTCCTGCCCAGGCCAATTTTCAGCTTTCAGTGCTGTCGCACTTTGCAATGCGTGGTCATGCAGTACTGTATCCAAATGAAATCTGTATATTTTTTTAGATAGAGCTTACTTTTGGTGGCATTTAATCACCACTGGGTTTTTTGCTAAACAAACAAAAAAAAGGACCAAAAATTGTGAAAAAAGTTTTTTCTTTTCTGTTTAGTAAATAAGTAATTTTACTTCTTCACATATGAGTGCTGATGAGGCTGCACTGGTGGGCACTGATGAGGCTGCACTGATGGGCACTGATGAGGCAGCACTGATGGGCAGTGATGAGACAGCACTGATGGGCAGTGATGAGACAGCACTGATAGGCACTGATGAGGCAGCACTGATGGGCACTGATGAGGCTGCACTGATGGGCACTGATGAGGCAGCACTGATGGGCACGGATGAGGCAGCACTGATTGGCACTGATGAGCCAGCACTGATGGGCACTAATGGGCACTGATGAGACAGCACTGATTGGTACTGATGAGCCAGCACTGATGGGCACTAATGGGCACAGATGAGGCAGAACTGATTGGCACTGATGAGGCAACACTAATGGGCACTAATGAGGCTACACTAATGGGCACAGATGAGGCTGCATTGATGGCCACCAATGAGGCTACACTGATGGGCACAGATGAGGCAGCACTGATGGGCACTGCTGAGGCTGTACTGAATTACACTGATGAGGCTGCCCTGATGGGCACCAATGAGGCTACACTGATCCGCACTGATGAGGCAGAACTGATGGGCACTGCTGAGGCTGTACTGATTTACACCGATGAGGCTGTACTGATGGGCACTGATGAGGTAGCACTAATGGGCACTGATGAGGCAGCAGTGATGAGGCTGCACTGATAGGCACTGATGAGGCAGCAATGATGAACACTGATAAGCTGCACTGATGGGCACTGATAAGTGGCAATGATGAGGCGGCACTGATGGACACGGATAAAGCTGCACTGATGGGCACTGATAACCTGCATTGACACTGATGCGGCTGCCCTGATTATCAGTGTAAACAATATTTTCAGTGTACCCCGTCAGACTTGTGCCAGTTATTGGCTCTTCTTTCTTCACATATAGACAGCATGTGTGGAAAAGCATGCCAATAATGGGAAATTCTGTCTACATGTGACCAGCTGTGACTGTACACAGCTGATTACATGATAAATGGCCGATGTGATTGGTTCTTTACTGTGATCTGCGTTCAGCTGTGTCCAAAGGACACATCATTCACAGACCGCGCCCCAGGGGGCGTGTATGTGGGAAGGCGCCATAGATGTCCTCCTAGAACTGGAGAGCAGAACTGGAGCAATCTTTCGGCTATAGCGTGGGCTGAAAGGGGTTTATTCATTTTTAATATTCAAAGCAAACCCCTCCCATCCATCTATGTCTACATGCTTTATTTTGTTAAGAAATCACATTGAAAACACCTCCCCAGCATTTCTATCTGTGGCCATCTTGAGTAAGGCCATTTACCTGTCACAGCAGCCCTGCTGCCCTAAGGCACAGCCTATGTTTGGCTATGCAGACTAAAAAACTATTCACAATGTATTTTTTTAGTATAAAAAATTAATGTTATACATTTGTGAAAAAAAGCATACATGTTGATCACTCTGAAATTTTCTTCGTATATGCTCTTTACCTGGCCGGTCTTGGCTGTAACTCTATGGGGAGTATTTATAGCAAACTCCCAGAGTTATTCTTTCAGAAAAATCAAATGTTACTAGGCTATTTTCTCTCTAGGTTGGATGTTCTACATTTACAAGAATAGCATGAATCAGGGGAAAATGCCGCATTATGGCCATTAGATGGAGCAGACGATAATACAAAAAAAGTTGACAGGACTTGGATAATCTTCTGGTGGCATTGTGGTTCCCAGAGTGGAAGGTTGTAGTTCCGGTGTCCACCAGCAGGTGTCTCCTAGAAGCCAGCAAATCCCTGTAATCAGTCTCCATCTGATGCTGGCTGCTGGGAGGGTATTTAGTCCCTCCTCTACTATTCCCTTGTGCTTTAGTATTTTGCTCTGCTAGCCAGATATTGCTTGTCATTAATCCTGAGCATGATTCCTGCCTGAGCATGCTCTTGGCTTGTACCTATACCATGTACCCTGTTGTCTTGTACCTGCTCTCCTTGTTCCTGATCCCATTCTTTGTTCTCCCTTCCTGTTCCTTACACCTCCAGTTGATCAGTGTACCTAATTTTGTATATATTGTATATAGATAGTTTGCTAGTTAGGCTTTTTGTTACTTAGTTAGGTTGTTGGTTAGAAGTTTTGTCATTTGGTTATATGGTTCACTTGTATCTTCAGGTTTGCTGTGTATCCTGTTTGCTGGTGTTTGAATGTGTTTTTTTTCACTGTTTACATTTTTCTTAAATCATATATAGTCTGGTCTCTGTTTTCTAACTGTAGCTACGCAGATCTAGCCACCCCTGCTGCTGATTCCTAATTATTTGTTGCATGTGATCATCAGCTCCACCTAGTGGCCATAATGTGGTCTTTTCCTAATTTTACATTATTTTTATGAATTAAGAACATCCGAACTGGAGAAAAAATATCCTAATAACATTGGATTTTGCCAAAATTCCCATGTAATTTAGCAGGACAAATAGCTCTGCTTTTTTTTTATATATCATTACTATAAATACTCCCTATGTATATCCCTATTATATAATAAAAAATAAAAAAAAATTAAAAGGGCATTTGAGAGATGGGTTCAAAATCAAGGCAGCTTGATAGCAATTTTTAAAAATATTTTCCACGGTACAATACCTGTATGCTGCCACTTCAAGGCTGAGTCCGGTCTTTACTTGCATGAGGTCATGATAATCCTTTAGTCGTTCTGTAATGTTCACAGTAATCATTTTCTTTTCATTCTCCAGCTCCTCTATTATGATCTGTAGGGGGAAAAATTTAAATGAACAAAACAATCAGGAGGTGGTGTGCCCATTATAGGGTGACTCCATGTTTATGAACGGATGTCTACATCATATGGTATTTGTGTTATGCTGAACTGGATCAGTCGTATATATACTGTATAATGAAGAATAAATAATATAACCAATATGAAACAATATAATCCTAATTACAATAATTATTTATCGATACTCAGAGATGATGCACACTAAAAAGTGTCTAGATACACAAATAAATATAAATACAAAAATGAGGTGAGTTTTATTAACGTAGACGTCCTCGGGGAATAGCGATTGAATCCTGATTTTCCGAGGATTTCTACGAAACGCGTATGGGGTGAGCCTTTGGGTGCTGAGGTCATCGTGCAGGCACGCTTGATCGAGTGGGGGGCTTTTTAATATAAGCTATATATCGATATCTCTTATGAGTGTCAGGAAGCTCTGTCAGAAGACAAAATAATAGCTGCAGAAGAATCCCTGTTCCCCCGAATGCCTGGAAGAAAAGAAGCGTTAGCACGTGCTAATGCGCAAACGCATATGCGCATGCGCAGAGATGCGTACATACGCACTGTGACAGATAAGGGCGGCAAATGGGCTACTTAAGCTGGATCAGCACTCAGTACTGTCTCGTCTACAGCGTTCTCCGAGTATTTTGTTTCCTGTTGCCTGTATCTGCTCTTGAAGTATTGACCCGGCTTGTTTCTGACCATTCCTGTTTTCCACCTGCAATGACCCCGGCTTGTCCTTTGATCATTCTCCTGCCTCCATATCTGTACTTGATATGTTCATTTTGTGTATGACCCTGATTGTCTGACTTTGCTTAAGTTCCAGCCCCTCCAGAGCTACCAAGTTGGTATCACCTGTCCAGCTACCTTTGGGACCTGCTCTTCAGCTAAGTACCAGCCTGTCCTGCCCACAACGACCCGCTGCCATCTAGAAAAGTACTGGATCAGCAGCCCAACAGCAAGCACTTTTAACCGACACACGTGCGACTCTGCACTCCTGCGATACCTGTATACACTACCAGGGGCCCCTAGTCAGAGGTGCAAGAGAGGCCTTCCTCTGCATAACCAGGCTCTACCCACCAGGTACGTGACAATGAGTATGACTTTATCTAATAAAATATAGATTTTAAGCTGTAATGTACTATTTCTGAGTCCTTTTGTTCTTCTTATGGGAGTCGGTACCTTGACTGGAGCCATTACTGATGAGGGCTGGATGTAATCTTGGGCCATGTAACCAGGGCTGTCTTTAATATTGATTGGACCCTGGGAAAAAAAATTCTTGGGCCCCCCTCCCCCCATGCAATTTCACTCTCCACCTCCTCTGAGACATACAATAAATAGCAGCTAGACTTAAAATCAGTTTACTGTATCAGATCAGGCAGCAATTGCGATTGGTTGCCAGAGGTTACAGTATATCATTACTACTTACTGACTGGTTGCTAGAGGTTACAGCACACATTACGGTTCACTGATTAGTTGCTAGAGGTTACAGCAAATTATTTCTGGTTGTTAATTGGTTGCTAGAGATTACTGTACAGTATTACTGCTCACTGATTGGTTGCTCGAGGTTACAGCACATCATGTGCTCACTGCAGGGGGGCATGATCTACATATGAATGCCGCCTTTATTTACATATCAATACCGCCAGCCACAGCTATTTACTTATGAATGCCGGTTATTTACATGTAAACACAGGGTCTGCAGGTAAGCCATCTGTACACAACAATAAGGCAGAGCTGGGCAGCATTAGTAGCAGCACTTCACACTGAGATATCAGGACACAGCACAGGACTAAAACTCCAAAGGTCAAGGGAATTTAAACCGGCATAGTTGGCAAGTATGAGGCAGCTGCTTTGGGCCCCAAAACAATGACAGGGCCCAGGGCAGCTGCCCCTTTTTCCCTGCCTTAAAGACGGCCCTGCATGTAGCATTTGGATCTACTGCTATAGAGCTGGAAGGTGATGAGCAGGGGATCTGACGGCCTCCATTTGGAAGCTATTTGGCAGTTGACAGGCTATGTCCTGTTTTGAAGCACTAGTGATCTCTGGAATCTGGGGTCAATATCTCCGGTAAGCAGGTGGAGAGTGCTTATGGTGGTGAAGCACTGGTTTTACATTTTAAATTGCTGGCACTCACTGTAGACATGTGCAATTCGTTTAGTTCTAAATTTGTTTTTTAACGAATTTAGACAAATTAATTAATTCCGAATTTCCGAATTTTTCAATTTCCGAAATTTCCGAATTTCAAAATTTGCAAAACTATGAATTTCTGAAACTTCAGAATTTAGAATTTTCAGGTTTCCGTATTTCCGTATTTGCGAATTTCGGATTTTCTGTTTTCTGATTTTCGCATTTCCGAATTTCCGAATTTCGGATTTTCAGATTACAGATTTCCGAATTTCGGATTTTCGGAATTCCGAATTTTCGGAAATTCGAAAATTTGAAAAAAAGAAAGAAAATCTGTTTTATTTTAAATAATAACTAAGTATTAAATTATAGGTATTGGAATTCCCTTTCAAATTTGTCTGTTAGTGAACGTAACGAGTACGAATTTTCCGAAGTTACGAATTATCTGAAATAACGAATGCCACATCTAAACAAATGGAACGTAACAATCTAATAATAATAAAACCTTTTTATTATTATTAATTATTTATTATTAATTATTTATTATTCATTTGTTCCCTTCCATTTGTTTAGATGGAACATTTGTTATTTCAGATAATTCGTAACTTAGGATAAATTCGTACTCGTTAATTTAATACTTAGTTATTAATTTAACTGATTTTCTTTCTTTTTTTCAGATTATCAAATTTTTTAGACTTTCAAATCTTTGAATTCCTAATTTCCAAAAAATTCTGAAATTCGGAGTTCCGAAGATTCGGAAATTCGGAAATCTGAAATTCGGAAATTCAGAAAACCGAAAATTTGGAAATTCGAAAATTCGGAAATTGGGAAATCCAAAAATTCGAAATTCAGAAATTCGGAAATCCGAAATCCGGAACCATGGAAAATCTAAAATTCGTAAATCTGAAAATTCGAAATTCGGAAAATCGAAGATTTCCGAATTTTCTATTTTCCGATTTTCTGAAAAAAATCTAACAAACTAATGAAACGAAAACGCAAATGAACTAATTTCTTGTCAGTGCACATGTCAAGCACTGATAAAGCAGTACAGCCAGCCCTCCTGTACTGGGCTAAGGCCCCATCAGTGCACCTGCTAAGCAGAAGGGCTGGCTGTGCTGTCTTATTGCAGACACCAATCCTCTTCTGCCTCCCCCTGCAGCACTGCCAGCTTCTCCTCCTCTTTCTCCTTCCGGCTGCACTGCAGTGGGAGAAGTTCTACCACATGTGTCCCTTCCATCTGCTGTCCGAGCCCCCCTGTGTACCCCTTTCTCCCGCAGCGCTGTCAGCTTTCCTCTTCTGCTGCTGCCGGCACACAGGGAGATGTTTCAGGATGGGGAGAAGACATGTGCGGTTCGTTTCATTCTGAATCAATTGGACTAATTATTTGTTATTCGGAACTGATTTGTTATTCGAACCGGTTTCAAATTCGAGTCAAATCCTTTTTGAAGTTAAAATCAATTAAAATTTACGAATACTATAAAATAAAATAGAAAATAAAGGAATAGAATACAAAAGAATATAACAGAATAAAATAGAATAGAATATAAAGGAATAGAACAGAAAATAAGGGAATAAAATAGAAAATGAAAGAATAGAGTAAAACAGAATAAAAGAGAATATAAACTAAAATAATAAAATATAAAAGAATAGAATAGAAAAGATTTGTTGCACAAGAAACCATGTGCGTTTGTTGATGCATGGGGGGGGCGTCATTAACCCCTTGACCTCCAGAACATTTACCCTCCCCCCCCCCCTTCATGACTAGGCATTTTTTTTTTGCGATAAGGCACTGTGTTACTTTAAATGACAATAGCGCAGTCATGTGACGTTATACATAAATAAAATTTATGTCATTTTTTCCCACAAATAGAGATTTTTTTTGGTGGTATTTGATCACCTCCGCATTTTTTTATTTTTGGTGCTATGAACAAAAAAAGGCCGACAATTATGAAAAAAAAAAAAAACAAACACATTTTTGTACTTTCTGCTATAAAACTATTTCAAAACATCCAATAAAAAAAATCGCATTTCTGCATCGGTTGTATTCTGCTACATATTTTTGGTTAAAAAAAAAAAATCCCAATAAGTTTATATTGATTGGTTTGCGCAATTATTATTATTATTATTATTATTATTATTATTATTATTATACAGGACTTATATAGCACCATAAGTTTATGCTTTACAATATAAAAGGAGACAATACAGTTAGAATACAATAAAATGCAAGAGGATTGCAATCTAATAGGGTGGGGCAGGTGGTACAAAAGGTTGTAACTATGGGGAATGATCTGATGAGGTGGTAGGAGATTAGTTGGAGACGTGATGAGCTTTCCTGAAGAGATGAGTTTTCAGGGATCGCCTGAAGGTTGCAAGACTAGGGCAATAATAGTAGTGTTTAAAAACTATGGGATAGATTTATGGAATTTTTTTTTCTAGTACTGGCAGCAGAGGTGACTGTAATAAAAAAATAGATACTGAGCCTGGGTTCACACTATAACCAGCTGCGGAATGCACAGGAACGATGTGCATCCCTGTTCCCCGTTCCAGGGATTCTACGCCCGAATTCGGCCCTGAAATGGAGGCAAAGACGCACGCGTATTTTTCTGCAGTGCGCTCCGCAGCCGCCCTGGAGATATGTGAACCGGCTCCATAGGGAGCCAGTCACATTCACCTACTATGCGAATTAGATGCGGGGGAAACGCACATCTAATTTGCATAGGTGTGAATGGGGGCTTACACTTTGTGGGAACCAGTGGACACTAATACAGTGATGATCAGTGCTAAAAAATATGCACTGTCACTGTACTAATGACACTGGCTGGGAAGGGGTTAACATCAGGGGCAATCAAAGGGTTAAATGTGTGCCTAGCCAGTGCTTTACTGTAGTGGGGGAGGTGCTTTTACTTGAGGAAGGCATGGATCCTAGTCCCTGAACGGCGATCTTCCTGTGCACAGAATGATCAGCGGGTGCCCCGGCAGAAATTGGATTCTGCGGGACCCGCTCCTGCTGTGTATAATCACAATGGGAGCAAGCCTCCGGGGGGCGTGCGCTCGCTCTCGACACCCGGCAACGTATATATACGCGATCATGCGCAGCGCGGCTATCCTGTAGCAGTTAAATGTGCTATAAGGCGGTTGGCAACTGGTTAAGAATTAATGGCACCACCTTGCGTCTGCTAAGGAGCATTGCGTTTCTGTGCATGTTCGGGAAAACGTTGTGTGAGTTTTCAAAAGGCATATAGCTGTGAAGCAGACCTTACTTATTACAAATGAACTCTTATGTGACAATATTTCATGGCTGGCTGCCCAGATGATCACTATGCCCGGGACGCCCTGGCACACCGAACACTGAACTCCATACATCTTCATTATGTTCTTCGCCCACAACTGCCCTTTGCTAATGTTATCTTCCAGTGCGTTGTGCTGACATCACCGTAGACACAGTTGCTTGTTGAACATCAACAAACTATTCACTGAACAGCCACTCATCTTTCTAATTATAATCGTCTTACTCAGCTTAGTATCTGTTGCTTGAACCTAAAAACATTATGTTACATGCGTTTAATGCAATATACAAAACGTATTTGTTATCCATCACTTTCGGGTGTATTTATAGAAAAAAAAAAAAAACTGCATAGCCATGCGTCCAGCAAATCTAAACGTACATTCATTCTGTGGGAACTGGACAAGAAAAAAAAAACAAACAAACGTTCTTTAGGCTTTTTTTCTCTTCTGAACAAATGTTCTTTTATTATGGGCAGTAGTAAAATACCGCACTGCGGCCACTAGATGGAGCTGAGGGACATAAGAAGTACATACGTCTTTGTAACAAGAAACACAATGTAACATTTCTAGCCTCTTTTTGAGATTTGTTGTTTACAAGTTAAAAACATTTTTTTTTTTTGCCAGAAAATTACTTAGAACCCCCAAACATTATACATTTTTTTTTTACACCCTAGAGAATAAAATGGTGGTCGTTGCGTTACTTTCTGTAACACCGTATTTGCGCAGCGGTCTTACAAGCACACTTTTTTGGGGAAAAAATACACTTTTTTGAAATAAAAAATAAGACATCAGTAAAGTTTGCGTAATTTTTTTTCATATTGTGAAAGATAATATTAAGCCGAGTAAATTGATACCCAACATGTCATGCTTCAAAATTGCGCCCGCTCGTGGAATGGCGACAAGCGTTTAGCCTTAAAAATCTCCATAGGCGACGTTTAAAAAATTCTACAGGTTGCATGTTTTGAGTCACAGAGGAGGTCTAGGGCTATAATTATAGCTCCCGCTCTACCGATCGCAGCGATACCTCACATGTGTGGTTTGAACAATGTTTTCATATGCGGGTGCTACTCAAGTATGCGGACGCTTCTGCACGCGAGCTCGGCGGGACGAAACGCGTTTAAAAAAGAAATCTTGTTTATTTTACCTTTTATTTTTTATGTTTACTCTGTTCTTTAAAAAAAAAAAAAAAACATGGCGTCCCTTTTATTCCTATTACAAGGAATGTAAAAATGTTACCCTTGTAATAGAAAAAAAGCATGACCTCTTAAATATGAGATCTGGGGTCAAAAAGACCTCTGATCTCATATTTACACTAAAATGCAATAAAAAAATTAAAAAAATGTGTCATTTAACATTTTTTTTTTTAAATGGCCCTTTAAGATCTATGGGTGGAAGTGAAGTTTTGACGTCGCTTCCGTCCTGCAATGGTATGGAGATGGGTGCAGGCCATCTTCCCCTCACTCGTCTCCATACCCAGCAAGGGCCAAGATCCGATCGCCTCCGCCACTGCTGACTGCTCCGGTAAGTGGCGGAGGGGACCGGAGCACTGCGGGAGGGGGGGAGGCCCTCTCCCACCATCGATAAAAGTGTTCTCACAGTGAATCCGCCGCAGAGACCACCATTATCGGAAACCAGACCGCCGACCGAAGAAGAGGATACCGGGGCTATGGCAGCTAGCTGCTGCCGTAACAACAATATTCCTCTTCAAAGTTAGAATGTATATCGATAAAACACGCTGCAATAGCGCCAAACCCGCATCGCGGTGCGCATGTCACCCCAGATTAGCCCCTGAACTATTTTTGGGACGACATGCGTCCCGCGATGCGGGTTGCCGCGATTGCAGCGCGTTTTATCGCGAGACAATCGCGGCAGACCCGCACCGAGTTCCGCGTTTTTGTCATTCGCACATAAGCGCTGTCAATTTCAAAACTCTGTAGTGGGAATGCAGCCTTAGATGTACGGCAGCAGAGGGGCTCTTCTGTGCCAGATGACGTACCTAGCATGTTATCTGACACCTCCGGGTAGGGGGCGCACATGCCTGCCACCGGCAACCTGGCTGTGCTGTGCTTATATAAAGCAGAAGAAGATCAGCCTGTGTCAGCCTATGGATGTCCACCGCCACCTGCCGATTGGTGAGGAGAGAGACGGGGCGGAGCTCTGCTTATGTAAACAAGGCAGAGCCCTATCCTGTCAGCGGGGAAGTGATGGATTTTGATTCCCTGCAAAGCAGGGAATAAAATCCACCACTTCCCTTAGTACAACCCCAACACTGTACACACATAAACACTGGCTAGGCACACAGTTAACCCTTTGATCGCCCCTCATGTTTAACCCCTTCCCGGCCAGTGTCATTAGTACAGTGACAGTGTATATTTTTAGCACTGATCACTGTATTAGTGTTACTGGCTCCTACAAAGCTGTCAAAGTGTTAGAATGTCTGCTGCAATATTGTAGTCCCACTAAAATTCACATTACTAGTATTACATTAAAAAAAAAATTGCATTATATATACACCATAGTTTTTAGACGCTCTAATGTTTACATAAAATCAATATACACTTATTGTGAATTTTTTTTTTTTTTACCAAACAAATGTAGCAGAATACCTTATTGCCTAAAATTGTGAAGAAATTACATTTTTTACATTTAATTGGATATGTTTTATAGCAGAAAGTAAAAAATATTGCCTTTTTTTCTTTTCTAAATTGTCGGTCTATAAACGCAAAAAAACTAAGTGGTGATCAAATACCGCCAAAAGAAAGCTCTATTTGTGGGGGGAGGGCAGGAATTACATTCATTTTATTTGTGTACAGCGTTGCATGATCGCGCAATTACAGGTTTATCGTTTTTTTTGCAAGATTATTGCAAAAAAAAAAAAACGCAGAGGTGATCAAATACCGCCAAAAGAAAGCTCTATTTGTGGGGAAAAAAAATTATAATAATTTTGTTTTGGGTACAGCATTTCATGACCACGCAATTGTTAGAATAACGCATTGCCATATCGCAAACAATGGCCTGTTCATGAATGGGGGGTAAATCTTCCAGAGGTCATTGGTTAACATTTAGCACACTGACCTCTTCAGAATACCTTTCTCCTGGCAGGCAAAATCAATGTTAAAAAAACGCACCTAAAGTGTTTAGTCGCATTTAGGCGTGTCAAGCGTTTGGATGTTCAGTCGTTTCATTGGCCACAATAATTATTCTGGCCATTGAAATGAATGAACACTCAAGCTCTAAAGGTGCTTAGCGTTTAGGCATGTTTACACATGTATAGGCACGTCAGAGTTTTTTGTTTTGCCCAAACACTCCTCTCCTGAATGCGATTTTGATGCGCTGAGATTTCTGCCCCTAAACACTCCTGCCTCTAAACGATTAGAGTCAGGAGAAAAACAAACGCCTGCAAAACGGGCATTTTTTTTTTATCTGCAGTGTGTATGAGGCCTGACAGCAGGGGTGGACTGACCATTGGGCCACTCGGGCACTGCCCGAGGGCCCCATGCCACTAGGGGGCCCCATCAGGGTTGCCAGCCTCAGTAAAACCAGGGACAGTATGTAAAAATGTGTGTTTTTTTTTTACATCTGTCTCTGAAATGTCCCTTACCGACATTCATTTGGTCTAAAAATCCAGAGATTATAGCTGCCCCACCTCTCCAGTACCTTCTCAGCCAATAGAAACATGTCTGTGTATACTAAGTGATTGTATATTGTGTGTGTGTGTGTTTGTGTATACTGTGTGGCCCCATAATGTCTGACTGCCTGGGGGCCCCATAATCTCCTATTGCCCGGGGGCCCCATGAGTTGTCAGTCCGCCCCTGCCTGACAGTATTTGCCAATTTCCTCTAGCGTTCTTTAGAATTTTTATACTGTATCTCTTGTTACAAAGAAGTACAGTTGCACCCATTGCACAACAGCGCCATCTAGTGGCAGTAATGTGGTATTTTCCTATTGCTCATAATAAAAGAATATTCAGAGAAAAAAGCCTAAGAGCCGGTTCACACAGGGGCGACTCAGATCCGACTTCAGGTCGCCCCTAGTCGCCTTAAGTCGCGCTACATGTAAAACTCAATGTAAGTGAATGAAAGCCGTCTAAATGCACACTACTGAAGTCGCTCCGACTTCAGAAAAGGTTCCTGTACTACTTCAATCCGACTTGTAGGAGACCGGTACCCATTGATTTCAATGGAGGTCGCCTCCAAGTTGGAATTCCGTCTATAAAATAGTTTATTGCACAGCTCCGAGGGTCTTCTTCCGTCTTCGGGGGTCTTCTCGCCGGACTCCTCCGCTATCTTCTGCTAGCTCTTTTACTAGCGGAGGAGTTCCCTCTTGAGAGCTGATAATTCTGTCAGAGTCGCCTCCGTATAGACGGAGATCCGACTTGGAGGTGACCTCCATTGAAATCAATGGGTACCGGTCGCCTACAAGTCGGATTGAAGTAGTACAGGAACCTTTTCTGAAGTCGTAGCGACTTCAGTAGTGTGCATTTAGACGGCTTTCATTCACTTACATTGATTTTTACATGTAGCGCGACTTAAGGCGACTAGGGGCGACCTGAAGTGGGATCTGAGTCGCCCCTGTGTGAACCGGCTCTTAAGAACATGTTTTATAAACAGAGTTTGGTAACTCTCTTTTTAAAAAGTAAATATTATTCACTTTTTTTGAAGCATAGGGAGCACTGGTACATTGTGCGTTATTTTTAGTTGACATAAAATCAGTGTGGTATTTTTAGCCACTTTGAATTTGGCACCACTAAAAGTCACATCCTGAGTTTATTTATTACAAATATCTAAATAGCACCCACAATATACACAGCACTTTATCATCACATCAGTCCCTGTACTCAAGGATCTTACAATCTAGGGTCCCTATCTCACATACTAGGGCCAATTAACCTGCCAGCCTGTTTTTGGAAAATAGGAGGAAACCCAATCAAGCACAGAGAGAACATGCAAACTCCATGCAGCTTATGTCTTGACCAGGATATAAACCAGGGACTCCAATGCTGCAAGGTGGAAGATCTAACCATCAAGCAACCGTGCTTGTGGTATGACACAAAATAAATTGACTAATCGCATTTGAAAAATCGTACTTTTAATTTACTACTTCCATGTACCTACCTCCCAGCTGTTGATCCCAAATTTACCCATCTACAGTACCTCGGCCTAACTCCGAACCTGAACACAACCACTAACTCTAAAATCTAACCTAACGTGTATGCCCAGCATAAACAGTTTTCTTAGTTTTGGAGGGGTGTGCCGGAGAGTATGATGTGAAGTGTTGGGTATGCTGGAGGGTATGATGTGGAGTGTTGGGTGTGCTGGAGGGTATGATATGAAGTGTTGGGTGTGCTGGAGGGTATGATGTGAAGTGTTGGGTGTGCTGGAGGGTATGATGTGGAGTGTTGGGTGTGCTGGAGGGTATGATGTGGAGTGTTGGGTGTGCTGGAGGGTATGATGTGGAGTGTTGAGTGTGCTGGAGGGTATGATGTGGAGTGTTGGGTGTGCTGGAGGGTATGATGTGGAGTGTTGGGTGTGCTGGAGGGTATGATGTGAAGTGTTGGGTGTGCTGGAGGGTATGATGTGAAGTGTTGGGTGTGCTGGAGGGTATGATGTGAAGTGTTGGGTGTGCTGGAGGGTATGATGTTGAGTGTTGGGTGTGCTGGAGGTATGAAGTAGAGTGTTAGGTGTGTTGGAGGGTATGTAGTGGAGTGTTGGGTGTACTGGAAGGTATGAAGTAGAGTGTTAGGTGTGTTGGAGGGTATGAAGTAGAGTTAGGGGGGAATGGTAGGTATGAAGTAGAGTGTTAGGTGTGTTGGAGGGTATGAAGTAGAGTGTTAGGTGTGTTGGTGGGTATGAAGTAGAGTGTTAGGTGTGTTGGTGGGTATGAAGTAGAATGTTGGGTGTACGGGAAGGTATGAAGTAGAATGTTAGTTGTGTTGGAGGGTATGAAGTGGAGTGTTATGCTGCTCCTTACATTTGTGGTCATTAAGAAGAATTACCCCCTTACAGATAGCAAAAGACCGATCAATGGTGTCATTGGGAAATTATCTGAGAGGCAGAAATTGCTCATTGCTCAAGGAACCCCTAGCAACCTCTGGAGGAACCCTAGAGTTCCATGGAACCCTAGGTGAGAAACTCTGTGTTAAGGCCCGTGCACGTGATACGAAAATCGGATAGAAAAAAAATCGTACAACGAGCTGTCTTCCGATTTTCGGATCGTTAGTATGGTGCTCAGAAACTAAAGAACGAATAGAAAAGTAGTCAACACATTATGTTGCTTCTGAAGTTGTATTCCGTCGTAAGCGAAAACTAGCTTTCAACAAAAAACGGACATTCGGTCGTACGAAAATCTAAGCGTGTGTACTGAGGCTTTAGATGTTGGCCATGATTGTTAGGAAGAGTCTCAGCAGTGAAACCATGACCATGTAATGATATTATGTATTTATGAACACAAACTCAGATTTCACCAAACTGTTGAAAATGATGTCTCTTCTCACCAGGCATAGAAATCTGGGAATACCGCGACCTTTCCGAGTCATCCAGCCATTTCCTCCCAGAAAGATAAGCATTGCTTTCATTAACACTTGGGATATTTTCGAGGACATTTACTCCCATACTTGATTTCTATTAATACGAATTTACTGGGATAGAAAGACATAGATGGTGATAACAACTCCAGATTTTATTTCCTCTCCATTGCTAGATTGTAAATTCTAAAGAGCAAGGCCCTTCCGATTCCTCCTGTATTGAATTGTATTGTAACTGTACTGTCTGCCCTCATGTTGTAAAGCGCTGCGCAAACTGTTGGCGCTATATAAATCCTTTATAATAATAATTTTAGTTAAAAAGAAGTGTTTTTGCTGAAGTCTGTGCATGACTTTAAGAGATTTCCAATTAATTAGGGGTGTATATATAAAAAAAAACAATCGCAGAGCTATTTGTCCTGGGAAACTGCAAGTACATTCATTCTTTGCAAAATCGAATGTTGCTAGGCTATTTTCTCTCCTGGTCGAATGTTATTTATTAATAAGAATAGGGTGAATCAGGAGAATTTTGCATTATGGCCACTAGGTAGAGCTGTTAACCCTGATGACATTTGCTATGCTTGTCAGCGCTATCTAGTGGCCATAATGTGGTATTTTTCCTGATTCACTCTATTCTTATAAATGAAGGCCATCCAACCTAGAGAGAAAATAGCCTAATATCATTACATTTTACAAATGTACAAGCAGTTTTACATTAGGAAAAGCTCTGTATTTCTACTGTCCTGATGGGAAATGAGGGGATTAATCCCTCCAATGGGTCTTAAGACTGCAGTGAAAATTTGGCAGGGTTTCTGTTCCTGCATATGTACAGTGGTGTGAAAAAGTGTTTGCCCCCTTCCTCATTTCCTGTTCCTTTGCATGTTTGTCACACTTAAGTGTTTCGGAACATCAAACCAATTTAAACAATAGTCAAGGACAACACAAGTAAACACAAAATGCAATTTGTAAATGAAGGTGTTTATTATTAAAGGTGAAAAAAAATCCAAACCATCATGGCCCTGTGTGAAAAAGTGATTGCCCCCTAAACCTAATAACTGGTTGGGCCACCCTTAGCAGCAACAACTGCAACCAAGCGTTTGCGATAACGTGCAATGAGGCTTTTACAGCGTCCTGGAGGAATTTTGGCCCACTCATCTTTGCAGAATTGTCCTAATTCAGTTACATTAGAGGGTTTTCGAGCATGAACGGCCTTTTTAAGGTCATACCACAACATCTCAATAGGATTCAGGTCAGGACTTTGGCTAGGCCACTCCAAAGTCTTCATTTTGTTTTTCTTCAGCCATTCGGTGGTGGACTTGCTGGTGTGTTTAGGATCATTGTCCTGCTGCAGAACCCAAGTTCGTTTCAGCTTGAGTACACGAACAGATGGTCGGACATTCTCCTTCAGGATCTCTTGGTAGACAGCAGAATTCATAGTTCCTTTTATCACGGCAAGTCTTCCAGGTCCTGAAGCAGCAAAACAGCCCCAGACCATCACACTACCACCACCATATTTTACTGTTGGTATAATGTTCTTTTTATGAAATGCAGTGTTCCTTCTACGCCAGATATACTTGGACACACACCTTCCAAAGAGTTCCACTTTTGTCTCATCGGTCCACAGAATGTTGTCCCAAAAGTCTTGGGGATCATCAAGATGTGTTGTGGAGAAATTGAGACGAGCTTTGATGTTCTTTTTGCTCAGCAGTGGTTTTCTCCTTGGAACTCTGCCATGCAGGCCATTTTTGCCCAGTCTTTTCCTGATGGTGGAGGCATGAACGCTGACCTTAACTGAGGCAAGTGAGGCCTGCAGTTCCTTGGACGTTGTTGTGGGGTCTTTTGTGACCTCTTGGATGAGTCATCGCTGCGCTCTTGGGGTAATTTTGGGCGGCCGGCCACTGCTGGGAAGGTTCACCACTGTTCCATGTCTTCGCCATTTGTGGATAATGGCTCTCACTGTGGTTCGCTGGATTCCCAAAGCTTTGGAAATGGCTTTATAACCCTTTCCAGACTGATAGATCTCAATTACTTTCTTTCTGAATTGTTCCTGAATTTCTTTGGGTCTCGGCATGATGTGTAGCTTTTAAGGATCTTCTGGTGGACCTTACTGTGTCAAGCAGCTCCTATTTAAGTGATGCCTTGATTGTGAACAGGTGTGGCAATAATCAGGCCTGGGTGTGGCTAGAGAAATTGAACTCAGGTGTGGACAACCACAGTTATAGTATGTTTTAACAAGGGGGGCAATCACTTTTTCACACAGGGCCATGATGGTTTGGATTTTTTTTCACCTTTAATAATAAACACCTTCATTTACAAATTGCATTTTGTGTTTACTTGTGTTTTCCTTGACTATTGTTTAAATTGGTTTGATGTTCGGAAACACTTAAGTGTGACAAACATGCAAAGGAACAGGAAATGAGGAAGGGGGCAAACACTTTTTCACACCACTGTATATACAGTGAGGGAAAATAATTATTTGATCCCTTGCAGATTTTGAAAGTTTGCCCACTTACAAAGAAATGAGGGGTCTATGATTTTTTTTTATCATAGGTGTATTTCAAACGACAGAGACAGAATATCAACCAAAAATCCAGAAAAAACACATGATACAAATGTTATAAATTGCAGTCCAGTTGAGTAAAATAAGTATTTGATCTGCTACCAACCAACAATAATTTTGGCTCCCACAGACTGGCTACAGTAGGTGCTCATGTAGATTAGTCCTGTCAATGTAAGAAATTGCTCCTAATGACAACTCCTTATGTGTATAGAAGAAACCTGTCCACAGAATCTCTTTCTTCCATTCAAACCTCACCATCATGGGCAAGACAAAAGAGCTGTCATGTGGGACATCAGGGACAAGATTGTAGACCTGCACAAGGCTGGAATGGGCTACAAGACCATCAGCAAGAAGCTTGGACAGAAGAAAACTGTTGGAGAGAATTTTTGGCAAAGAAATACAAAATAACCATCAATAGCCCTCGGTCTGGAGCTCCATGCGGGATTTCGCCTCATGGGGTGAGGATGTTCATGAAAAAAGTGAGGGATCAGTCCAGAACTACACGGGAGGAGCTTGTGAATGATCTCAAGGCAGTTGGGACCACAGTCACCAAATAAACCATTGGCAACACAATACACAACCATAAATTGCATTCCTGCAGCCTCCGCAAGGTCCCCCTCCTCAAGAAGGCACATTTACAGACCCATCTGAGGTTTGCCAATGGACATTTAAATGATTCAGAGAAGGAATGGGAGAAAGTGCTGTGGTCAGATGAGACCAAGTTTGAGCTCTTTGGCATTAACTCGACTCGCCATGTTTGGAGGAAGAAAAATGCTGACTATGACCCTAAGAACACCATCCCTACTGTCAAGCACGGATTTGGAAACATTATGCTTTGGGGCTGTTTCCGTATTAAAGGTACAGACTGACTTTGCCACATTGAGAGGCCAATGTACGGGGCCATGTATTGTAAAATCTTGGATGAGAACCTTCTTCCCTCAGCCTGAACACTGATGATGGGTCGTGGATGGGTCTTCCAGCATGACAATGACCCAAAACATACCGCCAAGGCAACAAAGGAGTGGCTCAAGAAGAAGAAGCACATTAAGGTCATGGAGTGGCCTAGCCAGTGTCGAAACCTTAATCCTATAGAAAATTTATGAAGGGAGCTGAAACTTCGAGTTGCCAAGAGACAGCAAAGAAACCTTAAAGCGGAGTTCCACCCATATAAAAAGTCAGCAGCTACAAAAAGTGTAGCTGTTGACTTTTAATAATCGGACACTTACCTGTCCCATGGTCCAGCGACGAGGGTGAATGAAGCCCCACTTCCCTCTGCGGCGCTGGCATCACTACTTGTGCGCACAGCTGGGCATGCACTGCACATGCAAGAGCCATGCTGGCCGGGCAATCTTCTGGGACCTGTGATGTGTCCCAGAAGATTGCACGGAGGGGGGGGGGGAGAGGTGATCTTCCTTCCAGTGCCGAGGTGCCCCCGGGAGGAAATGGGAGCTGGAACCCTCAAAAAAAATGGGTATCTGCCCCCCCCCAAATGTGGCACGTCGGGGGGGTCACCTACACTTAAAGCAGAAGTTCAATTTTTGGGTGGAATTACGATTTAAGGATTTAGAGAAGATCTGTAAAGAAGAGTGGACCAAAATCCCTCCTGAGATGTGTTCAAACCTGGTCACCAACCACAAGAAACGTCTGACCTCTGTGCTTCCCAACAAAGGTTTCTCCACCAACTACTAAGTCATGTTTTGCTTCGGGAATAAATACCTAATTCTACTCACTGAACTGCAACTCCATTTATAACATTTGTATTGTGTGTTTTTTCTGGATTTTTGGTTGATATTCTGTCTCTATCAGTTAAAATACACCTATGATAAAATTATAGACCCTTCATTTCTTTGTAAGTGGGCAAAATCTGTAGGGTATCAAATAAATATTTTCCCCTTCTGTATGATGTCTATTTGTCTACAGCCTTAAAAGATAATATTCCGCACCCACGTGTCTTGCCATCTGCAGCAAAAATTTACTGAAACTAGGAATTACATTGCAAAAATGACAGCTGGATTAAGTCACCTTCCTAGATATGATGCTGCAGTATCTGCCTTCACCAGCATTTTAATTTCTTGATCTCGTACCGTCATGATGGATTATAATCAGAAGACTCCCAGCCCCATACTATACAGTGAAGGTCTTATCAGCATGTTGCAGACAGTATCGGTCAGAAATAAATATTTATTTTTGGTAAACAAGGTTTTTATGTCACTTTAACCACTTGCCTACCGGGGCAATTTTTTATTTCTTTTTTTTTTTTGTTAAAATTTGCATTTTGTGCTAGAAATTACCAAAAATTATATATTTTCTGAAAGCAGAGACCCCGGAGAATAAAATGGTAGTAGTTGCTGTTTTTTTGTTTGTCGCACGATATTTGTCAAATATGGAAGAGCCCTGGGGCCATCAAAAAAATAAATAAATACAGAATTATGTTTTTGAAAAAAAAAAGTCAGAATTCTGAGTTTTAATCTCAGAGTTCTGACTTTGAAAGTCAGAATTCTGACTTTTAATCTCAGAGTTCTGACTTTGAAAGTCAGAATTCTGACTTTTAACCTCGGAATGCTGTAGAATTGTATTTTTTATTTTTTTAAACCTACAATTCTGACTTTCAATCTCAGAATTCTGGCTTTCAAACTCAGAATTCTGACATTTAATTTCAGAATTCTGACTTTCAAACTCAGAATTCTGACTTTCAAGCTCAGAATTCTGTAAGAATTTTTTTTTTATGATGGCCCCAGGGCTCTTCCATAACAGCATTCCGAGATTAAAAGTCAGAATTCTGTATTTCAAAGTCAGAACTCTGAGATTAAAACTCAGAACTCTGACTTTTTTTTTTATAAAAACATAATTCTGTATTTATTTATTTTTTTGATGGCCCCAGGGCTCTTCCATATGCTGTAGAATTTTATTTTTTATTTTTTTAAACCTACAATTCTGACTTTCAATCTCAGAATTCTGGCTTTCAAACTCAGAATTCTGACATTTAATTTCAGAATTCTGACTTTCAAACTCAGAATTCTGACTTTCAAGTTCAGAATTCTGTAAGAATTTTTTTTTTTTATGATGGCCCCAGGGCTCTTCCATAGTCAAACGCATATTTTTCAGGAAAAAAAAGTACACTAAAGTGGAATTTTATTGCAAACAAAAACACAATATTATACCCATTTTTGTTTTGTAAAATATAAAAGATGAGGTTTGCGTTGGGTAGATAGATACCAAACATGTCGAAGCTAAAAATTGTGGAATTGCAAGAATATATGGAACCCAAAATTCTCCATTGGTGACACTTTAAAAATCTTTAGAGGTTATCAATTTAGAATTAATGAATTATGGCCCCAGAATTATTGCTCTCACTCCAACGTTCGTGTCTATACCTCACGAGTATGGTGCAATTGATGTTTACATAAAGATGTTCGCCCTACGATGCACATTTTAGATGGTATGTGTGTGAGTGGAGAGGGGGGGGGGGGGGGTAACGGGGCGGTTCTTCATTTTTTTAAAAATATTTTTATTTTATATTATATATATATATATATATATATATATATATATATATGTATATATATATATATATAAATATATATATATAAAATATATTTTAACTGTATTGCTATCACAAGGGTTCCAAGAAGCCCTATATGTTTCAGCATTGGCAGGTGACATGTCCTCTTCATAGAAACATGAAGGGTCTATTAGACAGCTCATGTCTCCCCTGCCCTCCAATACAGCTAATCAAGCACAGATCTTGCTTAGTTAGCAGCACCCTTGGCTACACTAGCTGTGGTCCCGCTAGTGACATAATATATGTTGCTTCTGTGGTCCTTAGTTGCAGGATTGGGGAACAAAATCTCTCCTCTCTGGAGGTTGTTTCCCATGGTTCTGAGCTCCTTGGAGGAACGGAAGAACCCAGGAGCCACTATAGATGCTGCCGGAAGGGGATTAGGTGCACTTTGAAAGCCCCATAAAATTAATGGGGTGGCTCTAGAGCTGCCTGGATTACTTTTATCAGAAAGCCCTTTGATGGCTATTAAAGCCGATACGAAGCTATTTGTCTACAATGCCATTGATAAATGTACCTAGGTAGACGAGTGGTTAAGATGAGTAAATGACATCCTGTTGTTAAAGACTTTTAATATATACAGTATAGTACACTGTATATGCAAGGGGTTCACTTTTCCTTTTAAAATATTTTATTGTTTTGAGTTAAATATAGTTCAGGTTTACAAAGAAACATAATAACATTTTTGTATATATAAGGTAACAGGCAATTGTAATGCATCACATAGTCCAGGGGTGCCAAACCAGTGGCCTGGGGACCACATGTGGCCCGCGGAGCCCTCTGATGTGGCCCGAGACCTCCTGCTCTGGGATAGAATAGAAAGAATACTGTTATTAAAGATCAGTTTATTACTAAAATCACAGAGTATATATGGGCATATCTTTTCTGCAGTGGTTACTGGGCTGCTTTCAAACTGATCCGCAGGTGCAGAGCAATTTACCTATGGGTTACCTGCACTGAGCCATAGACTTGTATTATTACCTGAGAGTTTGGTGAGCTTTCTGAAAGTACACCAAACCTGCAGAATATAATAGAAGTCTATTGCAAACTGCAGGAAAGCCAAAGGTACACTGCGTTGCACACGTGGTGCGGGTAAACCGCAGTGCATCAGTGTGAAAGCAGCCTTGGACCCCTTTCACACGGTCAGTCCAACAGTCCGACCAAATGGACCCTCCATTCACCTCTAAGTAGTGGCAGACATAAACTGACTTGTGTTCTACCTCCAATACGATCCTCTAAAAAGTATCGTGGGCTGCATCCGTGTCCGCTCTGCAAATGCAGAGCGGACACGGACATGCCATCCACCCGCTCCACTCATTGTGGCCCGCGACCGGTTACCAAGTCGCTTAAGTGGCCCTCGCTCTACAAAAGGTTGGGCACCCCAGACAAAAGTAACACACAATATATCTTAAACGTTTATATCATAGGGGGTATGGGGGGTGGAAGGGGTTCACTTTTCAATATTGTCATAGGTTCCCTTAACCACTTGCCTACTTGGGCACTTAAAGCCCAGACCAATTTTCAGCTCTCAGCGTTGTCACACTTTGAATGACAATCACGCAGTCATACAACACTGTACATATATGACATTTTTGTCATTTTTATCACACAAATAGAGCTTTCTTTTGGTGGTATTTAATCACTGCTGGGTTTTTTATTTAAATAAAAAAAAGACCAAAAATGTTGAAAAAAAGTTTGTTAGAAAATTTTGAAAACAGGTAATTTTTCTCCTTCATTGATATGTGCTGAGGAGGCTGCACTGATGGGCACTGATAGGTGGCACTGATAAGGCGGCATTAATGGGCACTGACAGGTGGCACTGATAAGCACTTATGTGGTGGCACTGATGGGTGACACTGAAGGGCACTGATAGGTGGCACTGGAAGGCACTGATAGGTGGCACTAAAGGGCACTGATAGGTAGTACTTATAAGCTGCACTGAGAGGTGGCACTGATGGGTGGCACTGAAGGGCACTGATAGGTGGCACTGGAAGGCACTGATAGGTGGCACTAAAGGGCACTGATAGGTAGTACTTATAAGCTGCACTGAGAGGTGGCACTGATGGGCACTGATGGGTGGCACTGATGGGCAGAACTGATCGGTGGCACTGATGGGCATTGATTGGCATCACTGATGGGCATTGATTGGCATCACTGGTGGGCATTGATGGGTGTCACTGGTGGGCAAAGGTAGGTGGCACTGTGGGCACTGGTAGGTGGCACTGATGAGGCAGACATGGCTCTCTGTGTGGGGGACTGATGTCCCTCTGACAGAAGGCAGAGATCGGCTTTCCCCCCCCCCCCCCTCACGCTGACAGCCTGCGGGAAAAAGAAGTACTGATTACGGAACTTCTGTTTACATCATGTGATTAGCTGTCATTGGCTGACAGCTGATCACGTGGTAAGGGGCCGGGATCTTATGGACTCCATGGACGCCCTCCCAGCAATTAAGGCCCGTGCTGTAGCCGTCTTTCAGCTATAGCGTGGGCGGCAAGCAGTTATAGAGTAACTCCACTTTTGTTGAGAAAAAAAATTCCCCTCTGGGTGATCTCTGTACACTGCAGGGATTTAAAAAAACTTTGTTGTAGATTCCTACTTTTTGTTATTCTGAAAAAAATCCCTGTGTGTTTGTCTGTGTCCAGGTAGAAAGTGAGTCTAATCTTTCATAATTATCAACGAGCTGCTTCACTTGCTGGGCTCTAATGAGGAAAGTGGCAGAGTCTGCATCCCTTTAGACAAGATTTCCTATTGAGAGTATCTCACCAAAAATTGCATTTGTGTTGCAGGGGATGCCTGATGTCCGACTTGTGTCTTAGTGCAGACTTCTGGGAAAATCAGTGAGCCAATCACACAAGCAGGAAATTACATACCTGGGGCTAATCTGTATACATTCTGTGTAGAAAACACCCCCTAGTGGCCATATTGCACTTGTGACTGCAGATTGAAAGGGAAAGGTAATTTTTTAAATAACATTCAATCACAATATGACTTGTGTAGCAATTGTATATGTTATATTATTATCATTTGCAATTTTTGTTTCCAATGAAAGTGGAGTTACCTGTTAATAAACACTCGATGGACACTGAGTTAGAAAATATCTCAAGGCGTAGTGTGCACCACCTTTGTAGGTTTGCCTGGACTTCTCCTGTGGATCATAGGAGTGCAGTTTGATCAGCACTCCTGTGATTTGTTCTCAGCAGACAGCGGGCTGAAGCTCGCTGTTGGCTGATGTCACAGAGCCGGTCCAGGCTCGGGCAACATCGCAACAATTAGGTTAGCATCGGCCCGCATCATAGCTCCCAACTGTCATTGATTTCGAGGGACTGTCCCTGATTTGGAACAAAGCCCCCTTCTTCCTCTTTCCTCCTCATTTGTCCCTCATTTTGGTCTGATCTATATAGTTGTATATAAAATGCACTTTTTTATCTTTCAAAAAGTGTTTCCCAGCGCTGAACCTTTCATCCAATTTCTAAATTTCTGCATTTATAAATTTAAAAAGCCAATATAAAAATTGTTATGGTAAAAAAAAAGCACTTTTTGGTTCAATTAATCATTTTTTGTATAATTCTCCTTGGGGGGCGTGGCGGGGGTGTGTCCTCTGCCTACACACTTTTGCTAATAGGTGTCCCTCGTTCCCATCTCAAAAAGCTGGGAGGTGAGGCCCACATGCCTGGACGGGCACCCAGCTCAGCCACTCAGCGAGCCGCTCCCGTCCCCTCCACAGCCCAGCGCTACAGTGAGCGGAGCAGAGAGCCCTGAGAACCGAGCGACCGGTGGTGTATGATCGCTCAGTTCTGTCTTAGAGCGGGGGGGGGGGGGGGCAGGTCCAGCAGGGCTGATCCACCTAGGTAAGTATGGATCTGCAAAAAAAAAAATCCTTACATCTCTTCTAAGCCTTCATATGGATGCAGTGTATGTAGGTGTAGGACCTTCTGGTATAATTCCCAATGGTCGATATAATGGGACACCAAGTTGTTGTTGTAAATGCTATTTTCCAGGAAGATCTAGGGTGTGAGATACCTGTAATTCCGATTCCCAATTATTCATGGAATTGGATTGGAAAGGTGTGCTGTCCCTTTTAGCAGATAACAGAAAATCGAGATACTCTTTGAGTCAGAGAGGAATGAGCAGGTGTGGGCATCTATTTCAATATGGAAAGTTAAAGGATGTTTAACAAGAGGGTGGAGTATAGGTATACAGTGAAACCTTGGATTACGAGCATAATCCGTTCCAGGAGAATGCTTGTAATCCAAAGCACTCACATATCAAAGCGAGTTTCCCCATAGTAGTCAATGGAAATGAAGATAATTCGTTCCACATTGACTTCTATTACATGCAATACCGCATGTAAGAGGTGAGGGGGGGGGGGGGGGGTACGGAGAACCTCGGAAATACTCGGGGACAGCTCCGAAACACTCGAGAACTGAGTATTTCCGAGTGTTTACGAGTATTTCCGAACGGCTCCTAACAGCTCTGAACCGTTCCGAGTGTCCGCGGAGCGCCCCCGCACCTCTGGCCAAATGCAGCACTGTACACCCCATTAGCTTGAATTCTGCTCGTTTTGCGAGACAACACTCATAAACCAAGTCAGAATTAAAAAAAAAAAGTTGCTCGTCTTTCATAACGCTCATGAACCACAGCGCTCGTAAACCAAGGTTCCACTGTATAAGAGAAGTGGTTCGAAGGTGGTAAATTAACCACCTCAGCCCCGGCCTATAGTCATATGACGCCCACAGATGGGATCTCCCATCCTGGGTGGGCGTCATATGACGTCCTCTGATTCCCGGCCGCCTAGGGGGCGCAGGCATCGCTTGGGACCCGATGCGTGTGCCCGGCTGCCGCGATGTCCGCTGGGCACCCGTGATTGCCCGGGAACACAGCAGGACTGTGGATCTGTGTGTCTAAACACACAGATCCACGTCCTGTCAGTGGAGAGGACACCGATGGTGTGTTCCCAGTACAGAGGAACACCGATCGGTCTCCTCCCCTTGTGAGTCCCCTCCCCCCCGCCATAATGTCGCAGTCACGAAAAAAATCGCAGATCGCCGCCATTACTAGTAAAAAAAAAAAAAGCCATAAATCTATCCCTTATTTTGTAGATGCTATAACTTTTGCGCAAACCAATCAATAATCGCTAATTGCAATTTTTTTTACCAAAAATATGTAGAAGAATACGTATCGGCCTAAACTGAGGAAAAAAATATATATTTTTTTAAAAATTGGATATTTACTATAGCAAAAAGTAAAAAATATTGTGTTTTTTTTTTCAAAATTGTCACTCTTTTTTTGTTTATAGCGCAAAAAATAAAAACCGCAGAGGTGATCAAATACCACCAAAATAAAGCTCTATTTGTGGGAAAAAAAGGACGTCAATTTTGTTTGGGTGCAGTGTCGTATGACCGCGCAATTGTCAGTTAAAACGACGCAGTGCCAAACCGCAAAAAGTGCTCTGGTAAGGAAGGGGGTAAAATCCTCCGGGCTGAAGTGGTTAAAGTACAACGAAAGGCAAAACTTTTTTTAGTTTTGAATAGAGTAGAGAGGGATTAGAGGCCCTGTCAGGTTTTATTGCTGTCTGTGCCCCTGTTAAGGAGATTCACCCTCTTTATTTGTCCTGTTTACCATTATCATAGATAGTGAAAGTAATAGAAAATCCCAAATTTTGAGTTGTCCACAGAAAAGTAATATAATGGAAATTGTCCAACTATCAGCCGAAAATAGGGTAATTTTGCTGGTAGAAAATAAAAGTGCAGATAATAGACTTCAATGCAAAATGGCGTCTCATAGACTTCAATGTAAAAAAACACCCCCTAGTGACTTCAATGCAAAGTCGTGTCCTATAGACCTCAATGCAACATCGTGCCCCATAGACTGCATTGCAAAGTTGCGCCCCTTTAGAATTAAAAAATTATGCCTCCATAGACTGCAATGAAAAATGGCGCCACATTAACTTCAATGCAAAATGGCATCCTATTAAGCACCTTCTGCCCCCACTATAGCCAAAAGTTGGCTACAGCGCTGAGCTTAATTGCCGACTGCGCTCCCCCTGAGGTGCCCGTGCTCTGTGATAAATGAGTCAATGAGACCCGGCTGATCACAGATCGGGGTAAGGGGCCGATCCCAGCCCCTGCTGACAGCTGGACAAAAAAAAGAAGCTGATTGCGGGCTTCTGTTAGAGGGACATCGGTCCCGATCATAGAGAGCCACTGCTGCTATGCAGTGCCCACCAGTGCCACCTACCACTGCATATAAGTGCTGCCTATCAGTGCCCACCTGAGCCACCTACCAGTGCCCAACAGTGGCACCCACCAGTACATATAAGGGCTGCCTATCAGTGCCCACCAGTGCCACCTACCATTGCCCACCAGTGGCACCTATCAATGCCCACCAGTGCCACCAATTAGTGCCCTTCAGTGTCACCTACCAGTGCCCATCAGTTCCACCTATCAGTGCTCTTCAGTGCTGCACATCAGTGCCATCTACCAGTGCCCACCAATGCCACCAATCAATGCCCGTCAGTGCTGCCAATCAGTGCCTCATCATCAGTGCCACCTATCAGTGCCACCTACCAGTGCTGCCTTTTCAGTGCCCATCAGTTCAGCCTATCAATGCTCATCAGTGAAGGAGAAAAATTACCTGTTTTCAAAATTTGATAAAAAACTATGAAAGTTTTTTTTTTTTTTCAATGTTTTCGGTCTTTTGTTTTTTTTTAGCAAAAAATAAAAACCTGGAAGTGATTAAATACCACCAAAAGAAAGCTCTATTTGTGTGAAAAAATTATAATAATTTAATTTGGGTACAGTGCGTTGAAAGCCGAAAACTGGCCTGGGCAGGAAGGGGGTTTAAGTGCCCAGTAAGCAACCAAGTGGTTAAAGAGGAAGTAAACCCTGATGAGTTTACTTCCTCTTTCATTCCCTGCAAAGGTAAAGCATAATGGACTACTATGCATCGCATCGTATAGTAGCCCATTATGTGTCACTTACCTGACACAGGAGCCAGCGAAGTCACCGCTGTCCCCTGTAGTTCCGAGCGTCCATCTTCTTGGTGGGTCTCGCTGTCATTCGGCGAAGCCGCGATGATGTCACTCCCGCGCATGCGCACAGGGTGCCGCCACTCGCGGCATATCGCCATTTGCAGCGCCGTAGACAGCGGTGCCTGTCTTTCGGCAAATATCTCCTAAACCGTGTAGGTTTAAGAGATATTTCTTGGACCTACAGGTAAGCCTTAATCTAGGCTTACCTGTAGGTCAAAGTTGGTTGTAAGGGTTTATAACCACTTTAACTTCAATGCAAAATCGCATCCTATTGACTTCAATGTAAATCGCCAGCCACATTAATTCTAATTTTTTTTTTTTAAACTGTCTATTTTGTTTTTTGGCCAAGTGCATCCCGTGCCCGGTTTCGGGCATGGGAATTTGTCATTTCGATGCACCACTAATTATAATAACAATTTCCTCTCACTTCCTGTTTTGGTTATGGGACAGGAAGTGAAGGTAAATCTCCCCATTGGGACAACGAGGGCAAAAATAAACCTGACAGGGTTTATAACCCTCCATTACTCTATGCAAAATTAAAAAAAAAAAGTTCTGTCTATAGTTCTACTCAGTGCCGTCTTTAATATTGATTGGACCCTGGGCAAAAATTTTCTTAGGGCCCCCCTCCCCCCATGCAATTTCGCTCTCCACCTTCTCTGAGACATACATAATAAATAGCAGCTAGACTTAAAATCAGTTTACTGTATCAGATCAGGCAGCGATTGTGATTGGTTGCCAGAGGTTACAGTATATCATTACTGCTTGCTGACTGGTTGCTAGAGGTTACAGCACTCCTTAAGGCTCACTGACTAGTTGCTAGAGGTTACAGCACATTTCTGCTTGTTGATTGGCTGCTAGAGATTGCTGTACAGTAATACTTCTCACTGGTTGCTATAGGTTACAGCACATCTTCTCCTCGCTGCAGGGGGGCATGATATACCTATGAATGCTGCCTTTATTTACATATCAATGCAGTTGGCCTCAGCTATTTACATATGCATGTCACTGCTATTTACATATGAATGCCAGCATTTACATGTAAACACAGGGTCTGCAGGTGAGTCATCTGTACACAACAATAGTGCAGAGCTGGGCAGCATTAGTAGCAGCACTTCACACTGAGATATCAGGACACAGCACAGGACTAAAACTTCAAGGGACAAGGGAATGTAAACTGGCATAGTTGGCAAGTATGAGGCAGCTGCTTTGGGCCCCACAACAATGACAGGGCCCAGGGCAGCTGCCCCTTTTGCCCTGCCTTAAAGACGGCCCTGGTTCTACTTTAAATCTAACAGTAAGGAGATACTTACCTTTAAATACATTACAGTACATGTTACAAATACTTACCTCCCTGTACTTCCTAAGGAAGCGGATTGCCATACCTAAACTTCAGCTTTAAATATTTGTTGGTTTTTTTGCACTTCATAATCTCTTCTGTACCCAAATAGTCTCACTTTTGCAAATATCCAGTAAAGGACTGGAAAGGAAATTCGAACATGCAGGCGATGTCTGTTTTGTACATTTTCCACACTCTCTCTTGTTAAGTCTAAAGAAATATAAAAATTCCATGTCGCAGGAAATTACACCATCAACTACTTATCCAGGTGATGTAATTCCCCCCGGACATTTTGTCAGATTACCACTTTAGCTATGAGTGCATATTAACTATACTAGAAGTGTTTAAATCATGACTGCTGAGGAACCTTGGAGTACGACCCATAGAGAACCTTTCATTCCTTTATTTGGCTTCTGCTTTGTGGGGATGTAGAGACAGTCATGGGTTCCCTCCATACTCTGAAATTCTTGTTTTTTCCGAGGGCTTTGGTGGCATATTGGTTGATGGGGGAGCATGGATAAGGGATGGAAATGCTCCTAGGAGCTCCTACTGTAAAGTGAACCCATTACTTTGACCAGGATGGGTAAAATGTAGGTTCACTTTAATTTTGGCCAGTCCAAGCCAACTATCTTACTTATCCTTTGAGAAGCATCATCTACTATTACTCTTCAACTCGTGGTTTGCACAATCTAACAAGAACCGAACATACCAGAGTAAGCTATGGGTTGGGACCCAAATTGGGTCATGGACGTGTAGTGCACCCCCATAGGAGCCGTTGGTGAATACAGTCCTATTTTCCCACCAAGTTAGTGTTAGGTACCACAGATACCAGGGTGGGTTGGCGAGGCTCTGTGGGCAACGCATGCATTTGCAAATGTGTGCACTGTGCAGACTAAACCCCTGCTTTTAACGCATATTGTTATATAGGTTTACTTGGTTATCTGCGGGCTGGTCGGTAAGTTAAAGTGGGGTGCCCCTAAAAAAAAAAAAATTTAAACTCAGCAGCTACAAATACTGCAGCTGCTGACTTTTAATAATCGGACACTTACCTGTCCCAGGGTCCAGCGATGCGGGGGAACGAAGCCCCCCCTCGTTCCCCGCTCTGCTCGCGGCGCCGTCATTCATACTGTCGGCACCCGGCTGTGGCTTCACAGCCGGGCACCCACTGCGCATGCGCGAGCAGCGCAGGGCGCTGTGATACGCCGCACAGTCATCTGGGACACGTGACAGGTCCCAGATGACTGTGCGGTGCGAGGGGAAGTGATGTCACCAGCCCAGGCAAGGAAGAAGGCAGACTACGAGGGACCCCCTAGCAACAGGTATTTAGAGGTGAGTAAAAAAATTTTTTTTTTTTTTTTTTTTAAGAATTTTAAACACTTTTTTATTTTTTGGTGGCAACACCTCTTTAAGCTTGTTTTTTTCCTTGAATTTATCCTTGGCCTTGTTCATATCTGTTAATAAACTAGATAAATTGAGGACTTCTCAATTACTGGCTGCACTGCTCAAACCACTGAATGTCCCACAGGATCTCTATGCTGTTGGTGACCTGTATGCCTTCCAGAGTTAAAATGACACAGTCACTTTCCTTCAACACTGTGGGTCATCTACTCACTCAGCCACAGGGTCATCGGTTGCCTCCTGTCATTATCCACTAGTCTCTTTGTAGTGATGCAGATGTAGACTCACATCACAAAAGGACAGCTGGACTCCCACCAACTTCATCCTAGTTCTCTCCAGTGAGCTTCTCCAGGCCCAACTTGATCCCTGGACACGGATCTGCGAATAGGCCCACCAGCTAAGCCTAGCTGAGACCTCTGTGTCTTCCTCGTGGCTTCCTCTAGGGCAGTGATGGCGAACCTTGACACTCCAGATGTTTTGGAACTACATTTCTCATGATGCTCATGCACTCTGCAGTGTAGTGAAGCAGCATGGGAAATGTAGTTCCAAAACATCTTGGGTGCCAAGCTTCGCCATCACTGCTCTAGGGTCATGCACCAGGGAGCAAAGCCCCCTCACAGGGGTCTCCTCATGCAGGACTGGACCCAGCACTTGCTGCTCAGGCCTCAGACTATTTATGGGGTCTCTTCCCACCTTCTGGACATAACCCCCCCCCCCCCCCAGGGATTGGCTGGAGTGCCATAAATATTCAGCTTGCTGGCTCTGTCCTTACTATACTTCTAGAACCCTCTAGAGCAGTGATGGCGAACCTTGGCACCCCAGGTGTTTTGGAACTACATTTCCCATGATGCTCGGCTACACTACAGAGTGCATGAGCATCATGGGAAATGTAGTTCCAAAACATCTGGAGTGCCAAGGTTTGCCATCACTGCTCTAGAGGATAGGGGGAAGTAACAGAGCAGCATTCTGTGAAACACTGAGCAGCCCTAACTAATCAACCTGTTGTGAGTTCACCATTTCATTGTTTGTGGACTGAGTTGCATGCCATCTTTCTGAAAAAAGGGAAGTATTAATTTCCTCTCATTTTATTTTCTAACTAGCAAATGGTAACAGTTTCCATAGTTTGAAGTGTTCCTTATCACCCCATAGGATTGCCTTGAATAGCTTAATCCTACCACAAGCATCAGATTCAGGGCAGAATTGGGTCAGAATTGTCCCCCACCTACTTAAACCATCAAGTTTAGAAGAACCTGGGAAAGAAAATTGTACCATTCACTGACTTCATGGGGTACTCCAGGGTGAGCAAAAATTATTTAGAAATCTGTAGTTATCTTTTAGCACATTAAAGCCAGCATTTTATTCTCCTAATCTCATTTGGCAGTAGGTCTTGCTGCCTGTCCTTATCTTGGTTTTCAGCTCACATATGTCTGCATTTCTCCGCCCTATCTAACCCTATCTTACATTATGCAAATACCAATAAATGCCCCATGTGGTAAACAAGTCACGGTGACTGGTTGTTGAAAAAACAAATACCTGGAATGCATAAAGAGAGTTGCAAATACTCTTTAGAATTGTGCTGGTGCCGGTGCCAATGTCGGTGACAGGTTCAATTACCTTTTGGAAACAAGTACCATATATGAATTTATAACATGGACACATGGTGGGTAGCAGCATGAAGGGCCTCATGCCCTGTACACACTGTCAGATTTTCCGACTGAAAATGTGTGATCGGATCATGTTGTCGGAAAATCCAACGGTGTGTGGGCTTTTTCCATCGGATTTTCCGAGGCACAAAGTTTGAGAGCAGGATCTAAATTTTTCCGACAGCAAAATCTGATCGCATAAATTCCGATCATCTGTAGACAATTCCGACGGACAAAGTGCCACACAAACTAAGAAACGAAAGCTATTGGCTACTGGTCCGATTATAGTCCCGATGTATGTGTTTGACGTCACCTCGCTCAGAACAATCGGATTTTCCTTCAACTTTGTGCGACCGTGTGTATGCAACACAAGTTTCGGCCAAAGTCCGTCAGAAAAAATCAGACAGATTTTGTGGTCGGAATGTCCGGGGCATTAATGTTTTTGCAGGGCCCAGGACGCATCGTGTCACTGGGATGCTGTCAGCTACACAGTGTCACTGGCTGCTAGGATGCTGTTGGCTGTGTAGCCATAAACATTCTAGGAACCAGTGAAGCTGTGTAGCCGACAGCATCCTAGCAACCGGTGAAAATGTGTAGCCAACATCATCCTAGCAACCGATGAAGCTATGTAGCCAACAGCATCCTAGCAACCAGTGAAGCTGTGTAGCCAACAGCATCCCAGCAACCACTGAAGTAGAGTAGCCGACAGCATCCTAGCGCATGTGTGTGCGCCACCTCCCTGTTTGCCCTGACCTTTATGGCACATGTGCAGATGTGACCAGCCTTCAGATCCTGGCACCGCATATGTACAAATGATTTTTTGCGCACGTGCTAAGATGGGGAAGAGAAATACTGAAGCCACAGCCGTGCGTCCACAGTCACAATGCTGGCACCGCAGAGAGGACCGTGGGACAGGTAAGGGTCCGATTATTAAAAGTCAGCAGCTACACTTTTTGTAGCTGCTGACTTTTATATGGGTGGAACTCCGCTTAACAAAATTGTTAAACATATTTTATGAATTAGGCGCAGGACTTTTTTAAATAGCACCATAACACCAGAAAAGTGTCACAAATGGTTTCTTGAATCGCACCCAATGGGTTTCAAGGAATTGTTTGAAGGATCGCTATAGGACCCTCTAGTCCAGGTGTAGGCTCACAGTACAGTGTGCAGAAAAATGTTTTCAAAGAAATTGAGAGTGCAGATTTTATAACAAAAAATTGTTAACTTCACATTCTCAATCAAGAAAAGGATTTCTTTAATAAAGTAAATGCTGTAAACTACTTGAGTAGTGAGAAATTAACATCCTGCACTCTCATGCCTTAGATCAGCCCCAATTCCTGCACCTTCATACCTCAGATCACTGTACCCCCTGCTCTTCTGCCCCATCTCTGTACCCCCTGCTCTTCTGCCCCACCTCTGTACCCCTCTGCTCTTCTGCCCCACCTCTGTACCCCTCTGCTCTTCTGCCCCATCTCTGTACCCCCTGCTCTTCTGCCCCATCTCTGTACCCCCTGCTCTTCTGCCCCACCTCTGTACCCCTCTGCTCTTCTGCCCCACCTCTGTACCCCTCTGCTCTTCTGCCCCACCTTTGTACCCCTCTGCTCTTCTGCCCCACCTCTGTACACCATGCTCTTTTGCCCCACTAATGCACCTCCCTTTCACATATGCCCCAACACTGAGCCCCCCCACTTATCTTTTTCACCACTATAATTCCCTGCTCATCTGCCCCATCACTATAACCCCCTGATCATCTGCCCCATCAATTTAACCCCCTGCACATCTCTACTGTACTCTTCTATGTCACCCCCTTCTCATCGCTCCCACCACTGTACCTCCTGCACTTCTGCCCAACCACTGTACCCTTGTTCTTCTGTCCCACCACTGTAACCCCCTTTCTCATCTGCCCCGCCACTTTACCTCCTGCACATCTGTCTCACCTCTGTACCCCTTGCTCTTCTGCCCCACCAATGTACCTCTTTTTCCCCTCTGTGCTGCCACTGTACCCCCCTGCACAACTGCCCCACCTCTGTACCCCCCTGCTCTTCTGTCCCATCAGTGTAATCCCCTTCTCATCTGGCCCATCACTAAACCCCCCCCCCCCCGCTCCTCTGTCCTATCACTGTAACCCCCTGCTCATTTGCCCCCATCACTGTAACCCCATTACCATATCTTCCACTACTGTACCCCTGCATATCTGCCCCACCGTTGTACCCTCCTGCTCATCTGCCCCACCGCTGTACCCTCTTCTCATCTATGATATGCGTGATATGCAGAGTGGTGAAAGGAAGCAGAGATGAGACACATCTACCTGTCCTGGCACACTCATCCTGCTGCTGAACCACCTCTCACATCCAGCCCACGTGCTTGTATGGGATGTATGTAATGTATGGGATGTATGTAATGTATGGGATGTATGTGATGTATGGGATGTATGTGATGTGAGTGATGTATCTAATGTATGTGATGTATGGGATGTATGTAATGTATGGGATGTATGTTATGTATGGGATGTATGTGATGTATGGGGTGTATGTGATGTGAGTGATGTATCTAATGTATGTGATGTATGGGATGTATGTAATGTATGGGATGTATGTTATGTATGGGATGTATGTGATGTATGGGGTGTATGGGATGTATGTGATGTCACATACAACATCACATACTGGAATGGATACACAATGATGAGCTCAGGTCAGGGGTATTTTCTGAAAGCAGTGGGCCTGTATACAAGATCAGGCCCCCCGCTGTTGAGAAAAATTGGGTGCGATTTTCATTGCGCTGAATACTGGCTGTGGCTTAAAGGGACACAAAGTGCCGGGGTTCAGTAGTAAGTGACGCAGAGCCCAGAGGTTGGGAGTAGGTGATGTAGAGGTTGGTAATAGTAGAGAGAGAGAGAGAGAGAGAGAGAGAGAGAGAGAGAGAGAGAGAGAGAGAGAGAGAGAGAGAGAGAGAGAGAGAGAGAGAGAGAGAGAGAGAGAGAGAGAGAGAGAGAGAGAGAGAGAGAGAGAGAGAGAGAGAGAGAGAGAGAGAGAGAGAGAGAGAGAGAGAGAGAGAGAGAGAGAGAGAGAGAGAGAGAGAGAGAGAGAGAGAGAGAGAGAGAGAGAGAGAGAGAGAGAGAGAGAGAGAGAGAGAGATTGTAGAGAGAGAGATGTATGTAGCGCCGGCTCCTGAAGAGCAAGCGCTATGTTTTTGAAATTTAAAATGGGTTAAATTTAAAATGGTTGTAAACCCTTACAAACCAAGATTAAGGCTTACCTGTAGGTCCAAGAAATATCTCCTAAAAAAGACAGCCACCGCTGTCTACGGCGCATGCGCCATAGACAGCGGAGCGCAGGCGCACTGGGCAGGCCGCAGATTGCGGCGATATGCCGCGAGTGTCGGCTCCCATGCGCGGGAGTGACATCATCTCTGCTCCGGCGAATCACAGCGCCGGAGCAGCGAGACCCAGAAGTCACTCCGGGATCCATGGCAGAAGCAGACATGAAGACGGAGGACCGCTTCGGGGGCTTCGTTCTCAGGTGAGTGATTCATACATGCATACTAGCTCATTATGCCTTTGCCTTGCAGGGTGCTCCCCCCCCCCCCCTCCCCATGGGTTTACAACCACTTTAATGTTACACCTGAACTGCAGTTTGGTTTTGGTATAATTACTCAAAATTTTGACCTCAGCATCAGTCTGACTGGACTATAGGGTGTTCAGCCTGGCCATAGGGGGCACTGTCTCTTTTAGCAGGCATGGAAACACAGTCTGGTTGGGTGCTTTAAGGTTACTTTCTCTCAGAGCCAGCCCAGTGCTGTGCTGTCTGGGAGAGGGTACTTAAGATGCGGATGTCACGTGGTTCGGGGTTCCGGTCCAGAAGTATGTTCTGACTCCATGGTCCTGGTCCTCCCGGTGCGGATCCACCCGACTTTATGTCTCGGGGCTGGCTAGCCCGAGGCAAGGGAACTAAAGAAAGGATTCAGAGGTAGTCCGGTGCCGTCTTCGGTTGTGGAGAGGCCCAGCAGCTATCCAGGGGAGGACTCTTCAGAAGAAGGCCATGCACAGGTTGGCTTCTTAGTAAGAGCCTGTTAAGGCTTAAGGACCTAAGTGAATCCAGTCTCGTTGGTATTGCCGAACCGGCTGAAAGATACTGGTACCACACGAGTGTTCTACAAGTCCTAGTTTCCTACGTGTTCTACAACAACGTCTGTGGCAGAGACTTATTCCTGATTTAAGCACCCTGTTGGCCTTGTGAGAGGGACTATCCAACTAGAGTGAACATCCAGCTGTGAATGGCTATTCTCTGGATTTAATAAAAGCAAGAAAGTTCTTTATTGTTGACTTTGATACTAAGAGTACCTGGACTTTTCTCCTAACCCTCTGATCCTATACTGAGAGACTGTTCATTAACTAAGTTTTTGCAAATAAAAATCCCTTTAAGCGGATCTGTCGTCAGTCTCTAAAGTTTCTGGGCCATCTACCATGGGAAACCCCAAGACGTAAATCGAGGTGAAGAAGGTAACGGTAAGCCCAATCAAACCAGCAGCTCCTTCGGGGGTCAGTGCTACATATATATATATATAGGAACAGAGCTACCAAATTTGGACACAGCATATGCCAGCTGATTAAAAAAGCGGGCAAAAGCTATTAGTACTGATCCAACCCACCCAGGTTACAGTGTGTTTGTCGCATTGCCACCTGGGAAAAGATATAGGAAACTTAAAACGCACACTAATCGCTTAAAGCATATTTTTTTCCCTAGGGCTGTATTGTCCATAATCCCATCAGGTACAGTGTATTAGGAATTCTATGTGGAATTCTAAAAAAACATTTAAATGTATTTATTTTTATAATTGTATTTTTAAATAACATTTTATATTTTGATATATTTAAATACCGTATTTATTGGTGTATAACACGCACCCTAACTTTAGGAGGGAATTTTAAAGAAAAAAACTTTTAGGAGGGAAGTTTAAGGAAAAAAACGTACATTTAAATACCCATCAATGCAGCCTTGTCAGTGTCATTTGCAGCCTTACATGTCATTAGCAGCCTTCCCAGTCATTTGCAGCCTTCCATTGCAGCCTTCCCAGTCATTTGCAGCCTTCCATTGCAGCCTTGTCAGTTTCTTTTGCAGTTTTTCCATTTAAAAATGGTGCCGCCGAGGTACTGAGCAGATGTCCTGTGTATCTCGGCGGCGATCGGTAGCTCTCGGCCATTCTCGGCTATTTTCGGCCGCACTCGGCCATTCTCGCCGGCTTTCGGCTGTTCTCGGCAGCTTCCGAAAGCCGCCGAAAATAGCCGAGAACGGCCGAAAATAGCCGAAAGTGGCCGGAAATAGCCAAAAATAGCGGAAAGCTGCTGAGAACAGCATAAAAGGCAGAAGAGCTCGCAATCGGCGGGTGATCGGCGTATAACACGCACCCACGATTTTCCCCCGATTTTGAGGGGAAAAAAGTGCGTGTTATACGCCGATAAATACGGTAGATATGTGGGCATGTGCTAGGAGTATGTATGTGTGGTTTTGTTGAGAAGTGTTTTTATTGCTGCTGTAAAGAGGACTTGCAAAAATGTTGTTGTATGTATGCAATGACAATAAAGTATATCTATATATCTATATCAGTGATGGCGAACCTTGGCACCCCAGATGTTTTGGAACTACATTTCCCATGATGCTTACCTACACTGCAGAGTGCAGGAGCATCATGGGAAATGTAGTTCCAAAACATCTGGGGTGCCAAGGTTCGCCATCACTGATCTATATATATATATATATATATTTATGCTTTTTTTTTTTTTTTTTCAGAAGCTCAACAGTAATTCGACAAACTGTCACCTGATTGTAGTTTTCTCATGGAAAGTGAAGTCCCTTCTTTGAGATTGGTAGTGGCAACAAGGTGAGTTATCTTCCTCCCAGATGGTGGACGGGGCTAGCAGGACAACGACTCCTGGAAACAGGGACTGCCCCCCCCCCCCCTTCCTAGCAGAACTGCACCCAATCTCTTCCCCATCACAAAAGCTGACGATCGCAGCTACAGCAAGGTTAAAGAACCAATCAGTTTCCCATCCTTTACCATGTATGTACCCCAGTCTAGGTACAGTGTGGTGAATCGTGAGATTGGAATGCATTATTAGTGCTTCACTGACACTTCCCTGCGCTGCTCTGCTGATGGGGAGGGAGCCGAGTGTCATTTAAAGAGGATTCATGTGCCGGGGGGTTGCCTACCCCTGCTCTAGTCTAGTGTTTGTATTACTAAACTGGCTACAAAAAGTAAAAAAAAAAAAAAAAAGTATCCATGTAATCCAAATATTACACAGCAAATCAAGCCTTCCATCAGTACAAACATCCAGAAGCGGGTGATGAGGGACATGTGGGTAATGCACCGTGTCTCTGGTTACATTGGCTCAATCTGATGATCTTATGTGTATAGCAGGTGTACGAGCTCGCGGCTTATTACCAGAAGCAGCACACAATAGACTTTGGAAGGATTATGATTTATAGGATACTATTATTATCTCGCATAGCTATGATGTTGTTTGTTTGTTTTTTTGCTTTTTTTAAAATATTTTAGGCATCTTAAAGTTCCAAACAAGAAAATGTTTTTCAAATACATGATAAAAGCTGAACGCCAGGTAACGGGAGACATTCAGACATGCATGGATGATCTGACCACACCTCCCTACTTTCTGAGATGGGAATGTGGGACACCTACTAGTAAACATATGTAGGTATAGGACACACCCCCTGCCACGCCCCCTTAATAGAAAATTATCCAAAAAAAAAAATGATTAGGTAAACCTCCAAGTCCTTTTTTATTTTTTATTTTTTTATTTTTTACCACTACTATTCCTTTATATTGGCTTTTGACATTTACAAATGCAGCAATTTAGACATTGGATAAAAGGTTTAGTGCTGGGAAACACTTTTTGAAAGATAAAAAGTGCATTTTATATAAAACTATATAGATCAGACCAAAATGAGAGGCAGATGAGGAGGAATGAGGGACATTGTTCCAAATCAGGGACAGTCCCTCGAAATCAGGGACAGTTGGGAGCTATGATCTGACCACTCTCCGCCAAAGAGGGGGAACAAAAAGGGGCGGGGTCAGGGGCGCAGCACATATTTGGAAGCTTGGCTTGATTGCACTTGCAACTTAAAGCTGAACTCCGGTAAAAGTAAACGTTTTCCTAAGCAGTGGGGCTGTGTCCACAGTGCACAGTGCAAAGGGTAACTACTCATTTATATCTAGGCCTAGTGCACACCTCCCAATTTTTTGAGATGGGAATGAGGGACACCTATTAGCAAAAGTATGCAGGCATAGGACACACACCCCCGCCACACCCCTTAAAGGAGAATTATACAAAAAAAAACTGATTAGTTAAACCCACAAGTGCTTTTTTTTTTTTTTTTACCACTACTATTCCTTTATATCAGCTTTTGAAATTTACAGATGCAGCAATTTAGAAATCGTATGAAAGATTTAGCCCGGGAAACACTTTTTGACAGATAGAAAGTCCATTTTATATACAACTATATGGATCAGGCCAAAATGAGGGACAAGTGAGGAGGAAAGAGGGACAGAGGGACTTTGCTCCAAATCAGGGAAAGTCCCTCCAAATCAGGGACAGATGGGAGCTATGCTTGGGGAAAAGCGATTTTACTCACGCGGTCCTACACAGACGCAGGCTTCTCCATACTGTGGACATGTGCCTGTGACATCATCAAGACTGATGCAGGGTCCATAGCTTGGGGAGTGCAGTCTGCCAGGTGAGTGGAGGGTCAGGTAGTAAAAGTGATTTTACCATCCCCCCAGACCGAGGTTCTCAAAAATTTTCAGTACAAGGGCCGTATAGTATATTTTATAAATATTTGCAGGCACAAAAATCAGTTTTATACATCAAACTCCCTATCAGAGTCTTGCTTACATCAGGGACCCCATAAGAGTACATGCATCAGGATCCCCATTAGAGTCCACCCTTACATCAGGGACCCTATCAGAGCCTTCCTTACATCAGGGTCCTCATTAGAGTCCCTCTATACATCAATGTCCGTATCACAGCCTTCCTTTACCTCAGGATCCACATTAAGGTACCTCTATACATCAGGGTCCCTATCAGAGCCTTCCTTACATCAGGGTCCCCAGTAGAGTCCCCCCTTACATCAGGGTCCTCGTTAGAGTCCCTCTATACATGAATGTCCATATCACAGCCTTCCTTTACCTCAGGATCCACATTAAGGTCCCACTATACATCAGGGTCCCTATCAGAGCCTTCCTTACATCAGGGTCCCCAGTAAAGTCCCCCCCCTTACATCAGGGTCCTCATTAGAGTCCCAGTTACATCAGTGCCTCTCCTTACATCAGGTCAAAGCAGAGCCCATAGACAGCTTTTACTGACCTGAATCCTCAATATGCACACATTGAGGCTATGGCATTGACCTTTCCCACAGACCTGTAGCAGGCTGGATCTGGCCCGGGCCACAGTGTGGAGACCCCTGCCCTAGACTAAAAGAGCAGTTAACCCTTTGTACTGTCAGTAGTTGGGCTTTAATGTTATAAAGGAGGACAGAGCCATGATATGACGTAATAGGGCAGCTCTTGTACCAGTCTATCTGCAGGGGAACAATAAGACCCCTTTCACACTGGGGCATTTTTCAGGCGTTTTTCGTGCGCTTTAGCGTTAAAAAAAGTTCTGTTGGGTTTTTCAAATTGGACCTTTTCATATGAATCTATGATCCTACTCCACCTACCTGATATTCCTCCACCTCCAACCTGTACTTCGCCTTCATCCTAAGCAGTTCATCTTCAAGCCTAGTTTTGAGGGCCAGAAGTTCCTCGTATTCCTTGCGAACTTTCTCGAACTCCAGCCTGTGTATTGTGACTTCATCTTCTGCTCCACACCGGTCCTCCTCGCTCAGCCTCAGGATGCTTTCTAGATCCTCAATCTTCTTCTGATAGAAGACGAAAGCATCCCTCCATGAGTCGGACAGCTCCAGCGAGAAGCTCTGGACCTCGGTTAAGCTGAGTTTGGGTCGTAGAACCTCCTGCATGGTAATTTGCAATGGCATCTGGAAAGCCTGATCTCTCAGGGCTATCATTTCTTCTTCATGGGAACCTTGAAGCATCTGACACTCTTGCTGCAACTGAACGTACAGATTTTCCAAGGCGGCTTGACTGTTCTGCGCTTGTTGCAGATCGTGCTTGTGTTGGGCCAGCTGTTGGTCAATCTTGAGTCTCATGCTCCTCACCTGTTCCCATAATTCCTGTAATTCTTGCAGCTCTTGAAAAAGGTTGTCTCTCTGTAGCTCAGCTTCGCCTTTCTGTACGGTGAGGTCTTCTATTCTCCTCCTCAGTTCGAACATCTCGGAATGGTAGACCTTTGACCACTCTGCCCCTCGCTCCGAGCGAAGACTGAGGACTTCTTCCATCAGGTGATGGTTCTCTGTCTCTAGTTGCCTTACCCTGGACAAATACTGGTCCAGGCGCTTGTTCAGTTCATTTAACTGGGATTTCTCATCCCCAAATCCTCCTCGTACGTACAGCATCTTCACAAATGACTTGGACCCTACCTTACTCCTCTTTTTGTTTGTCTGTTGAAATGGTCCTTCTTCTAGGAGTCTTCTCTCATCAGCCTTTCCTCATCGGAGCCCCTTGGTGCAGTGACAGGGAATGAGCTCTGATGCAGTAGGGAGTGACAGTATAAGGAGGAGTTCACTGGCACTGGACTTCTGAGCAGGACTTTCCAAAAAGAGTTACAACAGAAAGGGAACAAATATGCTGAGTTCTGGGTGGTAATCTATCGCCATCTACAGGAGGCTACAGGATACTACATCTACAGGATACAAACTTACATCAAAGATAAAGTAACACTAAAGCTTCGTACACACGATTAGATTTTTCGACTGGAAATGTGTGATGACAGGCTATTGGCAGAAAATCCGACCGTGTGTACGCTCCATCGGACAATTGTTGTCGGATTTTCCGCGAGATAAATGTTGGATTGTAGGTGTTAACATTTTCCGCGGACAAATGTCTGTTTTTCTCGGGTTGTACACAAGTCCGTCGGACAAAAGTCCAAAGTATGTTCCAAAAGTTCCAAGCATGCTCGGAAGAAGGACGAGCCAGAAGCGGTCGGTCTTGTAAACTAGAATGTAGAATTAACATTCGTGACGCGGCAAATTATGAAATCTGGAAATGCAGCGCACAATTCTCTTCTTCTTTAAAGGGATTGTAAAGTACATTTTTTTATTTTTTTTAAATAACAAACATGTTATACTTACCTCCACTGTGCAGCTCGTTCTGCACAGAGTGGCCCCGAACCTGCTCTTCTGGGGTCCCTCGGCGGCTGTCTCTGCTTCCTCCCGCAGGTACTTCTCACGTTCATGCGAGCTCCCTCGCATGGCAAGAAGCACCTGCGGGCGCGCTCCCGTGATACAGCCAGTGGGTATAGCCGCTCGCTGTATCACACGGCCCTGCCCCCCGGTGCGCTGCGTCATTGGATGTGAATGACAGCAGCGTGAGCCAATGGCTGTGCTGCTTTCAATCCATCCACTCCAGCCAATCAGCGGCCAGGCTGAGCGGCGAAGAGGACGGCGGGGGCGAGCGTGGGATTTTCGAGGGGTCAGGTAAGTAAAACGGGGGGACTGGGGGCGCCGGCAGACTGAGATGTTTTTTCACCTTAATGCATAGAATGCATTAAAGTGAAAAAACATTTACATTTACAACCCCTTTAACCACTTTCAGACCGGACCATTTTGCTGGTCAAAGACCAGACCACTTTTTGCGATTCGGCACTGCGTCGCTTTAACTGACAATTGCGCGGTCGTGCAACGTGGCTCCCAAACAAAATTGACGTCCTTTTTTCCCCCACAAATAGAGCTTTCTTTTGGTGGTATTTGATCACCCCTGCGGTTTTTATTTTTTGCGCTATAAACAAAAATAGAGCGACAATTTTGAAAAAAACTCATTATTTTTTACTTTTTGTTATAATAAATATCCCCCAAAAATATATAAAAAAACATTTTTTTCCCTCAGTTTAGGCCGATACGTATTCTTCTACATATTTTTGGTAAAAAAATCGCAATAAGCGATTATTGATTGGTTTGCGCAAAAGTTATAGCGTTTACAAAATAGGGATAGTTTTATAGCATTTTTATTAATAATTTTTTATTATTTTTTTTTACTAGTAATGGCGGCGATCAGCGATTTTTATTGTGACTGCGACATTGTGGGGGACCCATCGGACATTTTTGACACATTTTTGGGACCATTGTCATTTATACAGTAATCACTGCTATATAAATGCAGTGATTCCTGTGTAAATGACACTGGCAGTGAAGGGGTTAATCAGTGGGTGGCAGTGTAGGGGTTAAGTGTTCCTAGGGGTGTGTTACTAACTGTGGGGGGGGTTGGGCTTTCATTTAGTGAACACCGATCTCTGCTCCAATCACATGGAGTAGAGATCAGCGTCACTAGTTGCTAGGCAGAATGGAGAAATGCTGTTTACCATTGGCATTTCTTCATTCGGCCGCTCCGTGAGACGATCGCGGGTATGCCCGCGGCGATCGGGTCCCGCGACCGGACTCACGGGGGGTCCTGACCAGCACGGGCGGCAAATTTAAAGGGACGTACATGTACGCCCATTTGCCTGCCCGTGCCATTCTGTCGACGTACATCGGCGTGCGCTGGTCGGCAAGTGGTTAATGGGATAATAATGAAGTTGCTTTGCTGGTGATACCGATGGAGTTATTGCAAACTAATTTTCAAAAGCTTTTTTTTCTAGTGATATGAAGAATAATATTATTATGCTTTTTCTTTTTTTTTTTTTTTTATTTGGGCAAGTTACCACAACACCATTATCCCGTAGCTTTTAAGATCAAAGATACAACTATGTTGGTGTCCCTTGTCAATTTTACATTGTTTTTTAAATGTAACTGCCGACTCCCAAACTGTCATTTGAAGTAAAACAAATAGCCAAGTATTATTCTACACAATTGTTTTTATTGAGCATTAAAAAAAAGAAAACAAATAAAATTAGACATGCTATCTGCCAATAGAACTTAACCAAAAAGTGCAAAAATATAGAAAATATACCAAATCAAATCATTATTATTCAACCAAAAAAATAATGTCAAAGCAATAACTCCAAGGCCAATAATAAATAACACGTTATCTCCTCCGATTCCGCAACATGTCTGGTTGACAAACGGCCGTTCAGAAATGAACTGAAAAGCACTAAATGAAAAGCGCGAATCAACACTCACCAAACTTCTACTAGCACAAAAAGCAGAAGGAACCCAAAAGGTGGCGCTAAAGAGCTGAAAAAACACATAGTACAGCACTACGTTTGTGTTTGTTGGGCAATAATTGTGTGGGCATGTGTGTGGAAGACAAGTTTGGGCCAACGCCCTTCGGACAAAATTCAACGGTTTTGTTGGCCAACAATCCGATCCTGTGTACGAGGCTTAAGGCTACATTTTCACTATTGTGACCCTATAGTCGCACGATTCAGAGTGCCACTTTGGAGTGTGACTTTGAGTGCAGCTTTGACCCAACTTTACACTCTCTGGATCAAAGTAGTGCAGGAACCTTTTCAATGTTGTTGATTTTCAATGTCGTATAGATGAGAACAGGTGCCAATCTAAATCAATGGGCTGTGATTGTCATGCGACTTAATGTGTTCAAAGTCGCTTCAATTAAAGAGAGCAGGAAATGTTCAAAGTAGAATTAAAGGCAAAGCTGCCCATAGATGCAATGATTTTTTTTTTTTTTTTCGATCAGCTGAACGGATTTCCCCATCCATACGAGCGAGATGGACGGAGAAATCCTCCCTGCTGTGCCATTGTATTCTGACAGCGGGATTCATTGATTGACAAAAGTTTTCCAACACTCCCGTTCAACAGAAGTTAAACGTTAGACCGGCTTCTGTTGAGCGGAAATGGTCATAGATGGATTGACATTTGATTAATCTATGGCCAGTGCAACGTGTGCTCAGGCCATAGATGCAAGTTGCATCACATGGGGACTTTTTGTCCCTCAATGTAATAAAAAAAATTACGTTTACAAAAAAATAATAATAATTTTACACTAAAGCACCTAAAGTGGTAGTAATCAACAGAAAAAAAAGAAAAAAAGTTTAAGTTTAACCTTTTCACTGCCAGAGCCGTTTTTGTGTTTTTTGCACACATGTTTAAAAAAATCATTTTCGGCCTGAAGATTACACAAAAGCCCCACAAAATGATATATTTTCTGAAAGCAGACACCCTAGAGAATAAAATAGTGGTAGTTCCAATTTTGTATGTCACACGCTATTATCGCAAAGGTCTAGGTAACGCAAAATCTCAGTAAAAAACACACTAAAGTGAATTATAGGGCAATTAAACGCAATAAACTACCCACATTTTTTGGTAAAATCTAAAAGACGAAGTAAATGATACCCAATATTCCCAACCTTAAAGCGGGATTCCACCCTAGAGTGGAACCTCCGCTGATTGGATCCCTCCCCCCCCTCCGGTGTCACAATTGACACCTTTCAGGGGGGAGAGGGGGTGGAGATACCTGTCAAAGACAGGTATTTACACCCACTTCCGGGCATAGACTCCCGTGGGAGTCTACGCCATTTCCTGCCCTGCCGCGCTGTCTGCTGGGACACACACGGGTCCCAGAGACAGCGCGGACAATTCCTATTGCGCTGCGTGACTCGCGCATGCGCAGTAGGGAACCGGGAAGTGAAGCCGATTCGCTTCACTTCCTGATTCCCTCACCTAGAATGGTGGCGGCAGCAGCCGAGAGCCGAGCGATCGATCGGCCTCGGCATCGCTGGAACCCGGGACAGGTGAGTGTCCATTTATTAAAAGTCAGCAGCTGTAGTATTTATAGCTGCTGGCTTTTAATATTTTTTTTTTTGGTGGAATCCCTCTTTAAGTTTTTGTGCGCCTGTGAAATGGCGAAAAACTTAGTACTAGACGTGTGCACTGTCAATAAATTTGTTTTGTTTGGTTCCATTCTCTTTTGCATTAGCCGTCAATTTGGAATCGTACGAAATACGAATTTTCGTTATGATGCATTTAAAAAGCAAAAAATACCTTTCTCAATATGGCAGTCGTCGACTAATTATGCTCATTATGAGGGGCTCCCACTATCCCTGTGCTGTGATGACTTCCTCCTGGGGCTGTACCTCTGCTGTGCTCATTATGAGGGGCTCCCACCATCCCTGTGCTGTGCTCATTATGAGGGGCTCCCACCATCCCCGTGCTGTGCTCATTATGAGGGGCTCCCACCATCCCCGTGCTGTGCTCATTATGAGGGGCTCCCACCATCCCTGTGCTGTGCTCATTATGAGGGGCTCCCACCATGCCTGTGCCATGCTCATTATGAGGGGCTCCCACCATCCCCGTGCTGTGCTCATTATGAGGGGCTCCCACCATCCCTGTGCTGTGCTCATTATGAGGGGCTCCCACCATCCCTGTGCTGTGCTCATTATGAGGGGCTCCCACCATGCCTGTGCCATGCTCATTATGAGGGGCTCCCACCATCCCTGTGAGGTGCTCATTATGAGCGGCTCCCACTATCCCTGTGCTGTGTTGACTTCCTGGGTTTTTAACTTCATCATAACGAATAATCATAATTATTATGACAATAATAAAAACGATATTAATGAACCAGTCTCTCCCACTCCCATATTAAACAAGGTCATTTTCCCAACCCTCACTCAGCAGCAGAAGAAAACCTCTGATTGGTCAACAAAACCACAGTCACGTTTTCATTGTAATGGAATTTGGATCCGAAATTCGTCAAAGAAATTTCGTATTTCGTATACAAATCGGAAGCATAGAAATTCGTATTTCGGATCCTCCCGAATGTACGAATTTTCGGAAATTCGTACAAAATGACCCGCACATGTCTAATATCCTATATTTTCTATGGTTGACTCTTCAAAAGCCCCCTGTAGGTATCAGTTTAGTGTTATGGAGAAAGTCTTGTGTTAGAATTATTGCTCTCATTCCAGCATGTGCGGCCATATGCAACATGTGTATCGCAATCAATGTTTTCACACATAGGCTCCCCCGATGCATGCGTTTACATTCATATGTGCATATATGTGGGGGTGCCGGGCCTCAAACATTTTTTGGTGGATTTTATGTGCTTTATCTCTTTTTTTTTTTTACTTACCCGCTTAAGGACCAACCGCCATCATTATACTGAGGCAGGTTGACTCTCCTGTGCGAATCGCCGTAGGTGTATTTTGGACGCTTTAAGAGTGATAGGGGGCACTGGCCTGCAGCATGACACCGGGGTCAATACGCATGACCAGCAGCCGTGATGTCCGCCAGCCGCTCACGATCGCTCCACGGAGAGCCAGAATGGGGATCTGTCAATGTAAATAGACAGATCCCCGTTCTGACAGTGGAGTCGAGAGGGATCTGCTATTCCTGGTGTCTCCTCCTCTAGTCAGTCCCACCCCCCCACAGTTAGAAACACCTCCCAGGGAACACATTTAACCTCTCGATCGTCCCCTAGTGTTAACCCCTTCTCTGCCAGTGATATTTATACAGTAATCGGTGCATTTTTATAGCACTGATCACTGTATAAATATCAATGGTCCCAAAAATGTATCACAAGTGTCCGATTTGTCCGCCGCAATGCCGCAATCCTGCTACAAAATTGCAGATCATCGCCATTACTAGTAAAAAAAATAAAAAAATAAATACAAATGCCATAAATCTATTTTGTAGATGCTTTAACGGTTGCGCAAACCAATCAATAAACGCTTATTGTGATTTTTTTTTTTTTTTACCAAAAATATGTAGAAGAATACGTATCAGCCTAAACTGAGGAAAAAAATTATTATAATTTTTTTTTAAATGGGATATTTATTATAGCAAAAAGTAAAAAATATTGTGTTTTTTTTTTCAAAATTGGCGCTCTTCTTTTGTTTATAGCGCAAAAAATAAAAACCGCAGAGGTGATCAAATACCACCAAAATAAAGTTCTATTTGTGGGGGAAAAAAGGACGTCAATTTTGTTTGGGTGGCACATCACATGACCGCGCAATTGTCAGTTAAAGCGACGCAGTGCCAAATCGCAAAAAGTGCTCTGGCAAGGAAGGGGGTAAAATCCTCTGGGGCTGAAGTGGTTAAAGCAGCTGACGTACAATCACGGCGATTTGCCCAGGAGAGCTGCACACTCCCGTCACAGTTGCCGACAAACGTCCCTTCCGTCCAATGGTCTTAAAGGGGAAATTATTATTTTTTTGCAAAAAAATAAAAAATTACATTTCATTTTTTATTTATTTATTTTAATATTATTTATTGCGTTTTAGTGTAAATATGAGATGTGAGGTCTTTTTGACTCCAGATTTCGCATATAAGAGATCCTGAAATGCTTTTTTTCTATTACAAGGGATGATTACATTCAAGTTTTTTTTTTAAAAAGAACAGCATCAAAATTAAAAATAAAAGTCCTGCCGTGCTTGCGAAGAAGCGAACGCATTGGCCAAACATGCACTGTGACCCCGCATGCTATGCCAATCACAGCGCCGGCAGCGAGGAGAGCCATAATTGGCCACAGGCAGGATGCCTGTGGCCAATTATAACTCAAGGGGTTTAGTACACGCCTCACACTATATAAGGTTGCCAGCGCGGCGGCCTTGTGTAGTGTTCCGGCGTGCAGGGAAAGAGCTAGATAGGCAGGGACAGTGTGTTCTTTTCTCAGGCATCTGCAGGAGTTAGTGGGTGTTGTGTGCCTCCAGCACAGTATACACTTGTAGCTATTCTTTATTGCTGGTGTTCTCTCATACAAGCATCTGCAGGAGTTAGTGGGTGTTGTGTGCCTCCAGCACAGCACAGTATACACCTGTATCTACCCTTTATTGCTGGTGTTCTCAAATACAGGCATCTGCAGGAGTTAAAGTGGGTGTTGTGTGCCTCCAGCACAGTATACACCTGAAGATACCCCTTATTGCTGGTGATGTCTGTTGGATATCTTGCATATTAGCCTTTAAAATTAGCACTTTTGACTTCGAACATTCGAGTCCCATAGACTTTAATAGAGTTCTAAAGTTTTTACGAATTTTTCGTCCGTTCGAAGGTTCTGGTGCGAACAGAACCGGGGGGTGTTCGGCTCATCCCTACTCTAAAGTGTCTAAAATATATCTATATCTATCTATATATATAGATATTTATTTATATATAGATATATATCTATATATATCTATCTATATCTATATATATATATATATATATATGTATATATATATATATATATATATAATGTTTGGTGTTCTAAGTAATTTTCTAGCAAAAAAATTTTTTTTTAACTTGCAAACAAGTTTGAAAAATAGGTCCTTAATGGTTAAACAGCTAAAGGCATCCCAAATGCAATGTGTTTCCACCCGGGATCGGACCGGGGACCTTTCGCGTGTGAGGCAAACGTGATAACCACTACACTACGGAAACTACCAATGTTAAGCAATCATAGAGTTAATGAGTAGAGAGACTGCTAGACTCAACCATTGCAGCAGCTGGGAGAGGGGGGAGCACAGTGATCATTCCTATGAGTTTTTCATCATTTTACTGAAACTATTAATAACTAATCAACAACTGACAAATACAATTCCAGCAATGATCTCCTTGGGCTCACTCACTTGTCTTTTGCTTAATAGGATGACACTTTTCAATGACTGTGTTCCAATCATAGCACCCCTATGCTGGAATGGTATGATCAAACACCTGCAGATTTTTACTTGTTACTTTCACTTTCTGTATTCTTTTAACCACTTCAGCTCTGGAAGGTTTTGCCTGATCAGGCCATTTATTGCGCTATTTGAACTGTTAATTGCACGGGCGTGCAACGCGGTACCCAAACTAAATTCATATAATTCTTTTCACACAAATAGAGCTTTCTTTTGGTGGTATTAGATCGCCTCTGTGTTTTTTATTTTTTATAATATAAATGAAAGAAGACCGACAATTTAAAAAAAACTAAAAACTTTTTTTTACTATCTGCTATAAGACATATGTAATACAAAATAAATAAATAAATAAAATCAAACCTCTGAGGCCGGTTCACACCACAAGCAGTTCAGTGCGTTATTTTTCTGCATCAAAAACGCATGGAAAGTAGGTTATATGGTTTCCAATAGCATAGTTCACATAAGTGAAGTCAGTTCCAGGGCATTCCAGTTCCAGAAAAATAAAAATAGAACATGCTGCATTTTTGCTGCAGCGGGCTGTACTGCAACGTATTAAAACACATCTGAAACGCACTGGAATGCATCAAAAATGCAATGGGCCCTAGTATAGTGGGGAAATAACAGGGAAAAAGAAAAAAAGTCCCTGAAATGCATTCGGAAACGCTTCAATGATGCATCAAAAACGCACAAAAAAATCACTGGAACGTGCCAAAAACGCACTAAAAACGCACATGCAGAAAACGCATCCGGAACCGATCTGGAGCGCGTTTTTGTGGTGTGAACCTGCCCTTAATACATTTTGGCCAAAATGTATTCTGCTACATGTCCCCAAAAAAATGTATATTGATGGTTTGCGTGAACGTTACAGTCCCTACAAACTATGGCATATATATTGGAATTTATATTTATTTTATTTTTTTACTAGTAATTGAGCCAATCAGCGACTTAAAACTGAACTGCGATATTGCGGCGGACAATCGGACACTGAGGCTGGGTTCACACTAGTTTGCGAATTGGATGCGGGAAATTGTGACCCGCTCTCTATGGAGCCGGTTCACATATCTCCGCAGCGGCTCCGGTGCGATTTGCACAGGAACGCTGTGCATCTCTTGATCCAATTCAGGTCCAAATTAAGCCTAAAATTTGCCTAAAATCGGACCTGAAACGGTGAACGAGGACGCACCGGACTCCTGCTGTGAGCCGCTGCGTGCTCATTATGTGAACCCAGCCTAACTGACACCTTTGACACTGTGAGAACCAGTGACACTAATACAGTGATCAGTGCTAAAAATGTGCACTGTCACTGTACTAGTGTCATTGGCTGTGAAGACGACGGATAACGGGACTGCGATTGTGTGGCGGCCAATCTGCCACTAACTGATGCTGGGAGGAACTAACTAACTGTCACTGTGACATTAATACAGCGATCAGTGCTAATAATATGCACTGTCACTGTACTAGTGATACTGGACAGGAAGGGGTTAACATCTGGGGCAGGGGTCTCCAAACTGTGGCTCGGGGGCCAAAAAAAAAATTCCTGCACAATTTATTTTTTTCTTACGACTAATTCAGGTGCGACTTGCAATTGACATCTTTGCACGAAGTCACACATATGTCAGCCAAGTCGCACCTGAAGTCGCACTGTCCCGAGGCTTTGAAATTGTGTGATTTCAAGGGAAGTCGCACGGGAAGTCGAACTGAGCGTGATCCGGGGTTTACTGGGGATTCTAGCTGTTTTCATTCCCTGCTAAGCTAACAGCGAGATCCCCTGTCTGCGATTACAGCTTCTGTGTGGTTTACACTCAAAGAGCTGTGTTCGGGGGAAGATCTAAACTGGTCAGCGGGTGCCGGCGTCTCAATCATTGGCTGGGACCCGGGTGATCAGCATGTGCTGTAACGAATCACAGTGTAGCCGGATGGGCGTGTGTGCGCACGCACGTGCCCCTCTAAGCGGAATTATCATAGGTGTGTGCAGCCTATTGCCTATTGCATTAGGGTGTGCACCCCAAAGTTCAAAAACATATACCGTATATACTCGAGTATAAGCCGAGATTTTCAGCCTCTTTTTTGAGGCTGAAAGTGCCCCCCTCGGCTTATACTCGAGTCATCGCTGTCTGCCTGCTCGATCAGCGTGTCGAGCAGACAGACAGCGGCCATTCTATTCTAATTCAAAAGCCGCGCCTCCGGCTCCGCCTTCGCCTGTGATAGGCGGAACACTGAATTTCCCAGCAGCCTGTGTTCCGCCTATCACGGACATCCGCTCATCCTCGTACTACGGACGAGGATGAAAGGATGGCCGTGATAGGCGGAACACAGACTGCTGGGAAATTGTGTTCCGCCTATCACAGACAGGGAGGCGCGGCATTTGAACAGGAAAATGGGCGCCGACGAAGAGCGGTGATCCTGGGACGGGACCGGACGGAGGCTCGGCTCGGCTCGGGACGGGACGGGACCGGACCGGACGGAGGCTCGGCTCGGGACGGGACGGGACCGGACGGAGGCTCGGGACCGGACGGAGGCTGGGGACACAGGTAGGCTGGACACACAAGGCCTCTCACACACACACACACACACACACACACACACACACACACACACACACACACACACACACACACACACACACACACACACACACACACACACACACACACACACACACACACACACACACACACACACACACACACACGGATGGACACACACACAGGGATGGATGGATGGATGGACACACACACAGGGATGGACAGGCATATCTCACCCTCGGCTTATACACGAGTCAATAGGTTTCCCAGTTTTTTGGGGGTAAATTGGGGGCCTCGGCTTATACTCGGGTCGGCCTATACTCGAGTATATACGGTATGTGTGTGTATATATATAATTTTTATTTATTTTTTCCCAGACACCTTAGACCAGTGACGGTGAACCTTGGCACCCCAGATGTTTTGAAACTACATTTCCCATGATGCTCCACTACACTGCAGAGTGCATAAGCATTATGGGAAATGTAGTTCCAAAACATCTGGGGTGCCAAGGTTCGCTATCACTGCCCTAGACCTAGAGAATAAAATGGCGGTTGTTGCAATACTTTATGTCACACCATATTTGTGCAGCGGTCTTACAAACACAATTTTTTTGGAACAAATACACACACACATATATATATATATATATATATTTTATATAATTTTGTGAATTTGTGAAAAAAAGGGGAGCTGTGTGAGATGTGCTGAATCGGCACCACACTGCCCCCTACTGCAGCCAGAAATAATGCTCTCCAGCAGCTGTCCCCAGCCCTAGATTTGTGGTTGGGGGTGGGTAGTTAAAAACATATGGGTCTGTTACGACAGGCGCTATGATTGGACACTTATCAGGAGGAGAGTACGGGAGGAGACCCATGGAGGAGACCCATGGAGGACACAGGCAGCAAGCGGGCGGGGGGTGGCAGCCTTTTGATGGCACAGTGGCTGCATTTGATGGGCACAGTGGTTGCATTTGATGGGCACAGGGGCACAGTGGCAGCGTTTTTGATGGGCACAATGGCAGCATTTGATGGGCACAGTGGCAGCGTTTGATGGGCACAGTGGCTGCATTTGATAGGCACAGAGGCTGCATTTGATAGACACAGAGGCTGCGTTTGATAGGCACAGTGAAGCTGCAATTGATGGCATGTTTTCTGAATTTTCCAGTTTTTTTTGCACCCTTCCAAAAATTTTGAGCACCAGCAGCCACTGGTATTATTGGTGGTGGCCCATCCATAGGGGGCACACAAGCGGCGCCCCCCCCCCCCACCCAGCAGTCACAATATATATATATATATATATAAAAAAAGGCCTCTTTAACCGCTTCAGCCCAACAAGGTTTTACCCCCTTCCTGACCAGAGCACTTTTTGCGATTTGGCACTGCGTCGCTTTAACTGACAATTGCGCGGTCGTGCGACGTTGTACCCAAACAAAATTGACGTCCTTTTTTTCCCACAAATAGAGCTTTTTTTTGGTGGTATTTGATCACTTCTGTGTTTTTTATTTTTTGCGCTATAAACAAAAAATAGAGCAACAATTTTGAAAAATATACATATATATTTTTTACTTTTTGCTATAATAAATATCCCCCAAAAATATATAAAAAAAACTATTTTTTTCCTCAGTTTAGGCCGATACGTATTCTTCTACATATTTTTGGTAAAAAAAAACGCAATAAGTGTATATTGATTAGTTTGCGCAAAAGTTATAGCGTCTACAAAATAGGGGATAGTTTTATGGCGTTTTTATTATTTTTTTTGTTTACTAGTAATGGCGGCGATCTGCGACACTACTGACACATTTTTGGGACCATTGGCATTTATACAGCGATCAGTGCTATAAAAATGCAGTGATTACGATAAAAATGTCACTGGCAGGGAAGGGGTTAACACTAGGGGGTGATCAAGGGGTTAACTGTGTTCCCTAGTGTGTGTTCTAACGGAAGGGGGGAGGGGACTGTGTAGGGGAGATGACAGATCGCTGTTCATACTCTGCATAAACAGACGATCAGTCTCTTCTCCCCTCAGAGAACCGGAAACACACAGATCCCAGTTCTCTGTGTGTCAGCAGCAATCGCGGGAGACCGGCAGTGATTGTGACCGCCGGGCACTCGCATCTGCTCTGGGGGCGAGCAGCGAGCACGTGTGTGTGCCTCCGGTGGCGCACACCCCTAGTGGCCACAGGTCAAAGCAACGTAACATAACGTCATTTCGCCTAGCCGTGCCATTCCACTTCAGTAAAACTGCGGTGGCTGGTCAGCAAAGTGGTTAAAAAAAATAGAAAAAAATGTTCTTTAAGTGTTCGGGCGCTGGACACAGTGCACTATGGGAAGCGCCACGTTCAATGCTATCACAAGATTGCAGACGAGACGCTTCATTTGCAGGCTTTTGACCTACTTTGCGGCGACCAGCAGCTTCCCCCCGTAGTATTAATATGGGCAGAATCTTTGTTGTTCAAGTAAAGAGGTTACTTCTGGTCTCCCTGTTCCGGCCTGAAGCCAGAAGTGACATCAGCAGCTCCGTGTAACGCACGGTCCGAGCGGAACTGCCTGTAAGGTAAGTGAGGCTGCATGTGATGAGGCACGGTGAGGCTGCATATGATGGGCACAGTGGCTGCATTTGATGGGGCACAGTGGCTGCATAAGATGGGCACAGTAGCTGTATTTGATGGGGCACAGTGGCAGCATTTGATGGCACAATGGGAGCATTTGATGTGGCACAGTTTCTGGGTTTGATGGCACAGTGGTGGCAATTGATGGGCACAGTGGCTGCGTTTGATGGCACAGTTGTGGCAATTGATTGGCACAATAGCTGCGTTTGATGGCACAGTGGCTGTGTTTGATGGTAAAGTGGCGGCAATTGATGGTCACAGTGGCTGCGTTTGATGGCACAGTGGCTGTGTTTGATGGTAAAGTGGCGGCACTTGATGGTCACAGTGGCTGCATTTGATGGCACAGTGGCTGTGTTTGATGGTAAAGTGGCGGCAATTGATGGTCACAGTGGCTGCATTTGATGGTACAGTGGCGGCAAGTGATGGGCACAGTGGCGGCAAGTGATGGGCACAGTGGCGGCAAGTGATGGGCACAGTGGCGGCAATTGATGGGCACAGTGGCCGCATTTAATGGCACAGTAGCTGTCTTTGATGGCACAGTGACTGCGATTGATGGTATAGTGAGGCTGCAATTGATGCTTTTTTTTCAGAATTTTTCAGTTTGTTTGCGCCCCCCAAAAAGTTTGAGCACCAGCCACCACTGGGCCCTATATAATGTGCTCTGCACCCCTCCCCATGTAATTTGCCCTGCTGACCTCCTGTACACTGCCCTATTGAGACCCCTGTTGATTTTGGTAAGGAATGGGTTTGAGATTTTTTTTTAAGAGCTTTTCCAGACCCTACATGTACCACCCGCTGCCATACACTCCGCACCCCTCTTCTACATGTACCACCCACCACCATACACTCCGCACCCCTCTACTACATGTATCACCCACTGCCATACACTCCGCACCCCTCTACCACATGTACCACCCACCACCATACACTCTGCACCCCTCTACCACATGTACCACCCACCACCATACACTCTGCACCCCTCTACTACATGTACCACCCGCTGCCATACACTCCACACGCCTCTCCTACATGTACCACCCACCACTATACACTCTGCACCCCTCTACTACATGTATCACCCACTGCCATACACTCCACACCCCTCTACCACATGTACCACCCACCACCATACACTCTGCACCCCTCTCCTACATGTACCACCCACCACCATACACTCCGCACCCCTCTACTACATGTATCACCCAATGCCATACACTCCGCACCCCTCTACCACATGTACCACCCACCACCATACATTCCACACTCCTCTCCTACATGTACCACCCACCACCATACACTGAACCCCTCTCCTACATGTACCACCCACCACCATACACTCCGCACCCCTCTCCTACATGTACCACCCACTACCATAAACTCCACACCCCTCTCCTACATTTACCACCCACTACCATAAACTCCACACCCCTCTCCTACATGTACCACCCACTACCATAAACTCCACACCTCTCTCCTACATGTACCACCCACCACCATACACTCCACACCCCTCTCCTACATGTACCACCCACCACCATACACTCCGCACCCCTCTACTACATGTACCACCCACCAACATACACTCTGCACCCCTCTACTACATGTACCACCCACCACCATACACTCTGCGCCCCTCTACCACATGTACCACCCACCACCATACACTCCACATTCCCTGGAGGCGTGCAGGAGTGCGATTCTGGGAGAATGTTATAGTACGCCCTCCCAGAGTTATCTGACCGCACTATAGCCGCGTTTTCAGCTATGGCCCGGTCGTCAATCAGTTAACGTTCATAGAGTAATTGTGGGGTGAAGTTCCACTTTAATGCTGTGCAGGTATAGTATACTGTATGTCTCAGTAAGCACGTTGCAGAAGTCTTTGGCAGTTGGAGACTTGTCGGTTGAACCCCAATGGTCATATGTGTGCTTTACTTCACACCACCCCTGCTGAACTTCGATGTTCCTGTGAAATGTAATATTGTTACCTCCTCTCGTTTCCAGGCGGATTCGATGTGTGAGACCCGAGGAGCTTCAGAGAGCAGGAGGTGAGAAAGCACGATCGCACCTTCCCCCCCACTGCCTATACATAAAAGGTGTTGATTTTTTTAAAGGAAGATCTTCTCCGTATACCGTAGAAGGAGGACACTGTTTATATGCAAGCCTCAGACAACTGCCATTTTCAATCTACATGGCCGCCGGCCTCCTGGGATTCAAAGAACTGAATCTGTACTCTGTTGACCTCAGCAGGTTTCCAGGAAGGACACTTTGCCACGACCAGCTCGGCCCTTTTTTTGGAAGCGTGCATTAATGGAAGTGCATGTGGCACAGATAGATACTGAGGGATTTCAGCATAAATGCTTAGGCTATCATGTTCCTGAAGCTTTGTCCCTCAGAAAAAAAATCGCTCCAGCAGCATTTTCCATCCTCTGTGCTATTCTATAGGCTGGGGATGCATGTGAGATTTCGGTCATTTGGGAAAGACATTTAACCCAATGTTGACTATTGCCTCAGTTGAAGTCAGTGTTAACCACTTCAATACCGGGCATTTTCACCCCCTTCTGGCCCAAGCCAGTTTTTAGTTTTTAGCGCTGTCGCAATTTGAATGACAATTGCGCGGCCATGCAACACTGTACCCAAATGACATTTTTATCATTTATTCCCCACAAATAGCGCTTTCTTTTGGTGGCATTTGATCGCCTCTGCGGTTTTTCTTTTTTGCGCTATAAACAAAAGAAGAGCGACAAGTTTGAAAAAAAAAAAAACACAATGGGGGTTATTTACAAAAGGAGAATCCACTCTGCACTGCAAGTGCACTTGGAAGTAAAGTCACTCTAATGCCGCGTACACACGATCGAATTGTCCGGCGGAATTGGTCTGGCAAACAACCCGCCGGACTTTATAACGAACAGACTTGGCCACACACGGACACTGTGAAAGTCCGGCGATTTCTAACGCAATGATGTACAGCACGTACGACGGGACTAGAAAAGGGAAGTCCAATAGCCAGTAGGCAATAGCTTCCTTCTTGTACTTGCTTCAGAGCGTTAAGTCATTCTTAGTCCACCGGACTAGCACACAACGGATTGTCCGCTGAAAGCCAAGTCCGGCGGACAAATTTTGAGTCAAAACTACTTTCTAAGTCCGCCGGACTTTACGATGAAAAAGTCCACTGGAGCCCACACACGATCGAATTGTCTGGCGTACTGTGGTCCAGCGGACCTAGTCCACCGGACAATTCGATCATGTGTACGCGGCATAAGGGGGTTATTTACTAAAGTGCACTTGAATGTGCACTGAAAGTAAAGTAAAGTCGCTGTAGGTCCGAGGGGGACATGCAAGGAAAATAAAAACAGCATTTTAGCTTGCACATCATTGGTTAAAAATCAGCAGAGCTTCCACTCATTTCAGATCTCGCCCTTAGATTTAGAGCGACTGCACTTCCAAGTGCACTTGCAGTGCAAAGTGGATTTGCCTTTCGTAAATAACCCCCATTGTGTGTTTTTAGGTTTTGGCAAAATAAATGTAGAGAACTACACACATTTTAGGCATTCGATCATGGGACCAATAAGAATGTTAAGGCCCAATTTGGGGGCACCTTCAAATTTTGGGTTTTAGATTACAATTTACATTAGTTAGGGCAGTGTTTCACAACTCTCCTCCTCAAGATACAAACCCAGGTCATGTTTTCGAGATTTGGGACAGGTGATGTTGTCATTTTCACTGTTAGTAATTTCTCGTTTTCAGAGGAAAATCTAGAAAACAGGACCTGGTGGTGCAACTAGAGGAGTGGAGTGGAGAAACACAGGGTTCTGTCCCAAAACTTTCACATTAAAAGTCATAAAAACATGGTAATTAGTAAAAGGGAAAACAGGAGCCAACCAGTGGAACAATAAACTTCAGAACAGGCAAGAGGAAATTAAAATCTGGCATGCATGTCCAGAAAATCTCTTATTCTTTACTGTAAAGCAGTGGCAGCCTCCTTGATTTGCTCCAGTTCCTTCAAACAATTCAACATATCTGCACTCATTCTGCCAATAGTGCATCGTGGAAGATCATGACCTAGTAAGAAGAGTAAAAAGTATTAAGGGAGCGATGGTCAAGTGGCTGAGGCCCTACATAGTGAGTTAAGTAAGTCAAGTTACTAGTCAAATTCAGGAAATACTTACCTACCCAGCCAATTGTTACTTGCAACCTGCTTGCACTTCAGACCAGTGCTGGCACAAGGTCATCCAGCGCCCAGGGCAAAGATGTCAAACTGCGCCCCCCTTTCCCTTAGGGTTAGGGTCAGGGTACCCCCCACACCTGCAATAAACCATTGCGCCAGGGGCAGCCGCCCCTCCTGCCCACCCCTTGTCCCGGCCCTGCTTCAGACACCTATACTACTAGAAATGTACACGCTGCAACTACTCTGTAATCTTAGCCCTGGTGCCTGGGTCTCCAAAACTCGGGTACCTAGCAACACTGCCAGCTCCTTCCACCTCTTCCTTATCCATGCTAATATTAAGGCACTGAATACTTTGCTAATGTGCGGAGTGGGTGTTTGGTTTGGATGTCTAAACACTCAACATGTATACACAATTGAAGCAAGATTCCAAGAATAATTATTTGCGCAAACAAGAGGCTCCGGAATACTTTCTTCCTCTTCTGGGTCGCTTGGACGTCCACAATGCCAATGTCTGTGCTGGGTCCAGGAGTCAGATCCCATGGCTGCAAAGAAACATCCTGGGTGAGCTGATCATACTCACTTTCCTCTGTAGCGGCCATAACCAGCTGCAGGGCGGCCTTGACTGAATGGGCTTACCGGTTACCTTCTCCTGGCCTGCTCTTCCACGTCCATGGTTCATACCCAACGACGTGTACACTGACACAGATAAAGTCCTTTCAAAAGGTTTTATTTTGCAGTAGAACTCTCAGAAAACATAGTCTCTTAGGGAACAGAGGGCACGGGTGAAGAACTCGGGTACCTTGAACTGCAGGTTTAACAAAGTCTCTATTTCCACCAAGAGAGTAGCCATTTGCAGCTGGGTACTTCAAGGCTGAACAAACCTCTAGCCAGAGATCATAGCAGTCAGCACGTTGACTCAAAACTTGAACAATCAACCGAAGATAAACAGGAACCTTTTTCCGACTGTACCTGGAACGTTTCCTGCTTCTTTGGAGGTACTGGAAAAGTGTGGACTCGTCAATGTCTTTCCCAACTCAGTAACCAGGCACTTCCCAGGATGCCACTCACCGGCCCTCCTCTGAAGAGTCCTCCCCCGGTCACTTGCAGGAGCTGTGGTGCCCCTCCAAGCTGAGAGCACACCCGGACATTCTGAATCCTCCCTCAGTTACAGCGCCTCGGACCGGCAGGTTCCGAGACTCGGGAACAGACGGATCCCTACCCCAGACCAGACAGGTCTATCAGGGGCCACCGACAGGAACATGCTGCGGAATGTCAAACACCCCGTGACCGGGACCCCTCACGGGGCTACCCTGGTCCTGGAACCAGAACAGACCACGCGGGTCTCACGAACAACTCCGGAACCCCGAACACGTGACCCACACCTGTTTAAATATCCCCTCTCAGACTCCTCAGCGGGCCCGGCAGTCCCGCTGATTGGCTCCGAGAGGGCCATACCAAAACATCCAACCAAGCCTGGTTCTCGCCTGTCATGTGCACCACACCATTCACATGACCAGGCAGAACATCAATCATGGCCTGGCCAGACTGGTGTTAAGTCTTACCTACACAATTAACCCTCAGTACTGTAAGGTCCCAAGGCAAAAATACATTTACAAAGTGTGTGACATTTGGTCCCAAATGTCATCTGCTACACCTTTAAAAAGAAACAATACACCATTCATTAAGCCACCCGAGGTCACATCTGTTTCTAGCATCAATTTTGCTACATAAGTTGACCAATCTTGCACTTGGTCTGATGTCAATGTTTGCTCCTGACCAGTGGACTCTACCATGCTGCACTCTGGTTTTTGTTCTGTGAAAAATGCATAGAAAAGGGAAGGTGATGTCATTTTCCAGAGGGCAAACACTTGACAAGTGCCAACATAAAAAAGTCCTGCAGTTGCCCCCCACCCCTCTTGTCTCCTATGGGGTACGGGATATATAATGACCATCCGAGTAAGGCGTGACTCTGTGTGACTGGGCGCACCGGGGTATCTCCTCTACCCATGTATACACAGGCAAGGCTGCATTTATGGGCACTGATGAGCTAGGCAGCAACCAGTAAGTGTTATTTACCCTTTAAGTTATGCCCTAAGCCCATGGCCCTTGGCCCACCTAGAAACACCCCTGTCTGTGGCTAAATTAGTGTGTTTGAAGAGGGCACTTACTTTTTTGGGGGGAAAGATGGCCTTGTTGCCTCCCCTGTTGGGGCCCAAGCAAGGGTAGCCTCCCTTTGTCCTTTGTGGTGGCTTGGCTGGAGCCTCCTTCTTTTTTTTGTGCCTCCCTGTCGAAAGAAGAAAAAAAAAAAGGTCCAAAAAAGGGAATGTCCAAAAACATGACCAAATAAGAATGTTCATATATGCTTTATATTTACCTTTATCTTTGGAATTCCAATTCATACAAAGATTTAAGAAAAGCTTATATAGAAATCTCTAAAGCTACGTGTTTAAAGAACATATACAGACAGCTAATTTACACATACACATTGTTTAGATTAAAAAAATATATATTTTTTTCAAAATTGTCACTCTTTTTTTGTTTATAGCGCGTAAAAAATCGCAGAGGTGATCAAATACCACCAATACCACTTTTTGTGGGAAAAAATTACATATATCTCATTTGTGTACAGAGTCGCATGACCGCGAAATTGTCAGTTAACCACTTAGTGCAAATCACCGCCATTGTACCGCCATTGTACGTTGGTACTTTGATGCTAAATACCATTGATATGGCAGCAGACAGCTGCCATAACGCCGGTATTTTTAACAATGGCGAGCGGCGCTCTTTCAGATAAAAGCAATTCACCGCAAGATCACGTTTATCGGGGGAGGCCCCATCCCGCTGCGTTCCGGTCATCTCCGCTGCTTATCGGAGCCGTCGGTAGCAGCAGAGACGATCGCGTCCTTCCCCCTGACAGACATGGAGCCGAGTGAGCGAAAGATGGCCCCCGCTCCGCTCAATAACATTAAATGGCGGAAGCAGCGTCAAACTTTACTTCCGCCCAATGGTCTTAAAGGGGAATTTTTTTTAAAAGGACAGTGTAAAAGATAACAGGCGCACTTAGCCGGCCGCAGATCACTGCGATATGCCGCTCGTGACGGCTCCCGTGCGCATGCGCAGGACCTGGAAGTCACTCCGGGATACATGGCAGCGGCGAAGATGAAGACGGAGGACTGCTTCGGGGGCTTCGTTCTCAGGTAAGTTATTCATAATGAGCTAGTATGCTATGCATACTAGCTCATTATGCCTTTGCCTTGCAGGTTGCTTTTTTTTTTTTTTTTTTTTAATAGCCTTTACTTCCTCTTTAACTGTATTTTGCAAAACGTTTTTTCTTGCATCGCCTCGGATGAGACTGTTTTGTTCCTGTGATCACCACTAGAGGTCAGTAACTGTTAACATTTGGCAGCTTTCTAGGGCGCAGAATGAGTAACCATAATCAGCGTTTCCCATGCTGATCTTTGAAAAGCCCTGGGATTTCCAGTTCTCTTCACAGATTCCAAGGTGGTCTTCTTTTAAGAGTTACTATTTAAAGTGGACCTATAACTAACCCTGAAAGCCTTCAGGAATACATGCCTGACATGCAACGATTTAATGAAAAAAAAAAAAAAAACACCCTTTTTTTATTAATAAAAAGCATCTCTTGAGCTTTGAAAAAGTGACTATGCCTAGGCCAAGAGAAGGAACCAAAGAAAATGATGTCATCAGTCTGCTGCAGTCATGAGAAAGCATTTCCCAGGTCTTTCTTCCTCCTGTGATCGCTTACTCTGTTGCCACAAATCTAACTTTTTGGCAGCTTAGGCTACGCTCACACTTCTGCATTGCAGGAACAAGGGCACAATCGCACGCTTTCCTGCAATGCACAGAAACACACTGCTCTTTTGCAGACATTCGCAGTGTCATTAATTCCTAATGACACCCCCACGTATCTGGGAACATGAGCATTTTTGTGCCGCCAAAATTCATGGTGCTACAGCACCATGCTTTTTTTAGAGTGGCAAGATTTCTCAAAAATGTCAAGGACGTCTTTTGAGCATTTCTTGCATGTGTGGCAGCCCATTAAAATGAATTGGCTGACCTACACAAAAGCTGTGCAGAGCCTCACACGTGCTCTAATGGTGTGAATGGAGCTCAATAAGGAGAGCTGCAGTAGAAGCAAATTTTAAGACTAGGGATGAGCTTAGAGTTCCAGTCAAACTCATGTTCGACTCGAACATTGCCTGTTTGCCTGTTCACCGAACAGCAAACAATTTGGGGTGTCCGCGGGAAATTCGAAAAGCCGGAAACACCCTGTACAAGTCTATGGGAGAAATTTAAAGTGCTAATTTTAAAGGCTAATATGCAAGTTATTGTCCTAAAAAGTGTTTGGGGACCTGGGTCCTGTCCCAGGGGACATGGATCAATGCCAAAAAAAGTTTTTAAAACTGAAGTTTTTTCAGGAGCAGTGATTTTAATAATGCTTAAAGTGAAACAATAAAAGTGTAATATTCCTTAAAATTTTGTACCTGGGGGGTGTCTATAGTATGCCTGTAAAGGGGCGCATGTTTTCCGTGCTTAGAACTGTCCCTGCACAAAGTGTCATTTCTGCAGGAAAAAAAGTCATTTAAAAGCACTCACGGCTATAATGAATTGTCCGCTCCCCGTACTACAGATAACAGTCATTGAAAGTCATTGATAAAAAAAAAAAAAAGTGTGGGGTTCCCCCAAATTCAATTACCAGGCCCTTCAGGTCTGGCATGGATATTAAGGGGAACCCCGCATCAAATAAAAAAAAATGACGTGGGGTTCCCCCCAAATACCCATACCAGACCCTTCAGGTCTGGTATGGATATTTGGGGGAAACCCCATGTCATTTAAAAAAAAAAATGGCGTGGAGTTCCCCCCAAAAATCCATACCAGACCCTTTATCCGAGTACGCAACCTGGCAAGCCGCAGGAAAAGAGGGGGGGATGAGAGAGCGCCCTACCCTTTCTGAACATTATCAGGCCACATGCCCTCAACATTGGAAGGATGCTTTGGGGTCCCCCCCAAAGCACCTTGTCCCCAAGTTGATGAGGACAAGGGCCTCATCCCCACAACCCTGGCCGGTGGTTGTGGGGGTCTGCGGGCGGGGGGCTTATCAGAATCTGGAAGCCCCCTTTAACAAGGGGACCCCCAGATCCCGGCCCTTCCCCTGTACAAAAGTACCCCTACCATTTCACAAAGAAAGTGTAAAAAAAGTTACAAAACAAACACCGTTGGGAAAAGTCCTTTATTTAAAAAAATAAAAATAAAAAAAAGGTTCCAGTGGTGGTAATCCACTCTTGCTATCCAGCGATGGATGATCATCTCTCCGGGGTCCAGCGATGGGTGATCTGATCCAGCGATGAGTGATCTCTCCCTCCAGCGCAGCGCATCCATCCTGTATCCACCGGAGACACTGCGGGAATCCCCGGCAGCCTGACACTTCTTAGCTGAGGAGGGCAGGGCCACCCGTCACCTGACCCCGCCCCCCTCTGACGCAAGTGGAAAGCCGGGTTTCCCCAGTGAAGTGCGGGTGACCCCGCCCCCCTCTAATGTAACAGAAACCGCCCTCCTCAGCTTTGTCAGGCTGCCGGGATTCCCACAGTGTCTCCAGTGGAGACAGGATGGATGCGCTGCACTGGAGGGAGAGATCACCCATCGCTGTATCAGATCACCCATCGCTGGACCCCGGAGAGATGATCATCCATCGCTGGATAGCAAGAGTGGATTACCACCGCTGGAATCCTCCTCCCTCCTATTCCTTCTCCCTCCCTCTTCTTCCTTCTTCTTCTTCCTCCCTCTTCTTTCTTCTTCTTCCTCCCTCTTCTTTCTTCTTCATTCTCCTTCTTCACAGTTACATAGTTACATAGTAGGTGAAGTTGAAAAAAGTCACAAGTCCAACAAGTCCAACCTATGTGTGAGATTATATGTCAGTATTACCTGTATGTTGTGGTCGTTCAGGTAATTATCTAATAGTTTCTTGAAACTATCAATGCCCCTCGTTGAGACCACCGCCTGTGGAGGGGAATTCCACATCCTTGCCGCTCTTACAGTAAAGAACCCTCTACGTAGTTTAAGGTTACACCTCATTTCTTCTCATTTTAATGAGTGGCCACGAGTCTTGTTAAACTCCCTTTTTCAAAAAAGTTTTATCCCTATTGTGGGGTCACCAGTACGGTATTTGTATATTGAAATCATATCCCCTCTCAAGCATCTCTTCTCCAGAGAGAATAAGTTCAGTGCTCCCAACCTTTCCTCATAACAAATACCCTCCAGACCCTTTATCAGCTTTGTTGTACTCGCTCCATTTCCAGTAAATCCTGAGGACTAGTGCCCAGAACTGGACAGCATATTCCAGGTGCGGCCTCTCTCTCTCTGGAGTTGATCTCCTTTTTAATGCATGCCAATATTCTGTTTACTTTGTTAGCAGCAGCTTGGCATTGCATGCCATTACTGAGCCTATCATCTACTAGGACCCCCAGGTCCTTTTCCATCCTAGATTCCCCCCAGAGGTTCCCACCAATGTATAGATTGCATTCATATTTTTGCCACCCAAATGCATTATTTTACATTTTTCTACATTGAACCTCATTTGCCATGTAGTTGCCCACCCCATTAATTTGTTCAGATCTTTTTGCAAGGTTTCCACATCCTGCGGAGAAGTTATTTCCCTGCTTAGCTTAGTGTTGTCCACAAATACAGAGATTGAACTGTTTACCCCATCCTCCAGGTCGTTTATGAACAAATTAAATAGAATTGGTCCCAGCACAGAACCCTGGGGGACCCCACTACCCACCCCTGACCATTCCGAGTATTCCCCATTTATCACCACCCTCTGAACTCGCCCTTGTAGCCAGTTTCAATCCATGTACTCACCTTATGGTCCATGCCAAGGGACCTTATTTTGTACAGTATACATTTATGGGGTACTGTGTCAGATGTTTTTGCAAAATCCAGATACACCACATCTACGGGCCTTCCTTTATCTAGATGGCAACTCACCTCCTCATAGAAGGTTAGTAGATTGGTTTGGCAAGAACGATTCTTCATGAATCCATGCTGGTTACTGCTAATGATACCATTCTCATTACTAAAATCTTGTATATAGTCTCTTATTATCCCCTCCAAGATTTTACATACTATTGATGTTAGGCTAACTGGTCTGTAATTCCCAGGGATGTATTTTAGTCCCTTTTTAAATATTGGTGCTACATTGGCTTTTCTCCAATCACCTGGTACCATTCCAGTCAGTAGACTGTCAGTAAAAATTAGGAACAATGGTCTGGCAATTACTTGATTGAGTTCCCTAAGTACCCTCAGGTGCAAGCCATCTGGCCCCAGTGATTTATTATTCCTTCTTCCTCACTCTTCTTCCTTCCTCTTCTTCTTATTCCCCCTTCTTCTTCCCCTCTCTTCTTCCTTCTTCTTCTTCATCCCTCTTCTTTTATCTACCTCCCTCTGCCTCAAAACACCCACCCCCCCATGTTGAGGGCATGTGGCCTGGTATGGTTCGTGGTGGGGGGGCTCCCTCCTTTCTTGCACGGCTGCATGCTTTCATAAGAGTCTGGTATGATTTGGGGGGGGGGCTGGGGGCACACGCGGGTTTTTTATTTTGTATTGCTGGCAATTATTATTTTTTCTTTCAGCTGTCAGCAGTGACTCATAACTCATTCCTGGCCCTGCTCCTTAACAACATACCCAAAAGGGAATGTTCGGGCCTAACTTTTGCTCAGCCCAAACCATTCTCCCAACACTACTCGCTGTAGAGGTGTGTGGCCCAGAAAAACAGAAAGTAGAATATATTGTTTTGTTTTTATAAATTTACGCTCCTTTTTTCGCTTATATCGTCAAAAAATAAAAAAAGGATTTGTGAATAAATACCACCAAAAGAAAGCTCTATTTGTGTGAACAAAATGATAAAAATTAAATTTGGGTACAGTGTTGTACGACCGCATTATTGAAAGTGCAAGAGCGCTAAAAGCTGAAAATTGGTCTGGGAAGGAAAGGGGCGGAAGTGCCCAGTATTGAAGTGGTTAAAAAAAAAATATACACAAAAATGAATTATCCTAAAATCAAAAGTTGATAGTCATACTGTAGGATGGTATATTACAGCTAGGTTCAGAAAAACACAATTGATCTCATTGTGGGAGGACAAACGAAGTGCATGTACACAGAAGTCCCAACATGTTTCGGAATGTATGCTTAGATACTTAATTCCTTCTTCAAGGGCTGATTTAGAACAAGCTCTATTATGTGGTGATGCAACAAAAAAATAAATCAGGAAAAATGTATACACAGTACAGTTTAAAAATGTATAAATATATAAACACAGTAGGTGACAGCATGGCATAAAGATAGGGCAGGCATTTTGAATCTGACAATACTCACATAGTGACTATCTTCGGTGAATCGTAGTACACATCAGGATTCACAGTTTGTCAGGATTTGCATCTCCATACTGTTCCATTGCATACTGGAATACTGTAGAGCAGGGGCGGACTGACAACTCATGGGGCCCCCAGGCACTAGCAGAAGATTATGGGGCCCCCGGGCAATAAGAAATTATGGGGCCCCCAGGCAATAGGAGATTATGGTGCCCCCAGGCAATAGATTATGGAGCCACACAGTCTACACACACACACATACATTATACACACACAGACACACAATATACACACACAGAATACACATACACACACTGAGAAAGGTACTGGAGAGGCGGGGCAGCTATAATCTTGGGATTTTTAAAAAAACACAGATTTTTACATACTGTCCTTGGTTTTATTGAGGCTGGCAACCCTGATGGGGCCCCTTGGTGGCATGGGGCCCTCGGGCAGTGCCTGAGTGCCCCAATGGTCAGTCCGCCCCTGCTCTAGAGCAGTGATGGCGAACCTTGGCACCCCAGATGGTTTGGAACTACATTTCCCATGATGCTCATGCACTCTGCAGTGTACTTGAGCATCATGGCAAATGTAGTTCCAAAACATCTGGGGTGCCAAGGTTCGTCATCACTGCTCTAGAGCATAAATGGGGGGTATGTATATGTCCCCAAAGACAGGTGATACAAAGTTCACCGTGCTAGGTAGTATTTTATATATGATGTAAGATGAATCAGACGCAGGATACCTCTGCCTCAAAGACACTGGATCCCACGGGGGTCGACATAAATGGAGACGGACCTGGCACAGAAGGTATATATATGTAAGAGGGATGGCATGATCTCCAACCAAGCATATAAGATGTAAGGGACAAGAGACAGTATATGCATCAATATATCGTGCATGTGCATGCATATAAATGTTTTGGGCTTTTCTGTTTACAAGAAAGCTCATTCAACATGATGTGTCTTGTGCATATATACCCCATGTCATGATTTTTTTGTCTGTGAAATACCGTATATACTCGAGTATAGGTCGATCCGAATATAAGCCGAGGCCCCTAATTTACCACAAAAAAAATGGGAAAACTTATTGACTCGTGTATAAGCCGAGGGTGAGACATGCCTGTCCATCCCTGTGTGTCCGTCCATCCCTGTGTGTCCGTCCATCCCTATGTGTCCGTCCATCCCTGTGTGTCCAGCCCTGTGTGTCCGTCCATCCCTGTGTGTCCGTCCATCCCTGTGTGTGCAGCCTTGTGTGTCCAGCCTACCTGTGTCCCGAGCCTGTGTCCCGAGCCTGTGTCCCGAGCCTGTGTGCTTCTGCACATACGGCGGCCATGCCAGGATCGCCGCACCTCTTCTCGTCTGACAGACGGCGGCCATTCCACTGTTCAAAAGCCGCGCCTCCGTCTGTGATAGGCGGAACACTCAATTTCACAGCAGTCTGTGTTCCGCCTATCACGGACATCCTCTCATCCTCGTCCGTAGTATGAGGATGAGCGGATGTCCGTGATAGGCGGACCACTGACTGCTGGGAAATTGAGTGTTCCGCCTATCACAGACAGGGAGGCGCGGCTTTTGAATAGTTGAATGGCTGCCGTCTGTCTGCTCGACACGCTGATCGGGTAGACAGACGGCGGTGACTCGAGTATAAGCCGAGGGGGGCACTTTCAGCCTAAAAAAAGAGGCTGAAAATCTCGGCTTATACTCGAGTATATACGGTAAATGCATCAATACCCTTTTATTATTTTTTGATACCTGCCTGATTTAAAGTCCCAAAACCCAAATTTTTATTCCAATAGATTCTGATGGTTGATGCATGCTTCTGCAATGTTCAACATGGTTGGTCAGGAAGCACAAACATAGCTGGTCTTTCCTTCCAGACACCAGCTCTCTGTATCATGCAGCACATGGCTGTCTTATCTCATTTCCCTCCTCCCCCATTTCCTGCCAGCATCACTTCCTGATTAACTAGCCTTTTCCACTAGCTAAACAAGTTAACCAGTTCCCGACCAGTGCACGTCGATGTACGTCGGCAGAATGGCACGGGCAGGCAAATGGGCGTACCTGTACGTCCCTTTAAATTTGCCGCCCTGCCATCGGGAGCGCGCCGCCGGCTCCTGTGCTGGTCGGGACCCCCGTGAGTCCGGTCACGGGACCCGCGGACTCGATCGCCGCAGGCATACCCACGATCGTCTCACGGGGCGGCCGAATGAAGAAATGCCGTTGTAAACAGCATTTCTCCGTTCTGCCTAGCAACTAGTGACGCTGATCTCTGCTCCATGTGATTGGAGCAGAGATCAGTGTTCACTAAATGAAAGCCCAGCCCCCAACAGTTAGTAACACACCCGAAGGAACACTTAACCCCTACACTGCCACCTCCTGGTTAACCGCTTCACTACCAGTGTCATTTACACAGGAATCACTGCATTTATATAGCAGTGATTGCGGTATAAATGACAATGGTCCCAAAAATGTGTCAAAAATGTCCGCCATAATGTCGCAGTCACAATAAAAATCGCTGATCGCCGCCATTACTAGTAAAAAAAAATTATTAATAAAAATGCCATAATACTATCCCCTATTTTGTAAACTCTATAACTTTTGCGCAAACCAAAAAAAATGTTTTTTTTATATATTTCTGGGGGATATTTATTATAACAAAAAGTAAAAAACAATCTTTTTTTTTCAAAATTGTCGCTCTATTTTTGTTTATAGCGCAAAAAATAAAAACCGCAGAGGTGATCAAATACCACCAAAAGAAAGCTCTATTTGTGGGGAAAAAAGGAAGTCAATTTTGTTTGGGAGCCACGTCGCAGCGGTAATCCCGAGTCTGGCTCGGGGTAGGAATATACTGATAGGAGCGGTAACCCCGAGCCAGACTCGGGATGGCTTCGCTCGATGCAGGGGAGAACACAGGGAGAGTTACTCACCTTGTCCCCTGGATCCAGCGATGTCCGCCGCGCTGTGTGATCGAGCCGTCCTGCGCTCGATTCACAGTGCCGAATGCCGCCGAGCTCCGTTCTCTGCGGCGTTACGGCGCACGGGAGCGGAGAACGGCGGCAAATTCAAAAAGGGAAAAACACATAAAACACACACAGCACTGTAATCTTACAGATTACAGTGCTGTATTAAAAATGACACACCCCCTTTGTCCCTAGTGGCCTGTGCAGTGCCCTGCATGCACTTTTATATTATAAATATTGTTTTTTACTGCCTGGAATTTGGAGATTGTCCATAGCAACCAAAAAGTGTCAATTTTTCAGTGTTTTTGGATTTGATTACATTATTGAATAATTTTTATTATTCTTTATTATATTATAAACTTTATCATACCCGGGATGTCTGCTAGACTCTGGTTTGAACAGATTTAAGAGCGTTATTCCTAAGAATTACAGGACTACAAAATAAAAGCCAGATTTCCGTGCAAAATAATTGTACCGCTTTCAGCACCTAATTCCAGACTGAATCATACCGCCAGGGAGGTTAATGCCCACTGACTGGCTGCTAGGGGTTACAGCACACATTATGGCTCACTGTTAATTTCTAGAGGTTACAGTACATGACTTCTGCTTGTTGATTGGTTGCTAGAGATTACTGTGCATCAATACTGCTCACTGATTGAATGCTAGAGGTTACTGAACATCTATACCACTCACTAATTGGTTGTTAGAGGTTACTGCACATTATTACTGCTCACTGATTGGTTGCAAGAGGTTAGTGCACAGCATTACTGCTCACTGATTGGTTGCTAAAGGATACAGCACATTATCTGCTTACTGCCTGTCTGCATATTCACATGCATCAAAATTCAGGGTGCTGTGGCACCATGTTATTTTGAAGAAGGGCTCCACCTCCAATTTGCTTACTTTTGCAGAACATGATGTTAGGCTTAATGACCCCAATTGTAGGCAGGACTTTCAAGCATGCTCCTTTACCTCCCCAGTGGGCAGCATTCAGCAGAAGTGATGGTGGATGTGACCTCAGGGGGACATGATATACTAAGGAATTCAGCCTCTATTTAAATATCAATGCCGCGGTCCATGAGTATTAACATATTAACCTCCCTAACGTTGATCCTGAGTCTGGCTCAGGTTGGGATTTTAGTTCCACAAGCGGTAACCCCGAGCCAGACTCGGGATCGCATCGCTGGATACAGGGAGGACATGGAGAAGTTACTTACCTTGTCCCCTGGATCCAGCGATGTCATCGGCGCTGTGTGATCGAGCTGTCCTCCGCTCGATTCACACAGTGCCCGAATGCCGCCAAGCTCCATTCCCTGCGACGTTAGGGTGCACGGGAGCGGAGATCGGCGCCAAATTAAAAAATGTAAAAGTACACAAAACACACACAGTACTGTAATCTTACAGATTCTTACAAATTATACAGATTACAGTACTGTATAAAAAAATACACACCCCCTTTGTCCCTAGTGGTCTGTGCAGTGCCCTGCATGCACTTTTATATTATAAATACTGTTTTTTATGGCTGGAGTTTGGAGATTGTCCATAGCAACCAGAAAGTGTCCCTTTTTCAATGTTTTAGGATTTGATTACATTATTGAATAATTTTTATTATTATTTATTATATTATTTTTTTGTAAATTTATTTTTATTAACAGTTTTTCAACACAAACAACACATATAACATATGACCCAGAACCCCCCCCCCTCCCACCCATACCCCTGTGCAGCCCCCCAGTCAAATACAAATCACAGAACATATACATCAGCCGTATCCCTCAGAGAAAAACTGGCTCCCCAAAAAGTAATGATGCACCCTGACTCCGAATGCACAACAGAAAGACCCATAGGTCTCATAGCATCAACCTGCCCCGTGCACCCATTGGCTATCCAGGAGTCCTCTCCCCACTCAGCAAACTAATTCAAAGTATCTTTGGCGTCCAGCCAGCCCTGCCACACTTTCTCAAATTTTTTGGAGCATCCCCTACTAAGGTACGTGGCCCTGTATAGTGGAAGTGCTTTGTTAATCAGGCTTTTCCAATAGGACACAGTAGGTGGTTCAGGCTTTTTCCAATATAGCAGGATGGCTTTACGCGCATAGAACAAAGACAGAGATATCATAGTCCTTTGTGCCCTTCTAGGAGCCAACTCCTCCACCAGCCCCAGCAAACAAACCGCGACCGTAAGAGGAATCGGCACCAAGAGGACTGTTTGTATGGTGTCCGTCACTCCCCTCCAAAAGTCCCTAATCTGTGGGCACTGCCAGAATATATGATCAAAACCAGCTCGGTCCTCCGTACACCTCCAGCACTCCGCCGCACCCGTACCATACATTCCAGCTAGCCTTGCAGGCGTGTAGTGTACCCTGTATAGAATTTTATATTGAATAAGTCTATCTCTGGCCGACACCAGAGTCTGGAAAGGATAGGCCCACATGTCGTCCCAGTCCTCCCCCCCAAAGTCCAGCACCAAAGCGCTCCATGTGTCCCTACATTTTTGTACCACACTGGGTCTATCAACGAACAGCTCTTTGTAGACCGCGGACAAGGGCTTCAAAAGGTCCCCCGTCCGCATCACTCTCTCCAGGGGAGACACACCCAGCTCCAAAGCATCAGAACCGAACTGGGTGAGGAAGGCGTGTCTCAACTGGAGGTAGCGAAAAAAATACCAGTTCGGTAGATTGTATTTCGTTTTCAGTTGATCAAAAGTGTATAGCCTAGTTCCCCCCACTATGTGCATGAGTTGTTTTATGCCCACCCTGGCCCATATCACCGGGTCAGGGATCGCACCAAAATGCGGCAGCCTGGGATTGAACCAGAGAGGGGCGTCCGGCAACCAGCACCCCCCTCCGTGCTTCATCAAGACCTGCGCCCTGTCCCAAGCTCGCATCGTTACTCGCATGGAGACTGTCAGGGAAGGAGAGGCCCCTGGACCCCTATACACCAGGTATGATAAGCTCTCATACGAGCCCATAAGGGCTGCCTCTAGTATTATTTATTATATTATAAACTTTATCATACCTGGGATGTCTGCTAGACTCTGGTTTGAACAGATTTAAGTGAGTTATTCCTAAGAATTACAGGACTACAATATAAAACGCCAAATTTCCATGCAAAATAATTGTACCGCTTTCAGCACCTAAAACCAGAACAAATCATAACGCCAGGGAGGTTAATGCTGCCACTATTTACATATCAATGCAGGTTATTTACATGTAAACACAGGGTCTGCAGGTGAGTCATCTGTACATGGCAATAGGGCAGAGCTGGGCAGCAGCAGCAGCAGCAGCAGAAGTTTACACTGAGATATCGGGACACAGCACGGGACTAAAACTTCAAGGGTTAAGGGAATTTAAACTGGGATAGTTGGCAAGTATGAGGCAGCTGTTTTGGGCCCTGCTACAATGATGGGGCCCATGACAGCTGCCCCTTTTGACCTGCCTTAAAAACGGTCCTGGACGTCGCAAAGGGGGGGGGGGGGGTAGAGAGCAGCAGAATCAACCTTTTTTTTTTTTTTTTTGCAGAATACAGTAAACAAATCTCATTGTGACTGAGTGAGTATGAGCAGCATGTAATACACCATTTATTGATAGTTTTTAATGATGTATGTTTAGTGATACTTTAAGTAGAGGATTTAAATATATTTAAATGGGAGACTCCTTAGCGCACATCAGTGAAATGGATTTTCATTGATTGTACCATTCATGAGGTCAGAATCCCCTGCATTCCCTTAATAGACTGTGGGGGTTATTTACGACAGGCAAATCCACTTTGCACTGCAAGTGCACTTGGAAGTGCAGTCGCTCTAAATCTAAGGGGTAGATCTGAAATGAGGGGAAGCTCTGCTGATTTTATCATCTAATCATGTGCAAGCTTAAATGCTGTATTTCTTTTCCTTGCATGTCCCCCCTCAAATCTACAGCAACTTTACTTCCAAGTGCACTTGCAGTGCAAAGTGGATTTGCCTTTCGTAAATAACCCCCTGTATGTCTTAGAAAGAGTGGTCCCAGACCAGTGGCATCAGAAACAAGATCCAAGTACTTCCTTTGACGCCAGTGAGACTCTAGTGCAGTTTACTAGCAGATGCTGGATACCTCTTACAAGCTATTAAAAGTTAAGGATCTTTGCTGTAGAAGATAACAGGATCAAAACATGATAGTTGCACTGGTAAATATACATTGCGTGTTACTAGGAGGAGTCATTTTGGTGATAATTAGATGCACCTGTTCCTACTAGATAAAGCCTGTCTTATTTTTCATATCACTGAAAGCATTAATGCCTAGCCAGGAATAAGAAGCCATGGGGGTTGATTTACTAAAGGAAAATAGACTGTGCACTTTTCAAAGTGAAGTTGCACTCTGCAAGTACAGTTGCTCCAGAGCTTAGTAAATGAGCAGAAGCTCCGCTGACTTTCATCACCCAATCATGTGTAAGCAAAAACACTGTTTTTTTTTAAAATTTTCCTTGCACGTGATTGGGTATTCTTTGCAAAGTGAAGCTTTATCTCATTTACTAAGCTCTGGAGCAACTTCACATGAAGAGTGCAACTGCACTTTGCAAAGTGCATAGCCTTTAGTAAATCAACCGCCATGTTTACTTGTTAACTAACACAGGGGGTTATTTACTAAAGGAAAATCCACTTTGCACTGCAAGTGCACTTGGAAGTAAAGTCGCTGTAGATCCGAGGGGAACCACATCGTTACCAGCGGTGAGGGAGAAGAAGTTGCCACATAGGGTGACCACTCCTTTTATAAGAGGCAAGTGAGGATCAAGGTCAGAGATAAAGGAGACACATTTGCCATTAAGGGACAACCACTCCTGTTATCAGAGGCCAGTTATGGAAGTCTGAAGAAGTACCAGAGTAGCCTTATTCACTAGCCGGGGACGTTGAACAAGTGGGAAAGCGTCAGCAGTGTGCCAAGCCAAGGACCCATCAGGCCTTTGGAGGCCAGGGATGCCGCTACACATGATATATGATGGATTCCAATCAGAAGCAATTTGCTATCATTGAGTTCTTGATGAAGGAGGGGTACAGGTTGTCCAACATCCACAGAAGGCTACCGAATGTTTACAGAGAGGACACCATTGACGAGAGCAATGTCTTCTCATTGGTGACTCTTGTCAATGTTGTTATCTCTGTAAACATTTTGTAGCCTTCTGTGGATGTCGGGCAGCCCGCACCCCTCCTTCATCAAGAACTCAATGATGGCAAATTGCTTCTGCTTGGAATCAATTATTTACCTTCAATGAAAAAAAAGCGTTACTATAGAGGAAGAGTTAAAGAAAGAGGAAGAGTTATAACCTATGTAAGCTAATAAAAAAGTTATGTGCTCTTTTGCACTGGTATGGCACTTAGAGGCATGGACTCCACTAGACCTCTGAAGGTATGTGGTATCTGGCACCAAACTGTCAACAGCAGATCCTTTAAGTCCTGTAAATTGTGAGGTGGGGACTCTGTGGATTGGACTTTATTTTCCAGCACATCCCACAGATGCTCAACTGGATTGAGATCTGGGGAATGTGGAAGCCTGAAGAATGTGGAAGTCAACACCTCAAACTCATTGTTGTGTTCCTCAAACCATTCTTGAATTCATCATAGAAGCTCACCTTCTTCATTGCTCCATGCTCCGGTTCTGATGCTCATGTGCCCATTGTAGATGCTTTTTGCTGTGGAGATGGGTCACCATGGGCTCGTTGATCGGTCTGCGGCTACACAGCACAACAAACTGCGATTTTCTGTGTGATCTGACACCTTTCTATCAGAACCAGCATTGACTTTTTCAGCAATTTGAGCTCTGGTAACTCTTCTATTGGCTCTGACTACACAGGTCAGCCTTCGCTTCCCCCGTGCATCAATGAGCCTTGGCCGCTCATGACCCTTTTACCGGTCCTGATCTCTGCAAACTGGGAACATCCCACAAGAGCTGCAGTTCTGGAGTTGATCTGACCGAGTTGTCTAACCATTACAGCTTGGCTCTTGTCAAAGTCACTCAGATCTTTACACTTGCTAATTTTTCCTGCTGTCAACACATCAACTTCAGGGATAAAAATGTTTTTTTTTCAAATATTAAAAAATAAAATAAATCAACACAAATAAATTACTGACAAGATCCACTACTCTACTGACGCCCTCAGTATATATAAACAAGCATACACGCATATGTGTTTAAGCTTTGGGCTGCACATCCTAATGCAGTAGGCTGCACACACCTATGCTTACTTCCCTTCGAAAGATGTCCAGGAGTGCCATCAGCAAAGAACTGGTGGAAACCAGTAGGACCTAGGTACACCCATCTACTAAAGTCTCGCAAGAAGTGGTCTTCATGGAAGAATTGTGGCCAAAAAGCCATACCTCCGATGTGGAAACAAGGCTAAGCGACTCAACTATGCATGAAAAGATAGGAACTGGGGTGCAGAAATATGGCAGCAGATGCTCTGGACTGATGAGTTAAAATGTGAAATATTGGCTGTAGCAGGAGACAATTTGTTGGTGAAGAGCTGGACAGCGGTACAGTAATGAGTGTCTGCAGGCAACAGTGAAGCATGGTGGTGGTTCCTTGCAAGTTTGGGGGCTGCATTTCTGCAAATGGAGTTGGAGATTTGGTCATGATCAGTGATGTCCTCAGTGCTGACAAATACACTTGTCCTGACTCAAAAAGAGAAGATAAGTTGGGACTTTATATGAGACAATGGCTATTGAATACTATTGTCTCCATCCCTGTTACTTGCAACGAAAAAAGGGAATAAGGGAGAGGGGGGAATTTGGGACTTTGTATGAAACACACCTCTGGAATCAAATGAATAAATTAATAAGTTTGACTTAACATTTATTGGATACAAACGGGCATGGTGGACAAATAAAAAATTCATCATAGTACATCATGTCAACTATGTTTTCAGATAACTCCATTTTATTATGTCACTATTTGGATACAGTGAGGCATATTATGTAATTATGTAATTATTATAATTTTATGATTTAGCAAATTTTATCATGTGATTTACCAATCATGTTCATTATAGGGGTTATTTACTAAAGGAAAATCCACTTTGCACTGCAAGTGCACTTAAAAGTCCACTGAAAGTGCACTTGGAAGTAAAGTCGCTGTAGATCCGAGGGGGAAATGTAAGGAAAATAAAAAACAGCACATGATTGGATGATAAAATCAGCAGAGCTTCCTCTCATTTCAGATCTACCCTTTAGTTTTAGAGCGACTGCACTTCCAAGTGCACTTGCAGTGCAAAGTGGATTTGTCTTTCGTAAATAACCCCCTATATGGTGTATGCTATGTACTATGATGCTTTTTTTATTTGTCCAGCATGCTCGTTTGTATCCAATAAATGCTAAGTCAAACTTATTCATTTGATTCCAGTGTGTTTCATACAAAGTCCCAAATCCCCCCCCCTCTGCCTTATTCCCTTTTTTCATTACAAATACAATTATCCATCATGCCTTACCATCAGGGAGGCGTGTGATTGGCCCCAAATATATTCTGCAGCAGGACAACGACCCAAAACATACAGCCAATGTTATTAAGAAATATCTTCATTCAATGTAAAGAAGACCAAGCCCTTGTACACACGGTCGGAGATTCCGATGGAATGTGTCCTATCGGACGGATTTGTTGGATTTTCCGACTGTGTGTGGTATGCATCGGAATGTTTCCGTCGGAATATCCGTCGGACCCAATTTTCCAACTTGTTGGAAATATTTTCCGACAAACTGGTCCGATAGGACATACTCCGATCATGTGTAGAGAATTTCGATCGGACAAAGTGCCACGCATACTCAGATCAAATTCCTACATCAAAGCTATTGGCTACTAGCCTGAATGTAGTCCCATCGTAACGAAATTACGTCATCACGTTCTGAAAGATCGGATTTTTCGACAACTTAGTCCGATCGTGTGTATGCAACAGTTTTGGACAAGATCCGACAGACAAAATCCGACGGACAAAATCCGACGGATTTGGTTGTCGAAATCTCCGACCGTGTGTACAGGGGCCAAGGAGTCTTGGACGTGATGGTTTGGCCACCACAGTGCCCTGATCTCACCATCATGGGGTCTGTCTGGGATTACATGAAGAGACAGAAGGATTTATAGCAGCCGATATCCACAGAAGATCTGTGCTTAGTTCTCCAAGATGTTTGGAAAAACCTACCTACTGAGTTCCTTCAAAAACCGTGTGCAAGCCTACATAGAAGAATTGATGCTGTTATGGAGGCAAAGGGTGGTCACACCAAATATTGATTTGATTTGGATTTCTCGTTTGTTCATTTACTTTCCAGTTTGTTAAGAGATAAGCAGAAAATATTAACACTTCTAGTTCTGAAATTATTCTTCATTTACAGCATTTCTTTACACCTGCCTAAAACTTTTGCACAGTAGTGTACACACATGTAGTAAGAAATGTGTGTGTTTAAAAGTTAAATGTCCTGTCATTTAAAGATAAAAGCACATCCTGGGTGTGAGCCATCATTGTGTTGACTTGTTCGCCTTTATTATATTCTGTGTTTGCTTACATGAGTGCAAACAGGGTTATACTGCTTCTCTTATCTATCTAAATCTACAAATGTCAAAGCTCTCTGATTTATTGCACTTGTGGGTATATGACTTTACACGTGTTATGTTTACGGTATATTCTTTTTCTTCACTTGAAGATGTAACATTTCCTGTTGCAATAATAATGAACACACAAAATGTTATTTATTGAGGCAAAATACAGTGCGTAAAGTGTTGTCACCTACAGTGACCCGTCGGCAATCGTATTTTAGAACCCCGACAGATTTCAAATGATGAAAGGAGAATTTAGAATGATTGCTTTCAACTTTTGCACAGCCAACTTAAAGCAGTATGAAACCTAAAAAACTAAAATGTAATATATTGGCGTTTATCCTTAAAGTGATTGTAAAGTCTCGTTTTTTTTCCTATTAAAATAACAAACGTGCAGGGGCGGACTGACCATTCGGCCACTCGGGCACTGCCCGAGGGCCCCAGGCCACTAGGGGGCCTCATCAGGGTTGCCAACCTCAGTAAAACCAGGGACAGTATGTAAAAATCTGTGTTTTTTTTTATATCTGTCTCTGAAATGTCCCTTACCGACATCCTTTTGGACTAAAAATCCAGAGATTATAGCTGCTCCACCTCTCCAGTACCTTCTCAGTCAATAGAAACATGTCTGTGTATACTGTGTGATTGTATACTGTGTGTGTGTGTGTGTATTGTGTGGCCCCATAATCTCTGATTGCCTGGGGGCCCCATAATCTCCTTTGCACGGGGGCCCCATGAGTTTTCAGTCCGCCCCTGCAAACGTGTTATACTTACCTGCTCTGTTGCAGTGGATTTGCTCAGAGCAGCCCCGATCTTCCTCTTCTCGCGTCCCTCTTTGCTGCTCCTGGCCCCTCCCTCCTGTTCTGTGACCCCACTTACTTTTTAAACATTTGGCACTGCAGGGGGCAGGTGGGCACTGGCAGGGGGCAGGTGGGCACTGGCAGGGCTGGCCGTGATCGGGACTGATGTCCCGATCACGGCCGCCGGTGATCGGCTTTTTTTTTTCTCCTCGCGCTGTCAGCGCGAGGAGGAATAATAGCCGATTACCGGCTCCGTTATATCACATGATCAGCTGTCATTGGCTGACAGCTGATCACGTGATAAGGGGTCGGGATCAACCCCTTGCACGGATCGGTGATCAGGCGAGTCTCATGGACTCGCCGATCACAGAGTGCGCCGCGCACGCCCCTCTGGGGGCGCGCAGGCCGCTCGTGCACGGGACGACGTCAATAGACGTAGTCCCGGCAAAGGAGATCCGCGCTGTAGCCGTCATTTGGCTATAGCGCGGATCTCAAGTGGTTAAATATTGGTGCTACATTGGCTTTTCTCCAATCACCTAGTACCATTCCAGTCAGTAGACTGTCAGTAAAAATGAGGAACAATGGACATTTTTCTACGTTTAACCTCATTTGCCATGTAGTTGCCCACCCCATTAATTTGTTCCGATCTTTTTGCATGGTTTCCACAGAAGTTATTGCCCTGCTTAGCTTAGTATCATCCGCAAATACAGAGATTGAGCTGTTTACCCCATCCTCCAGGTCGTTTATGAACAAATTAAATAGAATTGGTCCCAGCACAGAACCCTGGGGGACCCCACTACCCACCCCTGACCATTCCGAGTATTCCCCATTTATCACCACCCTCCGAACTCGCCCTTGTAGCCAGTTTTCAATCCATGTACTCATCCTATGGTCCATGCCAGCAGACCTTATTTTGTACAATAAACCTTTATGGGGAACTGTGTCAAATGCTTTTGCAAAATCCAGATACACCACGTCTACGGACCTTCCTTTATCTAGATGGCAACTCACCTCCTCAGAGAAGGTTAGTAGATTAGTTTGGCAAGAACGATTCTTCATAAATCCATGCTGATTACCGCTAATGATACCGTTCTCATTACTAAAATCAAAGCTGCTAGGAATAAACTCCTGGGAGAGAGTATTGAAGAAAACACACTCCTCAACCTTGTGGACGGCCTTCCCAGAAGAGTTGAGGCTGTTATAGCTGCAAAAGGTGGGCCAACTCAATATGGAACCCTATGGATTAAGAATGGGATGCCATTAAATTTAAAGGCAGGCGTCCCAATAATTTTGGAAATATAGTGTGCGTAAGTATGTATATATATATATATATATATATATATATATATATATATATATATATATATATATCAGCACGGCCCCTGTGTTTTTGTGCTTCCTTTCAGACCACACACTTGACAGTCAAAGACAAGAACAAAGGAAGGGAAGGAGTATGCATGAAATAAACCACCTGGTTGTAACCTTAAAATCCCCTGCTTGCCTCTTGAGTTTCACTACTGGTACATGAAACAAAGATTATGAAGCATGGTCCTGAGGGGGTTGTAGACAGGCAGTTGTCTGCCACATAGTTCATTAACAATAAATGACTTCTAGCATAAGCAAAACTGAAATACTTCAAATAAGCTGTGTGATGTATATTTGTAATTTTTATTTTTTTTCAAGACATAGGAAGCGCTGTCCATGTAAGGAAATTGCGTGTTTTTTCTGTCTCGCTCTTATACTATATATATATATATATATATATATATATATATATATATATATATATATATATATATAAAAAAAACATAATTGATGTATCCTTTCAAAAATTGGTGTCCCACAGACCTTTCCAGAGATGAGCATATTAGGCCTATTAACCCTTTCATGACTAAGCCTTTTTTTGGCATTTGGTGTTTACAAGTTAAAATCCATATTTTTTGCTAGAAAATTACTTGGAACCCCCAAACATTATATATATATATATATTTTTTGGCAGAGACTCTAGAGAATAACACGGCGATTGTTGCAATATTTTATGTCACACGGTATTTGCGCAGCTGTGTTTTAAACTCAACTTTTTGGGAAAAGGGACACTTTCATGAATTAAAAAAAACGAAACAGTAAAATTAGCCCAATTTTTTTGCATAATGTGAAAGATAATGTTATGCCGAGTAAATAGATACCAAACATGTTACACATGTCACACTTTATAATTGCACGCACTATTGACGACAAATCTCAATAGGCGAGGCTTTAAATTTTTTTTATGGTTACCAGGTTAGTTACAGAGGAGGTCTAGTGCTAGAATTATTGCTCTCGCTCTGACGATCGCGGCGATACCTCTCATGTGTGATTTGAACACCGTTTACATATGCGGGCGTGACTTCCGTATACGTTTTCTTTGCTTCGGGAGCTCGCGGGGACGGCGGGCGCTTTAAAAAATTTTTTTGGGTTTTCATTTATTTTATTTATATTAAAATGACTAAATTGTTTTTAAAAAAAATAAATAAAAATTTGATCACTTTTATTGCTGTCACAAGGAATGTAAACATCCCTTGTGACAGTAATAGGTGGTGACAGGTACTCTTTATGGAGGGATGGGGGGTCTAAAAGACCCCCCACCCCTCCTTTACACTTCAATGTATTCAGATCGCCGAAAACGGCGATTCTGAATACCGTATATCTTTTTAAAACCGGCGCCATTGGCAGCCGAGTAAACGGGAAGTGACGTCATAAAGTCGCTTCCGTGTTTACTATGAGGAGACTGGAACTAAGCTGATTACGGCTTCATTCTAGTTCCTCCCCAGCAGCCGGAGGCATCGGATCGCGAATCGGTGCTCCCGCTCCTCCGGCATAACAGCCGAGCGGCTTTTAGCCGCTTCGGTTGTTATGGCTGGATAGCCAATCGCCCGCTGGAAAAAACGGTACTGGGATGATGCCTGCAGGTGCGGGCATCATCCCGGTATACCCCCCGGAAGCCGAGTACGCAGATCTGCGTACGCTCGGCGGGAAGGGGTTAATAAATAGACATATCGTTTCTAATATGGGGGTGTCCAAATGGAAACCACCCTGATCCCTTTGTTAGTAGTTCCTGTCCACCTTAATAGTCAAAGTATTAAATGTGGCTCGCTAAACCTTTTAGACAAGCAAAATATATAATATATACCGATTTACCCGGATTTTCTGGGAATTTTGTGCTTTTATATTAAAGTGTTACTAAACCCACAACAGCAAAATCAGTCTGTATATGCAGTAAAGTATACTTGTTATACTCACTGTGGAACCTAAGGGTTTTATCCTCCACACTGTGGAAAAAGGCTGTTTGATCCTGTCTCCTCCGATCCTCCCTTTCTTCCACTGACTCCAGAAAAGGTCCGGATAGTACAGAGCCTTTGGAGTCAGGCTGCACATGCTCAGTTTTTTGGTGTGTTATCACTAGTAGACATGGGCGCCGTCAATAAATTTGTTTCGTTCCGTTACGGTTCGTATTAGAATTAATTCGTACTTCGTATTTCGTTGTCGTTAGGTTCGTTAACTTGTACGAATGTTCTTTACGATGAGTTTAAAGGCAAAAATATACCTCAATATGACAGTCGATGCAGATGGAAGTTTGGTTTTTATCCGAAATACGAAATTCCGTTGAAGAATTTCCTATCCGAAATACGAATTTTCATTAGATGAGGGGCTCCCACTATCCCTGTGCTGTGCTGACTTCCTCCTGGGGATTCGTAAAGAAAAGTTTGTGTTTCGTACAAAATTTGGACGCATGGCAATTCGTATTTCGGATCCTCCCGAACGTACGAATTTAGGGAAATTCGTACTAATTTGAGATTCGTACGAAACTAATCGCACATGTCTAACCACTAGAGAGGTTTTTTTTTTTTACTTGGGAGAGTGCATGTAATCATCACAGAGCCAATCAGCTCTGTCCAGACAGATGGTCAGGGGTCATGGACAGTGCTGACAGCTCAGTGCAGTATTAAAACTTCTCCTACAAACTTTACCAGGAACTGATAGAAGCCACCAGACTGCTATACACTGCTGATAAGAAAGGGTATTTATCAGTTTATATTTACTAAAACGATTGCATTTCCATGTTCTGTGTACTGTGGGAGACCAGATAAAGTGAATGCAGGCTCTTGGGTTTAGTAACACTTTAATTTATCCCATGACCGTTGTATCCCAAGAACTTTAGTAATCTGACTGTCACTGCCTCTGCCCAGCAGCCCTGTCCTTTTACGTTGTGCTCACAGCTAATTTATATGCAAATCTCATGGCTCATTCATATGCAAGTTTTGTGTGGACCCCATTCCCTGGCAACTACTACAGTCACCTTCTAACTCTATTCTACACTCTCTAACTCATATATTCAATCTCTCCCTCTCTACTGGTGTTTTCCCTAACCCTCTAAAACATGCACTGGTCACCCACATACCTAAAAAAATCCTCGCTGGGCCCACCAACCTAAGACCCATCTCCTTGTTCTCTTTTACCTGTCCCCTGAAGATGCCCCTTGGCAACAAAATGTGTCGGGAGGAGCCTAGTTGTGACATCATCACACTCGTTGTCCTTGATGCAGTTTGTACTTGTCTCCCAGCCTTTTGGCTAAGATGAAGTGTAGTATCTGCTCTTATCAGTTTTCGGGAGATAGAAGGATGATGCCTCTTGTTGAGTGGGGGTGCTGGCAAGTATCTCTTCTGATGTCATAAGGTAAGAAATGGTAGGGGGGATGGGAGGGCCTTTTTCCTCCAGAGTTGATTCTGGCCTGGTGCTAGAGTTGCCACCTCATCCCTTTAAACCCAAACACATATTAATAACAAAGGTTCTGTGGCTGATTAAAGTGGTAATTAAACTCACTTGGTGCCTTATCTGCATTAAATTAGCCTCAAACCCATGTAATTCATATGTGTTCTGGTTTAAAGGGATGAGGTGGCAACCTGACCTGGAGCACCAGGCTTGTCCCTGTTTGTAGGCAAGGCTCTCCTTAAAGTGGTTGTAAACCCTTACAAACCACTTTGACCTACAGGTAAGCCTAGATTAAGGCTTACCTGTAGGTCCAAGAAATATCTCCTAAACCTATTTGGTTTAGGAGATATTTGCCCGAAAACAGGCACCGCTGTCTACGGCGCATGCGCCGTAGACAGCGGCGCGCAGGGGCACTGAGCGCGGCATTCTCAGCGACGGAGCTGCCATGCGTGTTGGCTCCCGTGCGCATGCGCGGGAGTGACGTCATCGCGGCTTTGCCGAATGACAGCGGCGGAGCTGCGAGACCCCACCAAGAAGATGGATGCGCCGGACTACAGGGGACAGCGGCGACTTCGCTGGCTCCTGTGTCAGGTAAGTGACACATAATGGACTACTATGCGATGCATAGTAGTCCATTATGCTTTGCCTTTGCAGGGAATGAAAGAGGAAGTAAACTCATCAGACAAAAAGTTTGTATTGTATCATACAAATTTCAGTGTAGCTATAATAGGACCAATGCGTATAAAATAACAGTAAACCATAGTGCAGACTATAGGAAGTCATATCTGTCTCCACATAACAGTTATTGGCTATCAAATAGCGTCCGTTATAGACTTCAGCAGAGTCTATGAAAGTAAAAGAAAAATAAATAAAATAATAGAGAGAAGAGAGATAGGGAGGGGTGGGGGGGGAGATAGTAGGGCTTGTCCATCAGCTCAGAGCGGATCCTCTTGACTGTGCCAGTCCCCCCAGATTTGGTTGTGTGATTCTAATTTATCCTGTAACCTAGTTTCCCTAAGTTCTGATGCCTTTCTGGTGAGGATGGGGCAGCACTGGTCCGGCCAAGGGTCGGGTTGTGAAAGAAGCCTGTGGTGTATGTGCCCATGGAGTGATGCCGTAATTCTCATGGTGGGGGAGCTCACCTTGGGTTTTTGGCGCCATGGTCACTACGTGATTTTTTTGCACCTGCCTCTAGGGCTGGGTCTTTTGGCTAGGACCAGAAGAATGTTATAGGGCAGAAGGCCCACCATGGTATTGCACTATGGCACCCCAAGCACTTATCCACTTCCCTTTTCCTTTGTTTTTATGTGTGTTTGTCACTTGCACTTTTTTGCACAGCATTACGCACTCCCCAATTAGTAGGGTGTAAGTCCTCTGGACTGCTCTGAAAGACTTGGGGGAAGGACACGTCACCTGTTGGTCAGGTTCTCCCCCCCATTGGGTCTCCTTTGGGGGAGTCCCAGCTGCGGTCTGCCTCATGAAGAAAGGGGTCTGTCTTGTTTCTGCCGAATGGACTAGTCAGTACCCTAGTCCCTGTCAGGAGCCTTGTGCCCCGGGGGCTCAGGTCTAGGACTCTTCCTCTTTGGAGGAGGGCCAAGCGAACACCCTGTGCACTTTTTTGTGTGCTAGTTTTATGAGTGTATTTCACTGCACAGCGGAAAAACAAAAAACAGAATGCAGATTGTGCTTGTCTCTATGGTATAACATTGTGAGTACCTTGGTGTGAATTTAATGAACTTAACTGTATGGAGGTATTATTAGATGTGGTTTGCTTTTTCTTCATGGTGGTAATATTGGATCGACCTTATGGGAATGGGTGGGGTATCCCTGGATGTACTGGAGCGCAAAGTGGTGGAAATCACTGACTTGTATATCATAAACTGGGATGACCTCCTATAATCTTGAGGTCTATTGTCTCTGGTAAGAAGCCTGTGCACTTAGTGGTGTGGGAGCAATCGGAGGGTCCCAGGATTTGCAGTATTTTTTCACAACACTGTGACATGGACTCTTTGGTATGACTTTGGCATAATTTTTTATATATAATATTTAATATTTATACACTATTAATTAATATATGTATTTATTTAATGAGGATGCATTTTATTTATGGATTGGAATATGAAAATTATATTTATTATGCACATGGTTTATAACATATTTATTGTGCTGGCGTTGAGCATTTAAAGGGACAACGCACCATTTTTGGACTTTTCTTTTGCTATCTTTGTCCTGGATGTAGCGAGCTCTTAGTTAGGTGGCTAGGTAAATTTGGTTCTTTTTGGCTCTTCTGTAATTATTGAAGCAGCTTTTAATTTCTTTGGGGTCTTCTGGATCTCACAGGTTGCAGGTTTGCTATTTCACCCTGCCTTCTAGAGGTTTCTAGAAACCTAGGGGCTGGGAGAGTCAAATAGGCAGCATGAATATTTATTGTGCTTCGGCCAATCCCTGGGGATGTGTGGTCAGTAGGTGGTGGGGTGAACATAAATAATTTGGGGTCTGAAGCAGGCACGTTCTTGTCCTGCTGGAAAATGTCCACATCCTCAGGGACGGCTGCCCTTTTGAGGCACTTCTGATGGAGTTTACTGATGTTCATTGAGGTCTCAGCTATAGCAGAGCTGGGGGCCCTCTTCCTTAATATCTCTGGAGCTAATAATTGACTTCATCTAAGGATCTGATCTGGAGAACTCACTGAAGAGTGTTTGGTGGAAGCTGGAAAGTGGATAGCTGTTCAGTGGCATTGTGAGCATTAACCTCTCCTTCACTGAAGAGTGTCTGGTGGAAACTGGGAAGTATTCCGCTGTCCTGTGACATTGTGAGTTCTCACCTGAGCTGAACATCTTGGTGACTGTGTGCTTTTGGGGTGATAAGTGCCAGTGTAGCTCTCTCTCTTACACAGCTCTTATAGTCCTTCCGAATTCTGGCCTTTCCCCCTTTATCCCTGGCTTAAAGACTGTTCAAAGAAGTTTAGACTAGGAAAGTATGTCCACCCCAACCTCTCTCTTGATACAAGTTCTACAAGCAATAAATCATAAAAAGACAACCTCTAGACCATTGGTCTCCAAACTGCAGCCTGGGGGCCTTTTGCTTGCTTTTATCTAGCTCCTGGGGCAATATTGCATAATTTGACACCAACAATAGGGCATAAATCCCCCCCTCCCACTGACACCAACAATGGGTCACAATTCCTTCCAATGACACCAGCGATGGGGCATCATTTTTCCCACCCAATTACACCAATGATGGGGCACAGTTCCTCTAACTAACACCAAAGGTGTGGCATTGTTTACTTCCACTGATGCCCGGACATTTTCTACTTCCAATGGCCACAGTTCACCCCCCCTAAAGTCTCAAGGACAGTAAACTAGCCCTAGACTGTTTCTTGGAGCCAGAGTGAGTGGACTGTTGGGGGAAGAACCAGTTAAAATCAGAGGTTCCCACAGGGGTAACCCTACACTATCAAGAGATTTCCCTTCACTTCCTGCCCCATAGATGCAACTGAAAGTAAAAGGAAAAGTGAGGTATTCCCCTTATAGGCAGTTGTCACTGGAACAAGTTGCCCCATTGGAATATTTTCTTGGTGACAACTAGGAAGGAAGTTGGGTTCAGTCTGAATGTTCAAGTTGGGTTCACCTTGGGCACAGTTTAAATGTCCAGGAAAACCCAGAAGGAAGTTGCCAATTCCTGGGCCAATCAGCAGTGGACAGGGCATTCCTGGCAGCTGCACGTGCACAAAGGGATGGTGATGCTAGTGACATCATCAACCTAATATGGCCACATGGCCTTATAAGGTCTATGACACTGTCCCCAATATGGCCATGATAGGTCAGTGAGATTTGGTCAATATCATTGACCTTATATGGCCTTGAGACCATATGAGGTTAACAATGTAATGAGCATTACCACCCCTTTGTGTATGTGCCGCAACTGGGAATGCCTAGCCACTTTAGCTTCCTTTTGGGTTCAGACCAAACTCAAGTTCATCCTTAGTGGCAACTCATATCTTTGGATGTTCCTTCATTTCCAGTCCTATCGACGGTGGTCACCAGGATAACAAGAGATTTAATGTCCCCAGCTTTAATACAGACAACAGTAAAAATGCCCTCTTGTGTTTAGGTGACTGGTTTGCTTTACCAGGCACAATTTCTAGCCACAGTTTTTGTCTTAGTTCAGCAATCCTTCTCTAGATATGCCATTCTCAAAGTCTCAGGGAGGAAGTAAATATTGTTTCTGTACAGGATGGGCACAGAGGTATCCTTCTGCTAACAGCCTGCCATTTTGAGGTTGCCTCAGTGGGATAGGAATGTAGAATATGTCCAGAATCAATGACATTTCTACTACATGATGTGGCAGCTAAGTGATTAATATATGAGCCATCTATCTCTCTCTGGTTTCTGTCAATTTTTTTATTCCCTGTATGCTTGCAGCACACTTCCGCTACTCACTCTAGTGTTACTAAAGCGGAAAGCTGAATTTTCCTGTAGACTTTATTACCAAAACTGCTTCACAGGTGATAAATCACTGCACCCATCATGGGATCCCAGAGACTGGGAGGCCCCCCGTACTGGATTTTTGTAAACTGAAATGAAGGGAAATGCAATTGTGAATACAAGACTGCAGACAGTTAAAAGTGAACTCCAGGCACAAACATTTTATATATACTATATATATATATATATATATATATATATATATATATATATATATATATATACAGTATCTCACAAAAGTGAGTACACCCCTCACATTTTTGTAAATATTTTATTATATCTTCATGTTACAACACTGAAGAAATTACAGTGCTAAAAAATAATGGTGGCCACACAAAATATTGACACTTTGGCCCACTTTGGGTGTACTCACTTTTGTTGCCTGTGGTTTAGACATTAATGGCTGTGTGTTGAGTTATTTTGAGGGGACAGAAAATTTACACTGTTATACAAGCTGTACACTCACTACTTTACATTGTAGACAAGTGTCATTTCTTCAGTGTTGTCACATGAAAAGATAGAATAAAATATTTACAAAAATGTGAGGGGTGTATTTACTTTTGTGAGATATTGTGTGTGTGTGTATATATATATATATATACATACACACACAGGGCTTTTTTCTGGTGGAACGCACCGAACACCTTTCCGCCACCTTTGCCAGGGCACCTTCTTCTCCTAACCTGTATAGCCCACCTGCAACTGCGGAGGAATAAAACACGGGCCACTTCCGCCAGAGCACTCCGCCGTATCCTGTGTGTGTACTCCTCCTCCTCCTCCTCTGTAGCCTGCTGCACGCTGCTGCCTATAAACATTGCCCTCAGCCCTGAGGGATTGAATGGCTGCAGCTTTTGAGAGCAGAAGGGGGAGTGATCTGTACTCCGCCATGCCTTTTAGTGCAGACCAACCGGACCTGGAGCTCTTATTGGCGCGGATGATCATGAATGGTGTGGGTAGTAGAGTTGCCACCTCATCCCTTTAAAACCAATCACATATGAATTACACAGGTTCTGAGACTAATTTAATGCAGATAAGGCACCAAGTGAGTTTAATTACCACCTAATCAGTCATAGAACCTGTGTAATTAATATGTGTTCGGTTTTAAAGGGATGATGTGACCACCATAGTGGGTAGGTAGCCAGGCTGTCCTTCTGCTCATTTAACTGGTCTCTGCTGAAATTTTCTGGTGTTAACAAAATGCTGCTGAATGGGTCTGTGCTGTGTCTCTTTGCCGTGGACTGGGCTAGGTGGTCTCTTTGCCGTGGACTGGGCTGGGCGGTCTCTTTGCTGTGGACTGGGCTGTGTCTCTTTGCTGTGGATGGGCTAGGCTGTGTCTCTTTGCCATGGACTGGGCTGTGTCTCTTTACTGTGGACTGGGCTGGGCGGTCTCTTTGCTGTGGACTGGGCTGGGCTGTGTCTCTTTGCTGTGTCTCTTTGCTGTGGACTGGGCTGTGTCTCTTTGCCGTGGACTGGGCTGGGCGGTCTCTTTGCTGTGGACTGGGCTGGGCTGTGTCTATTTGCTGTGGATGGGCTAGGCTGTGTCTCTTTGCCATGGACTGGGCTGTGTCTCTTTGCTGTGGACTGGGCTGGGCGGTCTCTTTGCTGTGGACTGGGCTGGGCTGTGTCTCTTTGCTGTGGACTGGGCTGTGTCTCTTTGCCGTGGACTGGGCTGGACAGTCTTTTTGCTGTGGACTGGGCTGTGTCTCTTTGCCATGGACTGGGCTGGATGGTCTCTTTGCTGTGGACTGGGCTGGGCAGTCTCTTTGCTGTGCACTGGGCTGGGCAGTGTCTTTGCTGGACTGGACGGTCTCTTTGCTGTGGACTGGTGCGTTCTCTTTGCTGGACTGGGTTAGGTGGTCTCTTTGCTGTGGACTGGGCTGGGCAGTCTCTTTGCTGTGGACTGGGCTGTGTCTCTTTGCTGTGGACTGGGTTGGGTGGTCTCTTTGCTGTGGACTGGGCTGGGCAGACTCTTTGCTGTGAACTGGGCTGGGTGGTCTCTTTGCTGTGGACTGGGTTGGGTGGTCTCTTTGCTGTGAACTGGGCTGGGTGGTCACTTTGCTGTGGATTGGGCGGTCTCTTTGCTGTGGACTGGGCTGTCTCTTTGCTGTGAACTGGGCTGTGCTGTGTCTCTTTGCTGTGGACTGGGTTGGGTGGTCTCTTTGCTGTGGACTGGTCTGTGCTGTGTCTCTTTGCTGTAGACTGGGCTGGGTGGTCTCTTTGCTGTAGACTAGGCTGGGCGGTCTTTTTGCTGTACAGTCTGTGGACTGGGCTGTGCTGGGCGGTCTCTTTGCTGTGGACTGGGCTGGGTGGTCTCTTTGCTGGACTGGGCTGGGTGGTCTCTTTGCTGTCCAGTCTGTGGACTGGACTGGGCTGGTCTGGGCAGTAGAGCTGCACGATTTTGGCTAAAATGAATTTCTGATTTTTTTTGTTGTTGCTTAAAATAAAGATCACGATTCTCGCACGATTCTTGTGGCGTAACATCATCTTTCACAATATAAAAAAAATTGGCCTAACTTTACTGTTTATTTTTATTTTTATAATTCATTGAAAGACCACTGCACAAATACAGTGTGACAATAAATATTGCAACAATCACCATTTTATTAACTAGGTTCTCTGCTAAAAAATATATATATATATATATATATATATATATATATATATATATATATATATATATATATAATGTAATGTACATATAATGTAATTGTTATAAATGTAACATAATTTTCTAGCAAAAAAAATTAAAATACCAATTTTAACTTTGTAAGAAACAAGTGTCAGAGAAAGGTTCAGTTTCTAAATGGTTAAACTGCCCTCATCTACACGAAGGTCATTCCTTTGATCTAAGAACAAAAAGTTACAATGTTTATAGTTATCTACTAGCACAGGCAATGTTATGAAAATCTTGGCAGGCTGCCCATTCCTTTCCACATTTTGTCATTTTACAGCCAAAAACTTAAATGTATTTTATTGGGATTTTATGTGATAGACCAACACAAAGTGGCACATAATTGTGAAGTGGAAGGAAAATTATAAATGTTTTTTTACATTTTTTTTACAAATAAATATGTGAAAAGTGTGGGATACATTTGTATGGCGCCCCCCGGAGTCAATAATTTGTAGAACCCCCTTTTACTGCAATTACAGCTGCAAGTCTTTTTGGAGATGCCTCTACCAGCTTTGCACATCTAGAGAGGGACATTTTTGCCCATTCTTCTTTGCAAAATATCCCAAGCTCTGTCAGATTGGATGGAGAGCGTCTGTGAACAGCAATTTTCAAGTCTTGCCACAGATTTTTAATTGGATTTAGGTCTGGACTATGACTGGGCCATTCTAACAAGACCCCCAAAGTCGGAATATGCTTTGATCTAAACCATTCCATTGTAGCTCTGGCTGTATGTTTAGGGTCGTTGTCCTGCTGGAAGGTGAACCTCCACCCCGGTCTCAAGTCTTTTGCAGACTAACAGGTTTTCTTCTAAGATTGGCCTGTATTTGGCTTCCTCCATCTTCCCATCCACTCTGACCAGCTTCCCTGTCCTTGCTGAAGAAAAGTATCCCCACCACATAATACTGCCACCACCATGTTTCACAGTGGGGATGGTGTGTTCAGGGTGATGTGCAGTGTTAGTTTTCCGCCACACATAGCCTTTTTCTTTTAGACCAAAAAGTTAAATTTTGGTCTCATTTGACCAGAGCACCTTCTTCCATGTTTGTTGTGTCCCCCACATGGCTTTTTGCAAACTGCAAATGGGACTTCTTATGGATTTCTTTCACCAATGTCTTTCTTCTTGCCACTCTTCCATAAAGGTCAGATTTGTGGAGAGCACGACTAATAGTTGTCCTGTGGACAGATTCTCCCACCTGAGCTGTGGATCTCATGGACCTCTTGGCTGCTTCTCTGATGAATGCTCTCCTTGCCCGGCCTGTCAGTTTAGGTGGACGGCCATGTCTTGGTAGGTTTGCAGTTGTGTCGTACTCTTTCCATTTTCGGATGATGGATTGAACAGAGCTCCGTGAGATGATCAAAGCTTGGGATATTTTTTTATAACCTAACCCTGCTTTAAACTTCTCCACAACTTAATCCCTGACCTGTCTGGTGTGTTCCTTGGCCTTCATGATGCTGTTTGTTCATTAAGGCTTTCTAACAAACCTCTGAGGGCTTCACAGAACGGCTGCATTTATACTGAGATTAAATTACACACAGGTGGACGCTATTTACTAATTAGGTGACTTCTGAAGGCAATTGATTCCACTAGATTTTAGTTAGGGCCGGTTCACACAGCAGGCGAGGCGAGGCGACTCCGACTTGCCTCGCCGCGACCTGCCGCGGCCTCAGCGGCGACTTGCAAATGACTTCTGTATAGAAGTCAATGCAAGTCGCCCCGAGGTCGCCCAAAAGTAGTACAGGAACCTTTTTTCTGAGTCGGAGCGACTCGAGTCGCTCCTCTCAGAACGGTTCCATTGTACAGAACGGGGGCGACTTGCGAGAGCGAGGCGAGGCGAGTCGTGTCGCCTCGCATCGCCCGCTGTGTGAACCGGCTCTTAGGCGTATCAGAGTAAAGGGTGCTGAATAATAACGCACGCCACACTTTTCACATATTTATTGGTAAAAAAAAATTGAAAATCGTTTATCATTTTCCTTCCACTTTACAATTAGGCTGGATTCACACCTATGGCATTTTTTGTGCTTTTTGCATTTTGCAGATTTGCACTACAGATCGTGTTCCATATGAATCAATGTTAAATGGACTGTAGTGCAAATCTGCAAAATGCAAAAAGCACTAAAACTGCATAGGTGTGAATCCAGCCTCCTGTACCATTTGTGTTGGTCTATCACATAAAATCTCAATAAAATACGTTTTTGGTTGTAACATGACAAAATGTGGAAAATTGTAAGGGGTATGAATACTTTTTCAAGGCACTGTATGTGTAGTCTGAAGGCTTTATCTGTTATATTTTGGGGTAAAAATCTGGTGGTGCAGGATTAATGGTAGAACGGTATTGTTAAAACCTATGGTAAATGTATTTTTTACAATTCCTTTTATCCTGGTTAAAATATATCAAGTTAAAATATGTGCCCAAATCTGCTATGAAAAAAAAAAGCCCCATCTGTCCTGAAAATAAGATGCATAAAAAGTGTTATTTGGAGCAAAACTAACACATCTCCAAACCTAGAGAAGAGCTCAGGGAATGCAAATTCACTTTGATAGAGAGAATAAAAAAATCACCCTCTGGTCAGTTTTATAAGAGTTTTTAAGCAAACTTTTGTACTAAAAAAACACACAGATTCCACTTACTTCCAATGCTTATGCCGCGTACACGCGATCGCACATTCCCACAACAAAATCCATGTTTTTTTTTCCGAAGGATGTTGGCTCAAACTTGTCTTGCATACACACGGTCACACAAATGTTGTCGGAAATTCCGAACGTCAAAAACGCGGTGACGTACAAGACGTGCGACGAGCCGAGAAAAATGAAGTAGCCAGTGCGGCTCTTCTGCCTGATTCTGAGCATGTGTGGAACACACGATCGGAATTTCCGACAACGGATTTTGTTGTCGGAAAATTTGAGATCCAGCTCTCAAATTTTGTTTGTTGGAAATTGCGACGGAAAATGTACGATGGAGCCTACACGCGGTCGGAATTTCTGACAACAAGCTCCCATGGAACATTTGTTGTCGGAAATTCAGATCGTGTGTACGCGGCATTACGGTTTCTTCTTACAATGTTTTTCCCGTCATATGGCAGAAAGTTACAATTCTGGGGTTGCGCTGTACACCAACCGTGAACTAAATGCCACCATACAAGGAAGCCATGTTTGAATTTCTTTTGCCAGAAGCTGGCAATAGAGTGAACTGTAATTCACTAAGCATGCTAGTGCTAGTTGTAGTATATGTAAATTTAGCCTAGCTAAGAGTCAGGCTGGGTTGAATCTGGGTTAGGGGACTTTGCAGGGGGACAGGGACTCTTTCCGTGCTGCCCCCCTGCAAAGTGCTGCCCTAGGCCTGGGCCTTGTCGGCCTAGGCCAGGATACAGCGTTGGTTCGCAGCACATGAACGTTAGAGTAAGAGCAATAATTTTAGCACTAGACCTCCTCTGCAACTCTAAACAGGTAACCTGTTAAAAAAAAAAAAAGGGTAAAGCGTCGTCTGTAGAGATTTTAAAGTATCTTAGTTTGTCACCATTCCACGAGCGTGCGCAATTTTAAAGCATGACATGTTGGGTATCTATTTACTCTGTGTAACATATCCGACAACAGATTCACTTGAATGGATTTTATTTGCAAAACGTAGACAATGAACAGTCTCTTAAATTGGGATCAGAGGTTTGGAAAGGAAATTCAGGTACTCTTAGCCCTTGTACACACGGTCGGACATTCCGACAACCAAATCCGTCGGATTTTGTCCGTCGGATTTTGTCCGGCGGATTTTGTCCGAAACTGTTGCATACACACGGTCGGACGAAGTTGTCGGAAAATCCGATCGTTCAGAACGTGATGACGTTATTTCGTTACAACGGGACTGCATTCAGGCTAGTAGCCAATAGCTTTGATGTAGGAATTTGATCTGAGCATGCGTGGCACTTTGTCCGATCGGAAATTCTCTATACATGATCGGAGTATGTCCGATCAGAGCATTTTGTCAGAAAATTTTACCAACAAGTTGGAAAACTTGGTCCGTCGGATACTCCGATGTAAACAGTCCGATGGAGACCACACACAGTCGGAAAATCCGACAAAACGTTCAGACGGAATCACCAACCGTATGTACAAGGGCTAAGTGTCAAAGTCATGTATTGAAGAACTTGCTTACTTTGACTGCATCCAGAGAATAGCCATTCGCAACTGGATGATCACTCAGGTTGGACAGTCCTTCTCTCACAAGGCCTAGCAACCAACAAGGTGCTTACTCAGGAATAGGGATGAGCCGAACACCCCCCGGTTCGGTTCGCACCAGAACTTTCGAACGGACCCCAAATTCGAACGAACTTTAGAACCCCATTGAAGTCTATGGGACTCGAACGTTCGAATTGAAAAATGCTAATTTTAACGGCTAATATGCAAGATACTGTCCTAAACAGGATTTGGGGACCTGGCTCCTGCCCCAGGGGACATGGGTCAATGCCTAAAATGTTTTTAAAAATGGCAGTTTTGGCGGGAGCACTGATTTTAATGACGATTAAAGTGAAAAAAAAAGAGTGAAATATTCCTTTAAATATGGTGCCTGGGGGGTGTCTGTAGTATGCCTGTGAAGTGCCACGTGTTTCCCGTGTTTAGAACAGTCCCTGCACAAAATGACATTAAACGGAAATAACACCATTTAAAACTGCTTGCGGTTTTAATGTTCTATCTGGTTCCTGCAATATGGTTGAAAATCATTGAGAAAAATGGCATGGGTAGCCCTCCCTGCCCATTACCAGCCTATTTGGGTCTTGTACGCATATTAAGGGGAACCCTGTACCCATATTAAAAAAAGGAAATGAGTGTGGCCCCCAGGCCCTATATACTCAGAACAGCAGTATACAGGCGGTGCAAACAAGACAGGGACTGTGTAGGTTTGTTGTGTTAAGTTAAATCTGTTTGTAATTTTCAACTGGTACATTTTTAAAGTGTAGCTCCAGTCAAAAAAACAATTTTTAAGCTTTTTGGAAAACATAGGGAAGGGTTATCACCCCTGTATAATTTGTTTTGTCGTCCATCTTTTTTCATCTCACTTGCTGTTGTCTCCTTCCGTTTGCAAGTAGGAGATGTTTGTAAATTGGATGTTTGAAAGTAGGGGCCTGCCCTATATGCTCTGCAGAAATGGCGGAACAAGGTGTTGGTTTTGCCACAACATTGTAAGCCCTCAAAGTGACTCTTGGTGGGCGCTGGAGCGCCCTGCTGTGAACGATTATATCAAGAATTGTAATTACATGCCATTGTTGAACAGTGGTAGAAAAATTGACCTTTGGTGGTTGTGGTGCTGGTGCCACAACACTATAAGTCCTCACCGTTACTCTGGGTGGGGAAGGGGCCCTCCTGTGAAATATTATATGAAGAATTGTAATTACATGTCCCTGTTAAACAGGGGCAGAAAAATTTGGCCTTAGGCACTGCTGCTGGTGCCACCACACTGCAACCTCTTCCATATACTCTAGTTTTATTGCAGGAATTAGCCCTGCTGCAAAGCATTGCATCAAAAATTGTAATTAAACGCCCCTGTTAAACAGGGGCAGAAAAATTGGGCCTTAGGCACTGGTGCTGGTGCCACCACACTGCAACCTCTGCCATATACTCTAGTTTTATTGCAGGAATTAGCCCTGCTGCAAAGCATTGCATCAAAAATTGTAATTAAACGCCCCTGTTAAACAGGGGCAGAAAAATTGGGCCTTAGGCACTGGTGCTGGTGCCACCACACTGCAACCTCTCCCATATACTCTTGTTTGATTGCAGGAATTAGCCCTGCTGCAAAGCATTGCATCAAAAATTGTACTTAAACGCCCCTGTTAAACAGGGGCAGAAAAATTGGGCTGATGGCATCAACCAGAACCAGAAATGTTCTTCCAACATATCAGCGGAGGAGGAAGAGGATAGACAATCAACATAACAGGACAGTCACTCAGCATCAGCATAGGCAGTCTTGAAGGGATGTGATATTTCAAAAAAAATTATTCTGTTACATCAGCTTCAGGTGCTTGGTAGCTGTGGGTGATCCAAGACTGATTCATCTTGATGAAGGTCAGTCGATCAACTGATTCGGTGGACAGGCGCACCCTATGATCGGTAACAAAGCCACCAGCAGCACTGAAGGTGCGTTCTGAAAAAAGAACGCTGGATGCAGGACAGGCCAGTAGCTCAATTGCATACTGTGCAAGCTCTGGCCAGTGATCCATCCTCAAGACCCAGTAAGCCAGAGGATTTTCGGTGGGAAAGGTGTCCAAGTCTGACCTTGCCCCTAGGTATTCCTGCACCATGTAAATCAGGCGCTGGCGATGGGTGCTGGAACCGATCATACCTTGGGGCTGCGGACTAAAAAATTGTCTGAAAGCATCAGTCAGACGGCCACCTTCTCCACCGCCCCTTCTGACCGATGCCTCAGCAACAAGTTGTCCAGGACCAGGAGTTTGTAACCTCCCAGTCTCTGGGAACGCGTTGCACAGACCTTTCTGCAAGGCCTCCCGGAGATGTCTCATCCTCTGCTCCCTCTGCGATGGCAAGATAAGGTCGGCAACCTTACCCTTGTACTGTGGATCAAGGAGAGTGGCCAACCAGTAATGGTCCCTCTCCTTGATCCGAAGAATACGAGGATCCTTCCGCAGGCTTTGCAGGATCAGGGAGGCCATGCAGCGTAGGTTAGCTGAGGCATTCGGTCCGGAGTCCTCTGGGTCACTAAGGGCAACATGATCCGCAGCTACCTCCTCCCAGCCACGTACAAGTCCACGTGTTTCTTGGGACTGTAAATCATCCCTACAAGACTGCTGCTGCTGCTGATGCTGATGCTGAGTGCCAGCCTCCACCTCCATGCTGACACAATCATCCTCCTCCTCCTCTTCCTCCTCCTCATCCTCTTCCTGTGTGATGGGTGGCACAGCAGGAACACTGTCTGGATAAAGGGGGCCTTGAGAGGCAAGGAAGTCCTCCTCTTCCTGCCTCTGTTCTGCCTCAAGTGCCCTGTCCATTATTCCACGCAGCGTATGCTCTAAGAGGTGGACAAGAGGTACAGTGTCACTGATGCATGCACTGTCACTGCTCACCATCCTTGTGGCCTCCTCAAACGGTGACAGGACAGTGCATGCATCCCTGATCATGCCCCACTGGCGTGGTGAGAAAAAACCGAGCTCCCCTGACCCTGTCCTGGTGCCGTAGTCGCACAGGTACTCATTTATGGCCCTCTGCTGCGTGTGCAGCCGCTGCAGCATGGCCAATGTTGAGTTCCATCTGGTGGGCATGTCACATATAAGGCGGTTCTTGGGCAGGTTCAACTCCTTTTGGAGCTCAGCCAGTCGAGCACAGGCATTAAATGATCGGCGGAAATGCACACAGACTTTCCTGGCCTGCTTCAGGACATCCTGTAAGCCGGGGTACCTGCCCAAGAACCGCTGCACCACCGGGTTAAGGACGTGAGCTACACAGGGCACATGGGTCAGTTGTCCCTGTCGGAGGGCGGAGAGGAGGTTGGTGCCATTGTCGCAAACCACCATTCCTGGCTTAAGCTGGCGTGGCGTCAACCACCTCTCGGCCTGCCCCTGCAGAGCTGACAAAACATCCGCCCCAGTGTGGCTCCTGTCCCCCAAACAAACCAGCGCAAGCACGGCATGGCATCGTTTTGCCTGCGTACTTGCGTAGCCCCTGGAACGCCTACGGAGCACTGCTGGTTCTGAGGACAGAGCACTGGAAGAGGCCATGGAGGAAGAAGAAGAGGAGGGGGTGGAGGAGAGAGGTGTGTCACAACCAATAGTAGCATTTTGGAGGCGTGGTGGCGGAACAACCTCCAACACTACTGGACCTTGTCCTGCATCCTTCCCAGCTGCCAGAAGAGTGACCCAATGGGCCGTGAAAGACAGGTAACGTCCCTGTCCATGCCTGCTGGACCATGAGTCAGCGGTAATATGCACCTTACCGCTGACCGCCCTGTCCAGTGAGGCAAGGACATTGCCTTCCACATGCCGGTAGAGAGCCGGAATCGCCTTCCGTGAGAAAAAGTGGCGTTTGGGGACCTGCCACTGAGGAACCGCACATTGTACAAACTCACGGAAGGGGGCCGAGTCTACCAACTGAAAAGGAGCAGTTGAAGTGCTAGCAATTTAGCCAAGCTAGCATTCAACCGCTGGGCATGTGGATGGCTGGGAGTGAACTTCTTTCGCCGGTCCAGCAGCTGGGGCAGGGACATTTGCCTGCTATAATCGGACGTGGGTGTACCGCTAGCAGAGTTCCCGGAAGAACTTGGCTGTGACACACCTAATTCTACACCTTCATTCCTCTCAGAGCAGGTTTCAGAGAGGACTGAAGGTCTAGTGGGGTTGGAGATGCCAGCTGATGAGGAGCAAGGAGAGGTCCGCTTTGTTCTTTGGTGTGGGTCTTTGAGGTACGCTTGCCAACGAGCTGCATGGCAGGTCAACATATGTCTGGTCAAGCATGTGGTGCCCAAGCGGCTGATGTTTTGGCCACATGAGATACGCTTGAGACATATGTTGCAAATAGCAGCGGTGCGATCTGATGCACTCGTCTCAAAAAAGGCCCACACCAAAGAACTTTTAGAATAACGCGCAGAGGCAGCGCCCTGCACAGACGGAGCTCTGCGGTGTGATTCAGTCGGTGTGCTGCCCCTAAGCTGGCCCCCGGGGGGGATCCTGCCTCGTTGGACATGTGCCTCCTCCTCCTCCTCCTCCTCTCTCCTTCCAGGCACCCACATGGAGTCAGTGCCCTCATCATCCCCTCCCTCTTCATCGCTGTAGCAAACCTGGCAGTATGCTGCAGCTTGTGGAACATGACTGCCAGATTGCTGTCCTTCTTGAGCATCCCCTCTCTCTGCGCTCACGCTATTGCATTCCTCTAGCTGAGTGTCATCATCAGAGCCCACAAAACACTGGGCATCCTCCTGGAGCATGTACCCAACACTGTGCTCAAAGAGTTCAGGAGACTCCTCAGGAGGACGTGGTGGGTCTAGGGAAGGAGTCACTGATGATGACATTGAGAGGAGGGAAGACGATGCGTTGGCAGCTGCTTTGCTAGTACCCTGAGACTGGGTGAGAGAGGATGAGGAGGATGAAGAGGGCTTGGTCATCCACTCTACCAAGTCGTTGGCATGTTGCGGTTCCACATGTCCAGCTGCCGAAAAGAAGGACAAGCGTGTCCCATGGCCAAGTGCTGATGACAATGCACCGCGTCCACGACCAGCACTGTTGTCTCTAGACACAGAACCTGCTTGCCCTCTTTTATCGGCTCGCGCCTGTCTGCCTCTCCTTGCTGGCCTTCCAGACATGGTAATGGCCTGAAGGGAGTTGGGTAAAAAAGCAGTTGGGTAGTGTATATTGTGCTAGAGGCACACAACACCCACTTACTCCTGCAGATGCCTTTATTATAGAACACCAGAGATAAAGGGGTATATACCGATGTATACTGTGCTGTGCTGGAGGCACACACAACTTCCAGTAACTCCTGCAGATGGCAAGTAGGGATGAGCCGAACACCCCCCTGTTCGGTTCACATCAGAACCTGCGAACAGACCTAAACTTTGTGTGAACTTTAGAACTCTATTAAAGTCTATGAGACTCGAACGTTCACAATCTAAAGTGCTCATTTTAAAGGGTAATATGCAGGTTACTGTCCTAAAAAGTGTTTGGGGACCCGGGTCCTGCCCCAGGGGACATGGATCAATGCAAAAAAAAGTTTTAAAAACGGCCGTTTTTTCAGGAGCAGTGATTTTAATAATGATTAAAGTGAAACAATAAAAGTGTAATATTCCTTTAAATTTCGTAGCTGGGGGGTATCTATAGTATGCCTGTGAAGGGGATCATGTTTCTGGTGCTTAGAACTGTCCCTGCACAAAGTGTCATTTGTGCAGGAAAAAAAGTCTTTTAAAATCACTTGCGGCTATTGTCGGGTCCCGTAATACAGAGAACACTCAATGAGTGTTCTCTGCATTAGCCGACAATTCATTCATTCATTGATAAAAAAAATAAAAAATAAATAAAAAAAGCATGGGGGTTCCCCTAAATTCAATTACCAGGCCCTTCAGGTCTGACATGGATATTAAGGGGAACCCCGTGTCAAAATAAAAAAAAAAATTGACGTGGGGGTCCCCCTAAATATCCATAACCAGACCCTTCAGGTCTGATATGGATATTAAGGGGAACCCCGCATCAAATTAAAAAAAAAATTTACGTGGGGGTCCCCCTAAAAATCCATATCAGACCCTTTATCCGAGCACGCAACCTGGCAGGCCGCAGGAAAAGAGGGGGGGACAAGAGAGTGGCCCCCCTCCCTCCTGAACCGTACCAGGCCACATACCCTCAACATTGGGAGGATGCTTTGGGGGTCTGTGACCCCTCAAAGCACCTTGTCCCCATGTTGATAAGGACAAGGGCCTCATCCTCACAACCCTGGCCGTTGGTTGTGAGGGTCTGCGGGCGGGGGGCTTATCAGAATCTGGAAGCCCCCTTTAACAAGGGGACCCCCAGATTCCGCCCCCCCCCCCCTGTTTGAAATGGTAAGGGGGTACAAAAGTACCCCTACCATTTCACAAAGAAAGTGTCAAAATGGTTAAATAAGACAAACACACTTTTGAAAAATTCCTTTATTAAAAATAAATGATGTAACGCAGGTTTCCGTTACATCAGAGGGGGCGGGGTCATCCACACGTCACTGGGGAACCCCTGGCTTCCCTCTCCAGCGTCAGAGGGGCGGGGTCAGGTGACGGGTGGCCCCGCCCTCCTAATATAAGAAACGTCAGCGCTGGGATCTCTGCAGTGTCTCCGGAGTGGAGACAGAAGAAGGATGTATGGACAGCGCTGGACTGAGAGATCCCCCGTCGCTGGATATGATCATCCATCGCTGGACCCCGGAGACCCGTCGCTGGATAGCAAGAGTGGATTAGCACCGCTGGAATCTTTTTATTTATTTTTTTTTTTTAATAAAGGAATTTTTCAAAAGTGTGTTTGTCTTATTTAACCATTTTGACACTTTCTTTTGTACCCCCTTACCATTTCAAACAGGAGGGGGGGCCAGGATCTGGGGGTCCCCTTGTTAAAGGGGGCTTCCAGATTCTGATAAGCCCCCCGCCCACAGACCCTCACAACCAACGGCCAGGGTTGTGAGGATGAGGCCCTTGTCCTCATCAACATGGGGACAAGGTGCTTTGAGGGGTCACAGACCCCCAAAGCATCCTCCCAATGTTGAGGGAATGTGGCCTGGTACGGTTCAGGAGGGAGGGGGGGCCGCTCTCTCGTCCCCCCCTCTTTTCCTGCGGCCTGCCAGGTTGCGTGCTCGGATAAAGGGTCTGATATGGATTTTTAGGGGGACCCCCACGTCAATTTTTTTAAAAATTTGATGCGGGGTTCCCCTTAATATCCATATCAGACCTGAAGGGTCTGGTTATGGATATTTAGGGGGACCCCCACGTCAATTTTTTTTTTAATTTGACGGGGTTCCCCTTAATATCCATGTCCGACCTGAAGGGCCTGGTAATTGAATTTAGGGGAACCCCCACGCTTTTTTTTAAATTTTTTTTATTTTTTTTATCAATGAATGAATGAATTGTCGGCTAATGCAGAGAACACTCATTGAGTGTTCTCTGTATTACGGGACCCGACAATAGCCGCAAGTGATTTTAAAAGACTTTTTTTCCTGCACAAATGACACTTTGTGCAGGGACAGTTCTAAGCACGGGAAACATGCGCCCCTTCACAGGCATACTATAGATACCCCCCAGCTACGAAATTTAAAGGAATATTACACTTTTATTGTTTCACTTTAATCATTATTAAAATCACTGCTCCTGAAAAAACGGCCGTTTTTAAAACTTTTTTTTGCATTGATCCATGTCCCCTGGGGCAGGACCCGGGTCCCCAAACACTTTTTAGGACAGTAACCTGCATATTACCCTTTAAAATTAGCACTTTAGATTTCTCCCATAGACTTGTATAGGGTGTTCCGGCTTTTCGAATTTGCTGCGAACAGCCCAAATTGTTCACTGTTCGCTGAACAGGCGAACAGGCAATGTTCGAGTCGAACATGAGTTCGACTCGAACTCGAAGCTCATCCCTAATGGCAAGTGGGCTCAAATAGAGAACAGCTATGTAGGTGGATATAGCGGTATGTACTGGGTACAGAGCACGCAGACAGCACGCACTATCTCCTAACACTACTGACTGCAAGCTCTATTATAAAAGATAGATCACTAGCTATATAGGTGAGGTGAATATAGCGGTGTATACTGCGTTCAGGGCACGCAGACAATAACCACTACACAACAGCAAGATCGAAAATCGGCCGAAAACGATCGGTGTGTACTGTGTTGAAGGTACACAGAACACCCACTGCTTCAGACGCCAACACACTACACAAGGCCGCCACGCTGGCGGCCTTATATAGTGTTGGGCGTGCACTACACAGCCTGAGCTATGATTGGCCACAGGCATCCTGCCTGTGGCCAATCATGGCTCTCCTCGCTGCTGGCGCTGCGATTGGCCAAGCATGCGGGGTCACAGTGCATGCTTGGCCAATCATGAGCCAGCAATGCACTGCGCCATCGCAGTGCATTGTGGGCCGTGAGCGCCACACGAATTTGGTGCGATCGGACCGAAATGTTCGGACTTCGCCGAACGGACGAACAGCCAATGTTTGAGTCGAACGTACGTTCGACTCGAACACGAAGCTCATCCCTACTCAGGAACAAGTCTCTTCCACAGACGTTGTTGTAGAACGTACAAGATAATGTCTCTGTCACAGACCTTGTTGTAGAACACGTAGGGAAGCTAAACTTGAAGAACACTCGTAGGATACCTGGATCTTTCAGCCAGCTTGGCGATATCCACAAGACCGGATTCTCTTGGGTACTCCAGCCCTTCCAGGCTCTTACTAAGAAATCAACCTGTACGTGGTGTTCTTCTGAAGAGTCCTCCCCTGGAATGCTTGAAATCACTGGGTCTCTCCCAAACCGGAGACGGCACCCGACCACCTCAGAATCCTTACTCAGTTTCCTTGCCTCGGGCTAGCCAGCCCCCAGACATCAAAATCGGGTGGATCTGCACCCCAGGCCATAGCCTTCCTGGGGGCTGGTCAGGAGGACCAGGACCATGAAGTCAGTAAATCCTTCTGGACCGGAACCCCGAACCACATGACGTCCGCATCTTAAATACCCACTCTCAGAAAGCACAGTGAAAATGCCACTCCCACTGGGCGGGCTCTGAGAGAGAGTAACTTAAGCACCTAACCAGACCATAGTTCCATGCCTGCCAGAAGAGACAGTGCCCCCTGTGGCCAGGCTGAACATCTCACAGTCCAGTCAGACTGATGCTGAAGTCTAATTTAGATAATTGTACCCAAACCAAACTGCAGTTTAGGCAATTTTAACTTTGAAAAAACCGCATAGCTCGTGCTCTTTAGGAGCCGCAGCTACATAGATTTTTAGCAGAGACCCTAGAGAATAAAATAGCGATCATTGCAATTCTTGTATGTCACACGGTATTTGCTTATATATAAAATGTTTGGGGGTTCTAAGTAATTCTCTATCAAAAATACTGATTTAAACTTGCAAGCAAAAAGTGCCAAAAAAGGCCTGGTTGGCAAGTGGTTACTTTATAAAAAAAAATATCTATCTATCTATCTATCTATCTATCTATCTATCTATCTATCTATCTATCTATAATATATATATATATATAATGTATATAATATAAAAATAAAGTTTTTATTTTAGTTCTACTTTAAAGCAAAGTTTTTTTTCTTTTAAATACCCCCCGTGATTCTTGCACCTGATGCTTTTCATAATGGAATCTAGGTATTATAAATAATGATCTTTTATAATGTAAAATTAGCCCAATTATTTTGTATAATGTGAAAGATAATGTTTTGCCGAGTAAATAGATACCAAACATGTCACACTTTATAATTGCACGCACTTGTGGAATGACGACAAACTACGGTACCTAAAAATCTCAATAGGCGACGCTTTAAAAAAATTTTTTCCGGTTACCAGGTTAGAGTTACAGAGGAGGTCTATGCTAGAATTATTGCTCTCGCTCTGACGATCGCGGCGATACCTCACCGTTTACATATGCGGGCGCGACTTCCGTATGCGTTTTCTTTGCTGCGCAAGCTCGCGGGGATGGGGAGCGCTATAAAAAAAAAATTTCTTATTTATTTTAAAATTAATAAATATAAAAAAAAAACATTTTGATCACTTTTATTGCTGTCACAAGGAATGTAAACATCCCTTGTGACAGTAATAGGTGGTGACAGGTACTCTTTATGGAGGGATCGGGGTCTAAAAGACCCCCCACCCCTCCTTTACACTTCAAAGTATTCAGATCGCCATTTTCGGTGATTCTGAATAGTATATATATTTTTAAATCCGGCGCCATTGGAAGCTGAGTAAACCGGAAGTGACGTCATGACGTCGCTTCCGTGTTTACAATTAGGAGACTGGAATGAAGCCACTTACGGTGTCATTCCAGTCCCTCCCTAGCCGCTAGAAGCGGTGGATTGTGCATCAGTGCTCCCGATTGAACGGGAGCCCCGGTAAGAGCGACGGGAGGCGGCGGGAGGGGGGATGTCCCCTCCCGCTCCACCAGCATAACAGCTGAGCGGCTTTTAGCTGCATCGGTTGTTATGGCTGGAAAGCCAATCGCCCGCTCTAAAAATCAGTACTGGGATGATGCCTGCAGGTGCGGGCATCATCCCGGTATAACCCCCGGAAGCCGAGTAAGCACATCTGCGTACGCTCGGCGGCAAGGGGTTTAAGCAGACATAGAAGGTATTTTACTTTGCTGCAAAAATAGGTGTCACAAACTGATCACAAACACGGGGGGAGTGAAAAAAATGCCCGGAACCCCGCTTGAAGTAGTTAAAGTGTATCTCTGGTCAAAATCTGCAATCATATATTGATTTCCAAATTGTATGTGAATTATTTCTAGCCTAATCCTATTTATCTGAATCATTAAGTTTGTAAACTTAACACACATTTATTTCCTAGAATTCTGTGACACGTAGTCACTATGCCCTGTGAGTAGGCACGGCTGTGTCACACATTTCACAGAGCCTGCGCTTCTGACCTACAGATGTGCTGAGAGGAGGAGTTTAACCACTTGCCGCCCGCCCTATTACAAATTGACGGTGGCAAAGTGGTTTCATAATCCTGACCGGACGTCATATGACTTCCTCAGGATTATGAGCCGCTGCGCGCCCCCGGGAGCGCGCATCGCGGCGATCGTTGTTGCGGGGTGTCAGTCTGACACCCTGCAACTACGATCTCGGTAAAGAGTCTCAGACGGAGACTCTTTACCACGTGATCAGCCGTGTCCAATCACGGCTGATCACAGTGTAAATGGGAAGAGCCGGTGATCGGCTTTTCCTCACTCGCGTCTGTCAGACGCGAGTAGAGGAGAGCCGATCGGCTGCTCCTCTGACAGGGGGGGGTCTGTGCTGATCGATTATCAGCACAGCCCCCCCCCCCCGGAGGATGCCCACACTGGACCACCAGGGACGCCACCAGACCACCAGGGAAAAGGTAATCCTCCCTAGATCACCAGGGATGCCAGTCAGCACAATGGATGCCAATCAGTGCCCATAATGGATGCCAATCAGTGCCCACAATGGGCATCACTGATTGGCATGCATTATTGTTTGGCACTGATTGGCATCCATTAGTACAGTATAACACCAATGCCGCCTATGAGTGCCCACCTGTGCCGCCTATGAGTGCCCACCTGTGCCGCCTTTGAGTGCCCACCTGTGCCGCCTATGAGTGCCCACCTGTGCCGCCTATGAGTGCCCACCTGTGCTGCCTATCAGTGCCCACCCATGCCCATCTGTGCCGCCTATCCATGCCCATCTGTACCGCCTATCCATGCCTATCTCTGCCGCCCATCCATGCCAATCCGTGCCAGCTATCAGTGCCAATTTGTGCCACCTATCAGTGTCCATCCGTGTTGCCCATCCGTGTCGCCCATCCATGTCGCCCATCCGTGTCGCCTATCAGTGCCGCCTATCAGTGTCCATCAATGCCACCTCATCAGTGCCACTTCATTGGTGCCCATCAGTGCCGCCTTATCAGTGCCCATCAGTGTAGCCCCATCAGTGCCCATCAGTGAAGGATAAAACGTACTTATTTACAAAGTTTTGAAACTGAAACAAAAAAAAAAACATTTTTATTTTCAAAATTTTCGGTATTTTTTTATTTGTAGCGCAAAAAATAAAAACCGTAGAGGTGATCAAATACCACCAAAAGAAAGCTCTATTTGTGGGAAAAAATGATAAAAATTTCATTTGGGTACAGTGTAGCATGACCGCGCAATTGTCATTCAAAGTGCGACAGCGCTGAAAGCTCAAAATTGGTCTGGGCAGGAAGGTGTTTAAGTGCCCGGTATTGAAGTGGTTAAGGAGGCGGAGTCAGTACAGGAGTCACTGCTTGTAGGCAACAAGGTACCATGGGACATGTAGTCCTTAGAAATGGAGGAGAAGCTGCAAAGCTGCAGGGAATTTGTGGAAAGAGACGGCCAGCAGACAGGCATCACTAACAACATGAAAGGAAAAGTTTCAAGTAAGATTATATTGGATTATTAAAAAAACGATTGTTTGTATTTTTATTACAATGCTGATGTTATAAAAATTAAAGTGTATGCTGTGACCAGAGATCACCTTAAATAATGCTATTTAAAATTGTTAACGCCTGTAAACTGCAGTGCGCTCAGCAATCCCTGGTGGGTGCTTGGGACACATTAAAGCGGACCTTCAATAATTTTTTCATATTTCCATCTATTAACCACTTCCCGACCTGCACGCGATGATGTACATCGGCAGAATGGCACGGAAAGGCAAATTGGCGTACAGGTAGGTCCATTTAAAATTGCCACCGTGCCATCGCGTGCGCACCGCCGGCGGCACGCGCACGTGCTGGTCGGGATCTCCGTGAGTCTGACCACGCATACCCGCGATCGTCTCACAGGGAGGGAGAATGGGGAAATGCGTTTGTAAACAGCATCTCCCCATTCTGCCTAGCAACAAGCGACACTGATCTCTGCTCTCCGGGATTGGCAGAGCTCAGTGATCTGTAAATCACAGCCACGCCCCCCACAGTTAGAAACACGCCCCTAGGACACACTTAACCCCTACACTGCCACCTCCTGGTTAACCCCTTCACTGCCAGTGTCATTTACACAGGAATCAGTGCATTAGTATAGCAGTGATTGCTGTATAAATGCCAATGGTCCCAAAAATGTGTCAAAAATGTCTGATGTGTCCGCCATAATGTCGCAGTCACAATAAAAATTGCTGATCACCGCCATTACTAGTGAAAATTTTTTTTTTTATAAAAATGCCATAAAATAATCCCCTTTTTTGTAAACGCTATAACTTTTTCACCAACCAATCAATAATCGCTTCTTGCATTTTTTTTTTTTACCAAAAATATGTAGAAGAATACGTATCGGCCTAAACTGAGGAAAAAACATTTTTTTTTATATATTTTTTGGGGATATTTATTATAGCAAAAAGTTAAAAATAATGCATTTTTTTCAAAATTGTTGCTCTTTTTTGTTTATAGCGCAAAAAATAAAAACCACAGAGGTGATCAAATACCACCAACAGAAAGCTCTATTTGTGGGGGGAAAAAAAGGATGTAAATTTTGTTTGGGAGCCACGTCGCACAACCGCGCAATTGTCAGTTAAAGCGACGCAGTGCCGAATCGCAAAAAGTGGTCTGGTCTTAAGCCAGCAAATTGGTCCGGGGCGTAAGTGGTTAAATCTTCTGCCCTTGTTGTTGTTTTATCTTTGGATAGTAAAATATTTTTATTTCTGACAGTAAATACCTTATACAGCCCACTTCCTGTTTCTTGTCTTGTAAAAAGCTTAGGCTTAGGACATCATTCACAGCTCTCTCTATCACTCTCATGAGAGTTTGCCAGGAAGGGAGGGGGGAAGAGTCATAAGAGGGCCAATGAGAGCTGCAGAGCTGGGGTGTGCTTCTGTGTGACTGTGTAAATCCAGGAAGTGAACAGGCAGCAGCTTCAGCTGTTAAAATGGTTACAGTCAGACTAATGCTGGCCATACACTATACGAAAAATGGACTGAACCCATTTTCGAAAAACGAACATTCGGCCGCGAGTGCAAACGATAGGTCCATCATGTAATTAGCGATAAATCGTTCCGTGGACATAAATGAATGCTTTTTTTTTTTTACATATCCCTAGTGCAGACAGTTCGGACGGGAAACAGATTAACCTTTCAATTTATCGTTTGTTCGGCAGACAATTTCCAAACTTGTAATTAGAAAACTCTGGACGGCCGCACTCCAAAACAAAATCGGTGCCTTTATTCAAACAATCACAGGAACACAGCAAATGACATCACAGCAAGAAGTGACAACAGCTGACGCGTTTCACACTATAGCAAGTGCTTATTCATAGCTTAATTTCCAAACTTGCCCTTCGTTTTTTCATCTCATTTACTGTCCGAAAAACGAACAAACTGTCTAAATGACCGAATTTCTGCTGATTTTTCGTATAGTGTATGGCCAGCATTAGTGGAGGGAGATTTCTGCAGCATATTTGTGACGTACAGAATCACAGTACAGTAATACCTTTGATTACGAGCATAATTCTTTCCAGAAGAATGCTTGTAATCCAAAGCACTCGTATATCAAAACGAGTTTCCCCATAGGAAATAATAGTAACTTAGATTATCCGTTCCACAGCCACTGCTTGTCTATGCAGTACCGCATGTGGCCAGAGGTGCGGGGCACTCGGAAACACTCAGATGCTCGGAGACACTTGGGAACAAAGTGTCTCTAATGCCGCGTACACACGATCAAACAAGCGGGTGGAAAAGTCCGGCAAACTCAAGTCCGCCGGACAATCCCCCGTGTGTAGCCTCCGGCATACTTTTTTGACCCGAAAGTACGGCGGACTTAGAATGCCGTGTTGCACTCCAATCTTCCCGGCGGACTCGCCTTTCGGCGGACAATCCGGCCGTGTGTATGCCAGTCCGCCGTACTTTTGAAATGAACAGACTTTTCCCGCCCGGAGAGAAGTCCGCTCATTTCGAGCGGGTCTCCAGGTAGGCGGGGCCCGCGAAGGAGACGTCGCTGGCCCCGCCGCCTGGTATGGACTTAAAGGGGAACTCCAACGGCAAAAAAAAATCGGCGTGGGGGTCCCCCCCAAGTCCACAACAGACCCTTGTCCGAGCACGCTACCCGGCCGGCCAGGAAAGGGGGGGCAAGCGAGCGCCCCCCCTCCTGAGCCGTACTAGGCCGCGTGCCCTCAACATGGGGGGGTGCCTTGGGGAAGGGGGGGCCGCGCGGCCCCCCCCATCCCAAAGCACCTTGTCCCCATGTTGATGAGGACAAGGGCCTCTTCCCGACAACCCTGGCCGTTGGTTGTCGGGGTCTGCGGGCGGGGGGGCTTATCGGAATCCGGGAGCCCCCTTTAATAAGGGGGCCCCCAGATACCGGCCCCCACCCTATGTGAATGAGTATGGGGTACAATGTACCCCTACCCATTCACCTGTAAAATAAAAGTACAAAAAAAAAAGCACACAAGATAAAATACTTTATTGCACAGCTCCGGGGGTCTTCCGTCTTCGGGGGTCTTCTCGCCGGACTCCTCCGCTATCTTCTTGTAGCTCTTTTGCTAGCGGAGGAGCCCGGCATTTTTCTTCGTCGCCGCGGCCTCTTCTTCCGACTTTGGGGGTCTTGTCCCCCTCTTCGGTTCTTCTGCCGGGCCACCGCGCCTTCTTATAGCTCTTTTACAGGCGGTGGCCCGGTCTTCTGTCGCCGCCGCCGTTTTCCGTTCTTCTTCTTCTTCTCCAGGAGATGTTGACACGACGTTCTCTCCGGCCGCAATGCCAGGGACGCGCTGCTCTGCCACTTATATAGGGACAAGGGGCGGTGTCACATGGGTTGATGTCACATGGGTTGGTGTCACATGGGTTGGTGACCCCGCCCCCTTACGATGTCACAGTCCCGGAGGATGCTGGGACTGTCGCCATGTGACATGTGACAAGGTGCTTTGGGGTGGGGGGGCCCGCGCAGCCCCCCCATCCCCAAGGCACCCCCCCTGTTGAGGGCACGCGGCCTGGTACGGCTCAGGAGGGGGGGCGCTCGCTTGCCCCCCCTTTCCTGGCCGGCCGGGTAGCGTGCTCGGACAAGGGTCTGTTGTGGACTTGGGGGGTTCCCCTTTAAGTCCGTACCAGGCGGCGGGGCCAGCGACGTCTCCTTCGCGGGCCCCGCCTACCTGGAGACGCGCTCGAAATGAGCGGACTTTCCTCCGCGTGTGTGGGCGAGTCCGTTCATTTCAAAAGTAGGGCGGATAGTACGGCGGACTTAGTACACCACATTAGTCCGCTGAAAAAGTGCCGTGTGTGGGCAAGCAGCCCGTTCGAAAAGTCCGACGGACAGTCTGGCGGAAAGTCCGCCAGTCTAAGTACGCCGGACAGACGGCTACGTGTGTACGCGGCTTAAGTGTTTTTCCGAGTGTCTCCAGTGCCCCCGCACCTCTAGCCAAATGCGGTGCTGCACACCCCAGCGGCTTGAATCCTGCTTGTCTTGCGAGACAACGCTCGCAAAGTGATTCAGGATTTTTAAAGAAAAATAGCTCGTATTTCGAAACGCTCGTAAACCGTGTTACTCGCAATCCGAGATTCCACTGTATATATAAAATAATATGCAAAGTCGTTGGAGGGAAGCTTCAGAATGGCAAAGATGTTTTTATTAAAAATGTATATTCCTCTTTAAAATCGTTACCTCCTGTTTGTAAACTGCAGTGCCCTCAGGAATCCCTGGCGGCTTCTTGGGACACAGATTAAGGATGCTGAATTGTCTAAAGCCCCATACACACGGTCGGACTTGTACAAACTTTTCCGTGGACTTTTGTACAAAGTGTGTTGTCCACAAGTTTGTATTGCATACACACGGTCGGACTTTTTGACAACAAACACGAACGTAATGATGTCACAACGTACTGACGCCGCTTCAAAAGAGGACGTTCAATGACTCCAGCGCCACCTTTGGTCAACTTCTGTATTGTAGTCTGATCGTTTGCAATGGTTCTGAGCATGCGTGTTTGTACCTTGTACAAAAGTCCGATGCTTTTGCATACACACGGTCGGACTTTGCTCCATCGGACTTCTGTTGTCAAAAAGTTTGTCCGTTCGCAGAGCCAACAAAAGTCCGATGAAAACAGAAAAAGTTTGTCCGATGGAGCGTACACACAGTCGGATGTTGCTCCAAAACAGCTAATTTGCATGTTTGTTGTCAAAAAGTCCGACCGTGTGTACGGGCCTTAAGAAATTAAAATATTTCCATTCCCTCCTACGCACAGCTCGTCTTTTATTTTTTTCTGTATTTCTCTTGTACTTGTGTGTGCTTTGTATGTTAATACTGCACATGTTGATGCCTTTAAGTCACTGGCTCTGATATAAACGCATGCTATATGTTTGTAAGGGGAACGAAGGGTGAAGACACTGCTGAGTAATTTAAGGAATGCTTTCATCTCATGAGATTTTTTGGAAGTGTTTGGAGGGACACCATAGGCTATTAAAAGTCCACAAAGGAAAAACAAGTAAATGAAAAAGAGATGTGCGTTGTGTCTGGGGGAAGCCTTCCTTTTCGGACAAATTGGAAGCCAAAAAATGCAGATTTAAACGAAAAGATGTCTCTAAAAAAGATAGGATGCCATTTTAGATTTAGCGAGGCCAGGAAGGCTGGAATTGTGATCCGGGTTGCTGGAATAAATGGGATCTGATTACCATGTTCTGCAGACAGGAACAATATTTTCATTCTTGGATTTGCTGCTTAGACTGAGCAGAGGTTACAGCTAACTTTCCCTTAGCGTGCCGTAGAGATAAAACACAAAGGGCAAAGAGGCTGGTTTTCATTAAAGATTTCCAACCGGCAGATTTATTTCCTTTTATTTAGCCTGTTTACATCCAGAGAAAAAAAAACTGCCAGCGCAGGGAACATGTGTGAACTGGTGTTTCTAGGGACTGCAATTTATTATGTTATAATTACCTTGGGAGGTTCGCTTCCATGAAGCATAACTGGCTGTTTGCATTGTGCAATTGTCACATTTAGAGATTTTTTTTTTTATAACACTCTGAATGCCATGGGCGTTAGCACTGAGCGGGGGATCAGCAGAGCTGGGGGTGCTACTGAGTGGGGGATCAGCAGAGCTGGGGGTGCTACTGAGTGGGGCATCATCAGAGCTGGGGGTGCTACTGAGTGGGGCATCAGCAGAGCTGGGGTGCTACTGAGTGGGGCATCAGCAGAGCTGGGGGTGCTACTGAGTGGGGCATCAGCAGTGCTGGGGGTGCTACTGACCGAGGTATATGCTGAATGAGGGCACCAATGACCTGGGGATCTTTTGAACAGGGGTACTAATGAGCTCGGGATATGCTGAGCAGTGGTGTTACTAGGCTGGGCGTACTACTGAGCCGGGGGTTCTACTGAGCCCCTTTAAAACAAATAGAAAATCAACACATTTGCCAAGCTTCATTAAAGCTTTGAAAAAGCAGATTTATTTCAGGATTTTTTTTCATAACACTCACAATGCCAATCAAAGTGCCTCTCACTAAATAAGTGTTCGTTTATTTAGCTGTTAGCATTACTTTGTTATGGAGGTATTGCAGGTATGAGATATCCCAGGATGCACTGGAAAACCAACAAGTGCCCCTTTCCGGTTCATGTGTATGACTTCTGGGAGTGTCTGGTGCAGACGGTGTGCAGTGCTGAGCAGCAGGAAGATGTGCCGGGTCCGGACCAGAGTAGAGAAACTAGTTGATGGCACACATGGGGCACAACATGTGAATGCTAATGCAAAGAGAGAGGATTGAGAGGCAGAGGATTAGCAGAGTTGTGGACTAGCAGAAACTATGTTACATGTGGTATGCAGAAAAGGGAGCAATATAGTGGAAGGTGAGCAGGGACCAAAGAGGGTGGAGGATTAGCAGAGCTGGGGGGTTTCTACTGAGAAGAGGATCAGCAGAGTAGGGGGGTATTACTGAGCAGGGAATCAGCAGAGCTGGGGGTTATTAATGAGCAGGGGATCAGCAGAACTGGGGTTACTATTGAGCGGGGGATCAGCAAAGCCAGGGGTTACTACTGAGCGAGGGATCAGCAGAGCTGGGGGTTACTACTAAGCGGGGCATCAGCAGGGCTGGGGGTTTCTATTGAGCAAGATATCAGAAGAACTGGAGGTTACTACTGAGTGGGGATCAGCAGAGCTGGGGGTTACTACTAAGTGGAGCACCCAGGGCATTTGCCAAACTTCTTTAAAGCTTCATAAAAGCATCACAGAAGTCTGAAAAACACATAAAAAATGCATGTACACGGAGCCCTCCGGTGCAGCACTATCACGGCTCCCCGGCACTGCCATCTTCACCCCGTCTTCCTTCTGGGTTCGCAGGCTCTAGCTGTATGAATGGCTGAGGACACGATGTTGTCACTCCCATGCATGCGCACAGGTCATAGGGTTGCCACCTCATCCCTTTAAACCCGAACACATAAATTACAGATGTTCTGAGGCTTATTTAATTCAGATAAGGCACCAAGTGAGTTTAATTACCACCTTAATCAGCCCCAGAACCTGTGTTATTCATATGTGTTCGGGTTTAACCACTTACGGGCCGTTATACGTTGGTACTTTGAAGAGGAATATCATTGTTATGGCAGCAGATAGCTTCTTCTTCAGCAGGTGGTCCGCTTCAAGATAAAAGTGGTCTCAGCGGCGGATTCGCCGCAAGATCACTTCTTCTCGCTCGTGGGAGAGCGCCCACCGCGTTTCGGTGCCCTCCGCCAATTACCAGAGCCATCAGTTTTTTAAAACAACTTTCTTAGTGTAAATATGAGATCTGAGGTCTTTTTGACCCCAGAGCTCATATTTAAGAGGTGGTGTCATGCTTTTTTTCTATTACAAGGGATGTTTACATTCCTTGTAATATGAATAAAAGTGACACTTTTTTTTTTTTAAATAACAGTGTAAAAATAAAAAGTTAAAATAAATAATAAAAAAAAATATATATTTTTTTTTAAACCTGCCCTGTCCCGCCGAGCCCGCGCGCAGAAGCGAACACAAAAAACAAATGCAAAAATATTTGTACAAGACAAAAACAAGAAAATTGAAGCTCTTTGATACAACCACATAATATATGCCATATGGACTTTTCCAAAGCCTCTTCAATCCTATGGAATGCCCTACCCCAACCTGTCCGCCTATCACCTACTTTATTAGCTTTTAGGCGATTCCTGAAAACCCTTCTCTTCAGAGAAGCCTATCCTACCTGCACCTAACAACTGTACTTTCATTTTCTCCATCAGCTCATCCCCCACAGTTATTACCTTTTTTGTTTCAACTTGACCCTCCCTTCTAGATTGTAAGCTCTAACGAGCAGGGCCCTCTAGTCCCTCCTGTATTGATTTGTATTGTAAGTGTCCTGTCTGCCCTCATGTTGTAAAGCGCTGCGCAAACTGTTGGCGCTATATAAATCCTGAATAATAATAATAATATTCGATCCCTGTAAATGCTAAGTCAAAGAGGTCAACGTTTCGCTATATGCTTCATCAGGACCTTATTGCCTTGACTGTAAATAGGGATCCTGTATGAAAAGAAAAGAGGGAAATATCATATTCTAATTGGATGAAAGATGCAACATAACATTTAAATAATATAGTCCTCCATATATATATATATATATATATATATATATATATATATATATATATATATATATATATATATATATATATGTATATATATATATATATATATATATATGTATATATATATATATATATGTATATATATATATGGAGATAGAATGTACTAAGAGTGCCACTCACAAATCAAAGAGAGCCCTCATATATGTGGCGTGCCAGGTGTTATCCGGAAGCCGTTCGATCAGCAGTATCCTCCTTAGGTCAATCAGCCAATAGACAGATAGAGTAGACCAAATAGCCCCATTCTAAAAAGGACAAGGGGAAATTTTGCCTCCAAAATAATACACAAAGTGCTAACTTCCAGCCATAACCGTAATGGTGTCATACTTACTGGGCAAAAAACCCAGAATACACCGGAGAACGAATCAACCACCAGTTCACCATATCTTCTAGTCTGGCTAGTTTCTCAGGATCGCTCCTAGAGAGTCTGAGATACATGGCATGGTCAATATTACAAATAGCACCCTTATCCTAACAGTCACATTAGATAAAGTAATACAGGACCCTAAATACCTTGATGGTATTAAGGTGAAAGTCAGCGATGGTATTGACCTCTGGAACTTTAAGAATCCTCAGAAAGATAGTATAAAAAATGGAATCCAGGGATGGAGATCATAATGTATTTTCCAATAAATCATATTAATCAGCCAGTTCCAATTAGGAACCGCAGCAAACTGAAAACCTACCAACCATTCAGTGTTGAGAAGTCCACATAGGTTACCTTGCATTGCATAGCTAGGGATGGGCCGAACAGACCCCTGTTCGGTTCACACCAGAACTTCCAAACCCTGCGAAAGTTCGGACCCACATAACGAACCCCATTAAATTCAATGGGACACGAATGTCAAAAATCAACAGTGCCCATTTTGAAGGCTTATATGCAAGTACTTGGGCATAAAATGGTTATAGGGGTCCTGCCCTGGGGCACATGTATCAATAAAAGAAAATTAGTAAAAAAAACGTCATTTTTAAACGAGCAGTGATTTTCTATTTATTTTTTAAAGTGAAAGCATAAAAATAAAAAAATTCCTTCCAATATCGTGCCTGTAAAGTGCCAGATCTGTACCATGTCCAAAATCTGCTGCAGCAATAATTGCATTTATAAAGTAAAAAAAAAAAATTTCCCCTGCAAGCTGCCTTTATTTTTCTCAGCAACAGCTGGGTAGCCAGTGTGCATGACGAGGCCACAATGTAGTGCTCTGGGAACAAGATTCAAATAATTTTTGGATACATTCTGGTGTCACTTTGACTTTGGATAGGAGTAATGGGTGAGTAAAAATTGGTCTTTGGATGTCGGTGGCGCCTTCCCACTGTAACCCTGTAGAGGTACTCTTGATGAAAGCAAGAATTGGCCTTGCTGTAAAAAATTGCAATGATATGCGCCTGTCAAACAGGTGCAGAAAAACTGGTCTTTGGGTGTTAATTGTGCCTATGAAACCTATACCAAAAACATTCTTCCAGATGAAATGATTGAACACCCTCAAAGCTAGGCAGCCTCCAAGTCCTGCAGAGATTCCACATCCCAAAAAGACTCAATCAAAATCAGTGACATCGACATCAGGAGCTTCATAGCTGGTAATACAGGACTGATTCATTTTTATAAAAGGCACATAGGGCTTTATATATATATATATATATATATATATATATATATATATATAATTAGAATTTAAAGCGGGAGTCCGCCGTTTTTTTGTTTTTAAAAGCCAGCAGCTACAAATACGGCAGCTGCTGACTTTTAAAATAAGGACACTTACCCGCCCAGCGCGCCCGCGATGTCGGCACCCGAAGCCGATCTCTCGATCGTCTCTCGGGTGCTGCCACCGCAATCTTGGGTATGGGAATCAGGAAGTGGAGCCTTTCGGCTTCATTTCCTGGTTCCCTACTGCGCATGTGCGAGTCGCGCTGCGCAATAAGGATGGACCCGCTGCCTCTGGGATCTGTGTGTTTCCTAGCAGGCAGCGGGGGACTTTCGGAAAGGGGCATAATCTACCCCCCTTTCCGCAGAGAGCTATCCCGGAAGTGGGTGCAGATACCTGTACTGTACAGGTACCTGCACCCACCTCCCCCCTGAAAGGTGCCAATTGTGGCGCCGGAGGGGGGGAGGATTCCAATGAGCTGAAGGTCCACTTTAGGGTGGACCTCCGCTTTAAGCTCTATGAGCAGGGCCCTCCTGTACCTATGAGCAGGGCCCTCCTGTACCTTTTGTATTGTACTGTAATTGTGTTGTCTCCCCTATACATTGTAAAGCGCTGTGTAAACTGTTGGCGCTATATAAATCGTTAATAATAATAATAATATATATAAGCAAATTCCAGTTAAAAGTGATCAATCATCAAGGGGGACAACAAGAACTCGAAACGTGGGGGGCGGGGACTCTGTTGACCAGAGACCACCTTCCAAATCAGAAAGAATACACTAAGGTAAAGGGGGGGCTACTGGTATAAGGAAGAAACCTTTATATCAGATCAGTGCCCTCTTACATTATTGTTTTCACGCCCCCCCTTACATCAGTGACCCCCCCTCAGACTAGCCTGGCGGCACTGTCACTGGCCTCCTCTCAGGTGCACCATGCAGGACTCAGTCAGTTGGCTCTGGTTTTATCCTATAGTCTCCTCATCACAGTCCACATGCGTCTGATTTCTACCATGACCCACACCCCAGTGGTGCTGCCATTCTTGACTCCTCTCCAGACTCCCTCAGAGACTTGCAGACATGATAAAAGAGATGTCAGAGGTTGTGGACATGATACAAGAGATTGTTAGAGACTGAGGACATCATACCAAAGATGGTAAGAGAATGCAGACATGCAACAGGAGATGGTCAGAGACTGCAGACATGATATAGGAGATCAATGCAGCCTCTCTGTGCCCATAAAATGCAGCCTCACTGTGCCCATCAAATGCAGTCTCACTATGCCCATCAAATGCAGCCTCACTGTGCTCATCAATTGCAGCCGCACTGCCATGAATGCAGCCTCACTGCCCATCAATGCACCATCACTGTGCCCATCAAATGCAGCTTTACTGTGCCAATGAATTCAGCCTGACTGTGCCCATGAATTCAGCCTCATTGTGCCCACCATTGCAGCCTGTGCTGTGAATTTAGCCTCACTGTGCCCACCATTGCATCCTCACTGTGCCCACCATTGCAGCCTGTGCCCATGGATGCAGCCTCACTATGCCCACCATTGCACCCTCGCTGTGCCCGTGAATTCAGCCAAACAGTGCCCACCATTACATCATCACTGTGCCCACCATTGCAGCCTTGCTGTGCCTGTGAATTCAGTTTTACTGTGCCCACCATTGCAGCCTCACTGTGCCCACCATTGCAGCCTGTGCCGTGAATTCAGCCTCACTGTGCCCACCATTGCAGCCTGTGCCCATGAATTCAGCATCACTGCGCCCACCATTGCATCCTCACTGTGCCCGTGAATGCAGCCTAACTCTGCCCGTGAATGCAGCATCACTGTGCCCACCATTGCAGCCTGTGCCGTGAATTCAGCCTCACTGTGCCCACCATTGCAGCCTGTGCCCATGAATTCAGCATCACTGTGCCCACCATTGCATCCTCACTGTGCCCGTGAATGCAGCCTAACTGCCCACCATTGCATTATCACTGTGCCCGTGAATGCAGCCTAACTCTGCCCATGAATGCAGCATCACTGTGCCCACCATTGCAGCCTTACTGTGCCCGTGAATTCAGCCTCATTGTGCCCACCATTGCAGCCTGTACCCATGAGTTCAGCCTCACTGTGCCCACTATTGCATCCTCACTGTTCCCACCATTGCATCCTCATTGTGCACACCACCGCAGCCTGTGCCCATGAATTCAGCCTCACTGTGCCCACCATTGCAGCCTGTGCCCATGAATTCAGCATCACTGCGCCCACCATTGCATCCTCACTGTGCCCGTGAATGCAGCCTAACTGCCCACTGTTGCATCCTCACTGTGCCCGTGAATGAAGCCTAACTCTGCCCGTGAATGCAGAATCACTGTGCCCACCATTGCAGCCTGTGCCGTGAATTCAGCCTCACTGTGCCCACCATTGCAGCCTGTGCCCATGAATTCAGCATCACTGTGCCCACCATTGCATCCTCACTGTGCCCGTGAATGCAGCCTAACTGCCCACCATTGCATTATCACTGTGCCCGTGAATGCAGCCTAACTCTGCCCATGAATGCAGCATCACTGTGCCCACCATTGCAGCCTTACTGTGCCCGTGAATTCAGCCTCATTGTGCCCACCATTGCAGCCTGTACCCATGAGTTCAGCCTCACTGTGCCCACTATTGCATCCTCACTGTTCCCACCATTGCATCCTCATTGTGCACACCACCGCAGCCTGTGCCCATGAATTCAGCCTCACTGTGCCCACCATTGCAGCCTGTGCCCATGAATTCAGCATCACTGCGCCCACCATTGCATCCTCACTGTGCCCGTGAATGCAGCCTAACTGCCCACTGTTGCATCCTCACTGTGCCCGTGAATGAAGCCTAACTCTGCCCGTGAATGCAGAATCACTGTGCCCACCATTGCAGCCTGTGCCGTGAATTCAGCCTCACTGTGCCCACCATTGCAGCCTGTGCCCATGAATTCAGCATCACTGTGCCCACCATTGCATCCTCACTGTGCCCGTGAATGCAGCCTAACTGCCCACCATTGCATTCTCACTGTGCCCGTGAATGCAGCCTAACTCTGCCCATGAATGCAGCATCACTGTGCCCACCATTGCAGCCTTACTGTGCCCACTATTGCATCCTCACTGTTCCCACCATTGCATCCTCATTGTGCACACCACCGCAGCCTGTGCCCATGAATTCAGCATCACTGTGCCCACCATTGCAGCCTCACTGTGCCCACAATTGCAACCTCACTGTGCCATGAATGCAGCCTCACTGTGCCCACCACGCTGAGGATAGGATGTGGAAGCTGACTGCCCTGGGCGGCGAGGACTAAAAAAATTCTGAAATCAATTTTGCATTTATTTATGGATGTATTATTATTATTATTATTATTGTTATTATTATTATTATTATTATTAGTAGTAGTAGTAGTAGTAGTAGTAGTAGTAGTATTAGTAGTATTAATGCTCTAATCTAACAAAAATAAATAAATAAATAATAATAAGACAATAAATAAACCCTAACCCCCAATCTTAACCCTAACCCCAACCCCTAATCCCAACCCTAACCTTAACTCTAACCCCTTACCCTACCAAAAAAAAAATGATAATAAATGAATAATAATATTAAAAAATGAAACAAAGGCTGATGGAAAGGCAAAAAAAACCAAAAACTTGAAAACCTAGCAATGCAACCGATGATAGTTTTCTCTATTGGCTAATAAAAACACTGCCAAAGCTCAAAAACCCTTAAAAAACACTGTATGAAAACGTGTGAAAAAACATAAAAAAATGAGCAAAAAACACTCAAATTTGGTACGCTCAAGTGTGAATGCAGCCGAAATGCATCAAATAAGCACCGGAACGCATTACAGCAAAAAAAAATAATATTAAAATAATACAAAACAGGGAACTTTGAATAAAACAAGTGGGAAAAAATGCACTGGAGCGCATTGAAAACACACCAAAACATATAAAAACCACAACGGATCGTATAAAAACGGATCAAAAACACACATGCAGAAAAGCATCTGGTTGGTGTTCCTTAAGCCCCGTACACACGAGAGGACTTATGTCCGACAGACTTCCGAAGGAGTTCCGTCGGAGTTCTGCTGGAATTCCGACGGAGTTCTGACAGACTTTTCGGCTGAGCGGACTTGGCCACACACGATCACACTAAACTCCGACGGATTCGAACGTGATGACGTACGACTCGGCTCAAATAAGGAAGTTCATAGCCAGTAGCCAATAGCTGCCCTAGCGTCGGTTTTAGTCCGTCGGAGTAGCATACACACGAGCGGATTTTTCGAAGGGGACCGGGTCCGGCGGAGTTCCTTCGGAAAAATTTGAAGCATGTTCCATATTCTAAAGTCCTTCGGACTTTGGCGAGTCAAAAGTCCGTTGCAGCCCACACACGATCGAATAGTCTGACGGACTCAGTCCTTCGGACTTTGGATGTTGAAAAGTCCGCTCGTGTGTACGCGGCATTAGTGCTTCATTTTTTACTGTGACCAGTTTTCTCAAGAGAGGTAACTTTTACATTACATACTCTCTTCCCCACCTACTGAGCCAGAAATGTTTAGTGGAGCCCAGTCTGTAGGGATACCTCTAATTATAAATCTCAATCTATTTATATTGAATGTTAATTGTTTTGCTTTGAAGGCGTTTATGAATCTTAGCAAATAAATATAAAGCCTTTCATTAAATGAAGAGTTTAATAGGCTCTGAAAGCTTTGGAATTAGTTTTTATGAGTCAATTATTATTATTAACCACTTGCCGACCGCCGCACGACGATGTACGTCCATTTTTTGAAGAGGGATATCTCGGTAACGGCAGCAGCTGCTGCCACAACCGAGGTGTCCATCTCTTCAGGCGGCGGTCGGCTGTACGATAACGGTGGTCTCCGCGGCGGATTCGCCGCGAGATCACCGCTATCGGTGGCGGGAGAGGTGCCACCCCCCCTCCCGCCGCCCTCCCGCACCTTCCGCCGCTTACCGGAGCCGTCGGTAGCGGCGGAGGCGATCGAGTCCTTCTGTCGGCTGGGCATAGAGACAAGTGAGGCTAAGATGGCCCCCACTCGTCTCTATACCATAGGAGGGCAGAAGCGACGTCAAAACGTCACTTCCGCCCATACCTCTTAAAGGTATATATTTTTTTTTAAATGTCAGATTTTCTTTTTTTATTTATTTTTTTTTTTTTGTTGCATTTTAGCCCAAATATGAGATCTGAGGACCTTTTGACCCCAGATCTCATATTTAAGAGGACCTGTCATGCTTTTTTCTATTACAAGGAATGTTTACATTCCTTGTAATAGGAATAAAAGTGATCCTTTTTTTTTAATTTTTTTTAAAAAGTGTAAAAATAAATAAAATAAATTAAAATAAATAAGAAAAAAAAAAAAAAAAAATTTAAAAACACCCCGTTACGACGAGCTTGCGCACAGAAGCGAGCGCATACGTGAGTAGCGCCCGCATATGAAAACGGTGGTCAAACCACATATGTGAGGTATCACCGCGATCGGTAGAGCGAGAGCAATAATTCTAGCCCTAGACCTCCTCTGTAACGCAAAAAATGCAACCTGTAGAATTTTTTAAATGTCGCTTATGGAGATTTTTGAGGCTAAAAGTTTGACGCCATTCCACGAGCGGGCGCAATTTTGAAGCGTGACATGTTGGGTATCAATTTACTCGGCATACCATTATCTTTCACAGTATAAAAAAAAATTGGGCTAATTTTACTGTTGTCTTATTTTTTTATTCAAAAAAGTGAATTTTTTCCAAAAAAAGTGCGCTTCTAAGACCGCTGCGCAAATACGGTGTGAAAAAAAGTATTTCAATGACCACCATTTTATTCTCTAGGGTGTTAGAAAAAAAACAATATAAAATGTTTGGGGGTTCTAAGTAATTTTCTAGCAAAAAAAACTGTTTTAAACATGTAAACACCAAGTCCGAAAAAGAGGCCTGGTCCTTAAGTGGTTAATAATAATAATAATAATAATAATAATAAATAAATAAATAATAATAAAACAATAATAGTTTTATGGATTTTTTATTATAACCTTTTTCCTTTTACTAGTAATGACACATTTTTATGACCATTGGCATTTTTACAGCGATCGGTGCTATAAAATTGCATTGATTACTGTGAAAATGTCACTGGCAGTGAAGGGGTTAACCACTAGGGGGCAGTGAAGGGGTTAAGTGTGTCCTAAGGAGTGTTCTAACTGAAGGGGGGATGGGAATGTGCAGGAGAGATGACAGATCCTCTGTTCATACTCTGTATGAACAGATTTTCTGTCTGTTTTCTCTTCACAGAACCGGAAACTGTGTGTTTACACACACAGATCCCGATTCTTGGTTTTCCCCCGAGCGATCGCGGGACCCCGGCTGTGATCGTGACCGCCGCGCACTCGCATCGGCTCCGTGGGTAAGCAGGGGGCTTGTGCATGCACCTCCAGCAGTGTGCATGCGCCCCCTAGTGGCCGTCTATGGTACCGACGTACAAGTATAACTGCAGCGGCTGGTCGACATGCGGTTAATCACTAACCCCCACCCTAACCCTTAATCCTAATCCCAACCCTAACCCTTAATCCTAGCCCCAACCCTAACCCTTAATCCTAATCCCAATCCTAACCCTTAATCCTAATCCCAACCCTAGCCCTTAATCGTAATCCCAACCCTAACCCTTAATCCTAGTCCCAACCCTAACCCTTAATCCTAATCCCAACCCTAACCCTTAATCCTAGCCCCAACCCTAACCCTTAATCCTAATCCCAACCCTAACCCTTAATCCTAATCCCAACTCAAGCCCTTAATCATAATCCCAACCCTAACCCTTAATCCTAGCCCCAACCCTAACCCTTAATCCTAATCCCCAACCCTAACCCTTAATCCTAATCTCAAACCTAACCCTTAATCCTAATCCCAACCCTAACCCTAATCCTAATCCCAACCCTAGCCCTTAATCCTAATCCCAACCCTAACCCTTAATTCTAGCCCCAACCCTAACCCTTAATCCTTATCCCCAACCCTAACCCTTAATCTTAATCCCAAACCTAACCCTTAATCCTAACCCCAACCCTAACCCTTAATCCTAACCCTTAACAGTCCCTAACCCTCAATCCTAGCCCCAACCCTATCCCTTAATCCTAATCCCAACCCTAACCCTTAATCCTAACCCCAACCCTATCCCTTAAAAGTTAAATCCATCTTGAGCGTTTTAGGCTGGGTTTCTCCTAAGGGTCATAGTAGTGATTCGTTTTGCACTCCTGTGACCCGTTTTCAGCGTAGAGCGGTGTGAAGTCCGCTCCCCGCTGACATCACTGCCATCAGTTGAGGCACCGCGTCATCCCAACTTCCAAGTCTGGATCCGCTAGCTGCCTTGATTGATGGCAGTCTCAGAGAGCCGCTGAGATGCAAACGGCCACTTACCGCTGAGACGGCCGCTCCCCGCCCCTCCACAGCTCAGTTCTTCAATTACCGTGGAGAGGAAGAGAGGAGAAATAGAGAGGACTGACAGTCAACAGCTCGCCTCTTGGGGATCTGTGAAAAATTAGCCATTGAAGATGTTCGGTGGCTTGGTTCTCAGTGCCGAGACGGCATTCACATAGGTAAGTATGAGACAAAAAAAATAGGTAGGTATGAGAAAAAAAACCCCATGCTTCTTTTTTAATCCTAACCCCAACCCAAACCTCATCCCTAACCTAGCCTTAACTCTAACCCCTAACACTAACAACAACAAAAATAATGATAGTACATGAATAACAAAAAAATGAATAAAAATAGAAATAAAATGTGATGGAAAAGTAAAAAAAAAAACAGAAAAAAATAGCAATGCCAAAAAAAAAACACCAAAAATGTCTGAAAACATTGGGGGGTTATTTAAGTAAGGTAAATCCACTATGCACTATAAGTGCAAACCAGGGCTGGTGATACCATTAGGCAAACTAGGCAGCTGCCTAGGGAACACTGCTACCTAGGGCACCTGGCCACTGGTGTTCCTAATCTTTTCTGTCTGCAGCAAGCAACTAAGCCTCAGCATCAGCAGGCAGCCTCCGCTCCGTTCACACATAGTGTCTGTGTTCCGACTCCCGAATGAATGGAAGCAAGCAAACATTGAATGATGGACACTGGTAGGCTGCATTGATGGGTGCTGGTAGGCTGAATTTAATGGGCGCTGGTGAGGCTGCATTGGTGGGTGCTGGTGAGGCTGCATTTGATGGATGCTTCATTAAAAAGGTGGGGCAAACATGGGCAGCCCAAAGGGGGTGGAGCGAAGGGGGGTGCAAAATGAGGTTTCGCCTAGGGTGTCAAAAATCCTTGCACCAGCCCTGGTGCAAACTACAAGTGCAAAGTGCACTTGAAATTCAAAGCTGCCAACTGATTTGGAGGGACTGTTCCTGATTAGGAGCAATGTCCCTCATTCCTCCTCGTTTGTCCCTCATTTTGGTCTGATCTATATAGATGTATATAAAATGCACTTTTTATCTATCAAAACCTGTCTCCCAGTGCTAAACCTTTCATCTGATTTTGGAATTGCTGCATTTGTAAATCCCAGGAACCAATACAAAGGAATAGTAGTGATAAAAAAAAAAGCATTTTGTGTGTTTAATCAGTCTTTTTTTTTCATACAATTCTCCTTTAAGGGGGCGTGGCCAGGGGTGCGTTCTATGCCTGCATAAATTGCTGCATTTGTAAATTCCAGCAACCAATATAAAGGAATAGTATTGGTATAAAAAAGCACTTGTGGGTTTAACCAATCTTGGTTTTTTGTACAATTCTCATTTAAGGGGGTGTGACAAAGGGTGTGTCCTATGCCTGCATACTTTTGCTGATAGGTGCCCCTCATTCCCATCTGAAAAAGTTGGGAGGTGCGGAAATTGCACTGAAAGTGCACCTGGAAATGCAGTCACTATAAATCTGAGGGGTAGATCTGAAATGAGGGGAAGCTCTGCTGATTTTATCATCCAATCTTGCGCAAGCTAAAATGCTGTTTGTTATTTTCCTTGCATGTCCCCCTCAGGTCTGTTGGCGCTATATAAATCGTGTATAATAATAATAATCTACAGCGACTTTACTTCCAAGTGCGCTTTGCACTTGCAGTTTGCACTTGTAGTGCAAAGTGGATTTGCCTTTAGTAAATAACCCCCATTGCATGAAAACGCACAAAAAATGCGCAAAAAGCACTCAAATGCAATACACACGGGTGTGAATGCAGCCTAAATGCATAAAAAATGCACCAGAACAAATAACAGCAAAAAAAAAAAAAAAACAGGAAACTGAAAAAAAACAAGAGGGGAAAAAAATGCACTGAAGCGCATTGGAAACGCACAAAAAACACATTAAAAAAAAAAAACAGAACGTATAAAAAGACATCAAAAACACCCATGCAGAAACACATCTGGATGGTGTTCCTGTGGTGTGAACCGGCCCTTATGCCCTGTACACACAGTTGGTAATTCAGACGGAAAAGGTCCGACCGGATTATATTGTCGGAAAATCCGATCGTGTGTGGGCTCTATCGGACTTCTCATCGGAAATTCCGACGGAAAAAATTTGAGAGCAGGATCTAAAAAAATCTGATCGGTCTTTTTCCGATCGTTTGTAGAGAATTCCGACGAACAAAGCGCCACGCATGCTCAGATCAAATTACGAGACCAAAGCTATTGGCTACTAGCCTGAACGTAGTCCCGTCGTACGCAACGAACGTCATCACGTTCCGAAAGTTCGGATTTTCCGACAACTTTGTCCGACCGTGTGTACGCAACACCAGTTTCGAACAAAATCCGTCGGAAAAAATCTGATGGATTTTATGGTCGGAATGTCCGACTGTGTGTACAAGGGCATTAGTGCTTTTTTTTTGTCATTTTTTACTGTGACCAATTTTCTCAAGAGGGGTAACATTTTCATGACATGCCCCCCCCCCCCCGGTCCAGAAATGTTCAGTGGAGCCCAGTCTGTAGGGATACGCTTAATTATAAATCTCAATCTATTTATATCGAATGTTAACCGGTCTGCTTTGAAGGAGTTCATGTATCTCAGGAAAATAAATGTAAAGCCTTCCATTAAATGAAGAGTTTAATAGGCTCTGAAAGCTTTGGAAATAGTTTTTCGTGAGTCGATTACCGGAAATCCCGTAAAAAGGGAAATATTTGAAAAAAAAAAGAAAACGGGTAAAAACGTCCAACTTAAAAGTACATCTCATATTGATAATTCTGAAGGAGGGGGGGACGCGAGGTGAAACGGCGCGATTTCAGTCGATTTAACCTTTCCATCACTGTGATGTCCAGGAACAGATGGCTTTGTCTGCTTTGTGGTCTCCGGGAAGGTCGTGTAAGTTCACGGATGATGTAGTGCTTCGCTCAAGGTTGACGGAACAGCGCTGCGAAATAAAAATCCATTCTTCTGCCGCCGGTTTCCGCAGCACACATCGCTTGTTATTGTGTCAAAACAAATAAGTCTTCATTAACACTGCCGTCCTGACGCTGGTAAACAAGTTTATTTACACTTGAGCGCAGGAGAAGAATCGAGTCATACAGAACGCTTTCCTGGTAGGTGGCCACCGCTTTTTTGATGAGGGGGGAACTTTTTTTTTTTACAGCATCATTACCGGCTCAGGCCAGACAAGCCGCTATTCAAGTAGAGCGCGGTTAATGAAGGTTTGATGTGCCCTGTTAAATGGAGGCCTCAATTCGCTCGGAGCTATGTGTGGTCACATTGTTATTTGATGATATGGACTCCTGTAAAGAGATCCAGCTTTGTTAAGTTGTACCCCCCTTACGTCCGCCCCCCCCCCGCTTTACAATTTATATTTAATGAAAAATCAACAGAGATCTCCAGCGCCCAATAACCGCGGCCGAATCTGCGCTAGACTAAACAATGGAAAATTGTTGATTTTTAATATTGTGATTTAGAGGGATCTTCCAGTCTAAATACGATGCAGACGTTGACAGTAGTCTAATACCGTTGGGTCGCTGACACCTAAATTTATTTGGGACGTTTCCATTTATTGTATTGAATTTTGAGCTACACCCTTAAAGCAGAACTGAACTGTATCTGCAAGCGGGGGGGGCTTATCGTAATCCGGGAGCCCCCTTTAATAAGGGGGCCCCCCACCCTATGTGAATGAGTATGGGGTACAATGTACCCCTACCCATTCACCTGTAAAAAAAAGTAAAAAAAAACACAACACACAAAGGTTAAAATAGTTTATTGCACAGCTCCAGGGGTCTTCCGTCTTCGGGGGTCTTCTCGCCGGACTCTTCTAGCTCTTTTACTAGCGGAGGAGCCCGGCTTTCTTCTTCGCCGCCGCCCTCTTCTTCTGACTTCGGGGGTCTTGTCCCCCTCTTCGGTTCTTCTGCCGGGCCACCGCTTCTTCTTCCAGCTCTTTTACAGACGGCGGCCCGGTCTTCTGTCGCCGCTTTCGCCGTCTTCTGTTCTTCCCTTCTTCTCTTCAGATGTTGCCTCGTCGCATCCTCCGCTCACAATGGCACCGACGCGACACGCGGCGACTTATATAGGCACATCACCGGATGATGTCCCCGCCCATTATGGTGTCACAGTCCCAGAGGATGCTGGGACTGTGACATCATAATAGGCGGGGACATCATCCGGTGATGTCCCTATATAAGTCGCCGCGCGCCTTGTCCCCGTCACTGTGAGCAGAGAGAGCGACGAGGCAACATCTGAAGAGAAGAAGAGAAGAACAGAAGGCATCACAAACCAAAAATGTTATTTGACCACTGCATCACTTAGATGTATGGAGGCAGAGTGGCTCTTCTGTGCCAGATCACGTACATAGTATGTGATCTGGCACTTTCGGGTAAGGGGGCATGCGCGCGACACGGGTGTGCTGTGATTAGACACAGCACAAGCCGATCAGCGGGTGCAGGCCAATGGATGTTCACCGGCACCCACTGACCAACAAGGAGAGAGACTCTGGTTCTATTGTGCCAGATCATGTATCTAGTACGTGAGATGGTACTTCCAGGTAGGGGGCACGCGTGCATGCTGCCGGTGACCCGGCTGCAGGGTTGCCACTAGTGATGGACGAACTTCCGACGGGACGTTTCGCGAACGCGAAATGCGAACGGACCCAAACGTTCGCGAAACAGAACGTTCGCCGCGGGCCCCATTGACTTCAATGGGAGGCGAACTTTGCAAACCTTCATGTCGAATTTGCGGCCACGTGGTAATTATTAGGGGGTAAAACGTAGTCCCACCATCTGGACAATGACATAATACATGTATGAGGTGAATTTGGGATCGATAACTACAAGCATTTTTATTTTATTTGGGAAATTGTTCTAACAATTCAGGACTATGGAGCTAATGAAGGCAATGGAGGAGAGGGAAGGTCAGGGACCAGGGTAGGCAAAGAAGAGGGTGCAGGAGATGATCACCAGCAGCGTGACATACCGGAATGACACATGCACCGTGATAGAGGCATCTGACAGCAGCACCGTAATACAGAGCACTGACAGCAGCACCGTGACATACAGCGCTGACAGCAGCACCGTGACATACAGCGCTGACAGCAGCACCGTGACATACAGCGCTGACAGCAGCACCGTGACATACAGCGCTGACAGCAGCACCGTGACATACAGCGCTGACAGCAGCACCGTGACATACAGCGCTGACAGCAGCACCGTGACATACAGCGCTGACAGCAGCACCGTGACATACAGCGCTGACAGCAGCACCGTGACATACAGCGCTGACAGCAGCACCGTGACATACAGCGCTGACAGCAGCACCGTGACATACAGCGCTGACAGCAGCACCGTGACATACAGCGCTGACAGCAGCACCGTGACATACAGCACTGACAGCAGCACCGTAAGCAGCCCCAGGAGGAAGTCAGCACAGCACAGGGATGGTGTGATCCCCTCATAATAAGAACCCCCAGGAGGAAGTCAGCACAGCACAGGGATAGTGTGATCCCTTCATAATAAGAACCCCCAGGAGGAAGTCAGCACAGCACAGGGATATCATAAGCAGCCCCAGTAGAAATATGACACCGCTCAACCTCTTCAAAGAGGAGGGTAGGGGCATATAGTACGGTGTGCTTTTTTGGGTCAAGGAAGTGAGCCAAATGAATTAAGAAGGTCTGTGTGCTTGATTAAAAAAATAGTTTATAGACATATACATGGTCTACTGGTCACATGTGTTGAATTCCTCCGAGATCCATGCCTCATTCATTTTTAGAAATGTGAGGTAGTTAACACTGTGGTGAGCTAGGCGAGTACGCTTATCGGTCACAATCCCCCCTGCTGCGCTGAACGTCCTTTCGGACAGGACACTGGATGAGGGGCAAGCCAACAGTTCGATTGCAAATTGGGCAAGCTCTGGCCAGAGGTCAAGCCTGCCCACCCAGTAGTCTAGGGGTTCATCACTCCTCAGAGCGTCCACATCGGCCGTTAACCCAATGTAGTCGGACACCTGACGGTCTAGGCGTTCCCTGATGCTGGATCCGGATGACACCTGTCGATGGGTCGGCTGAAAGAATGACCTCATATCCGAAGTCACCAACACATCTTCAAACCGGCCTCTTCTTGCAGGCGCTGTTGGATTGGTACCCGCAAATCCTTCTCTGGGAGTGGGAATTGCTCCTCTGCCAGCGCACGCAAAAGCAGAATGCAGCATTTCTCGAAGCAAGGCCTGGAAGTGCTGCATTCTGACAGCCCTCTGCGACGGCGGTAACATTTCCGCCATTTTGTGTTTGTACCGGGGGTCTAAGTACGTTGCCACCCAGTACTGGTCCTTGACCCTCATGCTTTTTATACGGGGGTCCCTATTAAAACACTGGAGCATGAAGGCCCCCATTTGCACTAAAGTGGAAGCGGTGTGGTGGCCTGGCTCCTGCTCATCATCCAGGATAATGTCGTCCTCTTCATTCTCCTCTCCCCATCCACGCACAACAGGGATCCCAGAAAGGTTTAAAGCATGCTCTTCTTGCTCCTGCTCATCCGCCCCGGCACCATCCTCCTCTGACTCCTCATCAGACTCCTGTTGTTGACTTGTCTCAGATAGAGTAGCCCCCCCTGGGAATTCATCCAGCATTGCGACTTCCTCATCTTCCCGCTCCTGCTCCTCCACAGCCTGATCAATGACACGACGCAATGCACGCTCCAGAAAGAAGGCATAAGGTACCATGTCACTGATGGCGCCATGGCTGCGACTGACCAGTTTGGTGATCTCCTCAAATGGCCGCAGAAGTCTGCATGTGTCGCGCATGAGCAGCCACTGGCGCGGTGAAAAAAAACCCAGCTCCCCAGAACCGTTTCTTTCGCAGAGTTCATACAGGTAGACGTTAACTGCACGTTTCTGCTGGAGCAGCCTATCAAGCATATAGAAGGTTGAGTTCCATCGCGTCGGGCAATCGCAAATAAGACGTCTGACCGGCAGATGGTGTCGCCGCTGAATGTCAGCAAGGCGAGCCATGGCCGTGTAAGATCTTCTGAAATGGGCCGAGATTTTCCTTGCCTGCCGCAAGATGTCCTGGACCCCAGGGTATTTGACAAGGAATCGCTGCACGACCAAGTTTAAGACGTGTGCCATGCACGGCACGTGCGTGATTTTGCCCTGTTTCAATGCGCTAAGCAGATTGGCACCGTTGTCACACACCACTTTACCAACTGTCAAATTGAGCGGTGTTAGCCACTCATCTGCCTGTGAACGCAAAGCTGAAAGGAGTGCCGGGCCAGTGTGGCTCTTTGCTTCCAGGCACAACAGACGCAGCACGGCATGGCAACGTCTCACCTGGCATGTGGAATAGGTTCTGGGGAGCTTGGGCGGTGCAGTGGAAGAGACGCTAGCAGCGGAAAAGGAGGAGGCAGCTGAGGAGGAGAGGGAGGAGGATGGAGTAGGAGGAGGAGAAGAAGAGTCAGGCCTGCATGCAATCCGTGGCGGTAAAACCAAATCTACACGGGTGCCACGGGTTACATGCTTGACGGCCGTCAGAAGGTTCACCCAGTGGGCAGTAAAACTGATATACCTTCCCTGCCCGTGTTTGCTAGACCACGTGTCTGTGGTCAGATGTATCTTGGCACCGACACTGTGTGCCAGAGATACATTCACTTGCCGCTGAACATGGCCATATAGCTCTGGGATGCCCTTCTCTGAGAAATACTTCCTTCCTGGGACCTTCCATTGTGGTGTTCCAATGGCCACAAATTTGCGAAAGGCCTCCGAGTCCACCAGTTTATATGGCAGTAGTTGGCGGGCTATGAGTTCTGACAAGCCAGCCGCCAACCGTTGGGCAAGAGGGTTATCCGGCATCATCATTTTTTTACGCTCAAACATTAGGCCCACGGAAGCCTGCCTTTTTGCAGAAAAATGTGAGCTTGGCGTGATGGAAGGTGGAGTGGAGGACAATTGTGAGGAGAGAGGAGAAGGAGAAGTAGAAGACGAGGCTGGACGGTGAGAGCCTGCAGTGTGGCTTTGTGTGTTCCGTTGCTCCCACTGGGCTCGGTGATGGCTGCTCATGTGCCTTCTTAAGGCGGTCGTCCCTAGGTGAGTATTGGGCTTACCGCGACTAACGCGTTGACTGCAAAGATTGCAGATGGCAACGCTATTGTCAGCAGCGGACACGTTAAAAAAAGCCCACACTGCGGAGCCATGTGCCGGTGTCCTGGGAGCGCCAGATGTGACCGTACATGGTCGATGACTCGCTCCTGATACATTTGCAGTCTGCTTTGTCCCTGCTGTGCAATGTAAGTCATTGCTGCTTCTCCTCCCTATCTGCTGGTCCATATCTCCCTCTGAACTCCCCTCCTCTTCCTCTCTTGTGGGCACCCACGTGACATCACTAGACACGTCATCATCAACGTCACCTTCCCCACCGCTATAAGTAGAGATCTCGGAGTAGGCAGCAACACCGGGGACCAACCTCCTCCTTGGGCTGATCTGGGTACTGGCGTCAGACTGCTGAGTAGCGCTTGTTGCTACCTCCTCTTCCTGATCCAATACCAAGAGTGGCTGCGCATCAGAAATGTCCTCTTGATATGGATCGGAAAATAATTCCAGTGACTCAAGCGGAAGGTATGTGGTGGTGGTGGTCGTGTTGTTGGTGGTAGTGTCTTTGGGGGTGCACATAGCAGAGAGTGAAGAAGAGGGTGCAGATCGAGAGGATGAGGAGGGTGCAGAAGAGTAAGGCTGAGCGAGCCACTCAACCAAGTCTGGTGCATCCTTTAAAGTAATTGAACGCACCTTCTGCAACTTCCCACTTTGGCTCAAGCCTGTTGCTCCTGCCCTACCCCTACCACCCCTGCGGAAGGGCCTGCCTCTTCCTCTGCCTGTCATTTTTTAAATGACCCTGTGACAAAACTCTTAGTCCCTATACCGATGAAGGACTGCTGCAGTATAGGGCAGCGGTCAGCAGTGGTGCACGTCAACCCTATCTATTGTGGACCGATAGCGGTCCTTACAGAACAGCAGACTGTACCGCACTCAAGCCTATGTACCGTAGCACCCTATACCAAGTTACCAGTCCTTATAAGAACTTTTGTGGACCAAGCAGGTTGTGTATTAGTGTTTAGCAGACTGTACGTCAGTCCCTATACCGCTGAAGGACTGCTGCAGTATAGGGCAGCGGTCAGCAGTGGTGCACGTCAACCCTATCTATTGTGGACCGATAGCGGTCCTTACAGAACAGCAGACTGTACCGCACTCAAGCCTATGTACCGTAGCACCCTATACCAAGTTACCAGTCCTTATAAGAACTTTTGTGGACCAAGCAGGTTGTGTATTAGTGTTTAGCAGACTGTACGTCAGTCCCTATACCGCTGAAGGACTGCTGCAGTATAGGGCAGCGGTCAGCAGTGGTGCACGTCAACCCTATCTATTGTGGACCGATAGCGGTCCTTACAGAACAGCAGACTGTACCGCACTCAAGCCTATGTACCGTAGCACCCTATACCAAGTTACCAGTCCTTATAAGAACTTTTGTGGAACAAGCAGGTTGTGTGTTAGTGATTAGCAGACTGTACGTCAGTCCCTATACCGCTGAAGGACTGCTGCAGTATAGGGCAGCGGTCAGCAGTGGTGCACGTCAACCCTATCTATTGTGGACCGATAGCGGTCCTTACAGAACAGCAGACTGTACCGCACTCAAGCCTATGTACCGTAGCACCCTATACCAAGTTACCAGTCCTTATAAGAACTTTTGTGGACCAAGCAGGTTGTGTATTAGTGTTTAGCAGACTGTACGTCAGTCCCTATACCGCTGAAGGACTGCTGCAGTATAGGGCAGCGGTCAGCAGTGGTGCACGTCAACCCTATCTATTGTGGACCGATAGCGGTCCTTACAGAACAGCAGACTGTACCGCACTCAAGCCTATGTACCGTAGCACCCTATACCAAGTTACCAGTCCTTATAAGAACTTTTGTGGACCAAGCAGGTTGTGTATTAGTGTTTAGCAGACTGTACGTCAGTCCCTATACCGCTGAAGGACTGCTGCAGTATAGGGCAGCGGTCAGCAGTGGTGCACGTCAACCCTATCTATTGTGGACCGATAGCGGTCCTTACAGAACAGCAGACTGTACCGCACTCAAGCCTATGTACCGTAGCACCCTATACCAAGTTACCAGTCCTTATAAGAACTTTTGTGGACCAAGCAGGTTGTGTATTAGTGTTTAGCAGACTGTACGTCAGTCCCTATACCGCTGAAGGACTGCTGCAGTATAGGGCAGCGGTCAGCAGTGGTGCACGTCAACCCTATCTATTGTGGACCGATAGCGGTCCTTACAGAACAGCAGACTGTACCGCACTCAAGCCTATGTACCGTAGCACCCTATACCAAGTTACCAGTCCTTATAAGAACTTTTGTGGACCAAGCAGGTTGTGTATTAGTGTTTAGCAGACTGTACGTCAGTCCCTATACCGCTGAAGGACTGCTGCAGTATAGGGCAGCGGTCAGCAGTGGTGCACGTCAACCCTATCTATTGTGGACCGATAGCGGTCCTTACAGAACAGCAGACTGTACCGCACTCAAGCCTATGTACCGTAGCACCCTATACCAAGTTACCAGTCCTTATAAGAACTTTTGTGGACCAAGCAGGTTGTGTATTAGTGTTTAGCAGACTGTACGTCAGTCCCTATACCGCTGAAGGACTGCTGCAGTATAGGGCAGCGGTCAGCAGTGGTGCACGTCAACCCTATCTATTGTGGACCGATAGCGGTCCTTACAGAACAGCAGACTGTACCGCACTCAAGCCTATGTACCGTAGCACCCTATACCAAGTTACCAGTCCTTATAAGAACTTTTGTGGAACAAGCAGGTTGTGTGTTAGTGATTAGCAGACTGTACGTCAGTCCCTATACCGCTGAAGGACTGCTGCAGTATAGGGCAGCGGTCAGCAGTGGTGCACGTCAACCCTATCTATTGTGGACCGATAGCGGTCCTTACAGAACAGCAGACTGTACCGCACTCAAGCCTATGTACCGTAGCACCCTATACCAAGTTACCAGTCCTTATAAGAACTTTTGTGGAACAAGTGAGTTGTGAATGTTTAGCAGACTGCAGCAGAAGGGCAGCAGTCAAGTATAATATCCTTTCTATATTTGGAAGAAAGAATATTATACATGTACAAGCCTATTACTGTACCACTGATACCAGTCCTGAAAAGAACCTTTGTGGAACTAATAATAACAGCAAGTCTTTAAAATTACCCTCACTGCCTGACAACACTGCTTCCTTCCTGTCCCTATACAAATTGGCAAAAAAAGAGAACGATTAGTGGTTACTGGAACAGCTCTTTTGTGGACCTTGATAGTAACAGCTAATGATGATGATGATGATGATGATGATGAAAGACTAATCTGGCTGTCCCTGTAGCATACACCGTCCTTTCCCTTTCTCTAAACTAACAAAAGACACTCAGGCTGCTGCAAGAATCAGCAGCACAGCAAACCTATCAACACCTAACACCTATACCAGTCCTGAAAAGAACTTTTGTGTACCAAATAGCTAGTGGTTTATCTCTCCCTACTCCACACAGGAACCTGTCCCTATCGTAACAGAAGAAAGAATGTAAAATGGCCACCGGATCGGGTGTATTTATAGGTTAGGGGGAATGTACAAGTGTCCATGTGCTGTCATGTCTCAATTGGCTGTCCTGTATCACATGATAAACGTGTCACCAAAGGTTAAAGTTCTTGTATACATTAAACACGTAAGTCCGCCGCGGCGAACGACGGAAAAAGGCGTTCGAACGTGCGGACCGCGAATGTCGGAAATTCGCCGCGAAACGACCGCCGGGCGAACCGTTCGGCCATCACTAGTTGCCACCTTTTCTTTAAGTCAAACCTGAACACTTTAGCGGCACACAGCAATTTTTTATTTTTTTTTGTAATATAAACTATACAGATATTTTGCTATTAAATAATATTTCTAGTCATGTAAAGTTAATAACAAGAGTCCTCCTCTACATAAGAATCCACAGAGTTCCCCTTTTACATCTGAATCTGCAGAGTTCCTCTTTTACATTGGAACTCAAATAGTTCCCTTACACTGTAAGGGGGGACTCTGCAGACTCTAACATAAGGGATGCTCTGGGAATCCTGATTTAAGGGGGGACACTGAGAACTCTGATCTAAAGGCGAACTCTGATGTAAGGGGTGCTCTGAGACCCCTGATTTACCTTAGTGTACTCACTCAGAGGCAGGAGAGAGAATGGGGAGACTTCAGTCACAGACAGGGATGGATGGTGAGCTCACTCACTCCTTGGCAGTCAGCACCTCTCATCCAGATGTGGCTGAGGCTGCTGGACTTCAAATTTCTGGCCCCAACTTTCTTTTCCTGAGGCACAGTGATGGGGATTAGAGTGTGGGCAGACACAGAGGGGTAGGAGGGGAGGAAGAGGAGTAGATTGAGCCCTCTTTCCTCTCCCATCTGTATGCGGGGGGATTGTTAGTGTTGGCTTTGGGCAGTGTGAAAGAGAGTGTAACAGACACTCTCAGCTTAGACAACTGCAGCCAGGAACCCTGCTGGGAAGTCTTAGGCCGCGTACACACGGACGGATTGTCTGCCCAACTAAGTTCGTCAGACAATCCGACAGACAGTCCGTCCAACTTTTGAATGAACGGACTTGACCACACACGATGAACAGACAGTCCGCTGAAAGCTTGCGCCATGACGTGTACAGCACGTACGACGGGACTAGAAATACGACGTCCAATACACTGCAATGCATTCTTCGGCGTGTAAATCCTTTCTGAGCATGCGCCATACTTAGTCCGTCCAACTTGCCTACACACGAGCGGACTGTCCGCTGAAACCAAGTTTGGACGGACAAAATTACGGAAATTCCGAAAGACTTAGTCCGTCAGACTGTCCGCTGAAAAAGTCCGCTGAAGCCCACACACGAGCGGATTGTCCGCTGAAACACGTTTCAGCGGACTAAGTTGGGCAGACAATCCGCCCGTGTGTACGCGGCCATAGTTCAGTCTTGTCAATGTGTCCGGGTTTCAGTCAGTCTGAAACCTGGACGCATGGTTCCAAACCCGAACTGTCCGGGTGAATCCCGGACAGGTGGCAACCCTACCTGGCTGTGCTGTGATTAGACACAGCACAAGCCAATTAGCAGCTGCTGGCCAATGGATGTTCAAATCACTTTGAAAAACACCCCCTGAGCAGTTCTAGTCTCAGCCATCTTGAGTAAGGGCAGACTCGTGTAGCATTAACTTCCTGAAACCCATTTGCCCTTAGCTCAGGCATGCAGGCAGTAGGGTGTGCTTAGCTGAGAAAGCCCCTCCTCCCATGAAGACTCCTGGAATGTATGACATCATTTTGGCCTAGGCCAGAAACCAGGAAGTAACTGACGAAAAGTTTAACATGAGTAAATGTAATATACCTTCTTATCTATTAATGCTACCAAAGAGCCCACATGACAAGTAAAAAGAGGGGCGCAATACTCACTCTACAATTCACCCCGACCCAACAACAGGATAATGCCACCAAAATTGCAGTCTCCCGGTGAGTATGGGAGTCAGGAAAGACTTGGGCTGGTGAATTCTGCTTTGAAAAATACATATACATTATCTCGCAAAAAGGATTACACCTCTCCAGGTGTGGGATGGGCCGGGAGACAGGGTGGCAATTATCCCCCAGGCCATCCAAACTTATATGCAAACCGGCCCTCTGCCCGATGACGATTTTTTTTTTCTCTGAGGAAGTCGGGCAAGGGGCACGGCTGTGGAGGCTGGCTGCACGCTGTGGCATTCTGGGAAGGTAGACGCAGCCAGGAAACCAACTCCCAGAACTTGAAGGCAGGCAACAGGATGTGCCAGGGGGTTGGGACCCCCGTGACTGGCTTGGACTGGCTTGGGCTGCAAGTTTACTTGACCCCAGGACAGGAGCATCACACCTCCAGGACTGGAGGAGGCCGTGCAAGAACCTGCTGAGCTGGCACTGGCATGGGCAGCTGCCATCACTGAGGTGAGAAACTCTGAGACCCGCAGCTGAACCCCACATCCCCCCACATATACCCTATTTACCCTGCCCCAAGCCAGTGCCCACACAGTGACCTCAAAATAGCCCTCAACACTGTGGGACATGCTGGGAGCTGGACATGGCCTTTGGATCCTGCTGAGAGCTGGCCATGGTCAGCAGTACCCACAGGCCATGGTCAGATTCCAGAACCTACAAGCCAGTGGCCATCAGGACCCACAGGTCTGTGGGCAGCTCCCAGCAGGACCCACATCATGTGGGACCTGTTGGGAGCTGCCCGCGGACCTATGGGTCCGGCTGGCCACTAACTTGTGGGTCCTGCTGACCGGCCACTGACCTGTGGGTCCTACTCACTGCTGGCCTGTAGGTTTTGCTAGCTGCTGGCCTGTGGGTCCTTCTGAGAGCTGACCATGGCCTGTGGGGTCTGCTGGCCACTAGCCTAGGGTGGCCAGACGTCCCCAGTTTCTGGGGACAGTCCCCTGACTGAGGACACTGTCCCTGGACCAAGCCTGTCCCCGGTTTTGTCCCCGATTTGCAGGGCCGATCCGGGCGGGTTCACCGCAAGCTGGGGCAGTGGGAGGGCACCCAGGGCCGGCCCTACTATGGGTCCCACTGGGCCCACTGCCTTGGAGGGGAAATTACTCAGAGCGGGGATCTCCCGCTTATCTGGAGGCCACTGTCATATGAAGTCCCGCCTCCTGGACTGGCTCCTATGATAGACATCACACTGATGACGGCTATCATAGGGGCCGGTCCAGGAGGCGGGACATCGTATGACAGCGGCCACGCTGGGTAAGTGGTAGATCTCCGCTCTGTGTAATCTGGCGGCTCTCGTCTCTCTAATCCCCATGCAATGAACAGACTGCATTGATGGGCACTGATGAGGCTGAGCTGATAGGCACTGGTATGGCTGCATTGATGGGCACTGATCAGGCTGCATTGATGGACACTGGTGAGGCTGCATTGATGGGCACTGATTAGGCTGCATTGATGGACACTGGTGAGGCTGCATTAATGGACACTGGTGAGGCTGCATTGATGGGCACTGATGAGGCTGCACTGATGGGCACTGGTGAGGCTTCATTGATGGGCACTGGTGATGGTGAGCTGATTCAGTGGTTCAATGGGGCACTTGACTGGACTTGCTCCCCAGGGCTAAGGCTGCCAGCCCTCCCCTGCAACCCTCACATTTTTGTAAATATTTTATTCTATGTAACGCTTTTCCACAATAGGTGGTGTCTGCGAGGAGTATTCATATTTTTAAAAGACTCTTGGATGTGCATCATAATGAACACAGCATACGGGGATATGGGAAATTATTTTTCAACACTGACACACATACACCTACACAGGTTTAACTGGATGGACTATTTTCTTTTTTCAACCTTACCTACTATGAAGCTATGTTTTGAAAACATTTTTTGAGCTATTGTTTATAACTATGGTTGATGGGTCGGTCCAAAGTCAAGGACTAGTGTAGGATATATGACATTAGTGGACATACTTGCATTGATTCAAGTTGGACCAATGTAGCTGTAGCACTCCCGAAAGGGCCCACTGATTTGCCACAGGTTCCTCTCTCAGATTAGCTACAGGTAGGTGCACATCAACAGTCACTCGTTCTGGTTCAATGAGTAGTCTAGGGGTTGCATTTTTTAGATTTATTGCTGAATAAAATTTGAAGGGGCACAGGGAGCTGTGGGATACTCCATTAACCCCCCTAGCAGTAATCCCGTGTCTGGCTCGGGTTGGGATTTTAATAACAGGAGCGGTAAACCCGAGCCAGACTCAGGATGGCATCGCTGGATGCAGGGAGGACACAGGGAGACTTACTTACCTTGTCCCCTGGATCCAGCGATGTCCTCCGCTCTGTGTGATCGAGCTGTCCTCCGCTCGATTCACAGTGCCGAATGCCGCCGAGCTCCGTTCCCTGCGACGTTACGGCGCACGGGAGCGGAGAACGGCGGCAAATTCAAAAAAGTAAAAAGACACAAAACACACACAGCACTGTAATCTTACAGATTACAGTACTGTATTAAAAATGACACACCCCCTTTGTCCCTAGTGGTCTGTGCAGTGCCCTGCATGCACTTTTATATTATAAATACTGTTTTTTCTGCCTGAAATTTGGAGATTGTCCATAGCAACCAAAAAGTGTCCCTTTTTCAGTGTTTTAGGATTTGATTACATTATTGAATAAGTTTTATTATTATTTATTATATTATAAACTTTATCATATCCGGGATGTCTACTAGGCTCTGGTTTGAACAGATTTAAGAGAGTTATTCCTAAGAATTACAGGACTACAATATAAAACACCAAATTTCCATGCAAAATAATTGTACCGCTTTCAGCACCTAAAACCAGACTGAATCATACGCCAGGGAGGTTAATGCTGAACAACAACAAGAGGACACTCTTCACTTTGTCCCTACTTCTTAAAACAGTCCCTCTAGTAGAAGCCAATGGAATAGACAGCACTGAGACATCATAAGAAATGTCCTAGCCCAAGGAAGCACTGGCACTTATGCACAAGGGTTAGTAGCAGCAGTCAACAGGATCCTAAACTCAGGTCTGTACTCACAATGTCCCTGGATACTTGGATGCCTCCTTCCAATATCAGCCAGACATTTTTCTTTGAACTCTCCAGACCAGATCCTCAGTGAAATCCCCTAATTAGGTTCATATATTTTCAGCAAAACAGCCCCCACCCCAGGGCTAGCATAGCTGAGACCTAGATGAGCACATGTAGAACCTTAGAACTTCAGCAGGGCTGCCTAGAAGGGCAGCAGCCCTTCCGGCTGGGAACTTCTCCTCCTTTATAAGAGCAGGGCTGCCCCAGACACCAGACTATTTATGCACCCCCAGCCGTCTACTGGGCACCCTCTGCCAGGGATTGGCTGAGGCAACACTGAGTGGACCAAGTATACATCTGCAGCCTTGTCCATCATTGCAGAATGATCAGTGTCATTTGCAGCTTGCCCAGCGCTGTTTGCAGCCTTGCAGAGTGTCATTTGCAGCTTGCCAGTGTAATTTCCAGCTCGCCCAGCGCCGCTTGCAGCCTTGCCCATGTTTAAATATCCCGCCGCCGAGACAGACCGAGCAAGCGCCGCCGAAAAAGACCGAGCGCCGCCGAAAAAGACCGAGCCGTCTGCTCGGCTCTGCTCGTAGTCCCGCCTCCCTGCTGTTTCTGGAGCGAGCGCTGCCGAAAAAGACAGAGCCAACTGTACTGTGTATTCGGCTTGGCTCGGCTCGCAGTCCCGCCCAGCCCAGCTCAGTATTTTAGACTTACAGACAGTGGGGATCGGCGTATAACACGCACCCACGACTTTCCCTCGATTTTAAGGGGGAAAAAGTGCGTGTTATACACCGATAAATATGGTATATATATATATATATATATATATATATATATATATATACACATAGAGTATCTCACAGAAGTGAGTACACCCCTCACATTTTTGTAAATATTTTATTATATCTTTTCATATGACAACACTGAAGAAATTACACTTTACTACAATGTAAAGTAGTGAGTGTGCAGCTTGTATAACAGTGTATTTTGCTGCCCCCTCAAAATAACTCAACACACAGCCATTAATGTCTAAACCACTGGAAACAAAAGTGAGTACACTCCTAAGTGAAAATGTCCAAATTGTGTCCAATTAGCCATTTTCCCTACCCCGTGTCATGTGACTCGTTAGTGTTACAAGGGCTCAGGTGTGAATGGGGAGCAGGTGTGTTAAATTTGGTGTTATCGCTCTCACTCTCTCATACTGGTCGCTGGAAGTTCAACATGGCACCTCATGGCAAAGAAAAAAAATGAATTGTTGCTCTACATAAAGATGGCCTAGGATATAAGAATATTGACAAGATGCTGCAGCATGGTGGTCAAGACCATACAGTGGTTTAACAGGACAGGTTCCACTCAGAACAGGCCTCGCCGTGGTCGACCAAAGAAGTTGAGTGCACATGATCAGCGCCATATCCAGAGGTTGTCTTTGGGAAATAGACGTATGAGTGCTGCCAGCATTGCTGCAGAGGTTACATATAGTTACATAGTTAGTCAGGTTGAAAAAAGACACAAGTCCATCCAGTTCAACCAAAAAAAATAAAATAAAAATAAATAAAATAAAATATACTATACATATATATATACACATATACACACATACATACATATATATATATATATATATACACACATACATATACCAGCCCATATACCCAATTCTATACCCACAGTTGATCCAGAGGAAGGCAAAAAACCCCAGCAGAGCATGATCCAATTTGCTAAAGCATTGGAAAAAATTCCTTCCTGATCCCCCGAGAGGCAATCAGATTTTCCCCGGATCAACTTTACCTATAAATTTTAGTACCCAGTTATATTATGTACACTTAGGAAATAATCCAGGCCTTTCTTAAAGCAATCCACTGAGCTGGCCATAACCACCTCTGCAGGGAGTCTATTCCACATTTTCACAGCTCTTACTGTGAAGAAACCTTTCCGTATTTGGAGATGAAATCTCCTCTCCTCTAGACGTAAAGAGTGCCCCCTTGTCCTCTTTGTTGACTTTAAAGTGAATAACTCGACACCAAGTTCCCTATATGGACCCCTTATATATTTGTACATGTTGATCAAATCCCCCCTTAATCTCCTCTTATCAAGAGTGAATAAATTCAGTTCCTCTAATCTTTCCTCATAGCTGAGTTGCTCCATGCCTCTTATCAGTTTGGTTGCCCTTCTCTGCACTTTCTCCAGTTCCCCGATATCCTTTTTGAGAACTGGTGCCAAAAACTGAACGGCATATTCCAGATGAGGTCTTACTAATGATTTGAACAGGGGCAAAATGATATCTCTCTCTGTGGAGTACACACCTCTCTTAATACAAGAAAGGACTTTGCTCGCTTTGGAAACCGCAGCTTGGCATTGCATGTTATTATTGAGCTTATGATCTACCAAAACCCCCAGATCCTTCTCCACTATGGATTCCCCCAGTTGTACTCCCCCTAGCATGTATAATGCATATTCTTAGCCCCCAAGTGCATAACCTTACATTTCTCAACATTAAACCTCATCTGCCACATAGTCGCCCAATTAGACAGAGCATTGAGGTCTGCTTGTAAATTGGTGACATCCTGTAAGGACGTTATTGCACCACATAGCTTGGTGTCATCTGCAAAGACGGAAATGTTACTCTTGATCCCAGACCCAATATAATTTATAAAGATAGGTTGAAGGGGTGGGGGGGGGGGGAGGTCAGTCTGTCAGTGCTCAGACCATACGCTGCACACTGCATCATATTGGTCTGCATGGCTGTCATCTCAAAAGAAAGCCTCCTCTAAAGATGAAGTACAAGAAAGCCCGCAAACAGTTTGCTGAAGACAAGCAGACTAAGGTCATGGATTACTGGAACCACGTCCTGTGGTCTGATGAGTTGAAGATAAACTTATTTGGTTCAGATGGTGTCAAGAATGTGTGGCGGCAACTAGTTGAGGAGGACAAAGACAAGTGTGTCTTGCCTACAGCCAAGCATAGTGATGGGAGTGTCATGGTCTGGGGCTGCATGAGTGCTGCCGGCACTGGGGAGCTGCAGTTCATTGAGGGAACCATGAATGCCAACATGTACTGTGATATACTGAAGCAGAGCATGGTCCCCTCCCTTCGGAGACTGGGCCGCAGGGCAGTATTCCAACATGATAACAACCCCGAACACACCTCCAAAATGAGCACTGCCTTGCTAAAAAGATTGAGGCAAGGCAAGGTCTCTAACATCCACCAGCTCTGTGATGTTGTCATGGAGGAGGGGAAGAGGACTCCAGTGGTGACCTGTGAAGCTCTGGTGAACTCCATGCCCAAGAGGGTTAAGGCAGTGCTGGAAAATAATGGTGGTCACACAAACAATTGACACTTTGGGCCCAATTTTGACATTTTCACCTAGCGTTTCTTCAGTGTTGTCACATGAAAAGATGAAAAGATAGAATAGAATATTTACAAAAATGTGATGAGTGTACTCACTTTTGTGAGATACTTTATTTATATATATATATATATACAGCGAGGGAAAAAAATATTTGATCCCCGACTTATTTTGTACGTTTGCCCACTGACGAAATGATCAGTCTATAATTTTAATAGTAGGTTTATTTTAACAGTGAGAGACAACAGTGGCAAAAAGAAAATTGGGACTTTAAAGTGAGAGACAGAAAAACGAAAAAATATCCAGAAAAATGCATTTAAAAAAAGTTATAAATTGATTTGCATTTTATTGACTGAAATAAGTATTTGACCCCTTCGCAAAACATGACTTGGTACTGGGTGGCAAATCCCTTGTTGGCAATCACAGAGGTCAGACGTTTCTTGTAGTTGGCCACCAGGTTTGCACACATCTCAGGAGGGATTTTGTCCTCTTTGCAGATCCTCTCCAAGTCATTAAGCTTTTGAGGCTGACGTTTGGTAACTCTAATGCCCGCGTACACACGATTGGAATTTTCGTCGGAAAAAGCTCTGATGGTTTTTCCGACGGAATTCCGACGGAATTTGGCTCAAGCTGTCTTGGCTACACACGCTCACATCAAATTCCGATCATTTATAATGCGGTGATGTACAACACGTACGACGAGACTAGAAAAAGGAAGTTCAATAGCCAGTAGCCAATATCTTCTGTCTCGTAATTGAATCTGAGCATGCATAATTTTTGGCGTGTCCGAATTGCATACACAGGATCGGAATTTCTGATAGAAAGTTTTTCCGTTGGGAAAATTGAGAACATGCTATCAATTTTTGGCTGGCGGGAATTCGGACAGATAAATTGGATGGAGCATACACACGGTCGCATTTTCCGATGAAAAGCTCTCATCGATCTTTTTCTGTCCGGAATTCCGATCGTGTGTATGCGGCATTACCTTCAGCTCCCTCCACATATTTTCTATGGGATTAAGGTCTGGAGATTGGCTAAGACACTCCAGGACCTGAATGTGCTTCTTCTTGAGCCACTCCTTTGTTGCCCTGGCTGTATGTTTTGGATCATTGTCATGCTGGAATACCCATCCACGACCCATTTTCAATGCCCTTGCTGAGGGAAGGAGGTTCTCATTTATAAATAAATGCAAACTAACATTTTAAGCTATATTAAAACATAGACAGTGTCAGTAAATCAGTGGTGGATGATGTCAGAAGGGCAGAGGTTTTTAATCATTTTTATTATTTTTTTACATTTTTTTTAGGAGCACAGTTGGGGGGCTTTGGTGTAATATCAGAAGTCTAAAAAGACCCCTGATTTCTCCCTTTTGAGAAAGAGAAAGTCTCTGAGGACAGAGATTCCCCAGTCCCTTTCGCTGTAGCCTCAGCTGCACTGGACACTGAATGAATGGGAAGTGCTCTTTGTTGAGTGGTTTCCTCTTAATTAACATACTGATGTATAGTGAACACAGATACTATGCTTTAGTTGTGAATGAACCTGGTGAGAGATCAGAACCGATCACTCACTGTGTTCATTTAGAAAAGGAAGGGGCCGGTAAATTACATATTTACTGGCCCCTTTTCCTGCTCTGCATCCTGACAAATCCCCCGCAGCAGCTGATGGGAGAGGAGAGGAGGGAAGCTGGAAGTGCTGTGGGAGACTCCGTTTTTAAGTTTGTGACCTCTAGTGTGTCTTTGACATATACAGTAATGACCGTATCCATACACTGCTGGACTTTTAGTGGTTATACGGGGATGATGCATGCAGCTGCAGGCCTCATTCCTCTACCCCCTTTAGAGCTAGTGGTCGGGATCTCTAGTAAAAGCAATCCTAGCGGCTAACTAGCTGCTAGATTGTTTTTACAAGCAGTGGGAGGGGAAACCCCCCCTCCCGTGGCACCTTCTGAGTATGCCTGCAGACTGGGCAGGGACCTCCCTAGAGTGAGCAGAAGGTGTGCATGTACATCCAGAGGGCTTTAGCCTGCAGTACCATGGGTCCCTGCTCACCTCTGACCTGCCCACTGCCACACTGACAAGGTGCATGTAGGGTCCCCGGGGGGGGTGAGAGGCTCCGCTTACAGTCTTTTGAGGGAGCCCCTAGCCAGCCCAGGGCCAGAACCGGATGCCTGAAGAATGAAGTATCTGTGAAGGAGCTGGTATCAGCCTCAGGCTCCAGACTCAGAGCAGCCGTGTCCAGGGGGTGAGTAGTATTGGAGCACCAGCTGCCACTGCTATTTAAACGTAATTTAGAAGCATAAATGACTGGCTTGCTGTTTTACAGAAATGCTACAGTCTTTGTTTAGAGGTGCCAACTGAACTGTCAATTTTTTAATATGTAATAGCATGCTGATGTTTCATTTTTGTAAAATGCATAACTCCTCTAAGGCTGCTTTCACACTGGGGCGGTATTCAGGCGTTACAGCGCTAAAAATAGCGCCTGTGTAACGCCTGAAAAAAACCGGCCCCTTTAACTCCAGTGTGAAAGCCGGAGGGCTTTCACACTGGAGCGATGCGCTGGCAGGACGGTGAAAAAAGTCCTGCTAGCCGCATCTTTGCAGTTGTGAAGGAGCGGTGTATTCACCGCTCCTATACCGCTCCTACCCATTGAAATCAATGGGACACCGCGGCAATACCGCCGGCAAAGCGCCGCTGCAGCGGCGCTTTGCGGGCGGGTTTAACCCCTTTTCGGCCGCTAGCGGGGGTTAAAACCACCCCGCTAGCGCCCGCACACCGCCGCTAAAACGACGGTAAAGCGCCGCTAAAAATAGCGGCGCTTTACCACCGACGCTGCTCCCGCCCCAGTGTGAAAGCAGCCTAAGAGTCCCACTGAATCATCACCATCTAGAAATTAGAAATAATAAAACATCAGAAAGAGTAGCTTTTTTCATGTTGAGCAGACATTTGGCACTATATAAATCCTGTATTATAATAATAATAATAATAATAATTTTCCAGGTATTTGGCCATTACTAGAACTCTAGGTTGTTTAATGCAGGAGATTTCTAAAACTCCATTTGCATCTGGGTTTCAGCTTCTGATTGCAAAATACTTCAGGTCATTTCCTTGTAGTATGCATTTTCTGCATTGAATTTAAAAAGTGGAAGCTCCACTTGTTCGCACCCTCCCCACCTCTGTTGCCACATGTGGGGGGGAGCAGATATCTGTAAAAAAAACAGGTATCTGCTCCCACTTTCGCTGCAACTTTGCAACAGCTTTTTTTTTTTCTTTCCTTCCTTCAGTCTACTAATTAATGGGAGTAGTTAATTGGTCACAGGTGCTTGAGGCCTATATAACTTTCTGTAGAATTAATTTAGAGCCTGCTTATCTTTGAGACTGCCACCTTTTTTTCTTACTGGAACTTAGACCAAGTGGAACTGGACTAAGTGGTGAGTTAAAAACCAGAGTTGAAAACAGGAGGTTATAACAGGGGTACCTGTGTAGCGTGACTGAGTACACGAGTGCTGCAAGTGCACGTGGGCTGTATTGAGTTTTAGTGTCAAGTAGTACCTGAGTACTGTGATAGTTGTGAGTACCTGAGTGTTGTCTGAGTAGTGTGGGTGGATCGTTAGTACCTGTATTGTGTGCACCTGTGTATTGTGTGTACCTGTGTATTGTGAGTGCACGTGGTCTGTGAGTGCACATAGGCTGCGAGTGCATGTGGTCTGCGAGTGCCCCTAGGCTGCACGTGCTCTGCGAGTGCACGTGGGTGGCGAGTATCTGTATATTGTCTACTTGAGTACCTGTGTATTGTCTTGTTGAGTACTTATGTATTGTATTGTTGAGTATTAGGCTGCTTTCACACTGGGGCGGTATTCAGGCGTTACAGCGCTAAAAATAGCGCCTGTGTAGCGCCTGAAAAAAAACGGCCCCTTTCACTCCAGTGTGAAAGCCGGACAGGACAGTGAAAAAAGTCCTGCTAGCCGCATCTTTGGAGCGGTGAAGGAGCGGTGTATTCACCGCTCCTAAACCGGTCCTACCCATTGAAATCAATGGGACAGCGCGGCAATACCGCCCGGCATAGCGCCGCTGCAGCGGCGCTATGCGGGCGGTTTTAACCCTTTTTCGGCCGCTAGCGGGGGTTAAAACCACCCCGCTAGCGCCCGCAGACCGCCGCTAAAACAACGGTAAAGCGCCGCTAAAAATAGCGGCACTTTACCGCCGACGGCCGCACCACCCCAGTGTGAAAGGAGCCTTAGTGTCAGGAAGCTAGTTGTTAGGTAATTTGGACAGGGTATAATCCCCAATCCTCATTAAATTAGTAGGTACAATGCCCGGCAGGTGTGGAGATGGGACTCATTCTACATCTTGAGTCCTTGATCATCTGATCGAGGGTGAATACTGCTGTGCAAAATGTAAGCACATTGTTTCCATGGAAGCCCAGGTTCTGAATCTAGGGAAGCAAATGTCAGCATTGAGAAGACCCTCCATGTTAAAGGAGAGCCACACACGGCAGGGGCCAGCACAGAGGCGGGTGGAGACAAAGAGGTGCAGGCACTATATAAACGAGTAGATGGGTGACAGTCAGGAAGGATAGAGGGGGAAGTGCCAGGGAGGCCGATCCTGAGCTAGAGCATCCCAATAAGTACGCTGCATTGAGTGACACTGGTGAAACCGGTCAGGGACCAGCACTGCTGGAGCCGAAGGAGTCTCCTAGCTACCAGGGGAAGAACTCTTCCACTGAGAATGGGGGGGAAGCAAAGGGAAAGGATAGACAGATTCTGGTGGTAGGGGACTAAATTCTTAGAAGGACAGAGAGGGCAATCTGTCACAAAGATCTGAAGCACCAAACTGTATGCTGTCTACCGGGCGCTCAGGTTCGGCACATCCCGGGTCTGGTGGACAGATTACTGAGAGGGGCTAGGGAAGACCCGGCTGTCATGGTGCATGTTTGCACCAATGACAAAGTCAGATGGAATGTTCTAAAGAACAATTTTAGGGACTTAGGAGCTAAATTAAGGAAAAGGACCTCCAAGGTAGTATTCTCAGAAATACTACTGGTACCTCGAGTCACACCAGAAAGGAGATTAGGGAAGTAAACAAGTGGCTGAGGAGCTGGTGTAGAAAGGAGGGGTTTGTGTTCCTGGAGAATTGGGACAACTTCTCTGTCGGTTACCAGTTCTATAGAAGGGACGGACTGCACCTAAATGAGGAGGGTGCAGATCTGCTGGGAGTGAAGATGGCCAAAAATGTAGAGGTGTTTTTAAACTAGGCGATGAGGGGGAGGGTCCAGAGGTAGAGATAGTCAGCAATGAACATATTCCAGAGGGTAGTATTGGGTGGTTGGTTGACTAAAGAACATAAACCCGAGGTAAGTATAGTAACAAGTCCTATTTGCAATGAAGGAGCACCCAATAAGAGGAAAGTATGCAACTGGTCTAAACTATTAGCTTGTTCACCAATGCCAGGAGCCTGGCGGACAAGATGGGTGAACTAGAGATACTGCTGAACGCGGAGGATTCGATTTTGTGGGAATTTCAGAGAACTGATTCAACAGTTCTCATGATTGGCTGGCAAGCATTCAAAGGTATTCCCTTCATTGCAGGGATAGAGAGGGTAAAAAAGGGGGAGGGGTATGCCATATATCAAGAATAATGTACAAGTGAATGTGAGAGATAACATAAATAAGGGAGCTAGGGAGGAGGTGGAATCTTTATGGGTGGAGCTCCAAAGGGATGAAGCTAATGGGAAAAATAATACTGGGAGTATGCTATAGGCCCCTAACCTGAGGGAGGAAGGGGAGACTGATCACAATTTAGATTAGCAGCAAGGATGGGAAGTGTTATCATAATGGTGGATTTTAATTATCCAGACACAGACTAGGCAGAGGGAACCGCACATTCATCTAAGGCTCACCAGTCCCTAAAGTTCTTGCAGGACAATTTTATGGGTCAGATGGTAGAGGCACCAACTAGAAATAAAGCGTTACTGGATTTACTGATTACCAAAAATACAGACCTGATAACAGATGTGGAAATATGGGGCAATTCAGGGAACAGCGACCACAGGTCAATTGGCTTCTGTATAAATCACACAAATAGGAAACATAAGGGGAATACAGAGACACTGAATTTCAAAAGAGCCAACTTCACTAAACTACGAACCTTACTAGAAGACATAAATTGGGATAAAATCTTAGGAACAAAGAACGCAGAGGAGAGATGGGTTTACTTTAAAAGCACATTAAATAAGCCAATGCATCCCATTGGGTAATTAATTTAAAAGAGCGAACAAAAGTCCTGGATGGCTTAACGCCAATGTAAAAATGCATATAAAATCAAAGGAGAAGGCCTTCAAAAAATACAAGGTTGAGGGATCATCATCAGCATTCAGACTTTATAAATGTAGCACTGACCCCCGAAAGAGCTGCTGGTTTTTATTGGGCTTACCGTTACCTTCTTGACCTTGTCTCTGTATAGGGTTTCCCGTGGTAGATGGCCCAAACAAATGTAGAAACTGACACTGAATCTTCTTTTGGGTTATTTATTTGAAGTATAAACAGAATCTCTCAGTTTAGGGTAGAGGGTTAGGAGGAAGTTCAGGTACTTTGGAAAGTCTTTATAGTAGAAATCCAGAGAATAACCATTTCACAGCTGGATTTTCACAACCCCGGATAGACCTCCTCTCACTAGGCCTAGCAGCCGTTAAGGTGTTAAGTAAAGTAAAGTCTCTGCCACAGACTTGAATGTAAAATACTTGAGAAAAGTCTCTGCCACAGACTTGAGTGTAAAATACTTGAGAAAAGTCTCTGCCACAGACTTGAGTGTAACTGAGGGACGTAGACAAATTTATAGAGCTATCATACGGTACCAGTATCTCTCAGCCGGTCCGGCGATACCGTATGAGTGTAGATCCATGAAGTGTCCTTCAACTGAGCCTCCAGGCTCCTTCAGAGAAACCAGCCTTGTGCATGGCCTTCTCCTGAAGAGTCCTCCCCTGGATGCTTCTCCAGTTGCTGGGTCTCTCCTCTCCGGACCCCCTTTGAATCACCAGGCCCCGATATTAATTCAGGCCTGTCCCTGCAGTTGCTTCGCCTCAGACTATCCAGCCCCGAGACCTGTAAATGCATGGAACCGCACCCCAGGCCAGGAGGGCCATGGGGGCTGGTCAGGAGGACCAGAACCAAACAGACAGAAATATCTTCTGAACCCCGTAGCATGAGATGTCAGTACCTTAAATGCCACCTCCCAGAATGCACAGCAGGAGAACACTCCCATTGAATACACCCAGCTAAACTGCACTCTACCACTTGCCAGCGGTGACAGCGACACCTGCGGCCAAGGAGAACCCAGTGCAATCCAGCTGGACTGGCACTGAAATCATAATTTAGTAAAATTAGCCCTAAAACCCTAATGTGGTTTCAGGAATATTAACTTTCACAAACATATAGTGCATGCTCGTCAGGAGCCAGCGCTACATAAAGGATGCAACAAGAAATGTAATGGTGCAATAAGGACAGCTAAGATAGAACATGAAAGACACATAGCGGAGGAGAGCAAAAAAAAATCCCAAGAAATTCTTTAAGTATGTAAATAGTAAAAAAGGAAGGACAGACCATATTGGCCCCATAAAGAATGAGGAAGGACATCTGATTACAAAGGATGGGGAGATGGCGAAGGTATTGAATTTATTTTTCTCCTCAGTCTTCACAAGGGAATCGGGGGGCTTCAGTAATCAAAACTGCAGTGTTTATCCTCAAGACACATCACAGGAAGCACCTCCATGGTTAACAGAGGACAGAATTAAAATGAGACTTGGGAAACTTAACATTAATAAATCACCGGGACCAGATGGCTAGCACCCGAGGGTACTTAGGGAACTCAGTCAAGTAATTTCCAGACCATTGCTCCTAATTTACCAGCTGATTGGAGAAAATCCAAACACCACTATTTAAAAAGGGCCCAAAATACATCCCTGGGAATTACAGAGCAGTTAGCCTAACATCAATAGTATGTAAACTCTTGGAGGGGATGATAAGGGACTATATACAAGATTTTAGTAATGAGAACGGTATCATTATCAGTAATCAGCATGGATTCATGAAGAATCGTTCTTGACAAATGAATCTACTAACCTTCTATGAGGAGGTGAGTTGCCAGCTAGATAAAGGAAGGCCCGTAGACGTGGTGTATCTGGATTTTGCAAAAGCATTTGACACAGTTCCCCATAAACATTTACTGTACAAAATAAGGTCCGTTGGCATGGACCATAGGGTGAGTACATGGGTTGAAAACTGGCTACAAGGGCGAGTTCAGAGGGTGGTGATAAATGGGGTGTATTGGGAATGGTCAGGGGTGGGTAGTGGGGTACCCCAGGGTTCTGTGCTGGGACCAATCCTATTTAATTTGTTCATAAACGACCTGGAGGATGGGGTAAACAGTTCAATCTATGTATTTGCAGACGATACTAAGCTAAGCAGGGCAATAACTTCTCCACAGGATGTGGAAACCTTGCAAGAAGATCTGAACAAATTAATGGGGTGGGCAACCACATGGAAAATTAGGTTTAATGTAGAAAAATGTAAAATAATGTATTTGGGTGGCAAAGGTATGAATGCAATCTATTCACTAGGGTGTGAACCTCTGGGGGAATCTAGGATGGAAAAGGACTTGGGGGTCCTAGTAGATGATAGGCTCAGCAATGGCATGCAATGCCAAGCTGCTGCTAACAAAGCAAACAGAATATTGGCATGTATTAAAAAGGGGATTAACTCCAGAGATAAAACGATAATTCTCCCGCTCTACAAGACTCTGGTCCGGCCACACCTGGCATATGCTGTCCAGTTCTGGGCACCAGTCCTCAGGAAGGATGTACTAGAAATGGAGCGAGTACAAAGAAGGGCAACAAAGCTGATAAAGGATCTGGAGGATATTAGTTATGAGTAAGGATGAGCCGAACACCCCCCTGTTCAGTTCGCACCAGAACCTGTGAACAGACCTAAACTTCGTGTGAACTTTAGAACCCTATTAAAGTCTATGGGACTCGAACGTTCAAAATCTAAAGTGCTAATTTTAAAGGCTAATATGCAAGTTACTGTCCTAAAAAGTGTTTGGGGACCCGGGTCCTGCCCCAGGGGACATGGCTCAATGCAAACAAAAGTTTTAAAAACTGACGATTTTTCAGGAGCAGTGATTTTAATAATGATTAAAGTGAAACAATAAAAGTGTAATATTCCTTTAAATTTCGTACCTGGGGGGTGTCTATAGTATGCCTTTGAAGGGGCGCATGTTTCCCGTGCTTAGAACTGTCCCTGCACAAAGTGTCATTTCTGCAGGAAAAAAAGTCTTTTAAAATCACTTGCGGCTATAATCAATTGTCGGCTCAATGAGTGTTCTCTGTATTACGGGAGCCGACAATTCATTCATTGATAAAAGAAAAAAAAAGTGTGGGGTTCCTCTAAATTCAATTACCAGGCCCTTCAGGTCTGGTATGGATATTAAGGGGAACCCCGCGTCAAATTAAAAAAAAAATCGACGTGGGGGTCCCACTAAAAATCCATACCAGACCCTTTATCCGAGCACGCAACCTGGCAGGCCGCAGGAAAAGAGGGGGTGACGAGAGAGCGCCCCCCCCTCCTGAACTGTACCAGGCCACATGCCCTCAACATTGGGAGGATGCTTTGGGGGTCTGCGACCCCTCAAAGCACCATGTCCCCATGTTGATGGGGACAAGGGCCTCATCCCCACAACCCTGGCCGGTGGTTGTGGGGGTCTGCTGGCGGGGGGCTTATCAGAATCTGGAAGCCCCCTTTAACAAGGGGACCCCCAGATCTCGGCCCCCCATTTGAAATGGTAAGGGGGTACAAAAGTACCCCTACCATTTCACAAAGAAAGTGTAAAAAATGGTTAAATAAGACAAACACACTTTTGAAAAATTCCTTTATTAAAAATAAAAAAAATAAAAAAAAGATTCCAGTGGTGGTAATCCACTCTTGCTATCCAGCAACGGATGATCATCTCTCCGGGGTCCAGAGATGGCTGATCTTATCCAGCGACGGGTGATTTTCAGTCCAGTGCAGTCCATCCATACATCCGTCTTCTGTCTCCACTGAGGAGACACTGCGGGGATCCCAGCGCTGACGTTTCTTATATTAGGAGGGCAGGGGCACCTGTCACCTGACCCCGCCCCCTCTGACACTAGTGAGGGAAGCCAGGGGTTCCCCAATGACGTATGGGTGACCCCGCCCCCCTCTGATGTAACGCAGGTTTCCGTTACATCAGAGGGGGCGGGGTCACCCATACATCATTGGGGAACCCCTGGCTTCCCTCACTCATTTGACGCGGGGTTCCCCTTAATATCCATACCAGACCTGAAGGGCCTGGTAATTGAATTTAGTGGAACCCCACGCTTTTTTTTCTTTTATCAATGAATGAATTTTCGGTTCCCGTAATACAGAGAACACTCATTGAGTGTTCTCTGTATTACGGGAGCCGACAATTGATTATAGCCGCAAGTGATTTTAAAAGACTTTTTTTCCTGCAGAAATGACACTTTCTTCAGGGACAGTTCTAAGCACGGGAAACATGCACCCCTTCACAGGCATACTATAGACACCCCCCAGGTACGAAATCTAAAGGAATATTACACTTTTATTGTTTCACTTTAATCATTATTAAAATCACTGCTCCTGAAAAAACTGCTATTTTTAAAACTTTTTTTTGCATTGATCCATGTCCCCTGGGGCAGGACCCGGGTCCCCAAACACTTTTTAGGACAGTAACTTGCATATTAGCCTCTAAAATTTGCACTTTAGATTTCTCCCGTAGACTTGTACAGGGTGTTCCGGCTTTTCGAATTTGCCGCAAACAGCCCAAATTGTTCACTGTTTGCTGAACAGTCGAACAGGCAATGTTCGAGTCGAACATGAGTTTGACTCGAACTCGAAGCTCATCTCTAGTTATGAGGAAAGGTTGCGAGCACTGAACTTATTCTCTCTGGAGAAGAGTCGCTTGAGAGGGGATATGATTTCAATATACAAATACCGTACTGGTGACCCCACAGGGATAAAACTTTTTCACAAAAGGGAGTTTAACAAGACTCATGGCGACTCATTAAAATTAGAAGAAATGAGGTGTAACCTTAAACTACGTCGAGGGTTCTTTACTGTAAGAGTGGCAAGGATGTGGAATTCCCTTCCACAGGCGGTGGTTTCAGCGAGGGGCATTGATAGTTTCAAGAAACTATTAGATAAACACCTGAACGACCGGAACATACAGGGATATACAATGTAATACTGACATAAAATCACACACATAGGTTGGAATTGATGGACTTGTGTCTTTTTTCAATCTCACCTATTATGTAACTATGTAACTGGTCACAGACTTTTGGAAGAGGCAGACATTCATAGTATGGCATAGTAGATATACGGCGCTCGGGGAGAACTGATCATCAAGCACTGAACCATAATTGGGGTGGAAGAAAACAGGCTGGTAGTCCTGGAAAAGGCACTTTAGCAGCACTCCAAGAAGAGGGAAGCAACTCTCGTAGGGACAGAAACACAAGCAGAAGGCGCTTCTAAGTGCAGTAACATCAGGATATTTATTGCCTCAAAAAGTTTAAACACACTTACTAGAGACAGAAGATACAGTATATCTGCTTACCAAATCACATCTGTGTCCAGCAGGCTCTGTCCCAGAGAGGTGTCTTTAGTCGACATGGGCAGCAGCCCTGAGTAGAGGATCCCTGGCCAGCCAGCAGCGGAGAACCATGTGGAGTAATCCAAGAAAAGCAGCCAGCCTGTAAGAACCAGGGTGTAACACAGGACCGCAAAGTGACGTCAGAGTGGGCGAGACACGTTTCAGAGCATGCCTGTTAACTCCTTCTTCATGTCCTTGCATTCATGAAATAAAGACAAAAAAAAACAGGTTTCAAATAAGAGAAGACTAATATATGCATGCTAAGTTAGAAGGGATGCAGAATTAGAGCGGAGACTGTGAGCCGGGCCTTCTCGTCCAACATCAGTGTCTGACCTCACAAATGCGCTTCTGGAAGAATGGTCAAACATTCCCATAGGCACACTCCTAAACCTTGTGGACGGCTTTCCCAGAAGAGATGAAGCTGTTAGAGCTGCAAAGGGTGGGCCAACTCAATATTGAACCCTACGGACTAAGACTGGGATGCCATTAAAGTTCATGTGCGTGTAAAGGCAGGTGTACCGATACTTTTGAGAATATAGTGTAGATCTAAATGATATTGCAAGGTAATTGATGACAAAAAGCTCATAAGTACGTCCTCAAGTTTGGTATCATGCCTGGGATCCAAAAATAAGCGAGGAAGAAAATTTCCTGACTCTGCATTTTATAACAAATAGGGGTTGAATTACTAAAGGCAAATACACTTTGCACTACAAGAAGTTCTTGTTGCTGTAGATCTGAGGGGAAGATCAAAATAAAGGGAAACTCTGCTGATTTCTATCATCCAATCATGTGCAAGCTAAAATGCTGTTTTTTATTTTCCTTGCATGTTCCCCTCAGATCTACATCGACTGCATTTATAAGTGCGCTAATAGTGCAAAGTGGATTCGCCTTTAGTAAATAAACCCCATATGCACCCTCATCGACATCCCTCATTCGCCCCTTGGGGCCTTGGATAGTCCTCTGTCCAATCTGAAAATTGTCATGGATCTTGCCGTGATCATTGATATCCTCCAGCAGATGGCACTGTCACACTGCGGGCAAATTGCTTGACCCAGGTCAACATTTAGGCTACAGCTTGCCTATTGATCCGTCAGTTATGGACAGATGATCGGTTATTCTTGTTAGAGATGGAAAGGCCTGGGAACAAAAAAGGAAAAAAATTGAGGACAATTTTTTATTTTTTTCCTTTTTTTTAAAGCAGTTTTTATTTTTTTCCAGACAAATTGGAAAAAAAGAATGATAAATAATACATCTATGACATGATATTTCAACAATATAACCTGAAGACCTTAATGAAAGATTTCTGAAATTTTGGGGTTGATTTACTAAAGGCAATTGGACTGTGCGCTTTGCTCCTGAGCTTAGTAAATGAGGTAAAGCTTCACTTTGCAAAGAATACCCAATCATGTACAAGCAAAATCATTTTTGCTTGCTTATGATTAGATGAGGGTAGTCAGCAGAGCTTCCCCTCATTTACTAAGCTCTGGAGCAACTGCACTTTGTAAAGTACACAGCCCATTTGCCTTTTGTAAATAAACCCCTTTATGGAAAGTCTTAAATTATTGAAAGTTCTTTCAGCTGAAGGCAAGCAAATCCTGGAATACAATTCAAGTAACACTACTTCTCAATGCAGTTCTCAAACAAGAAAAATATGCATTTCTGTCACTAGGGGGCACTGCAGGGGAAAGCCTTCAGTTTAGTTTGTTTGTGGGCTCCATCTTATATCTCCTACAATTCTGTGATTGTTAGGATACAGTAGATGATAGTTTCTGTCCTCTCAGTCCTTAATTAACAGGTAAGAGGGTACATTTTCATGACAAATTAGTTTCTCTTATTTAACCTTTAAGTGATTCCTATTAATGTTCTCCACCATCACAACATAATGTGTACCTGTAGCCTGGTCAGAAAATAGTTTTTTCTTTTCCTGCTCTCAGTAAACTGGTGAGACCGAAATGTAGAGTATGGAAACATTTCCGGAATGCAATTTCTGCTGAGAGCAAAGCTGCAATTTGTAAATATTGTAAGAAGAAATATTCTTTTCCAAATGCTACAAGGATGACAAAACACATCCTGGAATGCCAGAGGTGCCCTAAAGATATTAACAATACTTTATGGAATGAAATGATGAGGACCAGAATGAAAGTGAGAGTAGCTTTTCCCTCTAGAGTTCTCACTGCAGAAACACTCTTTCTGCTGCGTCTGGATCACCACAAAGTGTTTCTTCACCAGCAGCATCTTCGAGTAAGGAAGGTGTTACAAACTACGACATCCCCAAAATACACAATCCCTTCATTTATGGAGACAATGACACCTAAAAACAGGAGAACATACATCAAGTTCTTGTAAGAACAATATATACTTCAATAACTGAAAATGCATATTGGCAGGGAGCTTTTAAGCTGTTCTCATGTATAGTTGAAATGCTCTTAACATATACTCTCCTTGTGACTCCATTTGTAATAAAAAAGAAAATTGAAAAAAATCAAGATTAGCTTATTTATTGAACAAGCTGCATTTCACCTTCCCAGCGTAAGAGAATTACTTTCAGTTTTAAAATTACTCAACAATAAAAAATTAAAAAAAATTCCGAAAATTTGAACTTTTCTGGAAAAAAACAGGGAAAACACGTTTTTCATGGCTTCAAAATTTCCAGTTTGTAATTTCCATTTGTAAACTTACTTTTTAAGAAATTAAACTTTTTTTAATTTTTCCAAAAATTTAAATTTTTATAGAAAAACCAGGGGAACGTTTTTTTTTTCATGGCTTCAAAATTTCTGGAAATTTTACATCTCCAATTCTCATCTTTACCTCAACAGAAGGTCTGGGGTGATGCCTTTCAACCCCATAATTCACATTCCTTCAGGAGAGGAAACAAATCCCTATTCTAAATATCCTGCTGCGTAATCCTGTTACACTGTTTTTTAAGATGGAAACAGTGACCAAAAAGCTTAATTTGATAATCATGCACAGTAGCTGTCCTGAAATGTCTGACATAAAACATGTTGTAGAATCCAACACCCCACACAGCTCGAAGTGCTGCACAGAAGACTTCCACAGGGTTCAGAACCTTGAACAATGTGGGACATCCTATGAGGCGGTCAGTGGCGGCTGGTGTTTTTTTTGGGGGGGTGAGCAAACAATCCAACTCCTGCCAGCCACCGGTCATGGATGGCAGCCACCCCAATCCCCCCCATGGCTGGCAACCCCCTGGTCAGTGAGCGGGTGGTGGAAGCTTCTCTCTGGGCTGGGGGCTGCTTGTTTGCTGCTCGGTTCCCTGTGTGTGTCTTCTCTCTCCTTTCCTCCGGGTGCTGTGCGTCTCCTGCCACCAATCCGTTTGGCTCTTCTTTCAGTCAATCGGGTGAAGGGTCTCATGACCTGCTTCCTGATTGGCCTGTAGGAAATTCAGTGTTACAATAGCGAATATTCATTCGTTATTGTAACACAACTAGGTAGCCTCGGGGCACAGTGTTCTGCACCCTGAGACCACCCTTTTTCACGTGCTTAATCACGTGCTTTTAAAAAAACTACTGGAATCCATGCATCTGGCGCCACTACATGTAGATTAGGGGGCCGGACGCATGGATAGGGGGGCTGACGGGCCGCCACTGGAGATGGTATCAAAAAGTTTCGAGACTAACTCTGTTTACAAGGGAGTCATTTATTTATCTAGGTTTATACACTATCACCTTCAAAATAGTCCCCTAACACAGCATTACAGTGCTTCCAGCATTCCTGACACTTCCTGGAATGTGTCCTGGAAGTCTCTTTTTTGAAGCGTGTCAATCACCTTTCGCTATTCATGCTGGGCCTCTGCAGTGGTGTCAAAACAACGACCTGTGAGCTGGATCTTCATCTTCGGGAAGAGAGCGAGGTCCACAGGAGAAAAATCTGGCGAGTACGGAAGTGAGATCTTGTTGTTTTCAGTGAGAAACTCACGTATGGGGAGAGCTCGTTGACAGGGTACATTGTCGTTTTGGAGCATCCAGTTTTTCGCTGGTTGAGCTAGTTGAAGGACTTTTTGATCTTCATGTCATCTTCCAGTGATGAATGTTCTTCTGCTCTTGAAATGCTTATGCCACTCAAAACACCTCAAACGACTCATTCCAGCATCGCCGCAAACTTGCCGAATCATGTCAAATGTGGCAGATTTTCCCAGTTTCACGCAGAAATTCACATTTGCTCTTTGTTCTAGCTTGCTGTCCATGCTGAAATTGCAGACGTGGTAATGCACATGGTGCGAACAGCACCAGTTGCACAGCTTCCAATGTACATAGGACGATGTCTTTTGGCACACTGAAGGTCGGTGCTCCATGTGACTGTGCATGCAGCCGTGTGCTGCCATCTCTTAGCGTGTTACAAAACTAGTCTCAAAATCTTTTGATACCATCTTGTATGTTAGGTTACTAAAGCTGTAAGGAAAAAATTTTTGTTACTTAAACTTTAGCTTTAAACACCCCTACAGCGCTGGAAGTCATTTAGTGGGAAGAGGACCAGGTGCCCTGCACAGAAGATTTCTACAGGGTCGAGAAGCCTGGCAAGGTTCATCCTTCATTACAGGTAGGTTAGGTTACTTAAAGAGGAAGTAAACTCTCCCACTCTGATGCTTCTTTTCATTTAGTCCATTATAACAGGGGTCATCAACCCCCGGGCCGCGGCCCACTGCCAGGCCGTGGCCTGCTTGCAGCCGGGCCGCGAAGGCTGCACTCTCTGATGAGCGGCAGGGGAGCAGGCAGAGAGATGACATCATCTCTCACCGCCCGCATCACCGCTGTTCCGCGCTCACAGCAGGGCCACTATACGGAGGCAAGCGAGCAGTGAGATGAGATCATCTGCAACCGCCCACCCGCCTGCATCGCCGCTCTTCCGTGCTCACAACGGGGATGCTATAACGCTGGAGGTGAGGTGAGGGAACAGAGAGATGAGATCATCTCTCACTGCCCGCCCGCTTTACTGCTCCTCTGCTGACACAGCACAGCAGAACACTGATATACTGTTGAAGCTGAGGCAGGTGAGATCATCTCTCACTACCGGGCCCCACCACTGTTCTTCCTTACTACCCATTAGTGCAGGCTTGCCTCTGAACTAATGTGCACACCTGTGCTGCCACCACTGCAGTGACAACAGTCATGTGGTGGCAGGTGACAATCCACATTTGGTGGCAGGTGTCGTGGCAAATGACAAGCTGCATCTGATGGCAGGCGACGTCGCAAATGACAAGCTGCATCTGATGGCAGGGGACGTGGCAAGTGACAATCCAAATCTGGTGGCAGGTGACGTGGCAAGGGACAAAATGCATCTGATTTCAGATAACATGGCAAGTGACAAGCTGCATATGAAGGCAGGCGACATGGCAAGTGACAATGCGCATCTGGTGGTAGGTGACGTGGCAAGGGACAAATTGCATCTGGTGACAAGTGACGTGGCAAGTGACAAGCTGCATCTGGTGGCAGGTGACATGGCAGGGGGCAAAAAAAGCATCTGGTGCCAGGCGACGTGGCAAGGGACAAAATGCTTCTGGTGACAAGCGACGTGACAAGCTGCATCTGAAGGCAGGCGACGTGGAAAGTGACAATCTGCATCTGGTGACAGGCGACGTGGCAAGTGACACTCTGGCACATTCTGCGTTATGGTGAGTTGAACGATTTCATTATATATTACAATGTAATAATAGAAATAATGCGCTTCCATCATCCTAACATATCAATGATGGTGCCGGGATGATTGAAGCGCCAACGCCAGCCAGCGCCCGATAAATTGCCCGCGAAAAGCTGCATACACCCCCCTGGGCCTTGGCACAATTTTCTTCAACTATGCCGGTCCCCGGTGCCAAAAAGGTTGGGGACCACTGCATTATAATAAGTCATTATCAGACTATAGCCACTGTAATCCAGCCCAAATCGCATATTACTTACTGTTTAAAGAAACTTTAAAAAACTTGTTTCCAGGGGTTAGGCAGCGCCATCTTAAGTATTGTTTTCTGAGTCCACAGTGGAGTGAATTTCCGCCCTTACATTGAGCACTTCCTGTACTGTTAACCAAGCCTCCTTCTCAATCCAACGTTTCTATGGCAACCCTGCTTCCCTGTTCATAGCTTACTTATTTATTTCATAGCATTTACTTGTGCCGATGTTTAATGTTTGCCTTTGTCAGACTTATTGTTAGAAAAGTTTTAAATGTTTATTGTGTGACTATTAGAAAAACAATATTCCTGAGACTGATTTTTAAAACTTACTTCTGAGCACATTATTGTATTAACTTGTTGTATTGTTTTGTCTTAACTAACTCCATAGTAAGTTGTAGGATGATTAAGTTTAACTATATATGATAGCCTAAGATTGTACAGGAAACCTGGATACCAAAATAAAGTACCATCGTGTACCAGACACGTTATCTATGTTTCCTCAGCCAATAGAAGCATAGAGGTGGTATTCTTGTAGGGAATAAGGAGGGGGGAGACATATTCTTTTGTGAGACTTTACTGCAGCTTTTGTCCTGTAAGCATGTCTCCCTTTTGTGGGCCACATCAGAAATAAATTGTCTGCTTCTCAATACATCTGGAGTTTTGACTGATCACACCAGAAGATTCCTAACACTTATCAGCTTCAGCTGATAAAACTGCAGTAATGGCCAATATTTAGACTGTGTGTGAGGTCACATGGTGTGTAGGAGGAAGCTCTGCGTGATTAGCAGAGTTCAGTGTTGTGCCGTAGGAACTCCTGATAACAGATAGATAAGCACATAGAGAGTGTGCCATAAATCAGGGGAGATCTGGGCATGCTCAGTGACTTCATTCTACAGAACAACAAGGATTACAAAAATACAGGAGATATCTACAAGCAGTGTTCATTAGAGTTTTTTTATGCTGATTTACATCGGACAATGTTGTGGGGGAGGGTTTACAACCACTTTAAGCTGTAAGGAAAAAATATATTTTTTACCTTAATTTCAGTTTTAAAGTATATGTCCCTCTAGTGTCCTTATGAAATGATTACTGATATCTTCTGAGTACTCTGCCTTCACCCTCGTCTTGAAGTAATGCCTTTTCTGTAAGCAGTTGGCAAATGGCCTTTTCGTTTTAAGGCAGCATGACCACTCCTGATAGAAAATAAGGAAAAACAAGTATTGCCTCATTGCTGTTTCTGTGGTCACAACCCCTGGAAAAATGTGTTTATTGTGATTTGGGAACAAGGTGGTAATTTTACATTTGCAACATGTTCCAGGCTGGAGCTTAGCCACGAGCCTCGTAACAAATGAGTAATAACGGCACCACATTTATAGAGAGAATGAAATTCTAAAAAGTAGAAAAGGTTCCTAGGCAGTCTACATGCCAAACCGTAACTCCTTCTAATTATGTCGGTATTCACCTACTGCGGTGAAATGGTTCAACAAAATGAATGTCTGTCACATGAGTCATTGGAACGTTTAAATGAGTCTCTGGTGAAAGATAAGAAGGTGCATAGAGACTCCTCGACAGGTACAAACAGAGCATTCTAATTGCCAACAACGGATTCCTCTTACTCATGCCGAATGTAAAATAATAGTTAAAAAGTTTGTCTTTGCAAAATGCTAGGAGAAACCCAAAGCTTGCCTAAATGTAATTTCTTGTTTTCTTTACTGGATTTCATAGCAGTTCACTCTTTTTTTGGGTTGATAGTACCCCTAAATAGCAGCTAGGCAGGACTGCCCCTGGCATGCTTCTTGCTGAGGTTAAAGCACCCGTAAACCCACAAAGATACTGTTGGGGTAAGTGTTAAGGAGCACCCAGTACAAAAGTTAATGACACTTAAGAAGTTTAAGTAAAATTTTTTATTGATCACCAATATCAATATCAAGAGAAGCCATCAGTTTTGTGAAAACTTCCCAAAAAACGCGTTGGCTTCTCTTGCTTCTCTCTCCCACTTATATCCAGCTTTGGGGTGAGTGTTGAGGAGCACCCAGTACAAAGGTTCATGACACTTAAGAAGTTTAAGTCCAAGTGTTTATTGATCAAGAGTATCAAGGGAAGCCATCAGATTTGCAAGCTAACCGATCTGACAGCCCTAAGGAAGGAGAAGACACTTCCCCTAAAATGCGTTGGCTTCTCTTGCTACTCTCTCCCACTTATATCCAGCTTTGGGGTAATTGTTGAAGAGCACCCAGTACAAAAGTTCATGATACCTGAGAAGATTAATTCCACATTTTTATTGATGAAGAGAATCCATCAGATTTGCAAGGTATCCGATCTGACAGCCCTGAGGAAGGGAAAGGCACTTCCCCCGAAACGTGTTGGCTGCTCTTGCTACGCTTTACCACCTATATCCAGCTTTGGAGTGAGTGTTAAGGGGCATCCAGTATTAAAGTTCATGACACTTGAGAAGTTTAGGTGCAAACTTTTATTGATCAAGAATATCAAGAGAAGACATCATACCTTGTACACACGGTCGGATATTCCGACAACAAAATCCGTCGGATTTTCTTCCAACGGATTTTGTCCTAAACTGGTGTTGCATACACACGGTCGGACAAAGTTGTCAGAAAATCCGAATGTTTGGAATGTGATGACATTTGTTCGTTACGACGGGACTACGTTCAGGCTAGTAGCCAATAGCTTTGGTCTCAAATTTGATCTGAGCATGCGTGGCACTTTGTCCGATCGGAATTTTCTACAAACGATCGGAAAAAGTCCAATCGGATTTTTTTTGTCGGAAAATTTGAGATCCTGCTCTCAAATTTTTTCCGGCAGAATTTCCGACGGAAAAAGTCCGATAGATTTGCAAGATATCCGATCAGCCCTGAGGAAGGGGGAGGCACCTCCCCTGAAACACATAGGGGTTGATTTACTAAAGCCAAACTGACTGTGCACTTTGCAGTTGCAGTTGCTTAGTAAATGAGGTAAAGCTTCATTTTGCAAAGAATATCCAATCACATGCAAGGAAAAAATAAATAAAACAGCATTTTTGCTTGCACATGATTGGATGATAAAAGTCAGCAGAGCTCCTGCACATTTAATAAGCTCTAGAGCAATTGCTCTTGCAGAGTCTATTTGCCTTTAGTAAATCAATCTCATTGTGTATGTAGTACTTTGACATGCCTCACCTCCCTCTGTAATCCTCTTGCTGGTGCTGGCCTTGGGCAAACGGAGTGGTAAACTTTATTTTTACTGTTTCACTTAGTGGGCAGTACTGCTTGCTGGATGAGACCCACTCAACTGAATGGGGCCATGCTGCAACTGCTACGCAACCGCGTGCAAGGTGGTGTGGGTTGTTAGAGGTTAAAACAGGCAGTGAACACTTCCCCATTTTTTGTCTCGATGAGAATTTCCCCTTACCCTCGGGGCATGTGCAGATGTGCTGCAGGGTTCAGGTCCTAAAAGATCCCTGCGGCACCCCAGCACATGGGTCAGCTTCCCCAGCCTTCTGTGCATGTGCAAAGGCTGCTACCAGGGTGGTCCGAGTCTCTGTCTTTCCATGGAAGTGGAAAATCCCCTGCATGTGCACTAATGTGCAGTTGAGCTCTACCAGGATCTGAAGGTTGGGCAGAACCTGTGGGCACATCTGTGCATGCGCCCTAACGGTGGCGCCCATAAAGGGAGGACAGAGCCACCTGTGAGGCAGACTGAAGTTCTGCTTTAAAAGAAGCCCAACCTGTAAACATTCCCCTGTTCTCTACATTAAAGGGGTTGTAAAGGTTCATTGTAGTTTTTTTTAAAATAACAAACATGGTATACTTACCTCCTCTGTGCAAGAGTTCTCCTCTTCTAGCCCCCCCCCCCCCCCCGTGGCGCTCCTGGCTCCTCCCCACATCGAGTGCCCCCTCGGAGACCCACATTCCAAGGGGGCACTCGTGCGGGCGCGCTCCTGAGTCCCCCTGCTGTGTCCATTGACACAGACTGCTGGACTCTGCCCCACCCCCAGCTCCCGTGACACTGGATTTGATTGACAGCAGCCGGAGCCAATGGCTGGGCCGCTATCAATCTGTCCAATGAGGACCCCAGACAGCAGCTGGAGCTGCTGGGCTCGTTCTTGTCGCTGGAAAGATCGGGTTCAGGTGACTAAAAGGGGGGCTCTGGGGGGGATGGGTGTGCTACACTACAGAAGGTTTTTCACCTTAATGCATAGAATGCATAGCAAGATCCCTTTAAGCAATTACTGTGTTTCCTGGAAAATAAGCCCGGGTCTTTGACATCCAGTCTTATGCCCCATGCCCCATACACATGGTCGGACATTCTGACTACAAAATCCGTCAGATATTTTCCGACGGATTTTGGCCCAAACTTGTCTTGCATACACACGTTTGCACAAAGAAAATCTGATCGTTCAGAACGTGGTGGCGTAGAACACGTACAACGGGACTATAAAGAGGACAGTAGCCACTAGCTTTCGTCTCGTAATTTATTCTGAGCATGCGTGGCACTTTGTCCATCGGAAATTGTCTACACACGATCAGACTTTAAACGATCGTATTTTGTTGTCGGAAAATTTGAGATCCAGCTCTCAAACTTTGTGTGTCGGAAATTCTGACGGAAAAAGTCAGATGGAGCCCACACACGATCAGATTTTCCTACAACAAGATCCGATCACACATTTTCCGTCGGAAAAGTCCAACCGTGTGTACAGGGCATAAGTCTGTAGGGTTCAATATTGCATTGGCCCACCCTTTGCAGCTATAACAGCTTCAACTCTTCTGGGAAGGCCGTCCACAAAGTTTAGGAGTGTGTCTATGGGAATGTTTGATCGTTCTTCCATAAGCGCATTTGCGAGGTAAGGCACTGATGTTGGAAGAGAAGGTCTGGCTCGCAGTCTCTGCTCTAATTTATCCCAAAGATGTTCTATCGGTTTGACGTCAGGACTCTGTGCAGGCCAGTCAAGTTCCTCCACCCCAAACGCGCTCATCCATGTCTTTATGGACCTTGCTCTGTGCACTGGTGCGCAGTCATGTTGGAACAGGAAGGGGCCATCCCCAAACTGTTCCCACAAAGTTGAGAGCATGAAATTGTCCAAAATGTCTTGGTATGCTGACGCCTTAAGAGTTTCCTTTACTGGAACCATGAATCCAAGTCCAACCCCTGAAAAACAACCCCCACACCAACACCATAATCCCCCCTCCACCAAATGATTTGGACCAGTGCGCAAAGCAAGGTCCATAAAGACATGGATGAGCGAGTTTGGGATGGAGAAACTTGACTGGCCTGCACAGAGTCCTCACCTCAACCCCTGCAAAGGGTGGGCCAACTGAATATTGAGTTGGGCCATTCTTTGCAGCTATATATTTGGGGTGGACAAACTTGAGTGGCCAAAGTCCTCACCTCAACCCCTGCAAAGGGTGGGCCAACTCAATATTGAACCCTACAGACTAAGATCGGGATGCCATTAAAGTTCATGTGCGTGTAAAGGCAGGTGTCACAAAACTTTTGCCAATATAGTGTATATAAGGGATGCTAGTGAAGTGAAGTCTAGTTTTGGCCGATTTCCTGATTTCCGGATGAAAGGTGCATGCTTATAGCATCATAAAAGAAATAAAGACTTCAGATGGGATCAGGCCCCCCCCCCCAGCAGGCAATGGACTTCAGAATTTGTTAGAGAACCATTAACTCTGCAGTGCTTTACAGATTTTGAAGCTAATTTCACAACAAAAAGCAATCATTTATAACTATAAAGCACTCATCATTGAATCATGAAAAATCTATTACCTTTTGCACCTTTTAAAGCATTCTGTTATTTTCTCTTTAATGGTTTGGTACAATGCATGTCATTGTTTATCTCCACAATTGTAGCAGTTAATATCTTATCACCGGATGGAATGTAATTGATACTGAGCTTTGTTCCTTGTTTCCTGCTGTTTTCCTAGTCCTTGTCTGCTCTGATCTCCAGCTCTGCCTGTCCTCTGACAGATATTGAGTGTTGCTTTTTTAAGAGTGAGAATTCTAATGAAATGTTTGCCTTGGGGCTCTGTGTCTTTGCAGAGTCTTTGTTTATGGCACATGGAGATGGCTAGTATGGGTTCATGAGCACTTGTTGACTGATTGTAGACCAGACAGCAGGACAAATAGGCGAGAGGTCATGCTGGGGGATACAGAGAGGCGGTCACATCGCCCGCTTTATTACTCATACGCCCACCTGCTATTTCTGGTTACTTTAATGGTAAATTTACATTAAAAATAAAAGTTTGCCATTTTTCTTGTCTTCTTTCTTTCTCTTTCTTTATTTTTTTCTTTCTTTTCACATTGCCTGTTTTGTTACTTATACACCTGCTTTTTATGGATATTTTAATGGTAAAGTTACATTAAATATAAAATCTTGCTGTTTTTCCTTCCTTCTTTCTTTCCACATTGCCTGTTTTAATACTCATACACCTGCCATGTAAGGATATTGGAATGGTAAATGTAAATTAAAAATAAAAGTTTGATTTCCTTTTCTTTTCTATCTTTCTCTTTCTTCATTCCTATTTCTTTCTTTCTTTCTTTCTTTCTTTCTTTCTTTCTTTCTTTCTTTCTTTCTTTCTTTCTTTCTTTCTTTCTTTCCTGTCACATTGGCTGTTTTATTATTCATACACCTAATGTTTATGTATATTTTTAATGGTAAATTTACATTAAAAAATAAAAGTTTGCCATTTTTCTTTGTCTTTTTTTTTCTTTCTATCTCTTCCTTCCGTCCTTCCTTCTCTGAAAGTGTTCTCTAGTTGGATGAGGCAAAGAGGTGGGGTGGTGATGTCCAAACCGGAGTGTACTGCACATCAAAGTTTGCTGTCTGTCTTTCTTCCTTCTCTTTTCTTTCTTTCTTTCTTTCTTTCTTTCTTTCTTTCTTTCTTTCTTTCTTTCTTTCATTAGTCATACACCTGCCATGTAAGGATATTGAAATGGTAAATGTAAATTAAAAAGAAAAGTTTGGTTTCCTTCTTTTCTTTTCTATCTTTCTCTTCCTTCCATAGGTGTGAGCACAGGGTGTGCCAGGTGTACCTGGGCACACCCTAATCACCTTGTATATTGCAGCTTCCCCTTAGTAAATTTTGTTGTAAAAATTGTTTATTATACGTCTAATGCCCTACTGACACCATCTACTGTCCTACTCACAGCAATCTCTGTCCTACTGGCAATATCCATGTTTTATTATATTTTAAAATAAGAGTGTGTGTGTAACTACTGTGTGTATATACATGCATGTGTGTTTGAGCTTTGGGGTGCACACCCTAATGCAAAAGGCTGCGCATACCTATGCTTCCTTCATTCCTATTTCTTTCTTTCTTTTTTCTTTCTTTCTTTCTCTTTCTTTCTTTCTTTCTTTCTTTCTTTCTATCTTTCTCTTTCTTTCTCTTTCTCTTTCTTTCTTTCTTTCTTTCTTTCTTTCTTTCTTTCTTTCTTCCTTCCTTTCCTGTCACATTGTCTGTTTTATTATTCATACACCTAATGTATATTTTATGTATATTTTTATGTATATTTTTAATGGTAAATTTACATAAAAAAATAATGGTGGGGTGGTGATGTCCAAACCGGAGTGTACTGCCCACCAAAGTTTGCTGTCTTTCTTTCCTGTCACATTGTCTATTTTATTATTCATACACATAATATTTATGTATATTTTTAATGGTAAATTTACATAAAAAAATAAAAGCGCAATTTTTCTTTGTCTTTTTCTTTCTTTCTATCTCTTCCTTCCTCCTTCCTTCCTTCCTTCTCTGAGAGTGTTCTCTAGTTGGATGAGGCAAAGAGGTGGGATAAGAGGTGTACTGCCCACCAAAGTTTTCTGTCTTTCTTTCTTTTTCTCTTTCTTTCTCTTGCTTTCCTTTTATTTATTTATTTATTTATTTCATTACTCATACACCTACCATGTAAGGATATTGAAATGGTAAATGTAAATTAAAATGTTATTATTATTATTATAATACACAATTTATATACTGCCAACAGTTTACGCAGCACTTTACAATGTATAGGGGGGGCAACACAATTAAAGTACAGTTCAATACAAAAAAGGTACAGGAGGGCCCTGCTCGTAGAGCTTGCATTCTAAAGGGAGGGGGTGGTGGTTTAAAAAAAAAAAAAAAAAAAAAAAAAATTTAAAAATAAAAGTTTGGTTTCCTTCTTTTCTTTTTCTTTTCTTTCCTTCTCTTCCCTTCATTCCTTTCTTTTTCTTTTTTTCCAGTCACATTGCCATTTTTATTATTCATACACCTAATATTCATGTATTTTTTAATGGTAAATTTCCATTAAAAAAAAAAAGTTGGAGTTTTTCTTTTTCTTTTTTTCTTCTCTGAAAGCATTCTCTAGTTGGATGAGGCAAAGAGGTGAGGTGGTGATGTCCAAACCGTCAACGTTTGCTGTCTATCTTTCTTTTTCTTTCTTTCTTTCTTTCTTTCTTTCTTTCTTTCTCTCTTTTTCTTTCTTTTCCCTTTCCTTCTTTTCCTTTTTTTTTCTTTTTCTTCCTTCCTTTCCCTTCTTCTTTCTTTCCTGCCTGTTTTATTACTACTACTACTATTTATGTATATTTTAGTGGTAAATTAACATTACAAATTAAAGTTTGCCTTTTTTTATTTGTCTTTTTTTTTTTCATTCTTTTTCTTTCCTGTCATGTTGTCTGTTTTAAAAAAATAAAAGTTTGCAGTTTTTCTTTGTCTTTTTTCCTTTCTATCTTTTCCTTCCTTCCTTCCTTCCTTCCCTGGAAGTGTTCTGTAGTTGGATGAGGCAACAGGTGGGGTGGTGATATCCAAACTGGATATGTACTGCCCACCAAAGTTTTCCATCTTTTGTTCTTTTTCTCTTTCTTTCTTTCTTTCTTTCTTTCTTTCTTTCTTTCTTTCTTTCTTTCTTTCTTTCTTTCTTTCTTTCTTTCTTTCTTTCTTTCTTTCTTTCCTGTCACATTGGCTGTTTTATTATTCATACACCTAATGTTTATGTATATTTTTAATGGTAAATTTACATTAAAAAATAAAAGTTTGCCATTTTTCTTTGTCTTTTTTTTTCTTTCTATCTCTTCCTTCCGTCCTTCCTTCTCTGAAAATGTTCTCTAGTTGGATGAGGCAAAGAGGTGGGGTGGTGATGTCCAAACCGGAGTGTACTGCACATCAAAGTTTGCTGTCTGTCTTTCTTCCTTCTCTTTTCTTTCTTTCTTTCTTTCTTTCTTTCTTTCTTTCTTTCATTAGTCATACACCTGCCATGTAAGGATATTGGAATGGTAAATGTAAATTAAAAATAAAAGTTTGATTTCCTTTTCTTTTCTATCTTTCTCTTTCTTCATTCCTATTTCTTTCTTTCTTTCTTTCTTTCTTTCTTTCTTTCTTTCTTTCTTTCTTTCTTTCTTTCTTTCTTTCTTTCTTTCTTTCTTTCTTTCTTTCTTTCTTTCCTGTCACATTGGCTGTTTTATTATTCATACACCTAATGTTTATGTATATTTTTAATGGTAAATTTACATTAAAAAATAAAAGTTTGCCATTTTTCTTTGTCTTTTTTTTTCTTTCTATCTCTTCCTTCCGTCCTTCCTTCTCTGAAAGTGTTCTCTAGTTGGATGAGGCAAAGAGGTGGGGTGGTGATGTCCAAACCGGAGTGTACTGCACATCAAAGTTTGCTGTCTGTCTTTCTTCCTTCTCTTTTCTTTCTTTCTTTCTTTCTTTCTTTCTTTCTTTCTTTCTTTCTTTCTTTCTTTCATTAGTCATACACCTGCCATGTAAGGATATTGAAATGGTAAATGTAAATTAAAAAGAAAAGTTTGGTTTCCTTCTTTTCTTTTCTATCTTTCTCTTCCTTCCATAGGTGTGAGCACAGGGTGTGCCAGGTGTACCTGGGCACACCCTAATCACCTTGTATATTGCAGCTTCCCCTTAGTAAATTTTGTTGTAAAAATTGTTTATTATACGTCTAATGCCCTACTGACACCATCTACTGTCCTACTCACAGCAATCTCTGTCCTACTGGCAATATCCATGTTTTATTATATTTTAAAATAAGAGTGTGTGTGTAACTACTGTGTGTATATACATGCATGTGTGTTTGAGCTTTGGGGTGCACACCCTAATGCAAAAGGCTGCGCATACCTATGCTTCCTTCATTCCTATTTCTTTCTTTCTTTTTTCTTTCTTTCTTTCTCTTTCTTTCTTTCTTTCTTTCTTTCTTTCTATCTTTCTCTTTCTTTCTCTTTCTCTTTCTTTCTTTCTTTCTTTCTTTCTTTCTTTCTTTCTTTCTTCCTTCCTTTCCTGTCACATTGTCTGTTTTATTATTCATACACCTAATGTATATTTTATGTATATTTTTATGTATATTTTTAATGGTAAATTTACATAAAAAAATAATGGTGGGGTGGTGATGTCCAAACCGGAGTGTACTGCCCACCAAAGTTTGCTGTCTTTCTTTCCTGTCACATTGTCTATTTTATTATTCATACACATAATATTTATGTATATTTTTAATGGTAAATTTACATAAAAAAATAAAAGCGCAATTTTTCTTTGTCTTTTTCTTTCTTTCTATCTCTTCCTTCCTCCTTCCTTCCTTCCTTCTCTGAGAGTGTTCTCTAGTTGGATGAGGCAAAGAGGTGGGATAAGAGGTGTACTGCCCACCAAAGTTTTCTGTCTTTCTTTCTTTTTCTCTTTCTTTCTCTTGCTTTCCTTTTATTTATTTATTTATTTATTTCATTACTCATACACCTACCATGTAAGGATATTGAAATGGTAAATGTAAATTAAAATGTTATTATTATTATTATAATACACAATTTATATACTGCCAACAGTTTACGCAGCACTTTACAATGTATAGGGGGGGCAACACAATTAAAGTACAGTTCAATACAAAAAAGGTACAGGAGGGCCCTGCTCGTAGAGCTTGCATTCTAAAGGGAGGGGGTGGTGGTTTAAAAAAAAAAAAAAAAAAAAAAAAAATTTAAAAATAAAAGTTTGGTTTCCTTCTTTTCTTTTTCTTTTCTTTCCTTCTCTTCCCTTCATTCCTTTCTTTTTCTTTTTTTCCAGTCACATTGCCATTTTTATTATTCATACACCTAATATTCATGTATTTTTTAATGGTAAATTTCCATTAAAAAAAAAAAGTTGGAGTTTTTCTTTTTCTTTTTTTCTTCTCTGAAAGCATTCTCTAGTTGGATGAGGCAAAGAGGTGAGGTGGTGATGTCCAAACCGTCAACGTTTGCTGTCTATCTTTCTTTTTCTTTCTTTCTTTCTTTCTTTCTTTCTTTCTTTCTCTCTTTTTCTTTCTTTTCCCTTTCCTTCTTTTCCTTTTTTTTTCTTTTTCTTCCTTCCTTTCCCTTCTTCTTTCTTTCCTGCCTGTTTTATTACTACTACTACTATTTATGTATATTTTAGTGGTAAATTAACATTACAAATTAAAGTTTGCCTTTTTTTATTTGTCTTTTTTTTTTTCATTCTTTTTCTTTCCTGTCATGTTGTCTGTTTTAAAAAAATAAAAGTTTGCAGTTTTTCTTTGTCTTTTTTCCTTTCTATCTTTTCCTTCCTTCCTTCCTTCCTTCCCTGGAAGTGTTCTGTAGTTGGATGAGGCAACAGGTGGGGTGGTGATATCCAAACTGGATATGTACTGCCCACCAAAGTTTTCCATCTTTTGTTCTTTTTCTCTTTCTTTCTTTCTTTCTTTCTTTCTTTCTTTCTTTCTTTCTTTCTTTCTTTCTTTCTTTCTTTCTTTCCTGTCACATTGGCTGTTTTATTATTCATACACCTAATGTTTATGTATATTTTTAATGGTAAATTTACATTAAAAAATAAAAGTTTGCCATTTTTCTTTGTCTTTTTTTTTCTTTCTATCTCTTCCTTCCGTCCTTCCTTCTCTGAAAGTGTTCTCTAGTTGGATGAGGCAAAGAGGTGGGGTGGTGATGTCCAAACCGGAGTGTACTGCACATCAAAGTTTGCTGTCTGTCTTTCTTCCTTCTCTTTTCTTTCTTTCTTTCTTTCTTTCTTTCTTTCTTTCTTTCTTTCTTTCTTTCTTTCATTAGTCATACACCTGCCATGTAAGGATATTGAAATGGTAAATGTAAATTAAAAAGAAAAGTTTGGTTTCCTTCTTTTCTTTTCTATCTTTCTCTTCCTTCCATAGGTGTGAGCACAGGGTGTGCCAGGTGTACCTGGGCACACCCTAATCACCTTGTATATTGCAGCTTCCCCTTAGTAAATTTTGTTGTAAAAATTGTTTATTATACGTCTAATGCCCTACTGACACCATCTACTGTCCTACTCACAGCAATCTCTGTCCTACTGGCAATATCCATGTTTTATTATATTTTAAAATAAGAGTGTGTGTGTAACTACTGTGTGTATATACATGCATGTGTGTTTGAGCTTTGGGGTGCACACCCTAATGCAAAAGGCTGCGCATACCTATGCTTCCTTCATTCCTATTTCTTTCTTTCTTTTTTCTTTCTTTCTTTCTCTTTCTTTCTTTCTTTCTTTCTTTCTTTCTATCTTTCTCTTTCTTTCTCTTTCTCTTTCTTTCTTTCTTTCTTTCTTTCTTTCTTTCTTTCTTTCTTCCTTCCTTTCCTGTCACATTGTCTGTTTTATTATTCATACACCTAATGTATATTTTATGTATATTTTTATGTATATTTTTAATGGTAAATTTACATAAAAAAATAATGGTGGGGTGGTGATGTCCAAACCGGAGTGTACTGCCCACCAAAGTTTGCTGTCTTTCTTTCCTGTCACATTGTCTATTTTATTATTCATACACATAATATTTATGTATATTTTTAATGGTAAATTTACATAAAAAAATAAAAGCGCAATTTTTCTTTGTCTTTTTCTTTCTTTCTATCTCTTCCTTCCTCCTTCCTTCCTTCCTTCTCTGAGAGTGTTCTCTAGTTGGATGAGGCAAAGAGGTGGGATAAGAGGTGTACTGCCCACCAAAGTTTTCTGTCTTTCTTTCTTTTTCTCTTTCTTTCTCTTGCTTTCCTTTTATTTATTTATTTATTTATTTCATTACTCATACACCTACCATGTAAGGATATTGAAATGGTAAATGTAAATTAAAATGTTATTATTATTATTATAATACACAATTTATATACTGCCAACAGTTTACGCAGCACTTTACAATGTATAGGGGGGGCAACACAATTAAAGTACAGTTCAATACAAAAAAGGTACAGGAGGGCCCTGCTCGTAGAGCTTGCATTCTAAAGGGAGGGGGTGGTGGTTTAAAAAAAAAAAAAAAAAAAAAAAAATTTAAAAATAAAAGTTTGGTTTCCTTCTTTTCTTTTTCTTTTCTTTCCTTCTCTTCCCTTCATTCCTTTCTTTTTCTTTTTTTCCAGTCACATTGCCATTTTTATTATTCATACACCTAATATTCATGTATTTTTTAATGGTAAATTTCCATTAAAAAAAAAAAGTTGGAGTTTTTCTTTTTCTTTTTTTCTTCTCTGAAAGCATTCTCTAGTTGGATGAGGCAAAGAGGTGAGGTGGTGATGTCCAAACCGTCAACGTTTGCTGTCTATCTTTCTTTTTCTTTCTTTCTTTCTTTCTTTCTTTCTTTCTTTCTTTCTCTCTTTTTCTTTCTTTTCCCTTTCCTTCTTTTCCTTTTTTTTTCTTTTTCTTCCTTCCTTTCCCTTCTTCTTTCTTTCCTGCCTGTTTTATTACTACTACTACTATTTATGTATATTTTAGTGGTAAATTAACATTACAAATTAAAGTTTGCCTTTTTTTATTTGTCTTTTTTTTTTTCATTCTTTTTCTTTCCTGTCATGTTGTCTGTTTTAAAAAAATAAAAGTTTGCAGTTTTTCTTTGTCTTTTTTCCTTTCTATCTTTTCCTTCCTTCCTTCCTTCCTTCCCTGGAAGTGTTCTGTAGTTGGATGAGGCAACAGGTGGGGTGGTGATATCCAAACTGGATATGTACTGCCCACCAAAGTTTTCCATCTTTTGTTCTTTTTCTCTTTCTTTCTTTCTTTCTTTCTTTCTTTCTTTCTTTCTTTCTTTCTTTCTTTCTTTCTTTCTTTCTTTCTTTCTTTCTTTCTTTCTTTCTTTCTTTCTTTCTTTCTTTCTTTCCTGTCACATTGGCTGTTTTATTATTCATACACCTAATGTTTATGTATATTTTTAATGGTAAATTTACATTAAAAAATAAAAGTTTGCCATTTTTCTTTGTCTTTTTTTTTCTTTCTATCTCTTCCTTCCGTCCTTCCTTCTCTGAAAGTGTTCTCTAGTTGGATGAGGCAAAGAGGTGGGGTGGTGATGTCCAAACCGGAGTGTACTGCACATCAAAGTTTGCTGTCTGTCTTTCTTCCTTCTCTTTTCTTTCTTTCTTTCTTTCTTTCTTTCTTTCTTTCTTTCTTTCTTTCTTTCTTTCTTTCATTAGTCATACACCTGCCATGTAAGGATATTGAAATGGTAAATGTAAATTAAAAAGAAAAGTTTGGTTTCCTTCTTTTCTTTTCTATCTTTCTCTTCCTTCCATAGGTGTGAGCACAGGGTGTGCCAGGTGTACCTGGGCACACCCTAATCACCTTGTATATTGCAGCTTCCCCTTAGTAAATTTTGTTGTAAAAATTGTTTATTATACGTCTAATGCCCTACTGACACCATCTACTGTCCTACTCACAGCAATCTCTGTCCTACTGGCAATATCCATGTTTTATTATATTTTAAAATAAGAGTGTGTGTGTAACTACTGTGTGTATATACATGCATGTGTGTTTGAGCTTTGGGGTGCACACCCTAATGCAAAAGGCTGCGCATACCTATGCTTCCTTCATTCCTATTTCTTTCTTTCTTTTTTCTTTCTTTCTTTCTCTTTCTTTCTTTCTTTCTTTCTTTCTTTCTATCTTTCTCTTTCTTTCTCTTTCTCTTTCTTTCTTTCTTTCTTTCTTTCTTTCTTTCTTTCTTTCTTTCTTTCTTCCTTCCTTTCCTGTCACATTGTCTGTTTTATTATTCATACACCTAATGTATATTTTATGTATATTTTTATGTATATTTTTAATGGTAAATTTACATAAAAAAATAATGGTGGGGTGGTGATGTCCAAACCGGAGTGTACTGCCCACCAAAGTTTGCTGTCTTTCTTTCCTGTCACATTGTCTATTTTATTATTCATACACATAATATTTATGTATATTTTTAATGGTAAATTTACATAAAAAAATAAAAGCGCAATTTTTCTTTGTCTTTTTCTTTCTTTCTATCTCTTCCTTCCTCCTTCCTTCCTTCCTTCTCTGAGAGTGTTCTCTAGTTGGATGAGGCAAAGAGGTGGGATAAGAGGTGTACTGCCCACCAAAGTTTTCTGTCTTTCTTTCTTTTTCTCTTTCTTTCTCTTGCTTTCCTTTTATTTATTTATTTATTTATTTCATTACTCATACACCTACCATGTAAGGATATTGAAATGGTAAATGTAAATTAAAATGTTATTATTATTATTATAATACACAATTTATATACTGCCAACAGTTTACGCAGCACTTTACAATGTATAGGGGGGGCAACACAATTAAAGTACAGTTCAATACAAAAAAGGTACAGGAGGGCCCTGCTCGTAGAGCTTGCATTCTAAAGGGAGGGGGTGGTGGTTTAAAAAAAAAAAAAAAAAAAAAAAAATTTAAAAATAAAAGTTTGGTTTCCTTCTTTTCTTTTTCTTTTCTTTCCTTCTCTTCCCTTCATTCCTTTCTTTTTCTTTTTTTCCAGTCACATTGCCATTTTTATTATTCATACACCTAATATTCATGTATTTTTTAATGGTAAATTTCCATTAAAAAAAAAAAGTTGGAGTTTTTCTTTTTCTTTTTTTCTTCTCTGAAAGCATTCTCTAGTTGGATGAGGCAAAGAGGTGAGGTGGTGATGTCCAAACCGTCAACGTTTGCTGTCTATCTTTCTTTTTCTTTCTTTCTTTCTTTCTTTCTTTCTTTCTTTCTTTCTCTCTTTTTCTTTCTTTTCCCTTTCCTTCTTTTCCTTTTTTTTTCTTTTTCTTCCTTCCTTTCCCTTCTTCTTTCTTTCCTGCCTGTTTTATTACTACTACTACTATTTATGTATATTTTAGTGGTAAATTAACATTACAAATTAAAGTTTGCCTTTTTTTATTTGTCTTTTTTTTTTTCATTCTTTTTCTTTCCTGTCATGTTGTCTGTTTTAAAAAAATAAAAGTTTGCAGTTTTTCTTTGTCTTTTTTCCTTTCTATCTTTTCCTTCCTTCCTTCCTTCCTTCCCTGGAAGTGTTCTGTAGTTGGATGAGGCAACAGGTGGGGTGGTGATATCCAAACTGGATATGTACTGCCCACCAAAGTTTTCCATCTTTTGTTCTTTTTCTCTTTCTTTCTTTCTTTCTTTCTTTCTTTCTTTCTTTCTTTCTTTCTTTCTTTCTTTCTTTCTCTTGCTTTCTTTTTACTTTTTCATACACCTAATATTTATGCATATTTTAATTGTAAATTTACATTAAAAATAAAAGTTTGCCATTTTTCTCAGTCTTTTTTTTTTCTATCTTTTTCTTCCTTCCTTCCTTCTTTCTTGTCAGTGTTCGTCTTATAGAAAAATTTTTAATTTTCGTTTCATTTGTTTTTTTGCTTTTGTCGGAAATTCTGAAATTCGAAAATTCGGAATTCAGAAATTCGGAAATCCAAAAATTTAAATTTTGACGAATGTTCAGGGATTAAAATTTTCTGAAAATCAAAAATTCGGAAATTTGAAAAATCGGAAATTTTAAAATTTGGAAATTCGGAAATGTAAAAATTCCGAAATTTGGAAATTTCAGAATTAACTAATTTGTCAAAATTTTGAAAAAAACGAATTTGAAACTAAATGAATTGCAAATGTCTCTATTTTATCATGCACCTGTTGGTTGGTACATTTACTGTCCTTCTTCCCTTCCTTCCTTCGCATGGACGCCATTAAGAGATTGCTTTGTATTTTGTCAATGAATGCAAGGCATTCTTTGGTTGGCTGAGGCAACGAGGTGGGGTGGTGATGTCCAAAGTGGAGGGTACTGCCCATCTGGGAGCACTGGAAAGATCAAAGGTGGGGCAGTGATGCAAAAGGGTCATCAAAATCAAGGGAATGAAATAAGATATTTTTTTAAAAATCTGTATCACAAAATATATGCTCAGAAATCTAAGTGATACTTATTTTATAGAATAAATGTAAAGTTATACATGAAAACACTTTTTTTAAAATATTTTGTGGACTGAAGTTGTGTTCTGGGCACATTTTGCTACACATGCCAAGTAGACCAGACAGCAGCCACTGTGGGGACTGCCAATTATTATTATTATTATTATACATGATTTATATAGCACCAACAGTTTACACAGAGCTTTACAATATAAAAGGGAGACAATACAGTTATAATACAATAAAATACAAGAGGATTAAGCTCGTCCTGCACAATCTAATAGGGTGGGGCAGGTGGTACAAAAGGTTGTAACTGTGGGGAAATTAGCTGATGAAAGTGGTAAAAGATTAGTTGGAGATGTGATAGGCTTTCCTGAAAAGATGAGTTTTCAGGGATAGCCTGAAGGTAGCAAGAGTAGGGGATAGCCGGACAGGTGGAGGTAGCGGTTTCCAGAGGATGGGAGAGGCTCTGGAGAAATCCTGGATATGAGCATGAGAGGAGGAGATGAGAGAGCTTGAGAGTAGGAGGTCTTGAGAAGAGCGGAGAGGACAGTCTGGGTGATATTTGGAGACAAGATTGGTGATGTGGCTCAGGGCAGATTTGTGAATGGCTGTTTATGTTGTGGTTAGTAGTTTGAATTTAATTTGCTGGGTGGTTGGGAGCCAGTGTAGGGATTGGAGGAGAGGGTTGGCAGACACTGAGCGGTTGGTAAGGTGTATAAGTCTGGTAGCAGCATTCATGATAGACTGAAGAGGGGAGGAGCCTATGGAAAGGCAGGCCAATGAGAAGGGAGTTGCAATAGTCAAGGTGAGAGATTTCAAGGAATGAATGAGGCATCCTGTTTCCACTGTTCATCCTTGAGATGTTTCTACAATTTGATTGGAGTCCACCTGTGGACATCCCAATGAGCACAGTGGCCTCCTTCATCCATAAATGGAAGAAGTTTGGAACCACCAGGACTCTCCTTAGAGCGGGCCACCCGGCCAAACTGAGCTATTGGGGAAGAAGGGCCTTAGTCAGGAAGGCGACCAAGAACCCGATGGTTACTCTGACATAGCTCCAGTGCTTCTCTGTGGAGAGAGGAGAACCTTCCAGAAGGACAGTCATCTCTGCAGCACTCCACCAATCAGGCCTGTATGGTAGAGTGGTCAGGCGCAAGCCACTCCTCAGTAAAAAGCACAGGAGAGCCCGTCTAAAGTTTGCCAAAGAGCACCTGAAGGACACTCAGACCATGTGAAACAAAATGCTTTGGTCTGATGAAACAAAGATCAAACTCTTTGGTCTAAATGGCAAGCATCATGTCTGGAGGAGACCAGATACCACTCATCACCTGGCCAATACCATCCCCACAGTGAAGCATGGTGGTGGCAGCATCATGCTGTGGGGATGTTTTTCAGCGGCAGGTACTGAGAGACTAGTCAGGATTGAGGGAAAGATGAATGCAGCAATGTGCAGAGACATACTTGATGAGAACATGCTCCAGGGCACTCTGGACCTCAGACTGGGGAGAAGGTTCATTTTCCAACAGGACAGCCACCCTAAGCACACAGCCAATATAACAAAGTAGTGGCTATGGGACAACTCTGTAATTGTCCTTGAGTGGCCCAGCCAGAGCCAGGACTTGAACCTGATTAAACATCTCTGGATAGATCTGAAAATGGCTGTGCACTGACGCTCCCCATCCAACCTGATGAAGCTTGAGAGGTCCTGAAAAGAAGAATAGGAGAACCTGCCCAAAAATAGGTGTGCCAAGCTTGTAGCATCATACTCAAAAATACTTGAGGCTGTAATTGGTGCCAAAGGTGCTTCAACAAAGTATTGAGCAAAGGCTGGGAATACTTATGTACATTTTTCATATTTATTTTTAATAACTTTGCAAAGATTATTATGATTATAGCCTATCTGCCCAGAGTTCCGTTATTTTATATCGAGGTAGCACTGAAGTGAACATCTCCATTCCCTTGGGTATGGAGTGGTTCCATTGGTCCACATTAATTGGTGGTTATATTGATAGAAGTAATTTGACTTTTTATATTCATGAAGTGCTTTATTTTATATAAAGTGCTTTTATATTTACATCTTAGGAACAGAAAAACCCTATGATCCTTTATGTCACTGTCAATGAGAAACAACAAATGAATGTATAATATGTTATATTCCAACCAGTTCAGATTTCATCTGAGTGTAGTAGTGAGTTGTTTTTGCCTCCCACAGTCCAACATCAGAATTCAAAAATATTACCAGCATTAGACAATGGGTGTCAATTGTCTATAGAAGGGGTCTCCAAAACATCCCAAACAAAGGGCCAATTTACTGCTTTTCGGAATTTAGAGGGGCCTGGATGGTGGTCAGTGAGAGTAGAAAATGCCCCGGCATCAATGGGAGTCCACAGTGTCTCAGACCTGTTGGTCAGTGGGATTAAAAAAATGTGGTTAGAAGGAGGAGGAATTGTGCCCCATCATTTGCATTATTGGCAGGAAGAGTGCACCATTGGTGGTGTCAATGGGAGGAATGATGCCCCATTGTTGGTTTCAGTGGGAAGAATAGTGCCCCCTCATTGGTATCAGTGGGAGGAATAGTGCCCCCTCATTGGTATCAGTGGGAGGAATAGTGCCCCCTCATTGGTATCAGTGGGGGGAATAGTGCCCCACTGTTTATGTCAGTAAAAGGAATGGTGCCTCATCGTTGGTGTCAATAGAAGGAATAGTGCCTCAAGGGCCACACAAAGGTAAGCAAATCACCACATCCCGCCCTCGCATTGAAGTTTGGAGACCACTGGTCTATAGGAACTTGAAGCCCATGAAGAGTTTTCAATAAACATTTTCCCATCTTAATCAAACGTTAAAAACACCTTCACACCCTTCTGTCAGTGTAAGGCCTCCACATATAATCTATTAACCACTTCAGCCCTGGAAGTGGGTAATAGATTTTTTATTCTTTCTACTGGCACCCATGATGGGCCATACTTTCTTCCACTGATATAAATGTTGGAACACTATTCCTCCCACTGACATCAAAAGATGGACGACTAATACCAACAGAGTGACACACAATTCCTGCCATTGACACCAACGATGGGGCACTATTCCTCCCACTTATACCAATGATGGGTCAGTATTTCTTCCACTGATAAAAACAGTGAGGCAGTATTCCTTTTACTGATATCAATCAATCAATAAGATAGGGCACCATTTCTGCTCCTAATGACCACATGCACTATGAGCACTATGTCATTTTTTTTACTTTCACTGACCACCAAGCCCAAAGCATTTTCTACACCCACCGGCCCTACTAAAGTCTGAAGGACAGTAAACTGGCCTTTGTTTAACCGCTGCCCGACCGCCTTACACCGATATACATCAGCAGAAGGGCGCGTACAGGCTAAATCACGTACCTGTACGTTGCCCTTTAAGAGACGGCGGGGGATACCCGCAATCGCCTCACGGAGAGGAAGAACGGGGAGATGCTAAAGTAAACAAGCATCTCCCTGTTCTGCCTAGCAACAGTGACACTGATCTCTTCTCCCTGTGATTTGAGCAGAGATCAGTGATCTGTAAAACACAGCCACGCCCCCCACAGTTAGCAACATGCCCCTATGACACACTTAACCCCTACACTGCCACCTAGTGGTTAACCCCCTCACCGCCAGTGTCATTTACACAGGAATCAGTGCATCTGTATAGCACTGATTGCTGTATAAATGACAATGGTCCCAAAAATGTGTAAAAAATGTCCGATGTGTCCTCCATAATGTCGCAGTCACGATAAAAAATCGCTGATCGCCGCCATTTAAAAAAGATATATATATTAATGTAGCACTGGCTCCTGACGAGCATGCGCTATATGTTTTTTTCAATTTAATATTCCTAAAACCACAGTGGGGTTTTGGTCTAATTATGCCAAATTGTGGTTTCAGTACCAGTCTAGCTGGATTGCACTGGGTTCTCCTTGGCCACAGGTGTCGCTGTCACCACTGGCAAGTGTGAGAACGCAGTTTAGCTGGGAGCGTATTGAGTGCCATTCTTTCTCGGAAACCAACCGAGTGGGAGAGTCATCCTGCTGTGCATTCTGGGAGGTGGTATTTAAGGTACAGGGATCATGTGATTCTGGGTTCCGGTCCAGAAGATCTTCTGTCTGTTTGGTCCTGGTCCTCCTGACCAGCCCCCATGGCCCTCATGGCCTGAGGTGCGGATCCATTCAATTCCAAGTCTCGGGGCTGGATAGCCCGAGGCGAAGTAACTGAGAGGAGGATTCAAAGGTGGTCCGGTGCCCTCTCACCTGAGGAGAGGCCCAGCAACTATCTAATGTGCTGCAGGAGGTTGTGGGCGGCGGGTCAAGCTGACGTAATTCTCACCTAGGCCAGGCATGGTGGTTGGATGGGCTGATAAATATGGAAGCAAGGGTTGTTGTTGGGTATAAGAGTTGTTGAGGTTGTTGCAGTGTTGAGTTTGAAGTTAGGAGGCCTGTGAGGGGACCCAGGGGCTCTGTCTTTAGTCTGGAGCTGAGTAGAGAGGAAGAGAAGCTGCAGAGGGATCTCCGCTAACCCACCGTCTCATCCAGGAGATAACCTGCTCAGCAAGCCAAGATCTGTCCAGCAGGAGGCCTGAACAGCAGTTTATGCAAGCAGCAGGATTCAAGGGACAGTTTGAGTACCTCTACCTATCACCTCCAGGGCCAATAAGGGAGAAGGCTGCCAAATGCAATATCCAGCATGCTTTCATGGGACCATGTCACAGCTAACCTAAATCCCTTGCTCTGTGACATTTCTCAAAACAGCCAGATGGACTGGTATTTTCTACCAAGGGGACACAGTGCTCCTGAAAAAAAGTTGGAACTTTGCTAATCCCTGCTAAGGGGACACAGAGCTCCTACAAACAGTTGGGGCCTACTATTTCTACCAAGGGGACATAGAGCTTCTACCAGCCCAGTACAGCCTAGGATGCGATTTTGCTGCAAGTGTACATGGAGAAGTTGTCCTCCAAGTTCTTGCTGAATTCAGCTTTGGGCATCCCATAACTCCTCACCCCTATCCAGGGCTGGACAAAAATTTGGCCCTGGACTTCATCCAGACCAGCCCACTTTAATTTTGCAAACAAGCACAAAAACAGTATATAAAACTATACGTAATTGTGCAAAAAAACATAAGTAGCATAACATAAGGAGTCCTCACTAACCTCTTTTATTATTTCACTTATTCTCCTCTGTATTTTTCTCATCTTTCTCACATCACTGCGTGAAGTTGAGGGCAAGCCTCGCAGCCATTACTTTGTCACTGAAACCGGCCCACTGAGCCATCGGCCCACCGGGAAACTCCCTGTAGTCCCAATGGCCAGTACATGCCTGCCCCTATCCAAGTTATTTTCCCTCAAAAATATTAAAAATTTACTACTGATGCTCTGACCCATGATATAGACATATTTGTCCCAGACCAGTGTCTCATCAGGTTGTAAAGAAAAAGGGTTAGGAAGACAGCTCTGAAGTTTCTATCAAAAAGTAACTAATTTAAAATTGACTAATGAAAAACAAGTATGTGTTCATGTGTGTTCAGACACTTAATATACACATATTGGTTCCAGGCCAGCGTCTTGCCAGGTAGTGCAGAGATATTTAGGATGACGGCCCTAGAGTTTGCACCAAAGAGCAACCAATTTAAAATTTACTACTGAGAAGGTTCATCAATGTTCATCTAGTGCCCTGACCATTGAAATACATATTGTCACGTACCTGGTTAAAGGCTGAAGTGACAAAAGGGCTTCCCTTATGGCTTTGGTCTGAACACCTCTGAAAGAAGTGACAGGGAGTGAAAGCCAAAAAGTCCAGTTCCCTGGTGGCAAATGAATATTGATAAAAACACACTAGGATCCACATGTATATAGTCACATCAGGTCAGGCGATTCGTCTATAAGATGGGCTGCCCCCCATGTAGCACAAAAATCTATATGTGAAAAAAAGGGTAGAGACACAGACGTCCTCAGGAGTGCTCACAGAGGGGGACACAACCACGCCATGTGATAAATTTATATGATAAACTTTATTGACAAATATGTGTATATTATTTGTCAATAAAGTTTATCATATTAATTTATCACACTGCGTGGTTGTGTCCCCCTCTGTGAGCACTCCTGAGATCATCTGTGTCTCTACCCTCTTTTTTTTCCCTGGTGGCTAATCCTGGAGGTGGTCAGCAGGGTTGCTCTCTAGCTGAGAGTCCAGGGGGGACCATGGGGAAACACTGTAGAAGAGCAGATAGGATCCAGCAGTTGGCAACATTTTGAAACCTGCTTTAGGAAGGAATGATACAGGATAGTATCAGCATAAAAGGACAGAAGGGTTGCAGTGTCCAGGTCAACATCCAAGCTGAGGTCACACACAGGTGAGCAATAGGATGTAGATGAGAAAGTTGAGGTCTGGAGGCAAGCCAAGGTCATACACGGGTGGTCAGTTAGATTGGAGATAACAAAGTGGTCAGGATCCAAAGTCAGGTTCAGTAGAGATGAGCTGAAGTCACAACCAGGAATCAGACAAAGGGAAATCCAGGGTCAGGCCAAGTCGGAAACAGGAAGTCAGGAAAAGCACGAGGTCAGCATACACGGAAGCAGGGATCATGGACTAGCTGAAGGTCACCCAGAAACCATCTGTCACTACTCTTTCCTTTAAATAGGGTGTTTGGCACCAGTTCTGGAATTGGATGTATGCGTACATGTACCTTCACCTGCTGATGTCCGTGCAACGCGTCTGCGCGCGTTTTTGTGCAAACAAGGGCGCTGACACAGGATACTGGCGGAAGTTCCTGTCCTGCGCATTGGCGCTCGTGCGGCTCTGTTCCAAATGACATCCCGACACACGTACCTGTTCTAGACAAAATGTCCCACCAGATTGTGAAGAAGGGGTTCGGATGATAGCCCTGGAATGCACCTTCAAAAACAAGTCATAAATTGCTATTGCCTCATCTTAATCCTGACAGGTTCCTTTTTACTTACTTTAAGCTTTGAAACTTTGAAACATTATCGGAAAAAATTGAAAAGTCAACTTCAAGATGCTTTTAAAGAGAATTCACCTTAATTGTTACAATTTGTGCACCATTTGTTCTGATGACTAATAGCAAGTGCATGCTGTACACCATCCGTTTTCTGTGTCCTTACATAAAGAGCAAGGATTAAGTTCTACTTTGAAAATGCATTTTCAGTTTGGGGCTAGATGGAGCATGCTAAGCAATGCTAACGTGTTACCTGAATAACAGGTCAGTGGCAGAAAAGACTTTGTTTTAAATCACATTAAACAAAAGTTAGGGCATTAGCAGCAAACTTGAATCCTTTCTTAAAGACCTTCGTGCTCAGAACGATCGTTTTAAAAGGCTTAGATTTGGTATTTCACACTAGTTATACAGTCAGCTGATGTATAAAGAAGAATTAAAATCTCAATCTTTCTTTTAAAGAGAATTGAATGACCTGTGAAACAGTAAAGGTGGTCTGAAAAATGGGTTGGCTGTGAATCATTCAGACTCTCATTATGCCATAAACCTCTGCTACATTAAAGTAGAACATATAACTATACAATGTTGAAAACATCACCCATGTAATCAGTGCGTGGTCACCTAGAGCCCAGGGCGAACATGTCAAATTGCGCCCCCCCCCCAAAATGTATGAGCATTATGAGTCAGCAAACCCCCCCCCCCCCCAATAAAAATCAAGCACTTATCTGCATGTTTATCCCCTAAGCATAAATCCCCCTCCTCAAAATAAAAATTTGCCCCCTGCTGAAATTCCCTTCCCGGTGTTCTGGCAGATAGTGTCCTGCCATCATATAGTGCGCATGTGCAGTACAGAGCAGAAGAAGCTTCGGAAAATCTCCGAATATGAACGGCGCCTGCGCCGTGAGTGGAGGTGGTAGCCCCACCATCCAAGTGGACATAGGGTTGGGAAAATTAGAGGGCCCCTCGCGGGCTTGCTTCGCTCGCCACGCTTCGGGCTCGGCTCTTTTATATTCCAACTCTATGTCCGCTTGGATGGTGGGGATAGAACCTGGACTCACGGCGCAGGCGCCGTTCATCTTCGGGTATTTTCGGAATCTGTGTGTGCTGTGTACTGTGCATGCGCAGTACACAGCGGACACTATCCGATGGGGGACAGTATATGATAGGACACCAGTATGAATCTCCCCCCCCCCCAATCTCAAATACTTTCATTCCCCATATGCCCACAGCATAAATACACCCCCTTAAACAAAAAACATACCCCACCAGTACATATTCTCTACCCCTCAAATCTCCCCTCTGATCACAAATCCTCTCCTCCCACTCCAAATCCCCCCTCCCAGGACAAAGTCTCCCCAAACCCCCATATTAGCACAAATCCCCCTCCCCCTTCAAATTTCCCCTCCTGGCACAAAGACCCCCAGTCATCCCTGTTAGCACTAATCCCCCCCACCAAAAAAAATAATTCCCCTCCTAGCACAACTCTCCTTCCCGTATTTATCGGCGTATAACACGCACTATTTTCCCCCTAAAATCAGGGGAAATCGGGGGTGCGTGTTATACACGTATATTACTGTATATACATGTGTATGCCCGCCCAAGCGCATGACTTTCTTTACTATGCTGTTATGGGCTCTTGCCCCAGATCTTTTATAGACCTAGCAACGCCCCTGTTGGGAGGTATGCCTTAACCTTTAGAGATAATTTCTCAATGATCACATTTTTGTTCCGTTCTTTGTTCCATGCTGGACGTTTTATGGCTGTGAGATTGTTTACAACATTTTAGGTACAAGAGCCCCGGGTAAAATAGACGCTTACTCGCAGTAAGAGCGCACATTGAGCCTTGCGGTACGCACCTGGTAATTTTGATATTTATGTCTGTCTGCAGAAGACTTGTTTGCAGACATTCTTATGGGACTTAATTTATACTTGTGAAGGTTTTGAAAGCAGACCTCCATAAAAAGCTTCAGCTTTGAAAGTGATCATTAGTAAAAGACGTAGAAAAGCACGTAACTTCCATCACATGGCTGTTGCTTGAAAAGAAAAAAAATCAGAACGGAATGCTTGTTTTTCATCAATTGTAAGAAATTCTTTAGACAGACATGCAGGGGCGTTGCTAGGTCTACAAAAGATCTGGTGCTAGAGCCCATAGCAGCGAACTAAAGAAAGTCATACACTTGAGCGGGAATACACATGTATATATATCTATATATATCTATATATATCTATATATATATATATATATATATATATATATATATATATATATATATATATATATATTATGACGGTATGCGAGCTGATAATCGCTATACTTCACCTTGCATTTGTTCTAAAGGACTGAACCGGAATCCGGCCTGGATTTTTCCATCCTCTGTGGCAGACTAGGTTCCGGTCCGGATGTCCTGGTCCACTTGAGCCCACACTCAGGTGGACTTTAAATGACCAGGAAGACAGCACAGCAGAGCTCTGGCCTGAGTCTCAGAAGGGAATCTGAGAGAGAGGAGCTCTGTTTGTTTGGATTGAAAAAAGGGTTTGCTTTAACTCATGTTTTGTGGGTGATGGGGACCAGCCCCACACCGTATAGAGAGCGGTCTACTGTTTAAGAAAACTGCCTGTACGCTGACCTCCTTTCCGAGAAAAAGTGATCCCCACGAGCTAATCTCCCACACTTGGTGGAGAATGCGGGCAGTTTCTGACGATGGAGGAAATGTTAAAGGCCCCACTACAGGCCATTTCTGATCAGCGGGAAACCAATCGCCAAGTGGCAGAGGCCACTTAAGCACAGCAGGAGATGTACCACCAAGTCGCAGAGGCCGCTGCAGCACAACCAGTCAGTGATTGGCCTCATTTAAAGTCCCCCTGACAAAATTCTCTTTCTTTCTGTCCAAATTTGAGATGAAGGCGAATCACTGATGGTGCCATGGACCACTTAATTTTTTTTCTTTCTAAACTTTCTGCTATACAACATATACTATAAGGAAAAAATAAATCTTCATAAATGTAGGCCAATATATATACTGCTACATATTTTTGGTTTAAAAAAAAATCACAATAAGTGTTTATTGATTGGTTTAGACAAAAGTTACAGCTTCTACAAACTATGGTTTATATACTGGAATTTATATTTATTTATTGTTTTAGTAATGGTGGCGTTATGCAACTCATAGCGGGACTGCGATATTGCGGTGGACAATCTGACTTATGGCACTTTGTGGGGACCAGTGACACTAATACAGTGATCAATGCTAAAAATACGCACTGTCACTGTACTAATGACACTGACTGAAAAGGGGTTAAGCATCAAAGGGTTAAATGTGCGCCTAACCAGTGTTTATGTGTACACAGTGTCGTGTTTTACTAAGGGATGTGCCGGATTTTATTCCCTTTGCGGGGACACAAAATCCATCACATCCACGCTGTCAGGACTGTGCCTTGTTTACATAGGCAGAGCTCCATCCAGTGTGTCTCCTTTCCGATCAGCGGGTGCTGGTGGACATCCATTGATAGGCTTCTGTTGTGACTAATCACAGCAGAATTGGCGAGGGCAGCGTGCATGGACCCCCTAAGCGGGAGTGCAGAATCATGTATATATTAGTGATTCTACACAGAACGGCCGCCCTGTTGCAAATTTTCTATCCAAAACACCTGGTGTGGTTCCTATCTGTTCTCTCCTCCTGCTGTCTGCATGAGTCACTTCTGACGGTTCATGCCGACACCACAGAATTCTGGTAGGCGGCTTAACTCCTCCCAGCCCAAAGAAAGGGGATTGACAGCCTCGGCTGTGCATGTTTACTTATATGACTGTGAGGAGGGGGAGTGTGTCCACTCCCTTCACCCAGGTCTCAGATTACACTCAGCTCCCTGCTTTATATTGTGCCATGTGTGACATCAGATCCCTGCCCCCTGCCTTCTGGAGCTGAGAAATGCTGCGTAAAATGAGTGATTTAGGAGGCTGTAGGGGTAAGAGATAAACAGCTACAACTTATGTAGGATGATTTGTTTATTCTCTGTGTATCACCCGAGGCCAGTCACTTCAATGGGTATATGTAAGGGTTTACAACCACTTTTAACACTTCTGTGTCAAGATGGCCACCCAAATCTCACGGGATTTCGGCTTCCAATAAGAGATGTTGTCTCTCCAAGATGGCCACCTGGAGTCCATGATAGGAGACAATGTGGTCCTCAATGCTAGTCTGAAGAAATGATGTAAGGGTTTACAACCACTTTTAACACTTCTGTGTCAAGATGCCCATCCATATCTCACGGGATTTCGCCTTCCAATAAGATGTTGTCTCTCCAAGATGGCCACCTGGAGTCCATGATAGGAAACAATGTGGTCCTCAATGCTAATCTGAAGAAATGATGTAAGGGTTTACAACCACTTTTAACACTTCTGTGTCAAGATGGCCGCCCAAATCTCATGGGATTTCGGCATCCAATAAGAGATGTTGTCTCTCTAAGATGGCCATCTGGAGTCCATGATAGGAGACAATGTAGTCCTCAATGCTAGTCTGAAGAAATAATGTAAGGGTTTACAACCATCTGTGTCAAGATGGCCACCCAAATCTCATGGGAGTTTGGCTTCCAATAAGAGATGTTGTCTCTCCAAGATTGCCACTTGGAGTCCATGATAGTAGACAATGTGGTCCTCAATGCTAGTCTGAAGAAATGTCATAAGGGTTTACAACCATCTGTGTCAAGATGGCCACCCAAATCTCACATGATTTTGGCTTCCAATAAGAGATGTTGTCTCTCCAAGATGGCCACCTGGAGTCCGTGATAGGAGACAATGTGGTCCTCAATGCTAGTCTGAAGAAATTATGTAAGGGTTTACAACCACTTTTAACACTTCTGTGTAAAGATGCCCATCCATATCTCACAGGATTTCGCCTTCCAATAAGATGTTGTCTCTCCAAGATGGCCACCTGGAGTCCATGATAGGAGACAATGTAGTCCTCAATGCTAGTCTGAAGAAATGACACAGAGCCACCTTGAGGCTGGCTGATATTTTGCAGCGCAACACCTGCCGACAGGTATCTCTGTGGGACCCAAGGTATACCAAAATTGTCTACTGCAAATGTAAAAAAATGAACTTTTTGAAATGTTTGTTCACTTTCAGGAAACCTCATTTGGCAGCTCCAGGTCACATTGCCGTGGGGGTACCTAATGTCAAGAGGAATAAATAATTCACAAATCTGCCAGTACACAAACTAGTTTCATATTTTATTCTCACAGCTGCACTGCCTGTATTGTTAATTCCTTTTGCGTACATTGTGAGACATATAATGTGAAGGATATTGTCAAATAAAGGATTAATCAAGGGGCATCTAAGGATTTGCAAACCATAGACTGAGAGCCAAGCCTCTACTGTTATCATACCGTCTGCTGGCTCTGAGCAGTTACACAGATAAAATCTTCATAATACTTCATATGTATTTTTATAAAGCGATATGTACAAGATGTAGTGCACTATGTTCCATCTGTGTTTTAATTATATAAAACGCTGTAATTATGATGGCTATAGGAAGCATACCTCCCAACTGTCCCTGATTTGGAGGGACTGTCCCTGATTTGGAGCAATGTCCCTCTGTCCTCCTCATTCCTCCTCCCCTCATTTTGGTCTGATCTATATAGATGTATATAAAATGCACTTTTTATCTATCAAAAAGTGTTTCCCAGTGCTAAACCTGATCTGATTTCTAAATTGCTGCATTTGTAAATTCCAAAAGCCAATATAAAGGAACAGAAGTGGTAAAAAAAAAGCACTTGTGGGTTTAACCAATCTTGTTTTTTTGTACAATTCTCCTTTAAGGGGGCGTGGCAAGGGGTGTGTCCTATGTCTGCATACTTTTTCTGATAGGTGTCCCTCATTCCCATCTAAAAAAGTTGGGAGGTTTGTAGGAAGTATAAGTCACTTTGACTTATTTTCCTATTAGTGACCAACCAGCTCCGTCTATAAAAATAAAAAAAATGTCTGCTTATGGGTTCATGACTTTTGTCATCCTTGCAGTTCATGAACAATATTCATTTTTGCCCAGTCTTACTTTTATTTTCTAACAAATTGACTGATGCAACCAAGGACCATAAAATACAAAAAACCCTATGAACTTTATTACCTCTCTTTTCCCATTGTACTTGTACAAGCTTTGGTCATATCGGTCATATCCACTGCATCTTATAAGAATCATTAATATTAATATAAATGTATATGTTATAAGAACTATAAGAATTATATTTATATGTTTCTTAATACAGTCTGCAGAAAAATGTCTCTATATGTTCAGCACTTTGTATATATATATATATATATATATATATATATATATATATATATATATATATATATATATGATTATTATTATTATTACTATTAATAATTATATTGTATAATTACTATTATTATTATTATTATTATTATATTTATAAGTTATAAACTTTATAACCTATGTTTTCCCATTGTACTTGCACAAGCATTGGTCATATCGGTCATATCCACTGCGTCTTATAAGAATTATTATTATTATAAATGTATACATTATAAGAACTATAAGAATTATATTTACATTTTTCTTAATACAGTCTGCAGAAGAATGCCTCTATATGTTCAGTACTTTGTATGTCTATTAATATTTTTTATTATTATTATATTTATAAGTTATAAACTTTATTACCTATGTTTCCCATCGGTCATATCCACTGCATCTTATAAGAATCATTAATATTACTATTAATATAAATGTATATGTTATAAGAATTATATTTACATATTTCTTAATACAGTATGCAGAAGAATGCCTTTATATGTTCAGCACTTTGTATGTCTATTAATATTTATATTATATAATAATAATAATTATTATTATTATTATTATATTTATAAGTTATAAACTTCATTACCTATGTTTTCCCATTGTACTTGTACAAGCTTTGGTCATATTAGTAATGTCCACTGTGTGTTATAAGAATTATTATTATTATAAATGTATAAATTATAAGAACTATACAAATTATATTTATGTCTTAATACAGTCCGCAGAAGAATGCCTCTATATGTTCAGCACTCTGTATGTCTATTACCGTATTTATATTGTATATTAATAATAATAATAATAATAATAATTATTATTATTATTATTTTTATTATATTTATAAGTTATAAACTTTATTACCTATGCTTTCCCATTGTACAAGCTTTGGTCATATCGGTCATATCCACTGTGTCTTATAAGAAATATAATAGTAATTATTATTATTATTATAAATGTATATGTTATAAGAACTATAAGAATTATATTTATATGTTTCTTAATACAGTCTGCAGAAAAATGTCTCTATATGTTCAGCACTTTGTATATATATATATATATATATATATATATATATATATATATATATATATATATATATATATATTATTAATTATATTGTATAATTACTATTATTATTATTATTATATTTATAAGTTATAAACTTTATAACCTATGTTTTCCCATTGTACTTGCACAAGCGTTGGTCATATTGGTCCTATCCACTGCGTCTTATAAGAATTATTATTATTATTATAAATATATACGTTATAAGAACTATGAGAATTATATTTAAATTTTTCTTAATACAGTCTGCAGAAGAATGCTTCTATATCTTCAACACTTTGTATGTCTATTAATATTTTTTATTATTATTATATTTACAAGTTATAAACTTTATTACCTATGTTTCCCATTGTACTTGAACAAGCTTTGGACATATTGGTCATGTCCACTGTGTGTATAAGAATTATTATAAATTATAAGAACTTTAAGAATTATAGTTATATGTGTCTTAATACAGTCTGCAGAAAAATGCCTCTATATGTTCAGCACTCTGTATGTTTATTATTATTTATATTGTATAATTACTATTATTATTATTATTATTATTATATTTATAAGTTATAAACTTTATTACCTATGTTTTCCCATTGTACTTATAGAAGCGCTGCTCATATCGGTCATATCCACTGTGTCTTATAAGAATTATTATTATTATTATTATTATTATTATTATTATAAATTATAAGAACTATAAGAATTATAGTTATATGTTTCTTAATACAGTCTGCAGAAGAATGCCTCTATATGTTCAGCACGTTGTATGTTTATTATTATTATTATTATTTATATTGTATAATTACTATTATTATTATTATTATTATATTTATAAGTTATAAACTTTATTACCTATGTTTTCCCATTGTACTTGTACAAGCTTTGGTCATATTGGTCATGTCCACTGTGTCTTATAAGAATTATTATAAATGTATAAATTATAAGAACTATAAGAATTATAGTTATATGTGTCTTAATACAGTCTGCAGAAGAATGCCTCTATATGTTCAGCACTCTGTATGATTATTATTATTATTATTTATTAGGTTATTTCCTGTACTGTTTGACATTTGGCAGCTAGATGATGCTCAGTTACAAAAGCATTTCCCATGATACTTAGTGCCATCTAGTGGCCAAATGCGTTATTTTCTGTTTTAAATCAATGAAAAGCATTCAACCCAGAGAGAGAAAATAGCCTAATAACTTTAGTTCGAACAAACGTACATGCGTTTTCTTTCACTTTATTTTTATTAATACCGTGCTTCCCTGAAAATAAAATCTACCCCGAAAATAAGACCTAGGATTATTTTCCAGGAGGGCTGCAATATAAGCCCTACCCCGAAAATAAGCCCTAGTTTCAAATAATTGTAAACTCCTTTAATCCACTCTATTACAGTAGCATATAATGTACAATGTGTGTGTTTTTGTAATATAATTATGCTAAATACCTACACCACCGCACGCAGCTCAGCTGACCTCCCTCTGCTCTCCTCCTCTTCTCACAGCTGTCAGCGGGGGATGTCGCACCCTCCCCTGCAGTGCTGGGATCGGGAAGAGCGCTCCAGCGGGTGCACGGAAGCGCTGATCGCTATAACGAAGGTATTTGGCGCAATTAGTATTACAGTAACACACACATTGTACATTATATACTACTGTGATAGAGTGGATTATAGGATTTTACAAGCATTTTAATGCCATTCACACTGGGGATTCCTGACAGGCAGGAAGGGAGAGGGGGACAGAAAGCAGCACATTACATAACAAGCCCTACCCCAAAAATAAGCCCTACTGTGTTTTTTGTTGCCAAAATGTATATAAGACCCGGGCTTATTTTCGGGGGAAACAAGGGTACGAGAAAGATGGCATATAACCCATATACAGTAAGGCATGCAGACCTATACAACAAATTATTTTATTCTGTACACAATTGAAAGGATACAGTATTTGTGACTAGCTCACCAGTGCATTAGACCAGAAACCTATAGAACAGACAACTGCATATGGTAAACACCCATTCACAAAGGGTTGTGACATGTATAAACAATCTCAATCAAAGAGAGCTTTCCAGAGAACAGGAAGTCATAAACTGAATTGCTGTGGAGTATGTACATGCAATTACAGCTGCAAGTCTTTTTGGGAATGTCTCAACCAGCTTTGCACATCTAGAAACATTTCTGCCCATTCTTCTTTGCAAAAGAGCTCAAGTTCTGTTAGATTGGATGGAGAGTAAACAGTACTTTTCAAGTCTTGCCACAGATTCTCAATTGGATTTAGGTCTGGACTTTGACTGGGCCATTCTAACACATGAATATGCTTTGATCGAAACCAATCCATTGTAGCTCTGGCTGTATGTTTAGGGTCGTTGTCCTGCTGGAATGTGAACCTCCGACCCAGTCTCAAGCCTCCGCCCCAGGTTTTCTTCTAAGATTGTCCTGTATTTGGCTCCATCCATCTTCCCATCAACTCTGACCAGCTTCCCTGTCCCTGCTGAAGAAAAGCATCCCCACAACAAGATGCTGCCACCATCATGTTTCACGGTGGGGATGATGTGTTCAGGGTGATGTGCAATGTTAGTTTTCCACCACACATAGCATTTTTCTTTTAGGCCAAAAAGTTAAATTTTGGTCTCATCTGACCAGAGCACCTTCTTCCACATGTTTGCTGTGTCCTCCACGTGGCCAGGGTCGGATTAAGACCATTATGGGCCTGCTGCTGAGGATTATGGTGGGGCTTTTTATAAAAAAATAAAATAAAAAATAATTAAAATGCAAACAATTTTTCGTTATAGCAAATTAAATTAAATAGAGAGAGAGGGAGGATGAGAGAGAGAGAGAAAGGGGGTGAGAGAGGGCTGCGGGGTAAGGGAGGGAGTATGAGAGAGAGAGAGAGAGAGAGAGAGGATGCTCTTGAGCATGTGTGGAAGTGACAGCAACACAGCCCGGCCGAGGCATGTGACCGAAGGCACCGAACCCGGAAGGAAGACCAGGTAAAGATGGAAGCACCTGGGACCCACCGGATTGATCACAGTGCAGCACTGGAGGTCTCAGTCTGACAGGTAAGTGTACTATAATGTGCTAATATGCTGTGCATACTAGTACATTATGGCACGACCTACCTCAGGGCCTCTAAAAAGTAGTAATGTTAGCGAAATTTACTACCGCTTTAATTTCATGGGGTCGCCTACTGACCCGGTGGCCCTTGAACAGTTCCCAAGTGCATAGTTGCCAACATTTAAAAAATATTTTCAGGGACACTTTTTTTACCAGTGGTATATTTAGAGTAGCTGACATCCCCTATGTTCCTCTATACATCGCAGTAGTAATCACAAAATTAAATAAGTACTAATAATGGGGCAGAACAAATATAAGGACTGAAAAGATTTCCTTTAGTTGAACTAACAAATGTGTGCCCATTCTAGAGCTGGTAACCTTGAGGCTATGCAATATAATTTTAAAGAACTGTTTTTGTGGGTAAGAGGCATAGGAGAGGAGTATGGATGGTATAAAAGTGGGAAGTATGTGCAGGTGAGGGAGAGGAATGTGGAGAGTATAAGAGTGGGCACTATGCACAGCAGAGGAGTGTGGAGGGTTGACAGTGGGCAGTATGTACAGGAGAGGAGTTTGGAGGAAATCACAGTGGGCAGTATGTACAGGAGAGGAGTGTGGAGGGTATGCCAGTGGGCAGTATGTACAGGAGAGGAGTGTGGAGGGTATCACAGTGGGCAGTATGTACAGGAGAGGAGTGTGGAGGGTATGAGAATGGGTACTATGTACAGGAGAGGAGTGTGGAAGGTATGACAGTGAGCAGTATGTACAGGAGAGGAGTGTGGAGGGTATGACAGTGGCCACTATGTACAGGAGAGGAGTGTGGAAGGTATGACAGTGAGCAGTATGTACAGGAGAGGAGTGTGGAGGGTATGAAAGTGGGCACTATGTACAGGAGAGGAGTGTGGAAGGTATGACAGTGAGCAGTATGTACAGGAGAGGAGTGTGGAAGGTATGACAGTGGGCAGTATGTACAGGAGAGGAGTGTGGAGGGTATGACAGTGGGCACTATGTGGTGAGGAGGATGAAGGAATCTGGGAAGGAAAAATGTAAAGGTTTGTGGAAGGATGTTTAGGGACTGCGTAGTGGTTAAGCGGGCCATACATGAATTGAAATTAAGCCAGTTAAGCAGAGACCAGCCATAGTCGATCTATGTGTGGGCTAGCTGGTTGTACACAAGTCTCGCTATTAATCGACTTGAGTACAACCAGCTTGTCAGGTTTTTCCCAAAACAATCAGTGCTGCCAGCAACACTGATCATTGTGTTCTGTGGGTGGGGAAGGCTCCCCACTGGCAGAACACAATAACACGGCGGGAGTGATTCCCCCATCCACAGGTCAGCAGGTGAGAGGGTGGGTGAGGACAGGCTGGGGAGAGAGGTCTGTCAGCAGGGGGGTGTGAGGTGATCATGGAGGGATATCAATCAGCGGGTGGGGGGAGTAATTGGGAGTGATATCTTTTGGAGTAGGATCCTTCATCTGGAGGTTGGGAAATGGTCACCTGTGATATAAGTTGAAGGGAGATGGCTAACATGGGAAGTTTGGCTTGCAGTTGCAGAGTGGCCCCATGAAAATCAATAGGTGAGTTTGACCGGTGGTGCTGCCTATCAAACAAGCTCTGCAGGCTCCAAGCTGTCCAATGAGCTCAGTGCCTCTGACAAGAAGTGAGGAGAGGCACTGTGAGCTCATTCTCTCAGTCTGCTGCAAACAGAGTGTGCCAGCTTGTATTTAAACTGGCCGCTCTGTATGTACTGTAGCTTCTGACAGGCTGCACAAGGAGCCCCTTATCTCCGGAACCATAGATGATAGGAGCCCCAAATTTTAACCAATGGGCGAGTAGATCAACCCCCCAAATTTGGGCTCTATGTGACCCCTGGTTGCTGACCCACAACCCTTGAAGTCAATCTTTTTTTTTTTTGTGATTTTTTTTTAAATGGGCCTATCTTAAGGTAAGCGGCCTGGAGCTGCAGCTCCAATAGCCACTATGTTAATCTGGCCCTGCACATGGCTTCTCACAAACTGCAAATGGGACTTCTTATGGCTTTCTTTCAACAATGGCTTTCTTGTCACTCTTCCATAAAGGTCTGATTTATGGAGAGCACAACTAATAGTTGTCCTGTGGACAGATTCTCCCCCCTGAGCTGTGAATCTCTGCAGCTCCTCCAGAGTTACCATGGACCTCTTGGCTGCTTCTCTGATTAATGGTCTTCTTGGCCGGCTTGTCATTTTAGGTGGACAGCCATATCTTGGTAGGTTTGCAATTGTGCCATACTCTTTCCATTTTCGGATGATGGATTGAACAGAGCTCCGTGAGATGTTTAAAGCTTGGGATATTTTTCTTATAACCTAACCCTGCTTTAAACTTCTCCATAACTTTATCCCTGACCTGTGTGGTGTGTTCCTTGGACTTCATGATGCTGTTTGTTCCCTAAGGTTCTCTAACAAACCTCTGAGGGCTTCACAGAATAGCTGTTTTTATACTAAGAATATATATACAGCTTCCTGGGCACAGGTGAGGCTGTATTCCGGTGCACAGGTTAAGTTGCATTCCTGGTCACAGGTGAGGCATTCCTGGGCACAGGTGAGGCTGCAATAGACTCTGTTTACTAATTAGGTGACTTCTGAAGGCAATTGGTTCCACAAAGATTTTAGTTAGAGGTATCAGAGTAAAGGGGGGCTGAATACAAATGCACGCCACACTTTTCACATATTTAGTTGTAAAAAAAATTGAAAACCATTTATCATTTTTCTCCCACTTTACAATTATGTGCCACTTTGTGTTGGTCTATCACATAAAATCCCAATAAAATACATTCATGTTTTTGGTTGTAACATGGCAAAATGTGGAAAATTTCAAGAGGTATGAATACCTTTTTAAGGCACAGGAGGAGCTTGTGAATGATCTCAAAGCAGTTGGGACCACAGTCATCAAACAAACTATTGGTAACACAATACGCCGCCATGGATTGAAATCCTGTACTGCATAGATATTGAGCTAGTCAAAAGGAAACTCTCGTTGATTATGTTGAATGGTAAAATCGTGAGTGTCTTACGGGATAGACAATCAATTTTTGAAAAAATATGGCCCCCTTGGCTTGCTTATTTACAGGTTACGAATGATTGAAACTGGCTTTCTGGATGATCAATAGAGGATCCCCGGATAGACTTACCTTTTCTTTCTCCTCTTCTCATTTCTTCTATGACTCTTCTGATTCATACCGTACTAGCCTTGGCACTATGCTCCAATAACTTTTTTCCTTTTTTTTACATTTTAATTGCTCATGTTTGCTCTCGCGGCTCGGAGTCCCTAACGTGGGACCGTCATGTTACTGAGCAATGGATGATCTTCTGGAAGCTGTGGTCACTGGGGGAAGGCTTCCTAGATTTTTGGGCCTTTTCACAGTGACTTCGCTTTAGTGAAATCATGATCTCAGGATCCTTATATACCCAGGGCTGGACTGGAACAAAAATTTGGCCCTGGACTTCATCCAGACCAGCCCACTTTAATTTTGCAAACAAGCACAAAAACATTATATAAAACTATACGTAATTGTGCAAAAAAACATAAATAGCATAACATAAGGAGTCCTCACTAACCTCTTTTATTATTTCACTTATTCTCCTCTGTATTTTTCTCATCTTTCTCACATCAGTGCGTGAAGTTGAGGGCAAGCCGAGTGAGCCATTACTTTGTCACTGAAACTGGCCCACTGAGCCATCGGCCCACCGGGAAACTCCCTGTAGTCCCAATGGCCAGTACATGCCTGTAAATATCTTATTTTTTCATACCCTGATTATCTGGATAATTGTCTGAATGGCTACCTCTTAATGTTTATGATGTTATTGATGTCTCATACTTAGTCTATAACTCAATGCAAGCTCACTGTTTATATGTGCTTATGCACATGTACCCACTCGTGACCTCGTGGAAGACCTAACCCGATTGCCTAGTTCCTCTTTTGTTCCCCCCATCCCATTTATGCCCCAATTTTGTTACATGCACAGAGCAAGCAAGGACTGTTCGCCACTATATTAAGTAATCATTCACTTCTTGTTTTCACTAAAATATTAATAAAAACGATTGAAACAGAAATCTTGCAGTGCCTGCAAGGCCCCCCTCCTCGGAGACGTGAGAATGAATAATTGTTTCTTATTTCTATGGAAATGGCATAAAGGGAAGCTTGTCTCAATTTATCTAAATTTAGTTGTTCCAAAATGAAGAATAAAATGTGAAAGAATGAAGCTGTCAGGTTGTAGATTCGGTACCTGATTATTGAGTCAAAGGCACGGTTTATTATTTTAGAGCATGGGTAGGCAACCCGCGGCACGCAAAGCCTCTAGAGCCGGAACTCAGCTCCATCCCCATCAGCAGAGCAGCACAGGGAAGTGTCAGTGAGACACTAATACATTCCAATTTCAGAATTCACCACACCTACACGGAGGGGGAGGCACTGCGCCCCCACACATTGTAAAAGATGGGAAACCCTGTTTGGTTCTTTAACTTTGCTGTAGCTGCGATCGTCAGCTTTTGTGATGGGGAAGAGATTGGGTGCAGTTCTGCTGGGGGGGGGGCAGTCACTGTTTCCAGGAGGAGGAGGACTATCATTGGCCACTGCTAAAGCCAATCACAGACCTGCTAGCCCCACTAATGGATTCCAATTTCAGAATTCCCCACGCCGCTCCTGCACTGCGCCCCCACAGAAGATGGGAAACAATGTTTGGTTCTCTAACTTTGCTGTAGCTGCGATCGTCAGATTTTGTGGTGGGTAAGAGATTGGGTGCAGTTCTTATGGGGGGGGGGGAGGGGGAGGGGCAGTTCCTGTTTCCAGGAAGAAGAGGACTGTCATTGGCCACTGCTAAAGCCAATCACAGTCCTGCTAGCCCCGCCCACCATCTGAAGGAAGATGACTGGCTTGGTTGCCACTACCAATCTCAGAAAGAAGGGATTTCACTGTGATTGAGAAAACCCCAATCAGGTGAGTTTGTGGAATTACTGATGAGCTTCTGGGAACTTTGTTGAAATTATTCCTGAACCTTTGTGTCACTTACTACTGAACCCCAGTACACTGTGTTCCTTTTAGTCACGAATGAATGAATTAATTAAATATTTATATAGCGCACAATGCGAACTGAATCACCTCTAGGCCTTTAAGTCACAGCCAGTATTCATTCACTTCTTGTATTCCTTAAAATATAAAATAAAAACGATTGAAAAACAGAAAACTTACAGGGCCTGCAAGGCCTCCCTCATCAAGAAGGCACATGTACAGGTCGCCTGAAGTTTGCTAACGAACATCTAAATGATTCAGAGAAGGATTGGGAGAAAGTGCTGTGGTCAGATGAGACCAAAATTGAGTTCTTTGGCATTAACTCGATTTGTGTTTGGAGGAAGAAAAATGCTGACGATGACCCTAAGAACACCATCCCTACAGTCAAGCAGGAGGTAGAAACATTATGATTTGGGGGCCGTTTCTCTGCTAAAGGTACCGACTTTGCTGCATTGAGGGGCCAATGGACAGAGCCATGTATTGTAAAATCTTGGATGAGAACCTTCTTCCCTCAGCCTGAACACTGAAGATGGGTCATGGATGGGTCTTCCAGCATGACAATAACCCAAAACACACCACCAAGGCAACAAAGTGGCTCAAGAAGAAGGCCATTAAGGCCATGGAGTGGCCTAGCCAGTCTCCAAACCTTAATCCTATAGAAAATTAATGGAGGGAGCTGAAACTTTGATTTGCCAAGCGACAGCCAAAAAACCTTAAGGATTTAGAGAAGATCTGTAAAGAAGAGTGGACCAAAATCCCTCCTGAGATGTGTGAAAACCTGGTTACCAACTACAAGAAACGTCTGACCTCTGTGCTTGCCAACAAGGGTTTCTCCACCAAGTACTAGCATCAGGAGAAAAAAGGCGAGTTTTTTGGCATGGCAGTACCAGGGATAGTTGCTTATGCTAATCCTCTAGGTAAATCCCACCCAAAAATAATTGAAAATTGGACTATATCGGTACTGTCAAAAGAAAGCAAATAACATTTAAAATATTATCATTATTTAATAAACATATATAAGGAACACAAAGGACAAACAACACCCTTGTTAAAATACAAAATATACATATCACAATAACAGCGTCTTTAACAATTTCTCCGAAAGATGAGGAATTCAAAAGCGCATGGGGGTCTCCTCTACTAGTTTCGCGGTATAAAGACCGCTTCCTCCAGAGGATATCCCGAATTCGGAAGGATGGGTTACAAACAACGGGATTCCCATATATATTTCCCCCACGGCGGACATGGGGGATTGGCCCAACGGCCCAAAAAGAAAAAAAGATTAATTTCTTTAGTGTATTAATCTATCAATTAAAGATCACTGGATTGTATCTAGTAATTTAATTACATAGTGCGACTCCATAAAGATATCCTGTGCAGTCAAGTCAGCATAGATGAATTGCAACCATTGCAGATCTTGCAATGGAGATTATCAAAGTAAAAGTCTGCAGAGGAATCTATTAGTCCATCTGGAGCCTCCAATACTGGCCGCACGGTCATGTACTGTCATGTTTTGCTTGGGATCCAATACTTATTTTACTCACTGAACTGCAACTTAATTTTTAACATTTGTATTGTGTGTTTTTTCTGGATTTTTGTTTGATATTCTGTCCCTGTTATTTAAAATACAACTATGATAAAAAATGATAGACCCTTCATTTCTTTGTAAGTGGACAAACTTACAAAATCTGCAGGGGATCAAATAATTATTTTCCCCACAGTAGTAATTGAAGAGCTGTTATTATTTCAAATCATTCTCCTGCACTCATCGCAAATCAAAATATTTCCCACCGAAGAAGATCTGTTGACAAAAATGGATAAACTGTTTCAGATTGTACTGAACGGAGACATGAGAATGAATAATTGTTTCTTATTTCCATGGAACTGGCATAAAGGGAAGCTTGTCTCAATTTATCTAAATCTAGTTGTTTCAAAATGAAGAATAAAATGTGAAAGAATGAAGCTGTCAGGTTGTAGATTCGGCACCTGATTATTGAGTCAAAGGCTCGGTTTATTAAGTTTGGAGCAGGGGTAGGCAACCCCCGGCACATGAAGCCTCTTTAGCCAGCACTCGGCTCCCTCCCCATCAGCAGAGCAGCGCAGGGAAGTGTCAGTGAAGCACTAATGTATTCCAATTTCAGAATTCCCTGCACCGCTCCTGCACTGAGGGGGAGGCACTGCGCCCCCACACAAGATGGGAAACATTGTTTGGTTCTCTAACTTTGCTGTAGCTGCGATCGTCAGATTTTGTGGCGGGTAAGACATTGGGTGCAGTTCTTCTGGGGGGGTGGTCCCTGTTTCCAGGAAGAGGAGGACTGTCATTGGCCACTGCTAAAGCCAATCACAGTCCTGCTAGCCCCACTCACCAGTCCTGCTAGCCCCGCTCCACCATGGAGGAAGATGACTCGCTTGGTTGCCACTACCAATCTCAGAAAGAAGGGATTTACCTGTGATTGAGAAAACCACAATCAGGTGACAGTTTGTGGAGTTACTGCTGAGCTTCTGGGAATTTTGCTGAAATTATTCCTGAACCTTTGTGTCACTTACTACTGAACCCCGTCACTCTATGTCCCTTTAAGCCACAGCCAGTATTCAGCCCAATAAAAACTTTTCCTGTGGCGCAGAGCGATTCACTTTTCCTCAGCTGCGGGGGGCCCAACTTATGATCCTGCACACAGGCCCTCTGCTTTCAGAAAATACCCCTAACCTGAGCTCATCCTTGAGCATCCATTTCAGATGCTTGTATGTGACATCCCATAAATTACACACATCCCATACATCACATATATATCCTATACATCACATACATCCCATACATCACACAAATCCCACACATCCCATACATCCCATTCATCGCATACATCCCATACATCACACAAATCACACACATCCCATACATCCCATACATCCCATACATCACATACATCCCATACATCACATACATCCCATACATCACATACATAACATACATCCCATGCATCACATACATCACACAAATCACACACACATCCCATACAACCCATACATCACATACATCCCATACATCACATACATCCTATACATCGCATATATCCCATACATCACATACATCGCATACATCCCATACATCACATACATCCCATACATCGCATACATCACATACAAGCACGGGGAATGGATGTGAGAGGTGGATCAGCAGGATGAGTGTGCCAGGACAGGATGTGTCTCATCTCTGCTTCCTTTCACCACTCTGTATATCACGCATATCATAGATGAGAAGAGGGTACAGCAGTGGAGCACATGAGCAGGAGGGTACAGCGGTGGGGAAAATGAGCAGGAGGGGTTCAGAGGTGGGACAGAAGAGCAGGAGGGTACAGCAATGGGGCAGATATGTAGGGAGGTACAGTGGTGGAAGAGATGAGAAGAGGGTTCAACAGTGGGACAGAAGAGCTGGGTGTACAGTGATGGGGCAGCTGAGCAGGGGGGTTCAGTGTTGTGCCAGATGAGAAGGGGGTTACAGTTGGGACAGAAGAGCAGGGGGGTTCAGTGTTGGGTCAGATGAGAAGAGGATTTAGCGGTGGGACAGAAAAGCAGGGGGTAGAGCACTGGGGCAAATGTGAAAGGAGGTATTTTGGTGGAACAGATGAGCAGGGGGTTACAGTGGTGGGACAGGAGAGCAGGGGGAACAGAGGTGAGACAGATTGGCAGGAGGTACTATAGTGGAGCAGATGAGAAAGCGGGTTACAGTGGTGGGGCAGATGAGAAAGTGGGTTACAGTGGTAGGGCAGATGAGAACACGGGTTACAGTGGTGGGGCAGATAAGAACGCGTGTTACAGTGGTGGAGCAGATGCGCAGATGGGTTCAGTATTAGTGCAGATGAGAGGATGATTCAGTAGTGAGACAGAAGAGCATTGGGAATGCGGCGGGGAGCAGATGTGCAGGGAGGTACAGTGGTGGGGAATATGAGAAAAGGGGTACATTGATGGGGCAGCTGAGCAGGGGGGGTTACAGTGGTGGGACAGAAGAGCAAGGGGGTACAGTGGTGGGGCAGATGTGCAGGGGTTTACAGTGGTTTAAAAGATGAGCAGGGGGGGTTCAGTGTTGGGGCAGATATGAAAGGAGGTGCATTGGTGGGACAGATGAGCAGGAGTTTACAGTGGTTGGACAGAAGAGCAGGGGGTACAAAGGTGGGGCAGAGGAGAAAGGAGGTACATTGGTGGGACAGATGAGTAGGGGGTTACAGCGTTGGGGCAGAGGAGCAGGGGTGTACAGAGGTGGGGCACATGTGCAGAGAGGTAAAGAGGGAGAAAGGAGGTACATCGGTGGAATACATGAGCAGGGGGTTACAGTGGTGGGGCAGAAGAGCAGGGGGGACAGATGTGCAGGAGGTACAGTGCTGGGGCAGATGAGAAAGGGGGTTACAGTGGTGGGGCAGATGAGCAGGTAAGTTCAGTGTTAGGAAAATGAAAAGATGGTTCGGCGCTGAGACAGAAGAGCATGGGGGTATGTCGGTGGAGCAGATGTGCAAGAAGGTACAATGATGGGGCAGATGAGAAAAGGGGCACATTGATGGGGCAGTTGAGCAGGGGTTACAGTGGTGGGACAGAAGAACAAGGGGGTACAGTGGTGGGGCAGATGTGCAGGGGTTTACAGTGGTGGGAAAGATGAGCAGGGGGGTACAGTGGGGGGACATATGAGCAGGGGCGTACAGTGGTGGGGCAGATGTGCAGGATAGTACAGTGGAGGGGCAAATGTGCAAGGGGTTACAGTGGTGGGGCAGATGAGAAAGGGGGTACAGTGGTGGGGCAGATGTGCAGGTGTGACAGTGGTGGGACGGAAGAGCAGGGTGGTACAGTGATGGGGCAGATGAGCAGGGGATTGCAGTGGTGGGACAAATGAGCAGGGGGGTGCAGTTGTGTAACAGATTTGCAGGGGGTACAGTGATCTGAGGTGTGAAGGTGCAGGAATTGGAGCTGATCTGAGGCATGAGAGTGCAGGATGTTAATTTCTCACTATTACTTAACTACTTAACCACTGGGCTATAGCCAAATGACGGCGTGCACAGTATCCATGACAGTATCCATGACCGCGGGGTCCAAAGGACCCGTCACATAACGGATCACGGTAAATGGCCACTGACAGCAGCCGTTTACCACGTGATCGCTCCGTCAAATGATGGAGCGATCACTTGTAAACAAACTGGGGTTATGTTTGGTTCCTCTCTCCCCTCTCTGTACCGATCAGTACAGTGCGAGGGGAGTGATCAGGTGCAGCAGCGCTGTGGGCATGATCTGTAGTGCCCATAGTGCTGCTCTGTGCCCATTGCAGCCTCATCCATCCATCCAAGCTCAGCCACCCATACACAGCAATACTCATCCATCCATGCTCAGCCATCCACACACAGCAATACTCATCCATCCATGCTCAGCCATCCATAGCAATACTGATCCATCCATCCATGCTCAGCCCTCCCATCCACCCCCAGCCATACTCAGAGATACCCAGCTCTACCCTGCCATACTCAGCCATACCCAGCTGTACTCAGCAATAACCAGCCGTACTCCGCCATACTCAGCGATACCCAGCCATACTCAGCGATACCCAGCCATACCCAGCCATACTTAGTCATATCCAGCCGTACCCAGCAATACCCAGACATACTCAGCCGTACCCAGCCGTACTCAGCCAAACTTATCCATACTCAACCAGACCCAGCCATACTCAGCAATACCCAGCTGTACCCAGCCATACTCAGCCATACTCAGCTGTACCCAGCCATACTAAGCCATCCCATCCATGGCTCATCCATTTCCATTCATTTTCATCCATGGTACATCAGTTTTCATTCATGCCACTACAGTGCCTCACAAAAATTGGTAATCAAATTAGATTTAAGAAATGTATGTCCCTAGAACACCTGATGCTGCTCCCTACATGTCGGGACTCTGTATGTGGCCAGGCTGTAGAAAAGTCTCCCACATGTGGTATCAGCATACTCAGGAGGAGTAGGAGAATTGTTGGTATGTACATGCAATGTGTTAGAAATATTGTATAAATGAACAACTTTGTGTAAAAAAAAAAAAAACTTTGAAAGCATTGAAACAGGGCAAAATCAGGCACGTGCCATGCATGGCACACGTCTTAAACTTGGTTGTGCAGCGATTCGTTGTCAAATACCCTGGGGTCCAGGACATCTTGCGGCAGGCAAGGAAAATCTCGGCCCATTTCAGAAGATCTTACACGGCCATGGCTCGCCTTGCTGACATTCAGCGGCGACACAATCTGCCGGTCAGACGTCTTATTTGCGATTGCCCGACGAGATGTAACTCAACCTTCTATATGCTTGATAGGCTGCTCCAGCAGAAACGTGCAGTTAACGTCTACCTGTATGAACTCTGCGGCAGAACCGGTTCTGGGGAGCTGGGTTTTTTTTCACCGCGCCAGTGGCTGCTCATGCGCGACGCATGCAGACTTCTGCGCCCATTTTAGGAGATCACCAAACTGGTCAGTCGCAGCCATGGCGCCATCAGTGACATGGTACCTTATGCCTTCTTTATGGAGCGTGCATTGCGTCGTGTCATTGATCAAGCTGTGGAGGAGCAGGAGCGGGAAGATGAGGAAGTCGCAATGCTGGATGAATTCCCAGGGGGGCTACTCTATTTGAGACAAGTGAACAACAGGAGTCTGAAGAGAAGTAAGAGGAGGATGGTGCCGGGGCGGATGAGGAGGAGCAAGAAGAGCATGCTTTAAACCTTTCTGGGATCCCTGTTGTGCGTGGATGGGGAGAGGAGAATGAAGAGGACGACATTATCCTGGATGATGAGCAGGAGCCAGGCCACCACACCGCTTCCACTTTAGTGCAAATGGGGGCCTTCATGCTCCAGTGTTTTAATAGGGACCCCCGTATAAAAAGCATAAGGGTCAAGGACCAGTACTGGGTGGCAACGTACTTAGACCCCCGGTACAAACACAAAATGGCGGAAATGTTACCGCCGTCACAGAGGGCTGTCAGAATGCAGCACTTCCAGGCCTTGCTTCAAGAAATGCTGCATTCTGCTTTTGCGTGCGCTGGCAGAGGAGCAATTCCCACTCCCAGAGAAGGAGTTGCGGGTACCAATCCAACAGCGCCTGCAAGAAGAGGCCGGTTTGAAGATGTGTTGGTGACTTCGGATATGAGGTCATTCTTTCAGCCGACCCATCGACAGGTGTCATCCGGATCCAGCATCAGGGAACGCCTAGACCGTCAGGTGTCCGACTACATCGGGTTAACGGCCGATGTGGACGCTCTGAGGAGTGATGAACCCCTGGACTACTGGGTGGGCAGGCTTGACCTCTGGCCAGAGCTTGCCCAATTTGCAATCGAACTGTTGGCTTGCCCCTCATCCAGTGTCCTGTCCGAAAGGACGTTCAGCGCAGCAGGGGGGAACGTGACCGATAAGCGTACTCGCCTAGCTCACGACAGTGTTAACTACCTCACATTTCTAAAAATGAATGAGGCATGGATCTCGGAGGAATTCAACACATGTGACCAGTAGACCATGTATATGTCTATAAACTATTTTTTTAATCGAGCACAGAGACCTTCTTTCTTCATTTGGCTCACTTCCTTGTCCAAAAAAAGCACACCGTACTATATGCCCGTACCCTCTTCTTTGAAGAGGTTGAGCGGTGTCATATTTCTACTGGGGCTGCTTATTATGAGGGGCTCCCACCATCCCTGTGCTGTGCTGACATCCTCCTGGGGCTGTACCTCTGCTGTGCATATTATGAGGAGCTCCCACCATCCCTGTGTTGTGCTGACTTCCTCCTGGGGCTATACCTCTGCTGTGCATATTTTGAGGTGCTCCCACCATCCCTGTGCTATGCTCATTATGAGGGGCTCCCACCATCCCTGTGCTGTGCTGACTTACTCCTGGGCCTGCTTATTATGAGGGGCTTCCACCATCCCTGTGCTATGCTGACATCCTCCTGGGGCTGCTTATTATGAGGGGCTCCCACCATCCCTGTGCTATGCTGACATCCTCCTGGGGCTGCTTATTATGAGGGGCTTCCACCATCCCTGTGCTATGCTCATTATGAGGGGCTCCCACCATCCCTGTGCTATCCTGACTTCCTCCTGGGGCTGCTTACGGTGCAGGTGTCAGTGCTGTATATCACGGTGCTGATGTCAGTTCTCTCTGTCACGGTGCTGCTATCAGTGCTGTATATCACGGTGCTGGTGTGAGTGCTTTATGTCACGCTGCTGATGTCAGTGCTCTCTATCACGGTGCTGCTGTCAGATCACTCTATCACGGTGCAGGTGTCATTGCTGTATGTCACGCTGCTGATGTCAGTGCTCTCTATCACGGTGCTGCTGTCAGTGCTGTATATCACGGTGCTGGTGTTAGTGCTTTATGTCACGCTGCTGATGTCAGTGCTCTCTATCACGGTGCTGCTGTCAGTGCTGTATATCAAGGTGCTGGTGTGAGTTCTTTATGTCACGCTGCTGATGTCAGTGCTCTCTATCACTGTGCTGCTGTCAGTGCTGTATATCACGGTGCTGATGTCAGTGCTCTCTATCACAGTGCTGTTGTCAGATCACTCTATCACGGTGCAGGTGTCATTGCTGTATGTCACGCTTCTGATGTCAGTGCTCTCTATCACGGTGCTGCTGTCAGATGACTCTATCACGGTGCAGGTGTCATTGCTGTATGTCACGCTGCTGGTGATCATCTCCTGCACCCTCTTCTTTGCCTACCCTGACCTTCCCTCTCCTCCATTGCCTTCATGCGCTCCACAGTCCTGAATTGTCACAACAATTTCCCATATAAAAAAAGAATGCTTGTAGTTGTCGATCCCAGATTCACCTCATACATGTGTTATGTCATTGGCCATGTGGTGGGACTATGTTTGCACAGCTATTAATTATTTTGTGGCTGCAAATTTGACCTGTAGGTTTGCGAAGTTCGCCTCCCATTGAAGTCAATGGGGCCCGCCGCGAAACGTCCCGTCGGAAGTTCGTCCATCACTACTCAAAAGGTTGCCTACCCCTGTTTTAGAGTTTCATCTAAAAATAAGTTGACTAAATATCCACTTTTATGTCTGGAGAGATAGATCAAGAAATTCTTTAACTGGTTCAGCCCCGAAAGATTTTACCCCCTTCCTGACCAGAGCACTTTTTGCGATTCAGCACTGCGTTGCTTTAACTGACAATTGCGCTTGACTTTGCACCCAAGCAAAGTTGACGTCCTTTTTTTCCAACAAATAGAGCTTTCTTTTGGTGGTATTTTATCACCTCTGCACTCTTTATTTTTTGCGCTATAAACAAAAAATAGCGTCAATTTTGTAAAAAACTCAATATTTTTTACTTTTTGCTATAATAAATATCCCCAAAAATATCTAAAAAAAAAAACATTTTTTTTCCTCAGTTTAGACTGATACGTATTCTTCTACATATTTTTGGTAAAAAAAAAAAATCACAATAAGCGTTTATTGATTGGTTTGCGCAAAAGTTATAGCGTCTACAAAATATGGGATATTTTTATGGCAATTTTATTGATCATTTTTTTTTTTTACTAGTAATGGTGGCGATCTGTAATTTTTTATCGGGACTGCGAAATTATGGCGGACACATCAGACACTTTTGACACTATTGTCATTTATACAGCGATCAGTGCTATAAAAATGCACTGATTACTGTCCAAATGACACTGGCAGGGAAGGGGTTAACCACTAGGTGGCGATGAAGGGGTTAAGTGTGTCCTAGGGAGTGATTATGTGGGGGGGTGGGCTACCACTCACATGACAGCAATCACTGCTCCCGATGACAGGGAGCGGTGATCCTTGTCATGTCACAAGGCAGAACGGGGAAATGCCTTGTTTATATAGGCGCTTCCCCGTTCTGCGGCTCCGTGACACACTGAGTGCACTGGTCCCGCAGGCACGGTCATGCTGTATGCGGCGGGAGTGCGCGTGCCTGCTAGCCCAGGCTCTTAAAGGGGATGTACAGGTAAGCCCATTTGCCCACCGCTGCCATTGTGCTGACGTATTGGATAAACAATTAGGATGATTGATAGAAAAATGATGTGACGGATAATAATTGGGAACTAGCCAAGCATGTTTTATTGGCAATGACTTCAGCCAAAAGCTTTCCGTAGCTGCTGGATCTTTGTAGCGGTTAGGGGTTATTTTGATTCAGAGTTATACGCCTGCACACAGGGTATGCTGGGTGTGCCTGGTCACCCCCTAATCACCTTGTGCTGTGCCAATTCCCCCTTCTTTTCGGCGTCCCCTGTCTCTCCCCTGCAGTTCCGTCAGCTTCCCTCCTCTTCCACTGGCTGCTGCAGGGGATGTTCCAGGATGTATAAATGAATGAACACAGTGAGTGATCAGTACCAATCGCTCCTGTGTTCATTCCTAACTAGTTTGTGAATGAACAGGAAGTCGCTCAGCAAAGAGCACTTCCCATTCGTTCACTGTCCAGTGCAGTTGAGGCTGCAAAGAAAGGGGCTGGGCAAATTCTGTCCTTAGTCCCTTTCTCTCTGTTTAGACCCATGATAGATATGTGTTTATTTTCATTTTATTTGTTTTTTTGTTTTTTTTTGTCGGATCATTCGTTATGATTGGCATTCGTTACTTTGGATTTTTCATAACTTCAGATGCATTCGTATTTGTTACATTCACTAAGCCCTTGTACACACGGTCGGACATTCTGAAGGAAAATGTTCGATCGGACCGTGTTGTCGGATAATCCGACCGTGTGTGGGCTCCATCGGACTGTTTCCGTCGGAATATCCGACGACAACGTTTTATAGCTGGGCTATAAAAATTTTCGACAACACGATCCGATTGGACTTGGTCTGATCGTTTGTAGAGAATTCCGATCGGACAAAGTGCCACGCATGCTCAGATCAAATTCCTAGACCAAAGCTATTGGCTACTAGCCTGAAGGTAGTCCCGTCGTAATGAATTAATGTCATCACGTTACAAACGATCAGATTTTCTGACAACTTTGTCCGACCGTGTGTATGCAACACCAGTTTCGGACAAAATCCAACGGACAAAATCTGACGGATTTTGTTGTCGGAATGTCCGACCGTGTGTACAAGGGCTAACTGTTACTTTAGCCAAAGTTGAAGGGAAATTCCAATACCCATAATTTAATAGTTTACAATAATAATAATAATAATAATAATAATAATAAAAACTATAATAACAGTTAATAATTACAATATAATAGAAAATATGAAAAATTTAATTATCCGAATGTAATTGATTTGTTAAATTCATAGCTTGAATCGTTTTTCATTCTTACGTATTTTCTTTCTTTTGGATTTTCATTATTTCGGGTTTTCATTCTTTCGGATTTTCGTTCTCTTTCTGAAAATTTGTTTTCGTATGCATTCGTCAAAAGAGTCTCTGAATGGACGAAAATGCCGATGTCCAGAGTTGTTTCTTTGTATTTAATTTTGGGATGTCTTCCTTGAGTTCAGTAGGATGGAAGTCAAATGCCGCGTACACATGATCGGACTTTCCGGCAGACTTGGTCCGTCGGACAATCCACCAGACTTTGCAGCGGAGATCTGCAGGACTCACCGAGCGAGCAGACTTGCGCACACACGATCGGACTTTCTGGCGGATTGTCCGCCGGACTTTTGGCGGAGGTCCGCCGGACTTTTGGCGGAGGTCCGACGGACTTTCCAAATGAACGGACTTGCCCACACATGGACTAAAGTCCATTCATTTTAATCGTGACTACAGGTACGACGGGACTAGAGTTTCATCGGCGAGATTGACACTTTGCGAGCCCCGTCGCCTGGTATGGGTTTTAAGGGTAACCCCCTATGCAGAAAAAACAGCGTGGGGTTCCACCCAAAGTCCATACCAGACCCTTATCCAAGCATGCAGCCTGGCCGGTCAGGAAAGGGGGTGAGCGAGGGCCCCCCTCCTGAACCGTACCAGGCCACATGCCCTCAACATGGGGGGTGGGTGCTTTGGGGAAGGGGGGCACTCTGCGGCCCCCCCACCCCAAAGCACCTTGTCCCCATGTTGATGAGAACAAAGGGCCTCTTCCTGACAACCCTGGCCATTGGTTGTTGGGGCCTGTGGACGGGGGCTTATCGGAATCCCCAGATCCCAGCCCCCCACCCTATGTGAATGAGTATGGGGTACATGGTACCCCTACCCATTCACCTGGGGGAAAAAGTGTCAATAAAAAAACACACTACACAGTTTATTAGGCAGCTCCGGGGGTCTTCTTCCGACTTCTCTGCGCTTTCCGGTTCTTCTCGCCGGGGAGGAGGAAGAGGAGGACCGCAGGGCGCCCCCCTTCTCCAAAGCACCCACCCCCCCCATGTTGAGGGCATGCGGCCTGGTAAGGTTCAGGAAGGGGGGGGGCGCTCGCTTGTCCCCACCCCCTTTCCTGGCTGGGCTGCGTCCTCGGATAAGGGTCTGGTATGGACTTTGGGGAGACCCCCACGCCCTTTTTTTGGCGTAGGGGGTTACCCTTAAAACCCACACCAGGCGACGGGGCTCGCACATGCTCAGTTTGGTGTGTATTGCTAGAGAGTTTTTGGTCCCAAGAATGCCCCCAAGGCTCTGTACTCTGTACTATCAGCAGATGAATCGGGGACAATGAAAGAAGGGTAGGATTAGAGAAGACAGGATCTAACTGCCTTTTTACACAATGCAGAAGATTAACCCCTTAGGTTCCTCAGTGAGATTAACAAGCATGCTTTACTACATACACTATGTCAAAAATATTGGGACACCTGCCTTTACACGCACATTATTATACATGCTTTATATAGCGCCAACAGTTTACGCAGTGCTTTACAATGTGGGGGGGGGGGGGGCAGCACAAATACAGTACAGTTCAATACAGAAGGGACAGGAGGGCCCTGGTCATAGAGCTTACATTCTAAAGGGAGGGGGTGGTGGTACAAAAAGTAATAGCTGCGGGGAATCATTTGATGGGGGGGCTTGGGGACAGTTATTAAGTGGGTGTGGGATAGGCTTCCCTGAATAAGTGAGTTTTTAGGGATCTCCTAAAGGTGGACAGGTTAGGGGCTGATCGGATATACCAGATATACACATGAAATTTAATGGCATCCCAGTCTTAGTCCATAGGCTTCAATATTGTGTTGGCCGACCCTTTGCTTCTATAACAGCTTCAACTCTTCTGAGAAGGCCGTCCACAAGGTTTAGGAGTGTGTCTATAAGAATGTTTGACCATTCTTCAAAAGCGCGTTTGGGAGGTCAGGCACTGATGTTGGACGAGAAGGCCCATCCTCACAGTCTCCACTCGAATTCTTTCAAAGGTGTTCTATCGGGTTGAGGTCAGGACTCTGTGCAGGTCATCCATGTCTTTATGGATCTGGCACTGGTCCAAATCATTTGGTGGAGGGAGGATTATGGCGTGGGGTTGTTTTTCAGGGGTTGGGCTTGGCCCCTTAGTTCCAGTGAAGGGACCTCTTAAGACGTCAGCATACCAAGATATTTTAGACAATTTCATGCTCCCAACTTTGTGGGAACAGTTTGGGGATGGCTCCTTCCTGTTCCAACATGTCTGCGCCCCAGTGCACGGTCCATAAAGAAATGGTTGAGCAAGTTTGGGGTGGAGGAACTTGACTGGCTTGCACAGAGTCCAGACCTCAACACCTTTGGGATGAACTAGAGCGGAGACTGCGAGCCAGGCCTTTTCATCCAATGCCATGGCATTCATGAAATAAAGACAAAAAAAAAACTGGTTTCAAATAGGAGAACACTAATATATGCATGCATAGTTAGAAGGGATGAGGAATTAGAGTGGAGACTGCGAGTCCGGCCTTCTCGTTCAACATCAGTGTCTGACCTCACAAATGCGCTTCTGGAAGAATGGTCAAACATTCCCATAGACACACTCATGGGCGTCCGCAAACACGGGCAAGGTGGGGCAGTTGCCCCCCCCCTGGAATTATTAGGTGTTGTTGGCTACTTGGCTGTGTCACCTGGCTGTGTGTTGTGTTTAATGTCCGCCGTGGCTGAGCTGCAATCGTGGCCGCCACAGACTTTTTTCCTACATCTGTCACTGTTTCTCTGCTGGCTGCTCCCTGCTGTTTTCACTGTCCAGTGTACACCGCTCCGCAGGTCAGCCTTTCCACTCCTCCTCTTCATTGATTGGCTGCCTGTGTAGTGTAGGTGTGTCACTCTCACTCACATCGTGTTGTTGTGGATCCGCCCACTCAAGCTGCCGACAAGCCGAGTGATATGCTGGCCTGACACTGGCATTCTGTGAGCCGCCCAGCCCAGTTACTGTATATTCTGCTACCTGCTGTGCTGTGCCTGTGCATGCCTAGGCAACAAGAACAGCAAGAAACCACAGGTAACATCAGTTAGCATGATCCCAGTGCTCTCCACTCCCCCCGTTCACCCCCCAGTGCTTCCCCCCTGTTCTCCCCCCAGTGCTCTCCACTTCCCCCCCAGTGCTCTACCCCCTGCTCTCCCCCCCACAGTGCTCTCCACTCCCCCCAAGTGCTCTCCACTCCCCCCAAGAGCTCTCCACTCCCCCCAGTGCTATCCTCCACCACACTCTCCTGCCCCCCCCCCCCACAGTTTTCTTCTCCTCTGTTCTTGCTTCCCCCCTGCTCTCCAGCTCTCCCCATCCTTCTCTAGCCACCATCCCAGTGCTCTCCCCCCTGTTCTCCCCTCAGTGCTCTCCCCCCATTCCCCCCCAGTGCTCTCCACTCCGCCCAGTGCTCCCCCCTGTTCTCCCCACCACAGTGATCTCCACTCCCCCCAGTCCTCTGGAAGGAGCACCATCCCCATCCAAAACGAGAACAGACCCTGCCTGCTGCTGGCCGTCATGGATATCCTGCTGGCATGCAAGGTACCGTACCGAGCATCAACAACACACCTTCCCACAGACAAGGACTGCAGACTGGGACATGGGGCACAGGAGGGGCTGCATTCATGGGCACAGTGAGACTTCATTCACGGCACAGTAAAGCTGCATTTGATGGACACAGTGAGGCTGAATTTGATGGACAGAGTGAGGCTGCATTTGATGGACACAATGAGGCTGCATTGGTGGGCACAGTGAGGCTGCATTGGTGGGCACAGTGAGGCTGCATTGGTGGGCACAGTGAGGCTGCATTTGATGGGCACTGGTGAGGAGGCTGCATTGAACTCTTGCATCAAGTCTGCAGTCTCTGACCATCTCCTTACACAGGGGTCGGAAATTCCCATGGAAAAAGTCAGATCGGATTATGTTGTCAGAAAATCAGATCGTGTGTGGGCTCTATTGGACTTTCTGTCTGAATTTCAGAAGGAAAAAGTTTGAGATCTGGATCTAAAATTTTCCGACAACAAAATCCGATCGTGTGTAGAGAATTTCCGACGCACAAGTGCCACGTATGCTCAGAAAAAATTTGGAGACGAAAGCTATTGGCCTCTACGTAGTCCTCTACGTAGTCCCGTCGTACGTTACGAACGTCCCCTCGTTACGAACGATCGGATTTTCCGACAACTTTGTGCGACCGTGTGTGTGCAAGACAAGTTTCCGGCCAAAATCCGTCGGAAGAAATCCAACGGATTTTGTGGTCGGAATGTCCGACCGCGTGTATGGGGCATAGGAGTGGGATGCTATTAAAGTTCAGGTGTGTGTAAAGGCGGGTGTCTCAATACTTTTGACAAAATAGTGTATACAGACTGATTTTACTGTTGTGGGTTTGGTAACACTTTTCATTCCCGATTTAACCATTGACTGTATGGTTTTGCCGGCTGCTCTGTTAGCGTGTTTTTGTTAAACAGGATGGTGAGGACACTTCCAGATTTCACTTGTGTAGCTCTATCCTTAGTTTTGGCTATTGAGAGATACTATATATGCTTTATCGGTGTTAAAATAATGGCAATTAGTAGAGATAAAGTCTAGCTTGAGGCGAAATGCGTGTTCTGCACATCTGGAACTTGTCAGTATAACAACTTTTTTTTTTTTTGCTTTGTTTGTAGTACCAGATCTGAAAATAACCGGCTCAATAATGATGATGGGGAAAAGGTAATTAGTTTTGATCTCTGTTCCGCAGGTGGCCTTCCCTTACACGTTCTGACATCAAACCCTCCCAGCATTTTCCAGAACAGAATTTTTGTTTATTTCACGAGAACTGTCAACATTCCTGAGATCTATTCTTCTCATATTGCAAGCCTAATGGCCGGATGTGCAGAGCTGGCTGAATGGAAACTATTGTGGCATGCACTAATTACACACGGTTCTCGTGGAAAATAAATATTACTTAGCATCTCCTCTGACCCCTTCTATTAGCCCGTCTGGCTAAAAAAGAGAGAGGTGGAGAAGGATAGAACTTTACCTACCAGGAACTGAAGGAAAGCTTATTGAAAGAAAGATCAAACATTCAATGGACCAATTAAAAAACAACTAGTCACCCGGACATTCACATGCTTCAAAAAGGATCTTCGGTTAGATTTGCTCACTTGGTCCTCTTTGGTGGTAAATGACTATCACAGCTGCTGCTAAAGAGTTATAGTCACTAGTTCTTATTTTTTTTTTTTTTGCGGGAAGTACTTGGGGACAAAAGGTCCCCAAGTGGTGTCAAAACAATATCCAAACCCAAGAACAAAAAATTTAGTATATCACATACTATTCCTTGGATGGGTTGGTTGCATTTGTTTTTTATTTTTCAGGCTAAGAACATATAGCCCCTCCCGGGACAAGGGGTGGGCAGGAGGGGCGGCTGTCCCTGGCGCAATGGTTTATTGCAGGGGTAGGGGGCACCCTGACCCTAACCCTAAGGGAAAGGGGGGCGCAATTTGGCATCTTTGCCCTGGGCACTGGATGACCTTGTCCTGGCACTGAGCCCTCTTTTGGGGGGGGGTTAGGAGAAATGGCCCTTCCAAAACACTAAGCCCTTGTACACACGGTCGGAGAATCTGTCGGAATGAGACTTATCGGACCGTGTCGTCAGATAATCCGACTGTGTGTGATATGCATCGGACTGATTCCGTCCGAATCTCCGTCCAACCCAATTTTCCAACATGTTGGAACTATTTCCAGAACAACTGGGCCGGACGGACCTAATCCGATCATGTGTAGAGCATTTTGATCGGACCAAGTGCCACGCATGCTCAGATCAAATTCCTACATCAAAGCTATTGGCTACTAGCCTGAATGTAGTCCCATCGTAACGAAATTACGTCATCACGTTCTGAAAGATCGGATTTTTCGCCAACTTGGCCCGATCGTGTGTATGCAACAGTTTCGGACACAATCCATCGGACTAAATCCGACGGGCAAAATCCGACGGATTTGGTTGGCAAAATCTCCGACCGTGTGTACGTGGGCTGAGCGGTCTTTTGGGAGGTTAGGAGAAATGGCCCTCCCAAAACACAAATCCTGCAGGCAGGGATGCCGATAAGGGGGGGCACCTCCTGTAGGGGGCCCTAGCTCACAAGAGAGTGCGAACAGCAGGGGGAATCAGTCCAGCAGGGTGGAGGGGCAATTACAGAAGGATTCCCTGAGTGTCTCTCTGCAGCAGCAGCTGAAAGCCGGTTTTTCCCCTTTCCTGCCAGCTTTTAGCTGCTGCAAGGAGAGACACAGACACATAGGGGTTGATACCAAATCACATGCAAGGAAAATAATACAAAAAAAAACAGCATTTTTGCTTGCACGTGATTGGATGATGGAAGTCAGCAGAGCTCTTGTTCATTTACTAAGCTCTGGAGCAACTGTACTTGTAAAGAACAACTGCAATTTGCAACGTGCACAGTCTATTTACCTTCAGTAAACCAACTCCAGAGCATAATTTCTGTAACTGCCTGCCCCGCGCCAATTCCTCTCCCTGTTCTGCCTGCTTCTTTTTTTTGAAAAATATTTATTGGGTTTTCAAAGTAACACAATAAGAGAAGCAAATACATGATATGGAGCCAGAAGGCCCAAGGTCGAAGACCTGAGTTACAATGCAAGCATTTGTCCTACATAGGGACCCAAATGGGGTCAAGGGAGGGGGTGGGGGGGAAGAAAAGGGAAAGGGATGTGGTAGGGAAGGGAAGTTTACCTGTATGTAATAAACTGGCATAGTGTCATATCTGCAAAGAAATACAGTGAACAATAACAGATAGTGCATATAACAATACAGTGTGGTACCCTCAGGAGTGGAAGCCTAACATAGTGTAATCCAGTGAAAGACTTAAGGGGTTATGGGCAGCTGGATTATAAATCAAAGCTAACGATGAATAGCATGGAGGTTTTAAGGGGCTGGGAAACCCCTGGGAACTCGGGGACCTAGAGAGGACAGGGTCAAAGGGCTCATTCATATCTGGTAATTTAAGCTTGCCTAGGGAGTTGGTCAGATCATGTTTTAAGTACCAATCAGTGTAAAGGAAAGGGTGCATATTTGTTGCCAGTTCTTCCTGTGGAAAAGTAAACTCCATACATTTTCACCATCTAGCAAAGAAACGTTGAATCGATTTAAAGTTCGATCTGATAGTGTTGAGATTTTCTAGATTGAACAGTGACAGTAATGTACGTTTCACAACCGAGAGGCATGGTGGAGAAGTAATAATCCAGTTGTTCATTATTGTTCTGGGTCTGCTACCAGCAGACCCAGATGAGCCCATTGTGTGAGCTTGGATGAAGTCATTGATGATGGTGAGGAGGCTGGCAATTCACATCCAAAGAGACATAATAGAGGATCTTGGGCAGCTTGATCTTAGTGATTTTGGTTATATATGTAAGAATAGAGTCCCAGTACACAGAGATAGTTGAGCATTCCCATAAGCGGTGGAATAGTGTAGGGTGTGGTAATGAGCACCAGGAGCACTGTGCCTGTGTAGAGTCCTCAGGGTTGATCCTGAAAGGGAAGTAGGCCCTGTGTATTATTTTAAATTGAGTTTCAAGCCAAGTCTCTGATATAATGAGATTGTGTATATAGCGGTAGCTCTTTGGGATCTTTTCCGGAAGATCAGCATCGTTGAAGATGGAAGACCACTTCTGAAACGGAACTAGATGTTATTTATCCAACTGATGTGTGATAAGATGAGACCATGAGAGTAGAGATTGGAGATAGAGTAGTCATCACGCTGGAGCACTACGTCAATGAAAGACTTTTGGAGAGGATCTACCTGAGATCCACAACAAGTTTATATAAAACTGAGAAGTTGTTGAAAATGAAAGAGGTGCGATGCCGGCAATGAATATTCCTAAGAGAGGCTCGAGAAAGTACTAGGGTTTCCATGGTATAGAGAAGTAACATTGACAAGTCCATGGATGCGCCAGTAGGCAAAGGATTTATACGTAGTGGATGGGAGGAACATAGGGTTACCCTGAATAGTTAAATGGCAGAATATACTTGAGGGAAATCCCAGTAGTCTCTGCACTTCCCTCCAGGCAACAACCGTGTCTCTAATGAGAACATTGGATCTGAGGTCAACTGGTAATGCCCTTTAGAATGGAGGCTGGCTGGAAGGGTGAGCGGAGAGACCAGGGTGTTCGTGACTGGAGTAACGTGATTTTCTAGATATCCAATCCAGGCCCGCACCACCCTCAGACTTAGGGAGACAAAGTTCCTGCAGGGCTATGCGGGACTCCTTTACAATTTTAGTGATTAAGGGTGGATATAGTTAAGACTGTATAGTGAGGAAGGCTCTCGACCTATACGTATACCCAAGTAGATGAGGTGATGGGGGACAATGGTGAAAGGGAAAGAGATACGCCATTTGGCAGAAATTTCTGCCTGCTTCTGATTGCACCCCATCCCCCCCCCCCCCGTGTGGCTCCCCTGTCACTGTGCCACCCCACCCCTTCCCTTGGTGCTGCCAGTTTCCCGCTACTGTGGGTACAGAGCATGTGTCAGGATGGAGAGCGGAGGAAGGGGCCAGTAAATATACTGGCCCCTTCCTTTTTTGAATGGACAAAGTGGGTGATTGGTACTGATCACTCCTGCGTCCAATGATAGATGAGCATAGTAAACTGTGTTTACTATGCTTCAGTTTCTGAATGAACAGTGTGGAGGACCAACACCAGCCACCCCCGCTGATGTCTACCAACCCCCCCCCCCCCCCTCTGGTCCCTGGAAAGGTTGGCTGCTCAGTCTAAAATGTCTGGGCCTATTTTTTGTCCCAGTCCGGGCCTGTTTACAGCTTATACTGCTGTATAACAGAACCCTGATCCACGCTTATATACAGGTGCATCTCAAAAAATGGGAATACCATCAAAAAGTTTATTTATTTCAGTAATTCAAATCGGAACTTGAAACTCATATATTTTATATAGATTCATTACACACAGAGTGATATATTTCAAGCATTTCTTTCTTTTAATTTGGATGATTATGGCTTACAGCTAGTGAAAACCCCAAATTCTGTATCTCAGAAAATTGTGAATAAGTTCAATATTTTATACTCATGGTGTCCGACTCTGATCAGTTAATTAACTCAAAACACCTGTAATGGTTTCCTGAGCTTTTAGTTTAAATGGTCTCTCAGTCTGGTTCAGTAATGCTGCGTACACACGAGCGGACTGTATGGCGTACTTAGTCCGTCATACAATCCGACGGACAGTCCGTCATACTTTCGACTGAACGGACTTGACCACACACGGATACCCAAACAGTCCGTCGAAAGCTTGCGCGATGACGTGTACAGCACGTACGATGGGACTAGAAATAGGAAGTCCAATACACAGAAAAGCACCCTTCCGCCGTGTAAATCCTTTCTGGGCATGCGCCATTCTTAGTCCGCCGAACTAGCCTACTGACGAGCGGATTGTCCGCTGAAACCAAAGTACGACGGACAGAATTTCGAAAAATCCGAAATACTTAGTACGCCAGACTGCGCGCTGAAAAAGTCCGCTGAAGCCCACGCACGAGCGGACTGTCCGCTGAAATGTGTTTCGACGGACTAAGTACGCCATACAGTCCGCCCGTGTGTACGCCGCATAAGTTACACAATCATGGGAAAGACTGCTGACACGTGACTTTCCCACAAGGAGGGTAAATCTCAAAAAAGGCCATTGCTAAAGAAGCTGGCTGTTCAGAGTGCTATATCCAAGCATATTAATGGAAGGTTCAGTGGAAGGAAAAAGTGTGGTAGAAAAAGGTGTTCAAGCAACAGGGTTGACTGTAGCCTTGAGAGGATTGTGAAGCAAAGGCCATTCAGGAATTTGGGGGAGAATCACATGGAGTAGACTACGGCTGATGTCAGTGTTTCAAGAGCCACCACACACAGACGTATCCAGGACACGGACTACAACTGTCGCATTCCTTGTGTCAAGTCACTGCTGAACCAGTGACAATGTCAGAAGTGTCCTACCTGGGCTAAGGAGGAAAAGGACTTTTTTTTTTCTGTAACTCAAATGCCGCGTACACACGATCGAATTGTTCGGCGGACTTAGCCCGCCAGACCAAAGTACGCCGGACAATTCGATAGTGTGTGGGCTCCAGCGGACTTTTTCATCGTAAAAGTCCGGCGGACTTAGAAAGTAGTTTTGACTCAAAATTTGTCCGCCGGACTTGGCTTTCAGTGGACAATCCGTTCGTCAGTGTGCTAGTCCGGCGGACTAAGAATGACGCATGCTCTGAAGCAAGTACGAGAAGGAAGCTATTGGCTACTGGCTATTGAACTTCCTTTTTCTAGTCCCGTCGTACGTGCTGTACATCATCGCGTTAGAAATCGCCGGACTTTCGGAGTGTCCGTGTGTGGCCAAGTCCGTTCGTTATAAAGTCGGTGGATTGTTTGCCGGATTGTTTGCCGGACCAAATCCGCCGGACAATTCGATCGTGTGTACGCGGCATAAGTGTTATAATGTCATCTCCCCATACGTTCCACATATGACCCAGAGCAGCCATTCTCAACCAGGGTTCCGTGGATGTTTGATGATGCCTACAGAGTTCAAGGTTCAGCATCACTTAGGAAAGCCAGCAGCATGGCACCAAATATCTTTTTAGCTGTCTTTAAGGGGAGCAATTCGAGCTCCACTTTAAGGGGGACATTCTTCTGTTTGGCCACCAGTATAAGGGGCATTGTTCCTATTGACCCCTGATAAATTGGTTTTAGTAAGGGTTCCTTGAGACCTGAAAATAATTTTTGGGCTTCCTCTAGGGTTAAAAGGTTGAGAAAGCCTGACCTAGAGTGACGGCCAGTACCGTATATACTCGAGTATAGGCCGACCCGAATATAAGCCGAGGCCCCCAATTTACCCCCAAAAAAACTGGCAAACTTATTGACTCGTGTATAAGCCGAGGGTGAGACATGCCTGTCCATCCCTGTGTGTGTGTCCGTCCATCCCTGTGTGTCCGTCCATCCCTGTGTGTCCGTCCATCCCTGTGTGTCCGTCCATCCCTGTGTGTCCGTCCATCCATCCCTGTGTGTGTGTGTGTCCATCCATCCATCCATCCCTGTGTGTGTGTGTCTCCATCCATCCATCCATCCATCCCTGTGTGTGTGTGTCTCCATCCATCCATCCATCCATCCCTGTGTGTGTGTGTGTCTCCATCCATCCATCCATCCATCCCTGTGTGTGTCTCCATCCGTGTGTGTGTGTGTGTGTGTGTGTGTGTGTGTGTGTGTGTGTGTGTGTGTGTGTGTGTGTCCAGCCTACCTTTGTCCCGAGCCTCCGTCCCGTGCCTTGCCTCCTTGCCTCCGTCCCGTGCCGTGACTTGCCTCCTTGCATCCGTCCCGTGTCGTGCCGTGCCTTGCCGCCGCCGTCCCGTCCCGTCCCGTGCCGTGCCTTCCCTTGCCTCCGTCCCGTGCCCTCTTCGTCGGCGGCCATTGTAAAGTTCAAAAGCTGCGCCGCCGCCTTCGCCTGTGATAGGCGGAACACTGAATTTCCCAGCAGCCTGTGTTCCGCCTATCACAGACGTCGTATCATCCTCGTCCGTAGTACGAGGATGATACGATGTCCGTGATAGGCGGAACACAGGCTGCTGGGAAATTCAGTGTTCCGCCTATCACAGGCGAAGGCGGAGCCGGAGGCGCGGCTTTTGAATAGAATGGCCGCTGTCTGTCTGCTCGACACGCTGATCGAGCGGGCAGACAGCGATGACTCGAGTATAAGCCGAGGGGGGCACTTTCAGCCTCAAAAAAGAGGCTGAAAATCTCGGCTTATACTCGAGTATATACGGTATATAACTTTGGATCAATGTAATGTCACTTTACCAGGACTGACGAGGTGCAGACTTCCTTTTGCAAGTTACCTATGCTCGCCCTCGGACTTATAAGGGCTGGTTCAAAATGTTTTGATCTTCAGCTTAATCTTCCTGAATCCTGCTGTTTTATACCTGTTAGTCCATGATGTGTCCACCACTGTTTTTGTACTATTCTGTTGATGTAAATTTTCAATAAAAACCTTTGAACAAGAAAAGGACCGGACTGTTGCTCAATGGTTCAAAGTCCCCTTTTCGGATGAAAGTTAAGTTTTGCATTTCATTTGGAAATCAAAGGTCCCAGAGTCTGGAGGAAGAGTGGAGAGGCACCGAATCCAAGTTGCATGAGGTTCAGTGTGAAATTTCCACAGTCAGTGATGATTTGGGGAGCCATGTCATCTGCTGGTTTTGGTCCACTGTGTTTTATCAAGTACAAAGTAAGTGCAGCCCTCTAGCAGGAAATTCTAGAGCACTTCATGCTTCCCTCTACCTGCCAGCGTTATGGAGATGCCAAATTCATTTTCTAGCAGGACTTGCAACCTGCCCACACTGCCAAATGTACCAATACCTGGTTTAATGATCATGGTATCACTGTGCTTGATTGGCCAGCAAACTCGCCTGACCTAAACCCCATAGAGAATCTGTGGAGTATTGTCAAGAGGAAAATGAGGGACACCAGACCCAACAATGCAGACGAGTGAAGGCCACTATCAAAGAAACCTGGACTTCCATAACACCTCAGCAGTGCCCCAGGCTGATCGCCTCTATGCCATGCCGCACTAATGCAGTAATTCATGCAAAAGAAGCCCTGACCAAGTATTGAGTGCAGAGTCAGCCTATCTACTGTGCGATTTAGTCACTCCCTATCAGTTTCTAATCTGAAATGAAACCAAACCTCTAAGCTAATGATCCCAAAGTGGCCACCGGATGCCTAACCTATGGTATGGCACTGGAGCTTGGAGTCAGCCTACCTACTCTGCGGCTTAGTCTCTCATAGTAGTATGTAATAATCCCTTCTGGCTTGAAGCATGGACAGAACACATGGCTGAGACTTTCTCTCCCCACTTCCTCCATCCAGGGTTTCAAAGCCAACAACTCAGGGACAGGAACTGCATACAGGCATGTACAAATTCAGACAGTAGAGGGCAGCAGATCCCTACAAAGAATTTCATCAAGTGCAGAAAATCCCTATAGATCTTGCCAAAAATGCAATGTTCTTGTCATTGTAATGTGACCCTCAGACACTGAGCTCTCCTTGTGACGATCTCCTAGTGTTCTATGTATATAAAGTTTGCTGCATCAATGTGACAAACATCTGCACAGCTCCAACAAAAATCTCCTAAGATTATATGCACCACCTAGTGTATCAGGGGTAAGTTTGTGAACTTAAAGTGTTTTTTTTTCCTTTATTTTTAACCACTTCCGGACCGCTCACTGTATATATACGTCACTATGTTATATACGGGGTTGTGGCAGCAGATAGCTGCCATAACCCCGGTATATTTTTATACAGCAGGCGATCCGGTGTCAGATAAAAGTGGCCCTGGCGGCAGGTTCACCACAGGATCACTTTGATGGGCAGCGGGAGAGAGGTGCCCCTTCCGCTGCTTCCTGGTCATTTTCCCTGCTTACCAGAGCCATCAGTAGCGGCAAAACCAATGTGCTGGACGGATGGGCAGGAGGTCAAGTGAGGGCAAGATGCCCCCCACTCAACCCTATGCCCTTGGAGGACCGGAGCGACGTTAAACATCACTTCTGCCCTCCGGCCTTAAAGGGCCCATTTTTTTTCAATTGATTTTTCGAACATACAAGCAGTTTTGCAGAACAAATGATCTGCAATTTTTTGTCTGTCCTGATGGGAAATGAGGGGATTAACCCTTCCCATAGGGTAAAGATTGATGTAAAAATCAAATAGGAGTTCCATTGCTCTATACCAGGGGTCGCAAACTGGCAGCCCCTCCAGCTACAAGTCCCATGAGCCATTGCAAGGTTGACAGTTACAAGCATGACTCCCACAGGCATGATGGGACTTGTAGTTCCGCAACAGCTGGAGGGCCGCCAGTTTAAGATCCCTGCTGTATACAATACGTATGATGGAGCTGATGATCATAGGAAATAAATATACTGTATATATACTATGGCCGCCAGCTCCATCTAGCGGCCATATTGCGGTATTTACCTGATTCACACTATACTTATGAATGAAGAACATCCGACTTGGAGAGAATATAGCCTAGTAACATTTTGATTTTGCCAGCATTCATGCACAACAAATGTAGGTGCAGTTTTGCAGGATGAATAGCTTCCCTTAGGGCAGGGGTAGGCAACCTGCAGCCCTCCAGCTGTTGCAGAACTACAAGTCCCATCATGCCTCTGGGAGCAATTGTAACTGCCAGCCTTGCAATGCCTCATGGGAAATGTAGTTCCATTTGGAGGGCCAAAGGTTGCCTGCCCCTGCCTTAGGGTCTTGTGAACATAGGGGGGCAGATGGATGTGTAGGTGTCATCCGACCAACCACCGTCACCTCTGACAGTCTCTGTGTGAACAAACAGGAATGCTGGACTCGGGTGGACATTTGTGTTTATGTCTAACAGAGAGGCATGAGGAGAAGCACGCAGACAGTTTCGGTGCCAACTAGAGCGAAGGAATAGAAACCGGGCAAGCCTGAACTAATTTGTCCGACTGCCAATTTTCTAAAGAAGTGTCAATAACTGCTGGAAATGGTAATTATCATCCCATGTGCATAGATCATTTTTGCTTTAAAGCGTAACGCCAATCTGTTGAGAAAAAAAAAATTGCCCTCTGGGAGATCTATGTGCATTACAAGGATTTTAACAAACTTTGTTGCAGATTCCTACCTGTTTCTGCTCTGAAATAACAGCTGTTTGGCAGTGTCTTTTCATTACTGGTTCGGAATAGGAGGGTCTGGTTCATTATAATCACCCGGTGCACTCTAAGGCCCCATTCACACCTCAGCGTCTTGGAACTTAACCACTTGCCGACCAGCCAGCGTCATTATACTGCGGCAGGTTGTCTCGTTCCCGCAAACTGCCGTAGTTGTACGACAGCTCCTTTAAGAGCCATAGTAGGCGTGTGCGCCCTGCTGCACAACTTGGGGACCCAATGATCGCAGGAAAGGGGGCCATAACAAGGATCTGTCAATGTAAACAGTGTCAATGATCCCCCTTCTGACAGGGGAGGAGAGAGGGATCTGCTGTTCCTAGTGATTAGGAACAGCGATCTCTCTCCTCCTCCAGTCAGTCCCCTCCCCCAACGGTTAGAAACACCTCCCAGGGAACATTTAACCCCTGGATCGCCCCCTAGTGTTAACCCCTTCCCTTCCAGTGTCATTTATACAGTAATCAGTGCATTTTTATAGCACTGATCTCTGTATATATATCAATGGTCCCAAAAAAGTGTCCGATCTGTCTGTCGCAGTCCCACTAAAAATTGCTGATTTCCGTCATTACTAGTAAAAAAAATTGTAAAAATCATACTTTTTTTTTTTGTAGTTCGAATCGGGCAGATTTGAGTGTTTTTGGCATGTTTTTATCCCCATATAAATGAATGAAAAGGTGTCATTGGCATGTTTTTATGCGCATTTGCTTGCGTGTTTTTGCGTGATTTTCTGCTCAAATTAAATTAAAAAATAAATAAATAAATAGTAATAATATATGAATAAATAAATGTCAAATAAATACACAAATAACTAAAAATCATCAATAATAAATCAAATAAATAAATAATATGTAATAATACATAAATAAATAGCAATTAACCCATGGATGCTCAACCTGTGTCCCTCCAGCTGTTGTGGATATACAAGTCCCATGATGCATTGTAAGGCTGACAGTTACAAGCATGGCTCTAAAAGGCAGAGGCATGATGGGACTTGTAGTTTTGCAACAGCTGGAAGGCCAGAGGATGAACACCCTTGAATTAACCCCTAACCTTAAAAATATATTATATAAATTTATAATTATTATTAGTATTATTAATAATATTATTAATAATAATAATACTAATAATAGTATAATAAAGTAATACGAAATAAACACCAAAACCCGAACACAAAATAAATACATTATTATTAATAATTGCAATACTAATTCATTATTATTATTATTATTATTATTATTAATAATAATAATAATAATAATAATAATAATAAAAGTAATAATTTATTTATTTTGTGTTAGGGTCTTTAATTATTTATTTATGCCAAAAATGCCAAAGTTCCATGAGCGGGTGCAATTTTGAAGCATGACGTGTTGGTTATTAATTTACTCGGCGTAACATCATTTTTCGCATTATACAAAAAAAGTGGGCTAACTTTACTGTTTTTTTTTTTTAAATTCATGAAAGTGTATTTTTTCCCCAAAAAATTACGTTTGAAACACAGCTGCACAAATACAGTGTGACATAAAATATTGCAACATCCGCCATTTTATTATCTAGGGTCTCTGCTAAATATATATATATATATACATATATATATATATATATATATATATATATATATATATATATATATATATATATATATATATATATAATGTTTGGGGGTTCTAAGTAATTTTCTAGCAACAAATACTAATGAAACTTGTAAACAACAAGTGTCAGGAAAAGGCCTGGTCCTTAAAGCAGAGTTCAATCCAGAAATGGAACTTCCGCTGTTCGAATTTCTTCACATTTGGCACCTTTCGGGGGGGGGGGGGGGGGGGAGCAGATACCTGTCAGATCCAGGTATCTGCTCCCACTTCCGGGGGAAAATCGCCGCACATCGCACTAGGGAACCAGGAGTGAAGCCGAAGGTCTTCACTGCCTGGTTCCCTTACCAGGAATGGCGGTGGCAGTACCCGGGGGGTCGATCAGAAGATCGGCTTGGGGTGCCGACATCAGGAGGCTCCCTGGAAAGGTACGTTTCCTAATATTAAAAGTTAAATTTAAAAATAAAAATCAGCAGCTGCAGTATTTGTAACTGCTGACTTTTATTTATGTTTTTTCCACTGGCGGATCTCCGCTTTAACTGGTTAACGTGATCTTAAAAGTCGCGATTTGCCACAATTGTCCACGACAGGATCGTGTGGAGGCCCTAAAATAGCAGGATAGCACAAATACCCCCCAAATGACCCCTTTTTGGAAAGAAGCAGTCCTAAGTATTTAGTAAGAGGCATGGCGAGTTCTAATTTTTTTGCCACAATTTTTTGGAAAATTAAGAAATTAAATAAAAAAAAATTTTTTTCAATTTTTTTTTTTTTTTTTACATACTGTCACCAGTGAAGCAACAGCATCATCATATGACTGGTGTAGTAATGATCAGGGATTCTGACTGGTGACAGTATGTAAAAAAATAAAAAAAATAAAAAATGTAAATAATCATTTGTACAATTTTTTTTATATACCTTTTTATTTTTTTTTACTATTTTTATTTTTTACATCCTATTATCAGAGTAGTTCAGTGTCACCATAGTGATTTACCCAGGTGCCATGTGATCACTGGTGACCAATCACAGATTATACACACACACATCAGTAAACAATGATGTCATGAATGGATTCCATTCATGACTGTTGTTTACCCTGTGTCATGTGATCGCATAGCGATCACGTGGTATCTGGGTCGCTATAATAAGGCTTACCTGTAGCTACAGTGAATATCTCCTAATCTTGCAGTGTTTAAGAGATATTCACACTTGATGCAGCTGGTGAAGCCACCGGCGCATGCCATGCCGGACCTTCAGAGTTCCATTCCGTAGTGTCAGAGCTGGGCTCAGCCCTTCCTTCTCTGAGCTGGCCACTCAGCTGTCGGCTAATTGCCAGCTCCTATCTCTCCACAGTTGCTCAGCTGTTGATGATATCCTGCTCATCAGTCTTGCCCTACTTAAGCCATCCAGTCCAGAGGATCTCTGCCTTCGCCTTGGTCAACATCACAGAGACTATCTCCTGTGATCCTGTTCAAGACTTGCTTTGCTGACATCCCTTCTGGCTCCAGATCCTGCTTGCTGTTCCACTACATTGATCCCTGACTTCTGGCTTGGCTGACTTTCCGTTCCGGTTACTGAACTTTGGCTATGTTTTGACTATGTTTGTTCTTTTTACTTTTATTATTAATCAAGTGTGATTCAACTGTACTTCTGTCTCAGTCATATTTCACGGTTTCTGACACGTATGCACGGGAGTGATGTCATCACAGTCCCGGCCACTCATACAGCCAGAGCCCACGAAACCTGGAAGGAAGACCGGGGGAAGATGGAAGCCCTGTCAGCCATACAGCATGCCACTGGAGGGCTTTGTTTTAAGGTAATGTGCTAGTATGCAGTGCATACTAGCACATTATGCCATTGCCTTGCATGGGATTTTTTATTTTTTTGAAAGCTACGGTTTACTACTGCTTTAACCACCTCCTGCCCATGCTATAGACGAAACACGGCTCAGGGCTCACATTGCTGGGAGGGCGTCTATGGATGTCCTCCTGTGACCATACTTCCCTTCCTTCCTTTTGAACACATCTGATCACAGATCAGCCAATCACAGCAGCTCTTTACCATGTGATCAGCTGTGTCCAATCACAGCTGATCACAGTGTAAACAGGACTTGCCGGTTATCGGCAGTCCTCTCCTCATGCTGACAGCGAGTGAGGAGAGGAGAGATGATAACCAGCATTTCACACAGGGGACATCTACACTGATAATTAGGGCACTGATTATCAGTCTCCTGATTAGCAGTGCAGCCACAACAGTGCCCACAAGTGCTGCCAATCAGTGCCACCTGTCAGTGCTCATCAGTGCTGCTGGTGAGTGCCCATCAGTGATGCCTGTGAGTGCCACCTATCAGTGCCCATCAGTGGCACATATCAGTGCACCCTCATCAGTGCACATCAGTACAACTTATCAGTGTTCATCAGTGCAGCCTCATTAGTGCCCATCAGTGTTGCTTCAGTGCCCATCAGTGCAGGATATCAGTGCTCATCAGTGCAATCTAACAGTGCCCATTAGTGCAATCTATCAGTGTCAATCAGTGCAGCCTCATCAGCGTACATCAGCGAAGGAGAAAAATTTCTTATTTCAAGAATCGTATAATATAAACTAAGGAAAACTTTTTCTTTTACAACGTTTTCGGCCTTTTTTTATTTGTTTAGCAAAAATGAAAATGAGATTTTTTTTTAAATTTTGAATAAAATTTTTGATTAACAAATAAAAAAAGACCGAAAACGTAAAAAAAAGTTTTCGGTCTTTTTTCTATTTCTTTAGCAAAAATTGTAATTAAAAATTTAAAACATCATATTTTCATTTTTGCTAAACAAATAAAAAAAAAAGACCGAAAACTTTGTATAAAAAAAAAAAAAAAAAAAAAAAGGTTTTCTTAGTTTATATTATACAATTCTTGAAATAAGAAGTTTTTCTCCTTCGCTGATGTGCGCTACACATCAGCGAAGGAGAAACATTTCTTATTTCAAGAATTGTATAATATAAACTAAGGAAAACTTTTTCTTTTACAACGTTTTCGGTCTTTTTTTATTTGTTTAGCAAAAATGAAAATGTGATTTTTTTTTAAATTTTGAATAAAATTTTTGATTAACAAATAAAAAAAGACCGAAAACGTAAAAAAAAGTTTTCGGTCTTTTTTCTATTTCTTTAGCAAAAATTTTAATTAAAAATTTAAAACATCATATTTTCATTTTTGCTAAACAAATAAAAAAAAAAGACCAAAAACTTTGTATAAAAAAAAAAAAAAAAAAAAAAAAGGTTTTCTTAGTTTATATTATACAATTCTTGAAATAAGAAGTTTTTCTCCTTCGCTGATGTGCGCTACACATCAGCGAAGGAGAAAAATTTCTTATTTCAAGAATTGTATAACATAAACTAAGAAAAACCTATTTTTTTCAAAGTTTTCAGTCTTTTTTTACTTGTTTAGCAAAAATTAAAATGGGATTAAATACCACCAAAAGAAACATCTATCTGTCTCCAAAAAAATTATAAAAATGTCCTTTGGGTACAGTGTTGCATGACCGCCCAATTGTCATTCAACGTGTGACAGCGCTGAAAGCTGAAAATTGGCCGGGGCAGGAAGGGAGTGAAAGTGCCTGGTAGGCAAGTGGTTAAAGTGGTTGTATACCCACATTTTTAACTTTTACCTACAGGAAAGCCTATAATAAGGCTTACCTGTAGGTAAAAAAAATATCTCCTAAACCTGTACGGTTTAGGAGATATTCCCCTCGGTATGCGCCGCTGACTGCAGCGGCGCATGCGCATAAGGGGATTCTCGGCTTGAAAATCCGGCAGTGGCCGCCGGCCGGAATGAAATCTCCCGTGCGCGGGAGTGACGATATCGCGGCTCCTGCCACTCACAGCGCCAGAGCCGCGATACCCAGAAGAAACGCTGAGGGAGCATGTCAGCTCCCTTGGCGTGGATCGGGCCAGATGTCGGGGCCTCGTTCTAAGGTAAGTATTTCATAATGAGCTAGTATGCGGTGCATACTAGCTCATTATGCATTTTGCTTTGCAGGTTTAAAAAATAAAAATAAAAAATTGCGGGTTTACTACCGCTTTAAGGAGGAAAAGGACAGGTTTGGGTGCTTGACAATGAGGCAAAAAAAAATTCAGTAAAAAAAAAGAAAAAAAAAATCAACAACATTACAGGTCCATTAAATGTGCAGATTTAATTTAGCGTCATTTTAAATGAACTTTGGCCAATCTAAACAACCTGCTCGCTCGGCCACTTTATAGCAGGACCCTGAAGTTCTCGTGTGCTGTACATTCTGTTGCTAGGAATGTAGATTTGTTTCGGGCCCTCGGGTGGAGATCTGCTCAGTGAAGTGTGCTCACATATGACAACACCCAGAAATAATCATTTCTTGTACCAGCTTGGCCCGGTGGGCACCTTGGCAGGCGGGGATCACAGGTGTTCCATCCCTATACAATGTGCCGCATGGTGTTATTCTTGGCCTGGCTTTTCGAACGTCAAATCACTGCGATGAGTTGAGTCGGTACAAATGTGTTTCGTAGAATGAGTTTTAAGGTCTCATTTGTTTTCACTTTTAAACTTTATTAAACCCAGGCGGTTTAACTCTTCCGTTGTTGGCTTGGATGTACCGCAAGCAGATCCATACAAATCACTATAACCTGGAGGTATCTTAACTCCATCTAGCTCCATCCTGTTCCCGAACGAATGTTCTTTCCAGGGAAATCCGTGTGCCGTTCAGATCTCGGCATCTACCTCTATCTTTCCCAATCTGTTTCCTTCCATGCCAGGAACCCAGCCCAGGTCTTTTTTCCAACCCTCGCTTCCTCACATGTCATGGGAAAAGTATGTGGCTCTCTAAGAGGTGGTTCGGAGTTTTCGTTCTGCCGGGAGCTGGGAAGGCTATGTTAGGACAGACCCACATTTAGGATACAGGAGGGGGGGGGGGGAAGCGAAACTGAGTCCCTTCTCTGGTTCACACGAGTGATTCATATTCAAAATCCCTTCTTCCGGAATGGAGATGGGTCTTTTTTCTTTTTTTTTTAATACGGAAATAACTCCTATTAAAACAAAATGTTTTGTAATCCTAACCATGACGCAAGGATAATAACTACCCTTTTAGCTGGGAAAATTATTCTGCTGGATCTAATATAGGGATGGAGTGCACCATATTTACGCACCTGATGGCACCTGGTGCAGACCGGGGTCCCCAAGAAAGAGCTGAGAATAGGATAATATTATCCACATGATTGCTATTTATTGTTATGTCCCGTACACATGATCGGAATTCTCGTCGGAAAAAGCTCTGATGGTTTTCCCGTCGGAATTCCGACGGAATTGTCTTGCCTACACACGGTCACGCCAAATTCGGACCGCCAAGAACGCGGTGACGTACAACACGACTAGAAAAAGGAAGTTCAATAACTAGTAGCCAATAGCTTCCATCTCGTAGTTGAATCTGAGCATGCGTGAGTTTTTGCGCGTCGGAATTGCATACCCACGATCGGAATTTCCGATAGAAAGTTTTTCTATCGAGAAAATTGAGAACTTGCTATCAAATTTTTGCTGGCGGGAATTTGGCCAGCTATATTCCGATGGAGCATACACACGGTCGCATTTTCCGATAAAAAGCTCTCATCGGTCTTTTGCTGGCCCAAATTCCGATCGTGTTTAGGCGGCATTAGGAGTTCTCACTGAACACAGAGAGTGTTTATTACTGTACACACAATCAGATTTTCCGAAAACAAATGTTGGATGTGAGCTTGTTGGCGGAAAGTTCGACCATGTGTATGCTCCATCGAACATTTGTCGTAAGGACCTTCCGCCTACAAATGTTGACTAGCAGGTTCTCAAATTTTCCGCCAACTAATTTTTGTTGTCGGAATTTCCGATCTTGTGTACACAAGTTTGTTGCACAAAAGTCTGCGCATGCTTGGAATAAAGTATGAGCCGGAAGTGCTCAGTCTTGTAAAACTAGCATTTGTAATGGAGATATCACGTACGTCTTGTACGTCACTACGTTCATAAATGTTGGCCAACATTTGTGTGACCGTGTGTATGCAAGATAAGTTGGAGCCAACACCCATCGAACAAAAACCCACGGTTTTGTTGTCGGAATGTCCAGTCGTGTGTACGGGGCATTAGGGATGAGCTTCGGGTTTGGGTTGAGTACAGATTTGCAGAAAATTAAACCCATTTGGGCACATAGAGAACTGATGTGGCTGTTTGCAATCGACTACCAACAAAGCACTTCCTGGCTTCCGAACTTAGGTTAAATTTATAATGGGCAATAATAGGGACTTCCTTATTGGCCATTGCACAGCGTGCTCCCAGCAAAAGCACTGGGCTCTTACCAAGAGCTCCATGTTCCATACTAACTACCGGGAGCAGTAAAGCCCAGTTTCCAGTCACCTGATCGCTGTGATAGCCTGTGATTGGCTATCATGGTGATCAATCACTATAAAGACAGCCCCGTGTATGTTTTCTCTTCTAAATGAGGAGAAAAAAACATTGTTTCTTTCCTTTCTGGAGGTGAAATGTATAAATATGTTCTCTTCCGAATGGGGAGAAAGATACATTGTTTATTTCCTTGCTGGAGGAGAAATATATAAATAGCTTCTCTTCTGAAAGGGGAGAAAGATACATTGTTTCCTTCCTTGCTGTAGCTCTTTAGCGATTAACATTTTTATGGCTGACATTAGAAATAGCTTTTTTTTTGGCTAACCAGGCATGTTTAAAACCATAACATACACAACTCAAAACTTAAAAAGTTCAACTTTGAAAAATTGAAGACAATATCAGACATTAGTATGTCCAAACTGTGTTGATCTTGCCTTCATCAGATGGGGTGATGTCACCCCTGTATAAGCCACATTTTGAAGATGCACACAAATTGGGAGTCAAAATGTGGATTTCCCTCTTGATCCCATGCCGAATGTCAACATGTGCTAGCTCCCATCATGGGGGATCAATGGACGTGTATCGGGGGTGCAACCCGTTCCTCTCACCTACTTAAGTGTGTACATTGATATCCCGTGATGGCAGATAGCACATGTTGACACACAGGGGGTTATTTACAAAAGGCAAATCCATTTTGCACGACAAGTGCGAACTACAAATTCAAAGTGCACTTGAAATTGCACTGAAAGTGCACTTGGAAGTGCCGCCACTCTAAATCTAAGGGGTAGATCTGAAATAGGGGGAAGCTCTGCTGATTTTATCATCCAATCAGGGCCGTCTTTAAGGCAGGGCAAAAGGGGCAGCTGCCCTGGGCCCTGTCATTGTTGTGGGGCCCAAAGCAGCTGCCTCATACTTGCCAACTATCCCAGTTTACATTCCCTTGTCCCTTGAGGTTTTAGGCCTGTGCTGTGTCCTGATATCTGTGTAAAGTGCTGCTACTAATGCTGCCCAGCTCTGACCTATTGTTGTGTACAGACGACTCACCTGCAGACCTGTGTTTACATGTAAATAACCAGCATTCATATGTAAATAGCAGTGACATGCATATGTAAATAGCTGAGGCCAACAGCATTGATATGTAAATAAGGCAGCATTCATATGTATATCACGCCCTCTGCAGTGAGGAGATGATGTGCTGTAACCTACAGCAACCAGTGAGCAGTATTACTGTACAGTAATCTCTAGCAGCCAATCAACAAGCAGAAGTCATGTGTTGTAACCTCTAGCAACTAATCAGTGAGCCTTAAGGAGTGCTGTAACCTCTAGCAACCAATCAGTAAGCAGTAATGATATGCTGTAACCCCTGGCAACCAATCGCAATCGCTGCCTGATCTGATACAGTAAACTGATTTTAAGTCTAGCTGCTATTTATTGTATGAGAAGGTGGAGAGTGAAATTGCATGGGGGGAGGGGGGCCCTAAGAAAATTTTTCCCCCGGGTCCAATCAATATTAACGACGGCCCTGCATCCAATCATGTGCAAGCTAAAATGCTGTTTTTTATTTTCCTTGCATGTCCCCCTCGGATCTACAGCGACTTTACTTTCAAGCATACTTGCAGTGCAAAGTGGATTTTCCTTTAGTAAATAACCCCCATTGCTTCTTTCCTTGCCGGAGGAGAAATACATAAATATCATCTTTTACAAAGGTTTTATTGGCATGTAATCCAACATATCACAACAGTTTCTAGGCGGTTACATTGCATGATAGGCAAACAGAGAGACAATGCAGAAAATACATAATGGTATAAAGAGGGTTGAGTAATAGAAACATACAGGTAACAAACGTAATGTCCCATGAAATTTAAAAGAAAGGTGGAAGACCAAAATTTGCGTTCCAAAGTGTCCCTGTCTGAAGTGCATTCTACCTAGTAGGACAAAACACGTAGGGCTTGTTTTTTTTACCGCTTTCCATATTGCCTTTTTTTTTACCTGTGATCACAATTTTATCCTGTATGTTGGTTTTTATAAATAAAAACCCACCTTTTTTGATCTGCACCATTGGAAGTCCTCTTCTGTTTTGCATATCCACCTTGATGTGAACCTGTCTGACCCGTCCATCCGGTTACTCACGGCTCATCGCCTGTTTCCAACATCAAGATCCCCCCAAGAGATCTCTGGACCTTACCGGACCCCCTGGATTATGCCGGCTGACCCGCTGATCCAGATATCCATGCCCATTGGTTCTGTAAGAGTACCCATTTTTGTTCCAATGTGGATGTCATTGTATCTCCGGATGTTATACAACTCAGGTCATCCTTTCTCCCTCATGTGAATAATCATGTGTCCATGGTGAACTTGTCTTCTGTTGGATTGACCCATTTGGGAATCTTTCACTTTTTCTAGACTTGGGACTTGTATGTTTGAGCTTGCACAGTTTTTAGATTATTACTGTTTTCCTTATTAGCGCTACATTGTCACCCATGATCTATATAGTTGTATATAAAATGCACTTTTTATCTTTCTTTTTTTGTTTTTGTTTTTATCTTTCAAAAAGTGTTTCCCAGTGCTAAACCTTTCCTACAAATTCTAAATTGCTGCATTTGTAAATTTTAAAATCCAATATAAAGGAATAGTAGTGGTAAAAAAAAAAGAAAAAAGCACTTGTAGATTTAATTAACCTTTTTATTTTTTGGTTAATACTTCTTTAAGGGGGTGTGGCGGGGGCGTGTCCTATTCCTACATACGTTTGCTAGTAGGTGTCCCTCGTTCCCATCTCAAAATGTTGGGAGGTTTGGTGGTGTATGGTGTTGCACTATTGCAGGGGTCTCCAAATTATAGCCCTCCAGTTGTTCAGGAACAACAATTCCCATCATGCTTAGTCATGTCTGTGAATGTCAGAGTTTTACAATGCCTCATGGGATGTGTAGTAGCTGGAGGGCCGTAGTTTGGAGATCCATGCTCTACTGGAAAATTATCCATCAGAATTCAGAACACAGATTTGTTCCACATGGTGTGGTGACTACTGAGCATGTTTATGGACATTCATTTTTTATTATTTATTTTTTGCAACCTTGTGTTAGTTTGATTGTGTTAGCGCCATATTCTTCTTATTTTATTTAAAACCTGATTTGTGTCACAGTTCAGCAGTAAAGCTGATCACTACTTGTGGTTCTCTTAACTACTTGCTGATAACCTGCCGCAGTTGTACGCATCCGTGCCGCACCCCCGAAGCGATGCGCATGGCTGGCGCTCGCAATGTCTGCGGGCCACCCGCGATCACTCCACAGAGCCAGAATGGGGATCTCTCAATGTAAACAGACAGATTCACATTCTGACAGGGAAGTAGGGAGAGATCGGCTGTTCCTAGTGATCAGGAACAGAGATCTCTCTAGTCCCAAGCAGCCCACCCCCATACAGTTAGAAACACCTCCCTAGGACACCCTTAACCCCTTGATCACCCCCTATTGTTAACCCCTTCCCTGTCAGTGTCATTTATACAGTAATCAGTTGCTATTTTTAGCTCTGATGGCTGGTTCACATGTCAAATTGCATGTCAAATGGCGGCAATTGCCAGCAATGGCACCGACCTAATTGATGCCACCCCATATTTGTGGCGACGCACCGATTTCAAAAAGTCATTTCTGTACTACTTTTTTTGATTTCGGAGTGAGATTTATATTAACATCTCAGCAGAAACCCGCACAGATGTCTCTCAAGTCGCTGCTGAAATCGGGACTGACATGCGGGAATGAAAAGGTGCGAGTTCAGCTGAACTCACACCATTTCATTCCCGCACTCAGTGTGAACCTAGGCTAGATATCAGGGGTCCCAAAAAAGTGTCAAAAGTGTCCAATCTGTCCACCGCAATGTCACAGTCCCGCTAAAAATCACCGCCATTATTAGTCAAAAAAATAAAAATACATTTCATAAATCTATCCCCTATTTTGTAGATGCTATATCTTTTGCGCAAACCAATCAATATACACTTATTGCGATTTTTTTTATTTATTTTATTTACCAAAAATATTTAGAAGAATATATATTGGCCCAAACGGAGGAAGACATTTTTTTTCTTTTACAATTTTTTGGGATATTTATTATAGCGTAAAAGTAAAAAATATTGCTTTTTTTTTCAAAATTATTGGTCTTTTTTTTTTTTGTTTATAGTGCAAAAAATAAAAAAAAACCGAGGAGGTGATCAAATACCACCAAAAGAAAGCTCTATTTGTGGGAAACAAAGGACATCAATTTTGTTTGGGTACAGCGTCGCACAACCGCGCAATTGTCAGCTAAAGTAACGCAGTGCCGTATCGCAAAAAAATGGCCTGGTCATTAAGGGGTTAACATGTTGTCTCTCCTTCTTTACTACATCATGCCTTCTTCCAGGACCAGGAGGTATATGAACTGCTGGGTGCTGGATAAGTCCCCATCCAGTCTGTCAACCAAGCTCACTATTTAGCTGTGCTTAGACAAACACCTGTTGCCTGGTCATTAGGTTAATTTCCTAGCCCAACGTTATTTCCTGCATTCCTGTTTCTCCATTTACCGACTTCAGTATCTGACTACGCTTGTTCACTGCCCACCCTGACCTTTTGCCTTTCCCTGTTTATGATATTGCCTGTCAACTGTGCACCACATTCCAGTTCTATTCCTGTTTACGAAGGTATGGATGTGTCTGCCGGCTGCAACCTGGTGCACCCACCAGTAAATTCCCGCGGGGTGCCCTGGTGAAGATCCGGTCAGTGCTTAGACTCTGCGCCTCTTTCCTTTTACAACTTAGTAATATTACAGAGGGTCCCTTTCAATTTTTTCAGTGACAGTCTTGTTCTATTCCTGGTCAGCTGTCCAAACCATAGAAATACAAATATGGCGTTTAAACCATAGAAATACAAATATGGCGTTCAAACCATAGAAATACAAATATGGCGTTCAAACCATAGAAATAAAAATATGGCATTCATTTAAACCATAGAAATACAAATATGGTGTTCAAACCATAGAAATAAAAATATGGAATTCATTCAAACCATAGAAATACAAATATGGCGTTCAAACCATAGAAATACAAATATGGCGTTCAAACCATAGAAATACAAATATGGCGTTCAAACCATAGAAATACAAATGTGGCATTCATTTAAACCATAGAAATACAAATATGGTGTTCAAACCATAGAAATAAAAATATGGAATTCATTAAAACCATAGAAATACAAATATGGCATTCATTTAAACCATAGAAATACAAATATGGCGTTCAAACCATAGAAATACAAATATGGCGTTCAAACCATAGAAATACAAATATGGTGTTCAAACCATAGAAATACAAATATGGCATTCATTCAAACCATAGAAATACAAATATGGCATTCATTTAAACCATAGAAATACAAATATGGCATTCAAACCATAGAAATACAAATATGGCGTTCAAACCATAGAAATACAAATATGGTGTTCAAACCATAGAAATACAAATATGGTGTTCAAACCATAGAAATACAAATATGGCATTAAAACCATAGAAATACAAATATGGCATTCAAACCATAGAAATAAAAATATGGAATTCATTCAAACCATAGAAATACAAATATGGCATTCATTTAAACCATAGAAATACAAATATGGCATTCACACCATAGAAATACAAATATGGCGTTCAAACCATAGAAATACAAATATGGTGTTCAAACCATAGAAATGCAAATATGGTGTTCAAACCATAGAAATACAAATATGGCATTCATTCAAACCATAGAAATACAAATATGGCATTCACACCATAGAAATACAAATATGGCGTTCAAACCATAGAAATACAAATATGGCGTTCAAACCATAGAAATACAAATATGGCGTTCAAACCATAGAAATACAAATATGGGGTTCAAACCATAGAAATACAAATATGGTGTTCAAACCATAGAAATACAAATATGGCATTCATTTAAACCATAGAAATACAAATATGGTGTTCAAACCATAGAAATAAAAATATGGAATTCATTCAAACCATAGAAATACAAATATGGCGTTCAAACCATAGAAATACAAATATGGCATTAATTTAAACCATAGAAATACAAATATGCAATTCATTCAAACCATAGAAATACAAATATGGCGTTCAAACCATAGAAATACAAATATGGTGTTCAAACCATAGAAATACAAATATGGCGTTCAAACCATAGAAATACAAATATGGTGTTCAAACCATAGAAATACAATTATGGCATTAATTTAAACCATAGAAATACAAATATGGCGTTCAAACCATAGAAATACAAATATGGCGTTCAAACCATAGAAATACAAATATGGTGTTCAAACCATAGAAATGCAAATATGGCGTTCATTCAAACCATAAAAATAAAAACATGGTGTTCAAACCATAGAAATACAAATATGGCATTAATTTAAACCATAGAAATACAAATATGGCGTTCAAACCATAGAAATACAAATATGGTGTTCAAACCATAGAAATAAAAATATGGCGTTCAAACCATAGAAATAAAAATATGGCGTTCAAACCATAGAAATAAAAATATGGCGTTCAAACCATAGAAATAGACAATGGAATGCTAGACCAAAACCAAAAAAGAGTCCAAGATCATTTTAATTGTTGGTAAAAAAAAAGTCACATATAACAGCCAACGTGTTTTGGAAGCTGTTTTTATATTACTTTTTGTTACCAATAATAAAAATGATCTTGGACTCTTTTTATTTGGATTTGGTTTGGTGCTCCTTTCTGTATTTCTATGGTTTTCCGTTGGGGGAACATCAAGGGAAGCCCTGCTTTGTGAAAGCTGACTTGCCAGAGCTATTGAGCTTGTTTGAAGTTTTCCTTCATATGACTAGGCATGTGCAATTCGTCTTGTTTCGAATTGAAAATCAGATGACTTTTTTAGTTATTCTGAGATTTGGATGTATCCATATTTTTGAATCACAATTGTAACGGATTTCAACAAATCCGAAATAAATTAAAACTAAATGAAATAATGTAACAAAATCAAGAATTTGAATAAATAAAACATTTATTTGAATTAAAAAATTCATTTGAATTTGAAAAATTCTAAAAATGTAATTTAAAAAAAATTCAAAAATGAATTTGAAAAATTTGAAAATGAATTAGAATTCAAAAATAAATTTGAATTTGAAATGAAAACATATTGCAATAACTACAATAAGATATAAAAGTCAAATAAGATGATGATAAAATAAGAAAGCAATAAAAAACTGAAAAAATAGAATAGATTAGAATAGAATATGAATAAAATATAATGACTATAGCCAAAATTTGAATTGATTAGAAAACAATGAATTTACTAACCGAATCTGAATATACAAATTCTGAAAAAAAATAATTCTAGCATAATAAATATGATAAATATGATGAAACTTAAATGAACTAATCCGAATCTAAACTAAATGAATGTTTCAGTCATGCACATCTCTAAATACGACTACATTTGCAAATCTAAAAGTTCGCAGCTTCTCTCAGCATCCTGGGCATGCCCTCTGTTGAAGACTTGAAGTCGAACGATGAAACCGGTCAGGGCCTGACCAGCACGGAAACCGGAAGTGACGTTATGCGCTCCACCACGCTCTGCCTTCTACCCGAAAGTGTAAAGCCCCGTACACACGAGAGGACTTATGTCCGACAGACTTCCGAAGGAGTTCTGCCGGAGTTCTGCCGGAGTTCCGACAGAGTTTTGATGGACCTTTTCGACTGAGCGGACTTGGCCACACACAATCACACTAAACTCAGACGGATTTGAACGTGATGACGTACGACTGGACTCGAATAAGGAAGTTCATAGCCAGTAGCCAATAGCTGCCCTAGCGTCGGTTTTAGTCCGTCGGAATAGCATACACACGAGCAAATTTTTCGGTAGGAACTGGGTCCGGCGGAGTTCCGTCGGAAAAATTTGAAGCATGTTCCATTTCTAAAGTCCGTCAGACTTTTGCGAATCAAAAGTCCGTTGCAGCCCACACACGATCGAATAGTCTGACGGAATTAGTCCGTCGGACTTTGGATGTTGAAAAGTCCGCTCATGTGTACGCGGCATAATACAGTGTCTGCAAGGAACAGCACACTTCCAGCGGACGGCTGGAGATGGTGATAGCGCCCTCTATTGTATTTCTTTATGCTTGTTGATTGCATTTTAAATGTAAGCAGCTCGGATTAACCCTTTCATGACTAAGCCTATTTTTGGCATTTGGTGTTTACAAGTTAAAATCCATATTTTTTGCTAGAAAATTACTTGGAACCCCCAAACATTATATATATTTTTTTTAGCAGAGACTCTAGAGAATAAAATGGCGATTGTTGCAATATTTTATGTCACGCTGTATTTGCGCAGCGGGTTTTAAACGCAACTTTTTGGGAAAAGGGACACTTTCATGAATTTAAAAAAAAGAAACAGTAAAATTAGCCCAATTTTTTTGCATAATGTGAAAGATAATGTTACGCTGAGTAAATAGATACCAAACATGTCACACTTTATAATTGCACGCACTCGTGGATTGACGACAAAGTACGGTACCTAAAAATCTCAATAGGCAACGCTTTAAAAAATTTTTTTTACGGTTACCAGGTTAGCGTTACAGAGGAGGTCTAGTGCTAGAATTATTGCTCTCGCTCTGACGATCACGGCGATACCTCACATGTGTGATTTGAACACCGTTTACATATGCAGGCGCGACTTCATATGCGTTTTCTTTGCTTCGCGAGCTCGCGGGGACGGCGGGCGCTTTAAAATTTTTTTAATTATTTATTTCTTTTATTTATTTTAAAATGACTAAATTGTTTTAAAAAAAAAATTTGATCACTTTTATTGCTGTCACAAGGAATGTAAACATCCCTTGTGACAGTATTAGGTGGTGACAGGTACTCTTTATGGAGGGATGGGGGGGTCTAAAAGACCCCCCATCCCTCCTTTACACTTCAATGTATTCAGATAGCCGAAAACGGCGATTCTGAATACCGGATATTTTTTTAAAACCAGCGCCATTGGTAGCCGAGTAAACGGGAAGTGACGTCATGAAGTCGCCTCCGTGTTTACTATTAGGATACTGGAACGAAGCCGATTACGGTTTCGTTCCAGTTCCTCCCCAGCAGCCGGAGGCATCGGATGTTGAATCGGTGCTCCCGATCGAGCGGGAGCACCGGTAACAGCGGCGGGAGGCGGTGGGAGGGGGGACGTCCCCTCCCGCTCCTCCGGCATAACAGCCAAGCGGTTTTTAGCCGATTCGGTTGTTATGACTGGATAGCCAATCGCCTGCTGGAAAAAAACGGTACCAGGATGATGCCTGCAGGTGCGGGCATCATCCCGGTATACCCCCGGAAGCCGAGTACGCAGATCTGCGTACGCTCGGCGGGAAGGGTTTTTAAGGAGGGTTTCTGCTGTATGGGTATGTTGCATTATAATAAACAGGATTACGCTATGTACATCTATCCTTGTGTTTTATGATACAATCGGAGTACCTATACCAGTGGACCTTCTGGATAAGTGGGGTGTCAGCACAGAGCGGTGTTTGGACACAGATACAAGGCTTTATTTCTAGCGGCGTCCGGTGAGTTCGTACCCCAGAGCGGTGTGCGCTTCACGAGGTGGATAATTGCATTCTTACTCTGGTGGAAGGCGCATGCTAAGAGAAAAGTGACTGTGAATTATCTGAACTGTCCACATATCCATCTGCTACATAAAGACTGTTGGCCGTGGTGTTTGCCATTGCCCTATGGTTTCATTACCATCAATTTGTTTCCTATTTTTATTTTCGTTTTAGCGCTGTTTTAATAGGATAGTAATAATAGGATAAAACAAAGAAAAATAACATTTATATCCTCTTTTTTATTTAATAAATATTTTGAAATAAGAAACTTGCTTGATTTTCTGCGTTTGTAGTAATTCTACTCGCATATACATGTTTTTTATCATACCATAGACATATCGTTGTCCAGTAATAATAGGATAAATACATAAAACGGCAAAAAAAAATAAACCCTAAGAGATGGAGGGGTAACATAGGAGCTAATTAGAATTACTAAAAGTAATTGGGTGTTAACTAGAAAAATGTACAGGTTTGCTGCAGCTGCTTTCAGGATTAAGGTCACTGATCACATTATCATACACGGCTCCAGAAGTGGAGCTTTTTACCGGTTTTACAACATTACACCGAGTGATCGATGCATGGGATAATTGCAGTGATATTCAAGTAGGAGCTGGTTTGATTTCTTCTGCTCACAGTTGAAAGCCTCATCTGTCAGTGGGGTTGATTTACTAAAGGCAAATAGCCCGTGCACTTTGCAAAGAGCAGTTGCACTCTGCAAGTGCAGTTGGTCCAGAGCTTAGTAAATGAGCAGAGGCTCTGCTGACTTCCATCATCCAATCACATGCAAGCAAAAATGTATTTTCCTAGCATGTGATTGGGTATTCTTTACAAAGGGAAGCTTTAACTCATTTACTAAGCTCTGGAGCAACTGCACTTGCAGAGTGCAACTGCGCTTTGCAAAGGGCGCAGTCTATTTGCCTTTGGTAAATCAACCCCAGTGAGTCCTGATTAGGGCACACATGTGGATATGTCCACAGCTGGGGAAAAGTTCATTAACCTCTCTGGCGGTATGATTATTTCGGATTTTAGGTGCTGAAAGCGGTACAATTATTTTGCATGAAAATTTGGCGTTTTATATTGTAGTCCTGTAATTCTTAAGCCGCGTACACACGGGCGGACTGTCTGGCCAACTAAGTCCGTCAGACAATCCAACGGACAGTCCGTCCTACTTTCGAATGAACGGACTTGACCACACACGATGAACAAACAGTCCGTTGAAAGCTTGCGCGATGACGTGTACAGCACGTACGACGGGACTAGAAATAGGACGTCCAATACACTGCAATGCAACCTTCCGCCGTGTAAATCCTTTCTGAGCATGCGCCATACTTAGTCCGTCCAACTAGCCTACTCACAAGCGGACTGTCCGCTGAAACCAAAGTTGGACGGACAATATTACGGAAATTCCGAAATACTTAGTCCGCCAGACTGCATGCTGAAAAAGTCCGCTGAAGCCCACACACGAGCGGACTGTCCGCTGAAAAGTGTTTCGGCGGACTAAGTTGGACAGACAGTCCGCCCGTGTGTACGCGGCTTTAGGAATAACTCTCTTAAATCTGTCCAAACCAAAGTCTAGCAGACATCCCAGGTATGATAAAGTTTAAAAAATTAAATCATAAATTATAATATAATAAATAATTATACCAAATAATAATATAACAATAATAAAAATTATTCAATAATGTAATCAAATCAAAAACACTGAAATTTGCTCAGTTGCAGAATTGTCGCTGTCATTACATTTCAGTATTTGATAACGGATCTCCGCACAAATCATATCGCTCAATTCTGCGAGTAATTACAATTTATTATCGCTGTTTTCTAGCTGGTCTAAAATCATTTTTGATGTAAAGGGACAGTTTTGGTTGCTATGGACAATCTCCAGTTTCCAGGCATAAAGAACAGTTTTTATAATATAAAACTGCATGCAGGGCACTGGGCAGAACACTAGGGACAAAGGGGATGTGAAATAATTACATACAGCAATGTAATCTGTAAGATTACATTATGCTGTATGTATACTGTGTGTTTCACTTTTTGAATTTGGCGCCGATCTCCGCCCCCGTGCGCCGCAACGCTCGCAGGGAAAGGAGCTCGGCTCCGTGATGAATCGAGCGGAGGACGAGCCGCTCGCACAGCGGGGGGGGGGGGGGGCATCGCTGGATCCAGGGGAGAAGGTAAGTAAACCTCCTCCTGCATACAGCAATGCGGTCCCGAGTCTGGCTTGGGGTTACCGCTTTTGGTACAAAACTTCCACCCCGAGCCAGACTCGGGAACACCGCCAGGGGGGTTAAAGACAATGGGGGTTATTTACAAAAGGAAAATGCACTTTGCACTGCAAGAGCAGTCGTTCTAAATCTAAGGGGTAGATCTGAAATGAGGGGAAGCTCTGCTGATTTTATCATCCAATCATGTGCAAGCTAAAATGCTGTTTTTTATTTTGCTTGCATGTCCCCCTCGGATCTACAGCGACTTTACTTTCAAGTGCACTTGCAGTGCAAAGTGGATTTTCCTTTAGTAAATAACCCCCAATGGATACAATTCATTAAGCGTTATTTTACCGCATCCAAGTATGCGGTAAAATAATGCACAACATAACGAAAATAAAACTGTGCAATTCACAAAGAAATTCTCCTTAAAATCTTGCATGCGTTATCTCTCTGAAGTATGCCCTAAATACCGAAAGAAACTGTGCAGTAAGTTATCGCAAGCATCTGATATGATGCTTTTCCAATATAGCGTAAGGCAGCCAGCAACTTAGTGATGGCTGGTATGGCATGGCTTCTCTGTGTTGAGGGCTCAAGGTACCCTATGACTCGGGTATAAAGCTCCATGATAAGTGGCTTGGATAACCTGAACTCGAATCTGCAGGGTATCAGCATCTGTAAACTGATCCAGCAATGTGCCCTCCTTAAGGCCCCTTTCACATTGGGGCGGGAGCGGCGTTGGCGGTAAAGTGGCGCTATTTTTAGCACCGCTTTGCGGTTGTTTTAGCGGCGGTATGTGGCCCCTAGCGAGGCGGTTTTAACCCCCGCTAGCGGCCAAAAAAGGGTTAAAACAGCCCGCAAAGCGCCGCCGTAGCGGCGCTTTGTCAGCGGTATAGCCACGCTGCCCCATTGATTTCAATGGGTAGGAGCGGTTTAGGAGCGGTTTCGAATTAGGATTTGATTGACAGCAGTGCCAGCCAATGGCCCCTGCTGCTGTGTCTCAGCCAATCAGTAGGGAGAATGTCGGATGGCTGAGACACTCATGCACATTGCTGGACAGAGAGGCAGCTCAGGTAAGTATTAGGGGAGCTACTGCACACAGAAGGCTTTTTATCTTAAGGCATAGAATGCATTAAAATAAAAAACCTTCTGACTTTACAACCCTTTAAAGTGTTACGTTTCAAACTTTCCATTTTTGGTATTAAGCACCCACACAAAAGAAGATCACAGACAAACACATAGAAATGGAATGTATTTTCTGTATAAACAGACCTTTAATAAGCCTTTGTTTACTTAGTGGCGAATTGCATTGTTTGTGTGAAGTGTTTTGAAATGGAAGATCACTAAGAAAAATAAAAAAGGTCAGCAAAGGTATTGCATTCTTCTCATACATTCTTATTGAAAAGCAGAACATTTTAGGTAACATTTTCCCCATTTTGTCACCCAGGCTGTGCACCAGTGTTGGCCAAGTTTAAAAAACACACTTTCTTTTTCTAACGCAGATCTCCTTACAGACTGTTACCCTTCAACATGAGTGTCACTGGGAATATGCCATCATAGTAGGTGAGGTCGTAAAAAGACAAAAGTCCAACCTATGTGTGTGATTATATGTCAGTATGTTGCGGTCGTTCAGGTGTTTATCTCATAGTTTCTTGAAACTATCGATGCCCCCCCCCCCCCCCCCGATGAGACCACCGCCTGTGGAAGGGAATTGCACATCCTTGACGCTCTTACAGTAAAGAACCCTCTAAGTAGTTTAACCACTTGACCACTGGGCACTTAAACACCCTTAATAACCAGACCAATTTTCAGCTTTTGGTGCTCTCACATTTTGAATGACAATTACTCAGTCATGCAACACCGGACCTATATGAAACTTTTGTCCTTTTTTTCACACAAATGGAGCTTTCTTTTGGTGGTATTTAATCACCGCTGGGTTTTTTTATTTTTTGTGCTATAAAAGAAAAAATACAGAAAATTCTGTAAAAAAAATAATTTTCCTTTGTTTCTGTTATAAAATTTAGCAGATTAGTAATTTTTTCTTCATAAATTTTGGCCAAAATTTATACTACTACATATCTTTGGTAAAAATAAGTACAAATTGGTGGATATTATTTGATCTTTGTGAAAGTTATAGAGTCCACAAGCTATGGTGCCAATATCTGAAAATTGATCACACCTGAAGTACTGACGGCCTATTTCAATTCTTGAGACCCTAACATGCCAGAAAAGTACATATACCCCCCAAATGACCCCTTTTTGGAAAGAAGACATTCCAAGGTATTTAGTAGGAGGCATGATGAGTTTTTTAAGTTGTCATTTTTTCCCACATTTCTTTGCAAAATCAAGATTTTTTTAACTTTTTTTTTTTTCCACAAAATTGTCATATTATCAGTTTATTTCTCACACAGCATATGCATACCACAAATTACACCCCAAAACACATTCTGCTATTACTCCCGAGTATGGCGATACCACATGTGTGAGACTTTTACACAGTGTGGCCACATACAGAGGCCCAACATGCAGGGAGCGCCATCAGGCGTTCTGGAGCACCCAGGACAATTCTGACATTTCTCTCCTACATGTAAAAATCATCATTTATTTGCTAGAAAATTACATAGAATCCCAAAACATTATATATGTTTTTTTAGAAAACACCCTGGAGAATACAATGGTGGTCGTTGCAACTTTTTATCTCGCACGGTATTTGCGCAGCAATTTTTCGAATGCTTTTTTTTGGAAAAAAAAACTGTTTTGTGCTTAAAAAAACAAAACAAAAAAAAACAAGTAAAGTTAGCCCAATTTTTGCATAATGTGAAAGATGAAGTTACACCGAGTAAATAGATACCTAACATGTCACTCTTCAAAATTGCACAGGCTCGTGGAATGGCGCCAAACGTCGCTACTTAAAAATCCCCATAGGCGATGATAAATTTTTTTTTTACTGGTTATATGTTTTGAGTTACAGAGGAGGTCTAGGGCTAGAATTATTGCTCTCGCTCTAACGTTCGCAGTGATACCTCACATGTGTGGTTTGAACACCGTTTTCATATGTGGGCGGGACTTACGTATGCGTTCGCTTCTGCATGCGAGCACATGGGGACAGGGGCGCTTTAAAAAAAAAAAAATGTATTGTTCATTTTACTTTATTTATTTTAGTTTGACATTTTTTTCCCCAAAAATAAATTTTTTGATCACTTTTATTCCTATTACAAGGAATGTAAACATCCCTTGTAATAGGAATATGGCATGACAGGTCCTCTTTACAGTGAGATATGGGGTCAATAAGACCCCACATCTCACCTCTAAGCTGGGAAGCCTGAAAAAAAAAAAAGATTCTGGATTTGATCGTATTGGCGAGTCGGTAGAAGCACCGGAGGGCGGCGGGAGGGGGGGTATCTATGGCTGGGTATTGCAGGGTATCACCGACTATGGCTGGGTATGGCTGGGTATCTCAGAGTATGGCGTTGCAGAGTATTGCGTTGCAGAGCATTGCAGGATATTGGCGGGTGTTGCAGAGCATTCCAGAGTGTTGCAGGGTATTGGCGGATGTTGCAGGGTATTGGTGGGTGTTGCAGGGTATTGGCGGGTGTTGCAGAGCATTACAGAGTGTTGCAGGGTATTGGCGGGTGTTGCAGAGCATTGCAGAGCGTTGCAGGGTATTGCAGAGTGTTGCGGGGTATTGCAGAGTATTGCAGAGTATTTCAGGGTATTGCAGAGTATTGCAGGGTATTGCAGAGTATTGCAGAGTATTGCAGGGTATTGCAGAGTATTGCAGGGTAATGCAGAGTATTGCAGGGTATTGCAGGGTATTGCAGAGTAATGCAGAGTATTGCAGGGTATTGCAGGGTAATGCAGAGTATTGCAGGGTAATGCAGGGTATTGCAGGGTATTGCAGAGTATTGCAGGGTATTGCAGGGTATTGCAGAGTATTGCAGAGTATTGCAGGGTATTGCAGGGTATTGCAGAGTATTGCAGAGTATTGCAGGGTATTGCAGGGTATTGCAGAGTATTGCAGAGTATTGCAGGGTAATGCAGGGTATTGCAGAGTAATGCAGAGTAATGGCAGGGTATTGCACAGTAATGCAGAGTATTGCACAGTAATGCAGAGTAATGGCAGGGTATTGCAGAGTATTGGCAGGGTATTGAGGGGCTAATTTTCGGTGAGCAGCGATGTGGGCACTGCAGATGCAGCCCACAGCGCTGCTGACACCGATCTCTTCCCCCTCCGCTGTGCCGATCGGTACAGAGAGGGGGAGTGAGGAACCGGCGTCATAACATGACGCCGGTTTGTTTACAAGTAATCACTCCGTCATTTGACGGAGCGATCACGTGGTAAACGGCCGCTATGAGCGGCCGTTTACCGTGATCCGTGATGCGCCGGGTCCTGTGGACCCGGCGGTCACGAATGCTCTCGAGTGCGTGCCCCAGGGGGTGCGCGAGAGCGGAATTCTGGGAGGACGTCATATGACGTCCTCCCAGAGTTAAGAAACCGACCCTGTAGCCGTCATTCGGCTATAGGGCGGTTGTTAAGTGGTTAAGGTTAATTTTAATGAGTGCCCGCGTGTCTTGTTAAACTCCCTTCTTGCAAAAAAGTTTTATCCCTATTGTTGGGTCACCAGTACGGTATTCGTATATTGAAATCATATCCCCTCTCAAGCGTCTCTTCTCCAGAGAGAATAAGTTCAGTGCTCACAACCTTTCCTCATAACTAATCTCCTCCAGACCCTTTATTAGCTTTGTTGCCCTTCTTTGTACTCGCTTCATTTCCAGTACATCCTTCCTGAGGACTGGTCCCCAGAACTGGACAGCATATTCTAGGTGAGGCCGGACCAGAGTCGTGTAGAGTGGAAGAATTATTGTTTTATCTCTGGAGTTGATCCCCTTTTTAATGCCAATATTCTGTTTGCTTTGTTAGCAGCAGCTTGGCATTGCATGCCATTGCTGAGCCTATCATCTACTAGGACCCCCAGGTCCTTTTCCATCCTAGATTCCTCCAGAGTAGGGATGAGCTTCGTGTTCGAGTCGAACGTACGTTCGACTCGAACATTGGCTGTTCGGGCGTTCGGCGAAATCCGAACTCTTGGTCCGTTCGCGTCAAAATTCGTATGGCGCGCGCGGACCACAATGCACTGCGATGGCGCAGTGCATTGCTGGCTCATGATTGGCCAAGCATGCACTGTGACCCCGCATGCTTGGCCAATCGCAGCGCCAGCAGCGAGGAGAGCCATGATTGGCCACAGGCATCCTGCCTGTGGCCAATCATAGCTCAGGCTGTGTAGTGCACGCCCCACACTATATAAGGCCGCCTTTGAGGCGGCCTCGTGTAGTGTGTTGGAATCTGAAGCAGTGGGTGTTCTGTGTACCTTCAACACAGTTACACACCAATCGTTTTTGGCTGATTTCCTATCTTGCTCTTGTGTAGTGGTTATTGTCTGTGCCCTGACCGCAGTATACACCACTACACTATATTCACCTCACCTATATAGCTAGCTAGTGATCTTTAACCACTTAACAACCGCCCATTGCCGATTAACGGCTTCAGGGCGGTTGTTTAACTCTGAGAGGCCGTTAATTAACGGCCTCCCAGAATTCTGCTCTCGCGCGCCCCCTGGGGCGCGCACTCGAGAGCATCCGTGACCGCCGGGTCCTGTGCATCACGGATCACGGTAAACGGCCGCTCGTCGCGGCCGTTTACCACGTGATCGCTCCGTCAACAGCGGAGGGGAAAGAGATCGGTGTCAGCAGCGATGTGGGCTGCATCTGCAGTGCCCACATCACTGCTCACCGAATTTAACCCCTCAATTCCCTGCCAATACTCTGCAATACCAGTGCATACTCTGCAGTACCCTGCCATTACTCTGCAGTACCCCCCATTACTCTGCAGTACCCTGCCTTTACACTGCAGTACCCCCCATTACTCTGCAGTAACCCCCATTACTCTGCAGTACCCTGCCATTACTCTGCAGTACCCCCCAATACTCTGCAGTACCCGCCATTACTCTGCAGTACCCCGCCATTACTCTGCAGTGCAGTACCCTGCCATTACTCTGCAGTACCCTGCCATTACTCTGCAGTACCCTGCCTTTACTCTGCAGTACCCTGCCATTACTCTGTAGTACTCCCCAATACTCTGCAGTACCCTGCTATTACTCTGTAGTACCCCGCCAATACCCCGCCAATACTCTGCAATACCAGTGCATACACTGCAGTACCCTGCCATTACTCTGCAGTACCCCCCATTACTCTGCAGTACCCTGCCTTTACTCTGCAGTACCCTGCCATTACTCTGTAGTACTCCCCAATACTCTGCAGTACCCTGCTATTACTCTGTAGTACCCCGCCAATACCCCGCCAATACTCTGCAATACCCTGCCATAAATTGCCATACCCAGCCATACTCGGAGATACCCAGCCATACTCGGTGATACCCTGAAATACCCAGCCATAGACGCCCCCCACCCCTCACCGCCCTCCGGTGCTTCTACCAACTCGCCAGTACGATCAAAGCCAGAATCTTTTTTTTATTTTTTATTTCAGGCTTCTCAGCCTAGAGGTGAGATGTGGGGTCATATTGACCCCCAGATTTCACTGTAAAGAGGACCTGTCACCCCATATTCCTATTACAAGGGATGTTTACATTCCTTGTAATAGGAATAAAAGTGATCAAAAATATATTTTTGGGGAAAAAAATGTCAAACTAAAATAAATAAAGTAAAATGAACAATAAAAAAAATAAAAATAATTAAAGCGCCCATGTCCCCATGTGCTCGCATGCAGAAGCGAACGCATGCGTAAGCCCCGCCCACATATGAAAACGGTGTTCAAACCACACATGTGAGGTATTGCCGAGAACGTTAGAGCGAGAGCAATAATTCTAGTCCTAGACCTCCTCTGCAACTCAAAACATGTAACCAGTAAAAAAAAATTTATGAAGAAAAAATTACTAATCTGCTAAATTTTATAACAGAAACAAAGAAAAATTCATTTTTTCGCACAATTTCCGGTCTTTTTTCTTTTATAGCACAAAAAATTAAAAAACTGAGAGGTGATTAAATACCACCAAAAGAAAGCTCTATTTGTGTGAAAAAAAGGACAAACATTTCATATAGGTCCAGTGTTGCATGACTGAGTAATTGTTCATTCAAAATGTGAGGGCACCAAAAGCTGAAAATTGGTCTGGTTATTAAGGGTGTTTAAGTGCCCAGTGGTCAAGTGGCTAATAATAGAGCTTGCAGTCAGTAGTGTTAGGAGATAGTGCGTGCTGTCTGCGTGCTCTGTACCCAGTACATACCGCTATAATATAGGGCAGGCCCCTACTTTCAAACATCCAACTTACAAACATCTCCTACTTGCAAACGGAAGGAGACAGCAGCAAGTGAGATGAAAAAAGACGGATGGCAAAACAAATTATACAGGGGTGATAACCCTTCCCTATGTTTTCCAAAAAGCTTAAAAATAGATTTTTTGACTGGAGCTACACTTTAAAAATGTACCAGTTGAAAATTACAAACAGATTCAACTTAACACAACAAACCTACACAGTCCCTGTCTTGTTTGCACCGCCTGTATACTGCTGTTCTGAGTATATAGGGCCTGGGGGCCACACGCATTTCCTTTTTTTAATATGGGTACAGGGTTCCCCTTAATATGCGTACAAGACCCAAATAGGCTGGTAATGGGCAGGGAGGGCTACCCATGCCATTTTTCTGAATGATTTTCAACCATATTGCAGGAACCAGATATAACATTAAAACCGCAAGCAGTTTTAAATGGTGTTATTTCCGTTAAATGTCATTTTGTGCAGGGACTGTTCTAAACACGGGAAACACGTGGCATTTCACAGGCATACTACAGACACCCCCCAGGCACCATATTTAAAGTAATATTTCACTTTTTTTTTTTCACTTTAATCGTCATTAAAATCAGTGCTCCCGCCAAAACGGCCGTTTTTAAAACTTTTTTTTGCATTGACCCATGTCCCCTGAGGCAGGAGTCAGGTCCCCAAACCCTTTTTAGGACAGTATCTTGCATATTAGCCGTTAAAATTAGCACTTTCCATTTCGAACGTTCGAGTCCCATAGACTTCAATGGGGTTCTAACGTTCGTAACTAATGCGGGGGCCGTTCGCAAGTTCTGGTGCGAACCGAACCGGGGGGTGTTCGGCTCATCCCTACTCCAGAGGTTCTCCCTCCAGTGTATAGATTGCATTCATATTTTTGCCACCCAAATTAATTATTTTACATTTTTCTACATTGAACCTCATTTGCCATGCAGTTGCCCACCCCATTAATTTGTTCAGATCTTTTTGCAAGGTTTCCACATCCTGCAGAGAAGTTATTGCCCTGCTTAGCTTAGTATTGTCCGCAAATACTGAGATTGAACTCTTTACCCCATCCTCCAGGTCGTTTATGAACTAAACAAACAAGATTGGTCCCAGCACAGAACCCTGGGGGACCCCACTACCCACCCCTGACCATTCTGAGTACTGCCCATTTATCACCACCCTCCGAACTCGCCCTTGTAGCCAGTTTTCAATCCATGTACTCACCCTTATTTTGGACATTGTTTATGGGGAACTGTGTCATGGTTTTGCGCTATTCATTTCTGTCCCGGATACACATTGAAAAAGTGGGATGGGACTGCATTGGGCGGCTAATCCAGTGCAGTTCCAGGGTATCCTCATTGTAAGACAAAGCAAAAATGGCTTCCGGTATGGCTGGATAACACCACCGTGTTGCAGTTGTGTGCGTCAAAACAAAACATCCCTACTGGATGATCTCCCTGCAAGTGAGAGAGGCAAAGCCAACTACAGTGTGCGAAAAGTACTAGAACCAGTTGGATGCCTAAGCTTAATACAGCAACAAAAGTAATACATGTGGACGATGGTGGAGCTTTTAAGAGGGAGGGAGAAGATGGGGTGGGGGGGGGGGGATTTTATGGAGAGGTTAGAGCTGAAGAAGGGTGAAAGTGAGTTGTGGATGGAGGATGCAGAGGTAAGCGGCTGTGGAAGAAGGCTGAACTCTGTACTCTCTATGTAGCTCACCTGTGAACTCTGCACTCTGTGTGTACTCCCACACCCCAACACTGCAATCTGTATGTAATGCATTCCTGGTGTTTAATGCCCCTTAAGACCGGGCCTCTTTTTTAGATGTGGTGTTTACAAGTAGGGATGAGCTTCGAGTTCGAGTCGAACTCATGTCACCTGACCCCGCCCCTCTGACGCTGGTGAGGGAAGCCATGGGTGCCCCCGCCCCCCCGTCACTGGGGAACCCCTGGCTTCCCTCACCAGCGTCAGAGGGGCGGGGTCAGGTGACGGGTGGCCCCGCCCTCCTAATATAAGAAACGTCAGCGCTGGGATCTCCGCAGTGTCTCCGCAGTGGAGACAGAAGACGGATGTATGGACAGCGCTGGACTGAGAGATCCCCCTGTCGCTGGATATGATCATCCATCGCTGGACCCCGGAGATTCGTCGCTGGATAGCAAGAGTGGATTACCACCGCTGGAATCTTTTTTTTATTTTTTTATTTTTAATAAAGGAATTTTTCAAAAGTGTGTTTGTCTTATTTAACCATTTTTACACTTTCTTTGTGAAATGGTAGGGGTACTTTTGTACCCCCTTACCATTTCAAACAGGGGGGGGCGGGATCTGGGGGTCCCCTTGTTAAAGGGGGGTTCCAGATTCTGATAAGCCCACCGCCCGCAGACCCTCACAACCACCGGCCAGGGTTGTGAGGATGAGGCCCTTGTCCTCATCAACATGGGGACAAGGTGCTTTGAGCGGTCACAGACCCCCAAAGCATCCTCCCAATGTTGAGGGTATGTGGCCTGGTACGGTTCAGGAGGCAGGGGGGGCCGCTCTCTCATCCCCCCCTCTTTTCCTGCGGCCTGCCAGGTTGCGTGCTCGGATAAAGGGTCTGGTATGGATTTTTAGGGGGACCCCCACGTCAATTTTTTTTTAATTTGATGCGGGGTTCCCCTTAATATCCATATCAGACCTGAAGGGTCTGGTATGGATATTTAGGGGGACCGACACGTAAATTTTTTTTAAAATTTGACACGGCGTTCCCCTTAATATCCATGTCAGACCTGAAGGGCCTGGTAATTGAATTTAGGGGAACCCCCACGCTTTTTTTTTTTTTTTTTTATCAATGAATGAATGAATTGTCGGCTAATACAGAGAACACTCATTGAGTGTTCTCTGTATTACGGGGAGCTGACAATTTAGCCGCAAGTGATTTTAAAAGACTTTTTTTCCTGCACAAATGACACTTTGTGCAGGGACAGTTCTAAGCACCAGAAACATGCGCCCCTTCACAGGCATACTATAGATACCCCCCAGCTACGAAATTTAAAGGAATATTACACTTTTATTGTTTCACTTTAATCATTATTAAAATCACTGCTCCTGAAAAAACGGCCGTTTTTAAAACTTTTTTTTGCATTGATCCATGTCCCCTGGGGCAGGACCCAGGTCCCCAAACACTTTTTAGGACAGTAACTTGCATATTACCCTTTAAAATGAGCACTTTAGATTGTGAACGTTCGAGTCCCATAGACTTTAATAGAGTTCTAAAGTTCACACGAAGTTTAGGTCTGTTCGCAGGTTCTCGTGCGAACCGAACAGGGGGGTGTCCGGCTCATCCCTATTTGCAAGTTAAAAACATTTTTTTTTGCTAGAAAATTACTTAGAACCTCCAAAAATTATATATTTTTTATAACATCCTAGAGAATAAAATGGTGGTTGTTGCAATACTTTCTGGCACACCGTATTTGCCCAGCGGTCTTACAAGTACACTTAAAAAAAAAAAAATACACTTTTTGTATTAAAAAAATAAGGCAACAGTAAAGTTAGCCAAATTTTTTTTTAATATTCTGAAAGAATGTTACGCCGAGTAAATTGATGCCCAACATGTCACGCTTCAAAATTGCGCTCGTGGAATAGCCACAAACATTTACCCTTAAAAATCTCCATAGGCGACATTTTAAAAATTCTACCGGTTGCCTGTTTTGCGTTACAGAGGAGGTCTAGGGCTAGAATTATTGCTCTCGCTTTACTGATCGCAGCGTTACCTCACGTGTGGTTTGAACAGCTTTTTCATATGCGGGTGCTACTCACTTATGCGTTCGCTTCTGCATGTGAGCAAAAAAAAAAATGTCATTTTGAAAAAATGACAACAAAAAAATGTGCCTTTAAGAAGTATGGGCGGAAGTGATGCTTTGACGTCGCTTCCGCCCTTCTATAGTATGGAGACGGGTGGGGGCTATCTTCCCCTCACTTTTCTCCATACCTAGCAAGGAGACAGACGCGATCGCCTCTGCCACTGCTGACGGCTCTGGTAAGTGTCGGAGGGCACTGGATCGCGGTGATAAAAGTGATCTCGCGGCTAATCCGCAGCAGAGACCACTTTTATCTTGTAGCCGACCGCCGGCCGAACATGGGGATACTGGGGTTATGGCACCATAATGTAGAATTAGTGTGAGCCCCGAGTGTGTCACTTGCCACGCTACCTACCACAAGTTGAGGATTGTCACTTGCCACACATTACGGATAGTCCACTTGCCACGTCACCAGCCACAAGTTGTGGATTGTCATTTGCCACGTCACCTGCCACAAGTTGCGGATTGTCACTAGCCACGCCACCTGCCACAAGTTGTGGATTGTCATTTGCCACGTCACCTGCCACAAGTTGCGGATTGTCACTAGCCACGCCACCTGCCACAAGTTGTGGATTGTCATTTGCCACGTCACCTGCCACAAGTTGCGGATTGTCACTAGCCACGCCACCTGCCACAAGTTGTGGATTGTCATTTGCCACGTCACCTGCCACAAGTTGCGGATTGTCACTAGCCACGCCACCTGCCACAAGTTGTGGATTGTCATTTGCCACGTCACCTGCCACAAGTTGCGGATTGTCACTAGCCATGTCACCTGCCACAATTTGCGGATTGTCACTTACCACACGTTATAGATTGTCCACTTGCCATGTCGCTTTCCACAAGTTCCGGATTGTCACTTGCTTCGTGTTGCGGATTGTCCACTTGCCACGTCACCTGTAGAAGTTGCGGATTGTCACTTGCCACGTCACTTGCCACACATTGCAGATTGTCACTTGACATGTCACCTGCCACAAGTTGCGGATTGTCACTTGCCACACGTTGCGGATTGTCCACTTGCCACGTCACCTGCCACGAGTTGCGGTTTGTCACTTTCCTGCTAAGGTGGGGATTGTCACTTTCTGTGTCCCAGGCAGCAGAGAGATAATATAATCTCTCTGCTGCCCACGGCTGCCTGCACAGTGAGGGCAGAACTGCAGGGATGCAGGGTGGGCGCCAGGCGGTGAGATATGATGTCATCTCTCTGCTCCACCGCCCGCTGATTGGCCAGTTCACCCACCGAGCTTCCCAGCTGCGTCCGTTCTCTCACGCACACGCCCGTCTGCTCACACAGTCAGTGTGACTGTGCAAGAGGACAGGCAGCTGGGCATCTCACCCACCATGCCACCCGCACACTCACTTGCCCGCTGAGCCACCTGCCGGCTCACCCACTATGCCGCCCGCACACTCACCCAGCCACAACTAATTTCTCGGGGGGGGGGGGGGGGGCTGTAAAGCACCATGGGGTATGTGTAATACCACTACAAAAGATTAACTTGCAAGGCAAAGAAGAGGAGGTAGTTGCCATGGGTAACTGCTAAGAACAGCAACCAGAGGTTTGGCGTGGAACCTGCTTAGATGATGGGTCCTCCGGTAGCGAGGGGGTCGGTGACTTGACTCCCTCCCTAGCTGTGCCTCTCCTCCGGTCACCAGGAGCAGACTAGTGTCATGGAGATCTAAGGCCTGATCACGGGAAAAAAGAGTTAATGAGCATGCATTGGGCTCGTTATGTGCTCGGTGGGACTCCATTCTGTTAATGAGAGTGAAGTAACAGAGGACTGGTAGAGTGGGCAATGGCCCTGCATGCCCCTCCGAAAGCAACAAATACATCTACTCAAGTGTGTAGTTATTTGGGACAAAACATCTTAAGGAGGAACTGCGCTTATTAGTGCTGTGTACAACTTGCTCCTCTCTTGAGTCAGGGACTGCCTTAATGTTTGACTCCTCACATGACCGCAGCTTCCGCCCGGTCCCAGGCATTGGTAAGCATGCCTTTGGGTGAGGTGTTACCCCATGTGCATGGAGCGCATCCAGACCCTGCCCAAAACTACGCCAGGACACGGAAGTACATCTATCCCAGTGTGGTTGTTGTGACTGACCCGTCGCACACTCTGCTTGAGTGCTTCTGTCAGTATACCGCTTCCTGCAGTCTGAACATAGATATCAGATATTATAGCCGCCTATTGTAACCAAGAATTAGGCAGGACTTATTTGGCTGCAAAGCTGGAACTTTTACTGAACAAACATTATTACACAGAATATAGACCTGACAGGAGGACATCCCTCTCCTGATCATATTACCCTAACAACTCCTGATCATATTACCCTAGTAGACAAAGGGAGACCCAGGGCTTTCCACATCTCATTCCATCTTTCTTTTCACATACATCTGTCTAATGAGTGACAAGCTGGCAGAGACCATCATGAGGAAGTAAATGAAGAAGTAAAGCCAAAAAAAAAAATACACCCTGCAAGGCAAAGGCATAATGAGCTAGTATGCATAGCATACTAGCTCATTATGAATAACTTACCTGAGATGAAAGCCCCCGAACTGACCCTTGTTCTCCTCCTCTGATGCCACCATCTATTCCAGAGTGACTTCCGGGTATCATGGCTCCGGCGCCGCGATGACGTCCCTCCCGCGCGCGGGAACCGCCACTAACGGCATGATCGCCGTTAGCAGCGGCATGCTCAGTGCGCCTGCGTGCCTGTCTTTTGCAAATATCTCCTAAACCGTATAGGTTTAGGAGATAGTTCTTGCACCTTAATTTAGGCTTACCTGTAGGTAAAAGTGGCCTGTAAGGGTTTACAACAACTTTAACAATGTCCTTTTGCGTTACATAACAGAACAGCTTCCTAAATGCTTGTAGCTCCCTCAAATGTCAGGGCCATAGGTGGTAGGCAAGAGGCTAGCATTCAGTCCCCTCCAAAAGCCTCTGTCTCGGGTGAGTCTATCACAGTCAGTTTGCTTATTTGCATTCTACTCGAGAGCAAACCCTGCATGTACTCTAATGGTCAGACCTCTGCTGACACCCCCCCCCCCCTGTAAAGCTAGTCACTGGGAAGATCAGAGCGAGCATCCCTCCTCCTCCTGACCCCAAAGCACCTTGTCTCCATGTTGATGTGGACAAGGGCCCCTTCCCTGGGCGGTGTTTGTGGGGATCTGTGGTCAGAGGGCTTATCAGAATATGGAAGCCCCCTTTAACAAGGGGGGCCGTCAGTTTACATACAGCAAGAATCTCCTGTTCACTTGGTGGCCTCTTTAATACAAAGTCCCGCCTCCTGGACCGACTTCTATGATAGACAGGAGACGGGACTTCCTATTACAGAGGCCACTGAGTAAAGAAGAGATTCTCACTGTATGTAATCTGATGGCTCCCGTTCCCTCCTAAGCAGCCCAAATTGCAGTATCGGCGTAGGACACGTACACACTATTTGCACCCGATTTTCAGGGTGAAAATGTGCGTGTTATAAGCCAATAAATACAGAAACAATTTAGGTAAAATGTCTATCTTAATGACATTCATGCAACCAAACCATGAAATATGCGGCTTATCGTAGGACTTAAGACATGTACGAACCATTTGAAGAAGGGTGTGCAATTAAGGTCTGTCATATTCTGTAAGACAGATGACTAAGAAAATGGGGAAGGGGGAAGGATGGGACTTTAAATGAGGCGTACATAGGATAATATGTGCCTCCATCCCTAGATCAATAAATATGAAAAGGAAGTTGGGACTCTGTGTGAGGCAAATAGCATATTGGACAGAGTAATGCATACATGGTGACTTAATGAGTTTTATTTAGCATAAAAAGGGTATAAAATCTCACTCAATATGGAATACATTAAAAGCCACAGCATATATGTACATGCAGGATAAAGTACAGTTCACGAGCACATAAAATAAGAATACAGATACATAATCCAAATAGTTCAACTCTGTATTAGGAAGCGAGTAATCAAAATTATAGTAAAATAATATAGTAAAAAGATGCAATGATGATTGACTATAGCAAGGTGCATCCTATCAGAGCTCAACGCGTTTTGTTTGAAGACACTTCATGAGGAGAAGATACATTCATTGGTCTGTAAAAAATATATATGTTCTGGTAAGAACACGAGCATCAAAGAAGGGGGGTAGAATTACATATACCCTCTTTATGCTAAATAAAACTCATTAAGTCACCATGTATGCATTACTCTGTCCAATTTGTAGTTTGCCTCACACAAAGTCCTAACTTCCTTTTCATATTTATCGGTAAGATAGATGAAATTTTAATACCAAGATATTTGATAGCTATTTGTTGCCATTTAACCTCTTGAGATCCGCGCTATAGCCGAATGGCGGCTACAGCGCGGACCTCCTTTGCCGGGACTACGTCTATTGACGTCGTCCCGTGCACGAGCGGCCTGCGCGCTCCCTGAGGGGCGCGCGGCGCGCTCTGTGATCGGCGAGTCAATGAGACTCGCCTGATCACCGATCCGAGCAAGGGGTCGATCCCGACCCCTTACCACGTGATCAGCTGTCAGCCAATGACAGCTCATCATGTGACAAAACAGAGCCGGTAATCGGCTATTTTTCCTCCTCGCGCTGACAGCGCGAGGAGAGAAAAAAAAAGCCGATCACCGGCGGCCGTGATCGGGACATCAGTCCCGATCACGGCCAGTGTATCAGTGCCCACCTGCCCCCTGCCAGTAACCCCCAGAGCATAAATAAAGTGCCACCCAGCAGTGCCACCCATCAGTGCCCATAATGCCACCCAGCAGTGCCATACATCAGTGCCCACAGTGCCATACATCAGTGCCCAGACTTATGCCAATTCACCCTTAACCTGGTGAAGGCAGAAAAATCTTCCATAATTCCGAGTGCGCCCTGCAAAGAGTCACCAGCATCGTTTAAAAAAAGCAGTAAATCATCCGCATAGAGAGCCACTCTCTCCTCCAGCCAGCCCACCTTAAGTCCACGGATCTCGGCCCGAGCATCTAAGGGCCTCCGCGATAGGTTCCATTGCCAGGGCAAACAAGGAAGGGGAGAGAGGGCATCCCTGCCTGGTGCCCCTTCGCAGGGGGAATGGAGGAGACAAGGAGCCATTCAATTTAATACATGCAAGGGGGCCGGTGTACAATGTGCGCAGCCAGGCTATAAACTGCAGTGGGAAACCCATTCTTCTGAGCACCTCCCACCGATACACCCACTCTACCGTATCAAATGCCTTCTCCATATCAAGGGTGGCAATGGTCCTAGTGCCTTGATTAGTATGGGGGGCATGAATATTAGAAAACAGTCTACGGATATTAACGTCTGTGGATCTACCCGGCATAAAGCCCGTTTGGTCAGGGTCAATCAAAGATTTAATCACCTTATTTATTCTAGTGGCCAGTATTTTGGTTAGTATTTTTAAGTCACAATTTAGGAGTGCTATTGGCCTATAGGAGGCGCACAACTTGGGGTCCTTATTAGGCTTTGGGATAAGGACAATATGGGCCTCCCTCATAGAGGACGGCAGGGAGCCCTGTTGAAGACATTCTCGATACAGCTGAGCCAACCTAGGGGCAAGTAATTCTACGTGGGCTCTATAATACTCTATGGGCAATCCATCTGGCCCCGGGGTCCTCCCAGCTGGGAAAGAGCCAATGGCCATCGCCACCTCTTCTGGAGTGATCTCTGAGACGAGAAGTAGTCTCTCCGCATCAGAGAGCCACCCCAATGCTAACGTGTCCAACCTGGAGGTCATAGGAGCGGGGTCAAAATCGTCAGGGAGTGAGGAAACATATAGAGAGGTGTAAAACCTGGTGAAGGCAAGGAGAATGTCCTCCGGAGAGGTAACCAACACCCCGTCTGCTGTGAGTATTTCTGAAATAACTGCTAAGGGTCTTACCTGCTGTGCTAACATCGCCAGTAGCTTGCTGTTCTTGTCCCCATGTTCAAAGTACTTCTGTCTGCTATGTTGTATACCAAAAATAAATACAATAAGTGCTGCGCTTGAAGGCACCTATTTAAATAGGTGAAAGAAGTAAATAATGTGCATATCTGACAATACAAGCAAGTAAATGCAAAAGTTCATGAAATATTTGAGAACAGTCCCAAAAAATTATTCACTCTGGTGCGTCTCAAGCTAAATTGCAAGTCCGCAGATGGCATTCAGGGTGAATTATCCTGCTACGTTCTCCGCCCTTGGCGACTCTTGGAACTGAATTGTAAGCAAGTAGAAAGAATAAGTACCCTTACCAGATGGGTTGGACACATCCACCTTATAGTAGTGTGTCTTGCGAGCTTATGGGGGGGCTCCGGCCACTCACCCCAGTACACCGACCCGATGTGTTTTCCTCTCAGGGTTCCTCACGGTCTATGGATAGGAAAGGTGAGTGGGATTTCCGTGCCAAACACCGCGATCGAACTTGATGCCAGACATCCCGTAAGAGTTCACCATAAAGGAAATAGAGCATAGAAAATGCTTCGCATTGTGAAATACAACCAATGATGGTTTATTGAAAATTTTTTCGATGAACAGAACTAAAAATATAAAATCACGTGATACATATAAAAAATAGCAATGTGGGGAGCAGACAACTGCTAGCCCTACGCCTTTCGACCTCAAAGTCTTCAACAGGGGCATTGACTTTGAGGTCGAAACGCGTAGGGATAGCAGTTGTCTGCTCCCCACATTGCTATTTTTTATGTATCACGTGATTTTATATTTTTAGTTCTGTTCATCGAAAAAAAAATTCAATAAACCATCATTGGTTGTATTTCACCATGCGAAGCATCTTCTATGCTCTATTTCCTTTATGGTGAACTCTTACGGGACGTCTGGCATCAAGTTCGATCGCAGTGTTTGGCACGGAAATCCCACTCACCTTTCCTATCCATAGACCGTGAGGAACCCTGAGAGGAAAACACATCGGGTCGGTGTACTGGGGTGAGTGGCCGGAGCCCCCCCATAAGCTCGCAAGACACACTACTATAAGGTGGATGTGTCCAACCCATCTGGTAAGGGTACTTATTCTTTCTACTTGCTTACAATTCAGTTCCAAGAGTCGCCAAGGGCGGAGAACGTAGCAGGATAATTCACCCTGAATGCCATCTGCGGACTTGCAATTTAGCTTGAGACGCACCAGAGTGAATAATTTTTTGGGACTGTTCTCAAATATTTCATGAACTTTTGCATTTACTTGCTTGTATTGTCAGATATGCACATTATTTACTTCTTTCACCTATTTAAATAGGTGCCTTCAAGCGCAGCACTTATTGTATTTATGTTATGTGAACTTGGTTTGTTTGTGTGCTAGCAGCTGGGCTGTGTTTTTCACAGAAATTTTTGTAGTTTTATCACTTTTCCTTTCACTTGTTTTTGTTTGAATTAGCGCGGTGCTTTCTTTTTGTTTTGCAATGTTGTATACCAAGCCTGGTGGTGTCTGAGACATGTAGATGTAGTTCTCACCGGAGCGATGAAAGGTGCTCAAAGATAGGGACCGTAGCCGAGGCTGAGTACTGCCTGAGAGCCCCCTCCACCTTATGCTGAAGATCAGAGACCTTGTCTCCATGTTCCGCCCTAACCGCTGCCACGGCCGAGATGTACTGACCCCTTCCGTGGGCTTTGGAAGCATCCCATGCCATCTCCAGTGAGGCCGACCCCGCATTGTGCACCCAGTACTCCCGCAAGGAGGGAGAAACCAGAAAATGCCATCATGGTAGTGGGAGATTGACTCAGTTTATGGAACTTTTCCAAACTGGAAATACAAGTCGACAGATCAACAATTTGAGCAAGATGGTCCTTCTTAAGTCTAGATCCATGCCACATGAGCACACACAAACCACACACTTTAGTGTTGCCCATTAAATGGAAGCAGAAGTATCATCAGTCCGATGATCTGAAAAAAAATTAGCTATGGTTTGCCTAATTTCAGTAGAACACAACTCATCTTGAAGGAGGGAGTCATTTACTGCCAAGCCCATTCCCGTTTTGATAGTTCGGGTAGGGAGAGGAACAAATATACTGGTGCATGATCTTACCATAATATATTTCCAATACTACTCTGTGGAAGGAAGGTCAGGGCATAATGACTTACTAGAAGAAAATTGATTTGCGAGTAAGAATTGTGAGCAGTTGAGTAAAAGGAATAATCCTTACCGTGGGATGGGAGAGTCTGCACACATCCATCAAATTGTGTTGTAGAAGGAACTTTTTCAATGTATTGATTTGTGAGTATGAAATAGAACTGCGACCCATAGAGGTGTCCATAGAGGGGTTCAACACACAGTTAAAATCCCCAGACAAAAGGATAGCTCCTTCAGCGAAATCTATCAATTTGTTAAGGTAATGAATTATATGGGCAATTTGGTCTTGATTAGGGATGTACATATTTGCAAACGCTTACATTTTGCCATAGAGAGTCAGTTTCACGAATATGTACCGACCCTCAGGATTCACACAAGTGTCCAATAAGGTGTATGGCACAGATTTGTGAATAGTGATTGCAACCCCGCGTGATTTAGATTGAGCATAGATATAGTGAAACCAGGATGTATATGCAGGGATATGGTCAGTGCGGAAATGGGTTTCTTGAAAAAAGGCTAGACCTACCTTGGACTTGTGAAAGTCATAAGATCTGGGAGTGTTTCGATGGTTCATTCATTCCTCGGGCGTTGAAAGAGCACAGCTTCAAAAAAAGATCTAAAAGAGCTAAAAATACTGTAAGAGGGGAGGTCAGAGAACGAAAGGGGCAGACAACCTCTAAGAAGGACAGAAGGACAGAAAGGAAATAGAAAACAGATGCCAAGAAGTATTCTCGGCACCCTATTACAAACTATGACAATTGGCTATAAAAGCCCACAGAAAATCGCCTGTCCAGCAATCGAGGAAAATATATTTGGGGGAAAAACTAAACAATCACGACAAGAGTGGAGCAAAACCCACATGTTAGAACCATCACAAATACAAAATATCAGGGTAATAAAGTGAGAGGACCCTAATACTATAATAGAACACATATAGTGAGCCCAAATGGCAGTACATATTCCGAAATGGCGTATTCAATAACAAGAAACAAAGATGCATGTATGTATACATGCACATCCAAAGACACACATATACACATAAACACCTTCAGAACTCGTTGAGACCAGACTCTGGCACTTAGTCAAAATTCAAGCTTCAAGGGAAGTGCAGAGAGTCACACCTAACCAGCAGAGGTATCAGAGCTGTAAGCAAGAAAGGACGTCTGATGCCCCAGCGGGGTAGGCAGATAATAAGGGATCACAAACAGTAAAATGACCAAGCAGCTAATAAAAAATAAAAAGGGGGGGGGGAGGAGGGAGAAAGTTGTAGATGAGTTTAGGAGAGGAATTGTACCATCAGGTTTCTTCATGCCCATTATATGTATATATGCAAGAGTGAATGCACTGGTCTTGTCATTGTGGCCTCTGTGGACAATAAAAAAAAAAAAAAAAACTCGAGCCACCAAGAGAAGGACGTCCAAGGTCAGCATACATGGTAAGTCTAAGGCCATGCTAAGGCTCATTGAATAGTGGATCCATGGAAGAAGGCACAGGTCTGTTTCTGTGAGAGGGTACTCTTCTTCTCTGCTGTGGAAGTGGAGCCCCCATGGGAGCGAAATCGACAGCCAGCCAATCCGGAAAAGCTACTGGGTCAGTGTCAAGGAACTGGAAAGCGTCTGGAAGTTGCCCCAGATCATTCAAGAAAAAGCTTGCGTTTTGCATACGTATAGTGAGGCCAAATGGGTAGCTCCAGACATAAGTGCCACCTCACTCTCTGATGGTATCCAATAAGGGTAGTATTTGGCGACGCATAAAGAGGGTCCTGCGGGAAAGATCCTGTAATAGTCAGATGGTAACACCATCAAATTGCAAGGGCCCTTAGTTCCAGGCTCATCTCATAATCTCTTCCTTCACCTTAAAAAAAGTGTACACAGCATAGCACGTCCCTAGGCTGAGTGCGATCAGCACCACCAGGAACATTGACATGGTTTATTCTGTCAATTTCTAGAGCGGATGATGCTGGCTTGTCTAGGAGATCATTGAATATCCTGGTGACAGTGTCCCTCGGATCTGCCAGGCCGGTAGCCTCGGGAAGCCCACGAATTTGAATGTTATTCTGCCTATGGCGGATTTCCAAGTCATCATGTTGTAAGTGGATACGGTTAATGGCAGTTGTTTGATGATTATGATGTTGGGTTTCAAGTGTCTGTAGCCTGTGCAAAATTGAGTCTGTCTGTAGATAAGGTATTGACTGTTTGTTGTAGGTCAGACACTGGCTATTTCAGTCTGGCTTTTTTCAATGTTTTTTGGCAAAGTCTAATCTAGCTTTTCTATTCTTCAGACTTATGAATGGTTTGCACCTTGTCCTGAACCCTCTGTATTTGCTCTTGTCAAGTCTTCTCTTCTTGTAGATTTTGACAATGATATGCCCACCTCCTGGAGAGTGTCCTTTACTTGAGAGGATCCTGCGATCATCCACCACTGTTGTCTTCCGTGGACGTCCAGGCCTTTTTATGTTGCTGAGTTGAAAATGAAATAGCTTTTGATTCAATTGTCCAAATACTTTTGGTCCCTTGAAAAAGGTGGATGGCAATTCTTAAGAGTTGTAATTCTCAAACACTTCCTATATTGTGTGTGTGTGTGTGTGTGTATGTATATGTATATGTACAGTGCCTTGCGAAAGTATTCGGCCCCCTTGAACTTTTCAACCTTTTGCCACATTTCAGGCTTCAAACATAAAGATATAAAATTTTAATTTTTTGTGAAGAATCACCAACAAGTGGGACACAATTGTGAAGTGGAACGAAATATATTGGATATTTTAAACTTTTTTAGCTAATAAAAAACTGAAAAGTGGTGCGTGCAAAATTATTCGGCCCCTTTACTTTCAGTGCAGCAAACTCACTCCAGAAGTTCAGCGAGGATCTCTGAATGATCCAATGTTGTCCTAAATGACTGATGGTGATAAATAGAATCCACCTGTGTGTAATCAAGTCTCTGTATAAATGCACCTGCTCTGTGATAGTCTCAGGGTTCTGTTGAAAGCGCAGAGAGCATCATGAAGACCAAGGAACACACCAGGCAGGTCCGTAATACTGTTGTGGAGAAGTTTAAAGCCGGATTTGGATACAAAAAGATTTCCCAAGCTTTAAACATCCCAAGGAGCACTGTGCAAGCGATCATTTTGAAATGGAAGGAGTATCAGACCACTGCAAATCTACCAAGACCTGGCCGTCCCTCTAAACTTTCAGCTCAGACAAGGAGAAGACTGATCAGAGATGCAGCCAAGAGGCCCATGATCACTCTGGATGAACTGCAGAGAACTACAGCTGAGGTGGGAGAGTCTGTCCATAGGACAACAATCAGTCGTACACTGCACAAATCTGGCCTTTATGGAAGAGTGGCAAGAAGAAAGCCATTTCTCAAAGATATCCATAAAAAGTCTCGTCTAAAGTTTGCCACAAGGCACCTGGGAGACACACCAAACATGTGGAAGAAGGTGCTCTGGTCAGATGAAACCAAAATCGAACTTTTTGCCCACAATGCAAAACGATATGTTTGGCGTAAAAGCAACACAGCTCATCACCCTCAACACACCATCCCCACTGTCAAACATGGTGGTGGCAGCATCATGGTTTGGGCCTGCTTTTCTTCAGCAGGGACAGGGAAGATGGTTAAAATTGAGAGGAAGATGGATGCAGCCAAATACAGGACCATTCTGGATGAAAACCTGTTGGAGTCTGCAAAAGACCTGAAACTGGGACGGAGATTTATCTTCCAACAAGACAATGATCCCAAACATACAGCAAAATCTACAAAGGAATGGTTCACAAATAAAGGTATCCAGGTGTTAGAATGGCCAAGTCAAAGTCCAGACCTGAATCCAATCGAGAATCTGTGGAAAGAGCTGAAAATTGCTGTTCACAAACGCTCTCCATCCAACCTCACTGAGCTCGAGCTGTTTTGCAAGGAAGAATGGGCAAGAATTTCAGTCTCTCGATGTGCAAAACTGATAGAGACATACCCCAAGCGACTTGCAGCTGTAATCGCAGCAAAAGGTGGCTCTACAAAGTATTAACGCAAGGGGGCCGAATAATTTTGCACGCCCCACTTTTCATTTTTTTATTAGTTAAAAAAGTTTCAAAAATCCAATAGATTTTGTTCCACTTCACAATTGTGTCCCACTTGTTGATGATTCTTCACAAAAAATAAAAATGTTATATCTTTATGTTTGAAGCCTGAAATGTGGCAAAAGGTTGAAAAGTTCAAGGGGGCCGAATACTTTCGCAAGGCACTATATATATATATATATATATATATATATATATATATATATATATATATATATAAAATGTATTTTTCTTTAAGCAGAGGCCCTAGAGAATAAAATGGTGGGTGTTGCAATTTTTTATGTCACACAGTATTTTCACACTTATTTTTTCAAATGCAATTTATTTGGCAAAAATACACCTATGACCTTTTTTTTTTTTTTGTAAATTATAAAAGATGATGTTATGGAGAGTAAATAGATACCTAACATGTTACGGTTTACAATTGTGAATTTGTAATGGTGACAAACTCTGATTCTTACAAATCTCCTTAGGCGACACTTTAAAAATGTTTACAGCTTACCAGTTTACAGTTGCACAGGAGGTCTAGCGCTATAATTACTATTCTCGCTTTAATGTTCCTGGGGATACCTCACATGTGTGGTGTGAACACTGTTTACATATGTGTGCGTGACCTACGTATGCTTTCGCTTCTGTGTTTGAGCAGAGGGGGGCTTTAAAATGGGGTTTATAAGACCTCAGACCTCTCCTCTAGCCTGGAAAGCATGAGATAAAGAAAACAACATTGATCTCATGCTTTCCTGAATATACAATTGCTGTGTTTGCATCTGCCAGAACAGGAAGTGATGTCATGACGCTGCTGCCAGCTTCCCAGGACCATAGATAAAGCTCTATGATCACTGGAGAGCCCGGAGAGGCGCCCTCACACCACCTGTAAAAACAATCCAGCGGGTAATTAGCTGCTATATATATATATATGTATTGGCCATAACTCATTGCAGGGCGGCCTTGACTGAATGGGCTTACCGGTTACCTTCTCCTGGCCTGCTCCTCCACTTCTAGGGGTTTCCAGGGTTGATACCCAACGACTTGCACACTGACACAGATAAAGTCCTTTCAAAAGGTTTTATTTTGCAGTAGAACTTTCACAAAACACAGTCTCTTAGGGAACAGAGGGCACGGGTGAAGAACTCAGGTACCTTGAACTGCAGGTTTAACAAAGTCTCTACTTCCACCCAGAGAGTAGCCACTCGCAGCTGGGCACTTCAAGGCTGAACAGACCTCTAGCCAGAGATCATGGCAGTCAGCACGTTGACTCAAAACTTGAACAATCAACTGAAGATGAACAGGAACCTTTTTCCAACCGCACCTGGAACGTTTCCTGCTTCCTTTGAGGTACTGGAAAAGTGTGAACTCATCAATGTCCTTCCCAACTCAGTAACCAGGCACTTCTCAGGATGCCACTTGTTGGCCCTCCTCCAAAGAGTCCTCCCCCGGTCACTTCCACAAGCTGTGGTGTCCCTCCAAGCCGAGAGCACACCCGGACACATTGAATCCTCCCTCAGTTACTGCGCCTTGGACCAGCAGGTTCTGAGACTCGGGAACAGACAGATCCCTACCCCAGACCAGACGGGCCTATCAGGGGCCACTGACAGGAACATGCTGCGGGATGTCGAACACCCCGTGACCGGGACTCCTCACGGGGCTACCCGGTCCTGGAACCAGAACAGACCATACGGGTCTCACGAACAACTCCGGAACCCCGAACATGTGACTCACACCTGTTTAAGTACCCAGACTCCTCAGCCGGCCCGGAACTCCCTCTGATTGGCTCAGAGAGGGCCGATACCCAAACATCTGACCAAGCCAGGTTCTAGCCTGTCATGTGCACCTCATAGCTCACATGACCAGGCAGAACTTCAAACATGGCCTGACCAGACTGGTGTTAAAGCCTACCTACACAATTAACCCTCAGAACTGTAGGGTCCTGAGGCAAAAACTAAATTTACAATGCGTGTGACATTTGGTTCCAAATGTCATCCGCTACACACACATATATATATATATATGTTTGTGAGTAATTCTCTAACAAAAAAAATAATTTTCATGTAGGAGAGAAATTTTAGAACTGGCCTGTGCTGGAAGTAGTTAAAGTGGAGGGCCACCCTGAAAAAAGAAAATACATTAAAAATTAGAAAAAAATCATAAAAAAAAAAAAAATGAAAAAAAAAATTGTTTTTTTAACTTTCCAGAAATGCCTGTTGCTAGGCACATCATTCTAATCTGCCTCTTCCTCCTCCGCGGAGATCTTCCTTCTTCTCTCCTCCGTGCGGTGTCTTCTGAGTAATGGGTCGCGCTGTGTTCTGGGAACTGTGTGTCCCAGAACACAGCGCGTCCCATTCACAAAGCGCTGCGCGACTCGCGCATGTGCAGTAGGAAACCGGCAGTGAAGCTGCAAGGCTCCACTGCCTGTTTCCCTTACCCAAAATGGCGGCACCGAGACCGAGGGAGGGGTCAGCCTCGGGTGGCCGACATTTCGCGGGCACCCTGGACAGGTAAGTGTGCTTATTAAAAGTCAGCAGCTACAATGTTTGCAGCTGCTGACTTTTAAAGAAAAAAAATTTCAAAACCGGCCCTCCTCTTTAAATTTGTCCCTACACAGCTCCACGTTTTAATTTTACTATGTTGCCACCAAGAAATAAAAAAGTGATTAAAAATCTTTAAAAAAATAGAAAAAAAAATAAATGGAAAAAATCTATTTTTTTACTCACCTCTAAATACCTGTTGCTAGGGGGTCCCTTGTAGTCTGCCTTCTTCCTTGCCCGGGCTGGTGACGTCACTTCCCCTCGCGCCGCACATGTCACGTGTCCCAGATGACTGTGCGGCGTATCATGGCGCCCTGCGCCGCTCATGCATGCTCAGTGGGTGCCCGGCTGTGAAGCCACAGCCGGGTGCCCACAGTACGAATGACGGCGCCGCGAGTGGAGCGGGGAACGAGGGGGGGGGGCTTCGTTCCCCCGCATCGCTGGACCCTGGGACAGGTAAGTGTCCGATTATTAAAAGTCAGCAGCTGCAGTATTTGTAGCTGCTGACTTTTAATTTTTTTTTTTTTTTTTTTTTAGGGGCACCCCACTTTAAAATAAAGGTCTTCTAGTACAAGGAATACAGACAGTAACAGTTTATATACTCTCTGTAATTATTTGTGCAATAACTAATGGAGCAATTTTATTCTGCGAGCCTTTGCAAAGCCTTGGCATTTTTCTAATGATTATCAGAATCAAGATGCATGGCAAGAGAAATGGCATTCATGCAAAAGGAACAAATGTCTCAGACTGTGTAAAGGAGACAAAACAATCTCAGTCTGTACCAAGAATGTAAACTCCTTTCCTGGGCAGTCTGGCACCTGGGTAACCTTCAGAGCCATCCTTGACATTGTAAACAGTTAATGTGCAGCCACCATCCGCCTACTGCCTGTGTACGTTTCCCATTCATCCATCTGTGCCCAGCATTATTAATACAAGACACTCGGCTAAGAAAGAGATAACGCAACAGCGGAGATATAGATATACAATTACAACTTGTGTCTGCTGCCTTGAGTCATCAAAAATTGGAATGTGTTTCCACGTATTACTGAGCTCGCAGGAATGAAGATAGATCATTCACAGATCTGCTAGACTAAAGAGTCAAAAGAAGGACAAATGTGATGGTATTAAGTGTGACAAGATACCCCTTCAAGCACTGGTGGTATTCCAATATTCATATGGCCGCCATACTTTAAAAAAGCTTTTATTGTTTCCTATTGCATATCATATTAGTAGAGATGCACCGATACCATTTTTTATTTTTTTACAAGTACGATACTTTTTTTTTTTTTTTTTTTTTTGCTACTCGCCGATACCAAATAGCGATGCCTACCGCAACTTTTTTATTTACACTTCAGCTGTCAGCAATGGAAAAAAAAAAAGCATTGAAAAGTTATTTACAAATTATTATTATTATTTTTTTTTATTTCATGCTTTTTTAAATATGAAATGTGACCATTAAATATATGTTAAAAATATTAAAGCGGGAGTAAACCCGCTGACGTTTTTTGTTCTGATCTGCAAGGGAAAAGTCATAATGAGCTAGTATGCACCGCATACTAGCTCATGATGAAATACTCACCTTAGAACGAGGGCCCGACATCTCCCCCAATACACGCTGAGGGAGCTGACATGTTCCCTCGGCGTGTCTTCCACGTGCAGGAGATTTCTTTCCGGTGTTCTGGCATATAGCGTCCATCCATTGGATAGTGTCCACCCCGTTCTGCGCAGGCGAGCAGAAGGAGATTCGGAAAATCTCCGAAGATGAACGGCGTCTGTGCCGTGAGTGGAGATGCTAGCCCCACCATCCAAGTGGACATGGGGCTGAAAATATTAGAGGGCTCCCTCGTGGGCTCGCTTCGCTTGCCACGCTTTGGCCATGGCCTCGCTGCGCTCGGCTCTTTTCATTCCAACTTGGATGGTGGGGCAGGCGCCGTTCACCATCGGCTATTTTCAGAATCTGTGTGTCCTGTGTACTGCGCATGCGCAGTACGCAGCGGACACTATCTGATGGGGGGACACAATGTGATAGGACACCGGCAGGGTCTGGCGTCTGCCGGACTTTTAGCCGAGAATCCCCTGTGCACATGCGCCGCTGCAGTCAGCGGCGCATTGCGAGGGGAATATCTCCCAAACTGTACAGGTTTAGGAGATATTTTTTTAACCTACAGGTAAGCCTTATTATAGGCTTACCTGTAGGTTAAACTTACAAAAACGACTATACAACCGCTTTTACGAACAAAGCAAGCCAAAAAGTTTTTTTTTTTTATTATTATAAATAATTTATAAAATAGAAGTAAACATAATTTATAATAATTAAAGTGATTGTTTAACAAAAAAAATCCAAAACAAACTGATTATACTTACCTCCTCTGTGTAGTGGATTTGCCTAGAGTGGCCCAGATCCTCCTTTTCTTGGGTTCCTGTTCGCTGCTCCTGGACCCTCCCTCCTTTGCTTTGGGGGCACCCGAGTCAAGCTGCAGATCTGTGTGTCCATTCAGACACGGAGCTGTGGTTTGGCCCTGCCCCCTCTCCTGATTGGCTAATTGAATTTGATTGACAGCCACGTGAGCCAATGGCGCCAATGCTGTGTCTTAGCCAATCAGGAGGGAGAGTCCCGGGCTCACTCTTCCATGTCTTTATGGACATTGCCTTGTGCACTGGTGCGCAGTCATTTTGGAACAGGAAGGGTCCATCCCCAAACTGTTCCCACAAAGTTGGGAGCATGAAATTGTCCAAAATGTCTTGGTATGATGTTGCCATAAGAGTACCCTTCACTGGAACTAAGGGGCCAAGCCCAACCGCTGAAAAACAACCCCATCCCCCACCACCAAATGATTTGGACCAGTGCACAAAGCAAGGTCCATAAAGACATGGATGAATGAGTTTGTGGTGGAGAAACTTGACTGGCCTGCACAGAGTCCTAACCACAACCCAGTAAAACCCCATTGGGATGAATAAGAGTGGAGACAGCAAGCCAGGCCTTCTCGTCCAACATCAGTGCCTGACTCCACAAATGCGCTTCTGGAAGAATGGTCAAACATTCCCATAGACACACTCCTAAACCTTGTGGACAGCCTTCCCAGAAGAGTTGAAGCTGTTATAGCTGCAAAGGGTGGGCCAACTCAATGCTGAACGCTACAGACTAAGACTGGGATGTCATTTAAAGTGGTTATAAACTAACACCTGCAAGACAAAGGCATAATGAGCTAGTATGCATAGCATACTAGCTTATTATGTAATAGTCACCTGAGGTCAAATCCCTCGCTGCGGTGCCCGTACACCGCTCCGGCGGCCGACATCACTCCCGGGGGTTGCTTCTGGGTATCGTGGCTCCGGCGCTGTGATTGGCCGGAGCCACGATGATGTCACTCCCGCGTATGCACGCGGTAGCGACACATTCACTGAAGCAACGGCACATACGTGGCATTGCTTCAGTTTGTGTCAGTGCGCATGTGCTGATGACGTCGCCACATGCAAATAGAGGGATATCTCCTAAAAAATGCAGGTTTAGGAGATATCCAGGGTAGCTACAGGTATACCTAATTATAGGCTTACCTGTTGCACAAAGTGGTCTGTAAAGGTTTAAAGCCACTTTAAGTTCATGTAAAGGCAGATGTCCCAATACTTTTGACAATATAAGGTATTCAGATTGTAGCCAATACTTTTGTAGTGCAAGTTAGAGAAAGTAAGCAAGCATCTAAGAATTACTTTCTGCCAGGTTTAATACATCATCCTCATTGCTTTTATTGAGCTAGGTTGGAAAAATAGAAAGAATGTGGTCTATTGACATATTAATCAATCTTCCACTTGTGAAAATCTATGTATACTTTTTACAACCAAAATATGCCAGGCATGTACACAGAATATCAGGAAAAATGCTTTTCTGCAGTGGGATAAGTGTGAGTAATGGTTAGTAGGGTTACCCTTGTTCTGCTTGGAGTCACCACCCATGAATCAGCCACAGACCTGATGTTTATGTTAGATGATATCAGCAGGTATAATCTGATTTGTGCCTCAGTGGGGAAAATATAATACAACATAATGTGGAGTCAATTATATTTAAGGTGAAAAAACACCTGGCAGTTACAGGAGGTGGAAAGAGGCTGCGGGCATACTACAGGAGGTGGACAGAGGCTGGGGGCATACTACAGGAGGTGGACAGAGGCTGCGGGCATACTACAGGAGGTGGACAGAGGCTGAGGGCATACTACAGGAGGTGGACAGAGGCTGGGGGCATACTACAGGAGGTGGACAGAGGCTGAGGGCATACTACAGGAGGTGGACAGAGGCTGCGGGCATACTACAGGAGGTGGAGAGAGGCTGGGGGCATACTACAGGAGGTGGACAGAGGCTGAGGGCATACTACAGGAGGTGGACAGAGGCTGGGGCATACTACAGGAGGTGGACAGAGGCTGAGGGTATACTACAGGAGGTGGACAGAGGCTGAGGGCATACTACAGGAGGTGGACAGAGGCTGAGGGCATACTACAGGAGGTGGACAGAGGCTGGGGGCATACTACAGGAGGTGGACAGAGGCTGAGGGTATACTACAGGAGGTGGACAGAGGCTGGGGGCATACTACAGGAGGTAGACAGAGGCTGGGGGCATACTACAGGAGGTGGACAGAGGCTGAGGGCATACTACAGGAGGTGGACAGAGGCTGGGGGCATACTACAGGAGGTGGACAGAGGCTGAGGGCATACTACAGGAGGTGGACAGAGGCTGGGGGCATACTACAGGAGGTGGACAGAGGCTGAGGGCATACTACAGGAGGTGGACAGAGGCTGAGGGCATACTACAGGAGGTGGACAGAGGCTGGGGGCATACTACAGGAGGTGGACAGAGGCTGGGGGCATACTACAGGAGGTGGACAGAGGCTGGGGGCATACTACAGGAGGTGGACAGAGGCTGGGGGCATACTACAGGAGGTGGACAGAGGCTGAGGGCATACTACATGACCAGTGTAGTTCAGAGGTACCCAACTTGCCTCTTACTGCTATACCAAATGACCATAGCAGCCTATTTATTATTCACACCAGATAAATAACTCCAATATCAAATATATACCAAAATATCACCTCCGTAACAACTTGTTCAACTCCAGTCTGTTGGTCTTTGACGGCACCCCCGAACTCCAACACATATTCCACCAATACACTGCGTGACCTTTTTCCACACGATAGGCCTCCAGCGGATAATCAGCTCGGAGACAACCCCCTTCCCGCAGTGCAGCCATTACAGTATTCCAGCTAACCTTTCGCTGGAATACACAGGAGGGGCACATACTACCGATGAGCCCCCCACCCCTTTCCATCACATATGTTTACTGCCACCGTCAAAGACCAACAAAACACCGCCACAGCCCGCAAGCATGACACCATACCCTTAAGGGCTCCCCCACAACCCCGGGGCCCGCTGGATCCCATCTTGGAGCCCCAGAGCCAAGAAAACTATCCCCACTACCTAGAGGTGTATTCTAACACCCTCAATTACAGGCCCACATTAGTTTCCACCTCTACTTTCCTGATCACCAGGCCCCCCATTCTGAGCCACAACCTCCCCACCACCTGAGTGTTAGACAACTGTACGAAGTCGTAAAATATTTGACTTAACGTCCGAGATCAGCTCCCTGATCATTCGAACCCAAAAGCATTACCCCTTGCATGCATAACCCAAACGGCCGGCGGTTTATCCCGCCGCGCCTAACGTTCCACTTCCCATATCACCTTGCTGCACCTCAACCCCCATACACCTAGCCAGTAGGGATGAGCCGAACACCCCCCGGTTCGGTTCGCACCAGAACTTTCGAACGGACCCCAAATTCGTACGAACGTTAGAACCCCATTGAAGTCTATGGGACTCGAACGTTCGAAATAAAAAGTGCTAATTTTAATGACTAATATGCAAGATACTGTCCTAAAAAGGGTTTGGGGACCTGGCTCCTGCCCCAGGGGACATGGGTCAATGCAAAAAAATGTTTTAAAAACGGCCGTTTTGGCGGGAGCACTGATTTTAATGATGATTAAAGTGGAAAAAAAAAGTGAAATATTCCTTTAAATATGGTGCCTGGGGGGTGTCTGTAGTATGCCTGTGAAGTGCCACGTGTTTCCCGTGTTTAGAACAGTCCCTGCACAAAATGACATTTAACGGAAATAACGTCATTTAAAGCTGCTTGCGGTTTTAATGTTATATCTGGTTCCTGCAATATGGTTGAAAATCATTGAGAAAAATGGCATGGGTAGCCCTCCCTGCCCATTACCAGCCTCTTTGGGTCTTGTACGCATATTAAGGGGAACCCCGTACCCATATTAAAAAAAGGAAATGCGTGTGGCCCCCAGGCCCTATATACTCAGAACAGCAGTATACAGGCTGTGCAAACAAGACAGGGACTGTGTAGGTTTGTTGTGTTAAGTTGAATCTGTTTGTAATTTTCAACTGGTACATTTTTAAAGTGTAGCTCCAGTCAAAAAAAAAAAAATTTAAGCTTTTTGGAAAACATAGGGAAGGGTTATCACCCCTGTATAATTTGTTTTGTCGTCCATCTTTTTTCATCTCACTTGCTGTTGTCTCCTTCCGTTTGCAAGTAGAAGATGTTTGTAAGTTGGATGTTTGAAAGTAGGGGCCTGCCCTATATGCGCTGCAGAAATGGCGGAACAAGGTGTTGGTTTTGCCACAACATTGTAAGCTCTCAAAGTGACTCTTGGTGGGCGCTGGAGCGCCCTGCTGTGAATGATTATATCAAGAATTGTAATTAAATGCCATTGTTGAACAGTGGTAGAAAAATTGACCTTTGGTGGTTGTGGTGCTGGTGCCACAACACTATAAGTCCTCACAGTTACTCTGGGTGGGCACAGGAACGGGCCCTCCTGTGAAATATTATATCAAGAATTGTAATTACATGTCCCTGTTAAACAGGGGCACTGGTGCTGGTGCCACGACACTGCAACCACTCACATATACTCTAGTTTTATTGCAGGAATTAGCCCTGTTGCAAAGCATTGCATCAAAAATTTTAATTAAACGCCCCTGTTAAACAGGGGCAGAAAAATTGGGCCTTAGGCACTGGTACTGGTGCCACGACACTGCAACCTCTCCCATATACTCTAGTTTTATTGCAGGAATTAGCCCTGCTGCAAAGCATTGCATCAAAAATTGTAATTAAACGCCCCTGTTAAACAGGGGCAGAAAAATTGGGCTGATGGCATCACCCAGAACCAGAAATGTTCTTCCAACATATCAGCAGAGGAGGAAGAGGATAGACAATCAACATAACAGGACAGTCACTCAGCATCAGCATAGGCAGTCTTGAAGGGATGTGATATTTAAAAAAAAAATTATTCGGTTACATCAGCTTCAGGTGCTTGGTAGCTGTGGATTATCCAAGACTGATTCATCTTGATGAAGGTCAGTCAATAAACTGATTCGGTGGACAGGCGCACCCTGTGATCGGTAACAAAGCCACCAGCAGCACTGAAGGTGCGTTCCGAAAGAACGCTGGATGCAGGACAGGCCAGTAGCTCAATTGCATACTGTGCAAGCTCTGGCCAGTGATCCATCCTCAAGACCCAGTTAGCCAGAGGATTTTCGTTGGGAAAGGTGTCCAAGTCTGACCTTGCCCCTAGGTATTCCTGCACCATGTAAATCAGACGCTGGCGATGGTTGCTGGAACCGATCATACCTTGGGGCTGCGGACTAAAAAATTGTCTGAAAGCATCAGTCAGACGGCCACCTTCTCCACCGCTCCTTCTGACCGAAGCCTCAGCAACACGTTGTCCAGGACCAGGAGTTTGTAACCTCCCAGTCTCTGGGAACGCGTTGCACAGACCTTTCTGCAAGGCCTCCCGGAGATGTCTCATCCTCTGCTCCCTCTGCGATGGCAAGATAAAGTCGGCAGCCTTACCCTTGTACCGTGGATCAAGGAGAGTGGCCAGCCAGTAATGGTCCCTCTCCTTGATCCGAAGAATACGAGGATCCTTCCGCAGGCTTTGCAGGATCAGGGAGGCCATGCAGCGTAGGTTAGCTGAGGCATTCGGTCCGGAGTCCTCTGAGTCACTAAGGACAACATGATCCGCAGCTACCTCCTCCCAGCCACGTACAAGTCCACGGGTTTCTTGGGACTGTAAATCATCCCTACAAGACTGCTGCTGATGCTGAGTGCAAGCCTCCATCTCCATGCTGACACAATCATCCTCCTCCTCCTCTTCCTCCTCCTCATCCTCTTCCTGTGTGATGGGTGGCACAGCAGGAACACTGTCTGGATAAAGGGGGCCTTGAGAGGCAAGGAAGTCCTCCTCTTCCTGCCTCTGTTCTGCCTCAAGTGCCCTGTCCATTATTCCACGCAGCGTATGCTCCAAGAGGTGGACAAGAGGTACAGTGTCACTGATGCATGCACTGTCACTGCTCACCATCCTTGTGGCCTCCTCAAACGGTGACAGGACATTGCATGCATCCCTGATCATGCCCCACTGACGTGGTGAGAAAAAACCGAGCTCCCCTGACCCTGTCCTGGTGCCGTAGTCGCACAGGTACTCATTGATGGCCCTCTGCTGCGTGTGCAGCCACTGCAGCATGGCCAACGTTGAGTTCCACCTGGTGGGCATGTCACATATAAGGCGGTTCTTGGGCAGGTTCAACTCCTTTTGGAGCTCAGCCAGCCGAGCACAGGCATTAAATGATCGGCGGAAATGCACACAGACTTTCCTGGCCTGCTTCAGGACATCCTGTAAGCCCGGGTACCTGCCCAAGAACCGCTGCACCACCAGGTTAAGGACGTGAGCTACACAGGGCACATGGGTCAGTTGCCCCTGTCGGAGGGCGAAGAGAAGGTTGGTGCCATTGTCGCAAACCACCATTCCTGGCTTAAGCTGGCGAGGCGTCAACCACCTCTCGGCCTGCCCCTGCAGAGCTGACAAAACATCCGCCCCAGTGTGGCTCCTGTCCCCCAAACAAACCAGCGCAAGCACGGCATGGCATCGTTTTGCCTGCGTACTTGCGTAGCCCCTGAAACGCCTACGGAGCACCGCTGGTTCTGAGGACAAAGCAATGGAAGAGGCCATGGAGGAAGAAGAAGAGGAGGGGGTGGAGGAGAGAGATGTGTCACAACCAATAGTAGCATTTTGGAGGCGTGGTGGCGGAACAACCTCCAATACTACTGCACCTTGTCCTGCATCCTTCCCAGCTGCCAGAAGAGTGACCCAATGGGCCGTGAAAGACAGGTAACGTCCCTGTCCATGCCTGCTGGACCATGAGTCAGCGGTAATATGCACCTTACCGCTGACCGCCCTGTCCAGTGAGGCAAGGACATTGCCTTCCACATGTCGGTAGAGAGCCGGAATCGCCTTCCGTGAGAAAAAGTGGCGTTTGGGGACCTGCCACTGAGGGACCGTACATTGTACAAACTCACGGAAGGGGGCCGAGTCTACCAACTGAAAAGGCAGCAGTTGAAGTGCTAGCAATTTAGCCAAGCTAGCATTCAACCGCTGGGCATGTGGATGGCTGGGAGTGAACTTCTTTCGCCGGTCCAGCAGCTGGGACAGGGACATTTGCCTGCTATAATCGGACGTGGGTGTACTGCTAAGCAGAGTGCCCGGAAGCACTTTGCTGTGACACACCTAATTCTACACCCTCATTCCTCTCAGAGCAGGTTTCAGAGAGGACTGAAGGTCTAGTGGGGTTGGAGATGCCAGCTGATGAGGAGCAAGGAGAGGTCCGCTTTGTTCTTTGGTGTGGGTCTTTGAGGTACGCTTGCCAACGAGCTGCATGGCAGGTCAACATATGTCTGGTCAAGCATGTGGTGCCAAAGCGGCTGATGTTTTGGCCATGCGAGATACGCTTGAGACATATGTTGCAAATAGCAGCGGTGCGATCTGATGCACTCGTCTCAAAAAAGGCCCACAACAAAGAACTTTTAGAATAACGTGCAGAGGCAGCGCCCTGCACAGGCGGAGCTCTGCGGTGTGATTCAGTCGGTGTGCTGCCCCTAAGCTGGCCCCCGGAGGGCATCCTGCCTCGTTGGACATGTGCCTCCTCCTCTCTCCTACCAGGCACCCACGTAGAGTCAGTGCCCTCATCATCCCCTCCCTCTTAATCGCTGTAGCAAACCTGGCAGTATGCTGCAGCTTGTGGAACATGACTGCCAGATTGCTGTCCTTCTTGAGCATCCCCTCTCTCTGCATTCACGCTACTGCCTTCCTCTAGCTGAGTGGCATCATCAGAGCCTACAAAACACTGGGCATCCTCCTGGAGCATGTACCCAACACTGTGCTCAAAGAGTTCAGGAGACTCCTCAGGAGGACGTGGTGGGTCTAGGGAAGGAGTCACTGATGATGACATTGAGAGGAGGGAAGACAATGCGTTGGCAGCTGCTTTGCTAGTACCCTGAGACTGGGTGAGAGAGGATGAGGAGGATGAAGAGGGCTTGGTCATCCACTCTACCAAGTCGTTGGCATGTTGCGGCTCAACATGTCCAGCTGCCGAAAAGAAGGACAAGCGCGTCCCATGGCAACGTGCTGATGACAATGCACCGCGTCCACGACCAGCACTGTTGTCTCTAGACACAGAGCCTGCTTGCCCTCTTTTATCGGCTCGCGCCTGTCTGCCTCTCCTTGCTGGCCTTCCAGACATGGTAATGGCCTGAAGGGAGTTGGGTAAAACAGCAGTTGGGTAGTGTATATTGTGCTGGAGGCACACAACACCCACTAACTCCTGCAGATGCCTTTATTATAGAACACCAGAGATAAAGGGGTATACTGTACTGGAGGCACACAACACCCACTAAGCCCTGCAGATGGCTCTATTAGAGAACAGCAATAAAGGGTAGATACAGGTGTATATTGTGCTGGAGGCACAAAACACCCACTAACTCCTGCAGATGCCTTTATTATAGAACACCAGAGATAAAGGGGTATATACAGATGTATACTGTGCTGTGCTGGAGGCACACACAACTTCCAATGACTCCTGCAGATGGCAGATGGCTCAAATAGAGAAGAGCTATGTAGGTGGATATAGCGGTGTGTACTGGGTACAGAGCACGCAGACAGCACGCACAAGCTCCTAACACTACTGACTGCAAGCTCTATTATAAAAGATAGATCACTAGCTATATAGGTGAGGTGAATATAGCGGCGTATACTGCGGTCAAGGCACGCAGACAACAACCACTACAGAAGAGCAAGATCGAAAATCGGCCGATAACGATCGGTGTATACTGTGTTGAAGGTACACAGAACACCCACTAACTGCTTCAGACGCCAACACACTACACAAGGCCGCCGCGCTGGCGGCCTTATATAGTGTGGGGCGTGTACTACACAGCCTGAGCTATGATTGGCTACAGGCATCCTGCCTGTGGCCAATCATGGCTCTCCTCGCTGCTGGCGCTGTGATTGGCCAAGCATGCGGGGTCACAGTGCATGCTTGGCCAATCATGAGCCAGCAATGCACTGCGATGACGCAGTGCATTGTGGGCCGCGAGCGCCACACGAACTTGGCGCGAGCGGCCCATAATGTTCGGAATTCGCCGAACGGGCGAACAGCCGATGTTCGAGTCGAACGTATGTTCGACTCGAACACGAAGCTCATCCCTACTCAACACACAGCCATTAATGTCTAAACCGCTAGCAACAAAAGTGAGTACACCCCTAAGTGAAAATGTCCAAATTGGGCCCAATTGGCCATTTTCCCTCCCCGGTGTCATGTGACTCGTTAGTGTTACAAGGTCTCAGGTGTGAATGGGGAGCAGGTGTGTTAAATTTGGTGTTATCGCTCTCACTCTCTCATACTGGTCACTGGAAGTTCAACATAGCAAAGAACTCTCTGCGGATCTGAAAAAAATAATTGTTTCTTTACATAAAGATGGCCTAGGCTATAAGAAGTTTGCCAAGACCCTGAAATTGAGCTGCAGCACAGTGGCCAAAACCATACAGCAGTTTAACAGGACAGGTTCCACTCAGAACAGGCCTTGCCATGGTCGACCAAAGAAGTTCAGTGCACGTGCTCAGCGTCATATCCAGAGGTTTTCTTTGGGAAATAGACGTATGAGTGCTGCCAGCATTGCTGCAGAGGTTGTAGGGGTGGGGGGTCAGCCTGTCAGTGCTCAGACCATATGCCACACACTGCATCAAATCTGTATGGTTGTCATCCCAGAAGGAAGCCTCTTCTAAAGATGATATACAAGAAAGCCTGCAAAGAGTTTGCTGAAGACAAACAGACTAAGGATATGGATTACTGGAACCATGCCCTGTGGTCTGATGAGACCAAGATAAACTTATTTGGTTCAGATGGTGTCAAGCGTGTGTGATTTCTGTGCTCATTGCCCGGGGTTTAGCCCCCCCACTGGTTATAATGAGATTAACGCATCTCTAACATTTGCTCTATGGGGAGGGGTGAATGAACTGAGGCTGATGGTAACAGTAACAAATGGGGTGATGGCGTGTGACTATTTATTTTCTATCTAACACAGATTTAGGTGGCATCAGCTATTAATTCTGAAAATTTCTGCTGGTTTATGGTCTCATTCTTACAACATTTCTTTCTTTATCTCCACATAATTTGTTGCTGCTGTAGCAAACTAATGCCGCGTACACACGACCGAATTGTCCGGCGGACTTTGTCCGGCAAACAATCCAGCAAACAATTTCTAATGCGATGACGTACAGCACGTACGACGGGACTAGAAAAAGGAAGTTCAATAGCCAGTTGCCAATAGCTTCCTTCTCGTACTTGCTTCTGAGCATGCGTCATTCTTAGTCCGCCAGACTAGCACACTGACGAATGGATTGTCCGCTGAAAGCCAAGTCCGGCGGACAAATTTTGAGTCAAAACTACTTTCTAAGTCTGCCAGACTTTACGATGAGAAAGTCCACTGGAGCCCACACACTATCGAATTGTCCAGCGTAATGTGGTCCGTCGGTCGTCTGTACGCGGCATAAGAGAGAAGGACAGGCTAAAGTGGATGGAGAAGGACTCCTAGAGATGGAAGAAGGACCCCCAGAGATGAAAGGAGGATTCCCAGAGATGCAAGGAGGACCCCCAGAGATAGAAGGAGGACCCCCCAGCTCTGGAGGAAGTACACGTAATGACAGTAGAAGGAGACGCAGAGGGAAAACATGTCCTAGCTGTGATTAAAGGATCAAAGGATGAACTATGCCCAACGATGGATAAAAGAAGCGGAGATATGGAAGGAGGAATAGCTGCGAGGGAAGAAAGACACACAGCAATGGATGAAGAATGCGCAGAGATGAAAATAAACATAATGATGGAAGAAGGAGGCAGAGAGATAAAAGAACGACTTGCTGTGAAAAAAGAAGAATTTGCAGTGATGGAAGTAAAATGCACAGCAAAGGAAAAACAATGTGCAGGGATGGAAGAACAACTTGCAGCGATGGAAGCAGAACTTGCAGGGATGGAAGAAGAATACACAGCGAAGGAAGAAAAACTTGCAGCGATGGGAAAAAATGCATAAAGAAGGAAAAAGAACTTGCAGCAATGAAAGATTTACTTACAGTGAGGGAAAAAATGTGCGCAGTGATGGAAAAAGTACTCATAATTATGGAAGCAGGAGTCGCAGCGATTAGACATGTGCACAATGGAAAATTTCGTTTAGTTTCGGTTCGTTGTCATTCGTAAAATACATAATTTCGTTCTGTTATATTCGTTATGTTACGTTAATACGTTTTCGGATAATTCGTTATTATTCGTAGAGTGTCTAATTCATTCGTTCGTATTCGTTGAAATTCGATATTTATGTATGTATAGACATTCGTAGTGATTCGTAGTTTGGAAAGTCGTTTGTTTATTGAATCTTTTAACACACACAATGACAACGTCTCTTCTCCTCGGCTCAAATACAATACAACACCCTTCTAACTCAGTTCTCAGGAATGCACTTTGCCAGTAATCCAACCTCTGACACAAAATTAATTAGCTGATAGGACTATAAGATTTACTTTGAGCTGACCTTTTGTTTCATTAGATCTTTAAAGAATTACCAAATTCATTTGAATTCATTTGAATTCATTCAAATTCATTCGTTATATTTCTTTCGTATTCGTTGTTATTCGTTATTTTTTTTATTCGGACATTCGGATGCATTGATTCGTAGTTTGGAAAGTCGTTTGTTTATTGAATCTTTTAACACACACAATGACAACGTCTCTTCTCCTCGGCTCAAATACAATACAACACCCTTCTAACTCAGTTCTCAGGAATGCACTTTGCCAGTAATCCAACCTCTGACACAAAATTAATTAGCTGATTGGACTATAAGATTTACTTTGAGCTGACCTTTTGTTTCATTGGATCTTTAAAGAATTACCAAATTCATTTGAATTCATTAGTTATATTTCTTTCGTATTCGTTGTTATTCGTTATTTTTTTATTCGGACATTCGGATGCATCCGAATGTCCGAAAGATGCAAAATTCGGCCGAATTTAGATTCGTTACGAAACGAATTGCACAAGCCTAGCAGCGATGAAAAGAGTCGTCACAGTAAAGGAAGGAGTAAACGTAGCCATGGTAGAAGGACCAGAAATTGAGGCAGGCCATGCATTATGCAATTTTCCTTCCTTCAACCAAGGGATGAAGGAAATAAAATTGCTCGATGTCCCCATCTACAAAGTCAGAGATGGAAGTAAAACGCACAGAGATGGAAGCAGGAATCGCAGTGAAGGAAAAAAAAGACAAACAACATTGGAAGAAGTACTCCCAGTGATGGAAGAAGTACTCCCAGTGATGGAAGAAGTACTCCCAAGGATGGAAGAAGTACTCCCAGTGATGGAAGAAGTACTCCCAAGGATGGAAGAAGAATGTGCTGCAATGGAAATAAGATGCTCAACAATGTAAGGAGCAATCACACTCAAACGAAGAAAAGCCCACCATGCTGGAGGTACTGAAGTTGAATGATAGAGGGTGGTAAGGAATGTAGAGGTGAGCAGCATTGGAAGAGAGTGGTAGGGGATGCAAAGGTGAGCAGCATTAGATGAGGGTTGCAAGCATGCAGCTGTGTTGGAAGAGTGTTGGCAGTGTTGGTAGAGTTGCAGGGGTGAGCAGTGTTGGAAAGGAGTTGCAGGGGATGAGCAGTGTTGGTAGGGAATGTAATCGGTATAGTGAGGGGAGGGAGGAACCAGCGTCATGACATAACGTCGGTTTTTTTACAAGTGATCGCTCCGTCATTTGACGGAGTGATCACGTGGTAAACGGCCTCGATCAGCGGCTGTTTACCATGATCTGTGATGCGCCGGGTCTCATGGATGTTCCCGGGTGCATGCCCCAGGGGGCGCGCGGGAGCAGGATTCTGGGAGGACGTCCATGGACGCCCTCCCAGAATAAGCCGACCGCGCTGTAGCCGTCTTTCGGCTATGGCCTGGTCGGCATTTGGTTAATCACCTCTGCGTTTTTTCATAAAAAAAAAAGAAAAATTTAAATAAAAATGTGTTTGTTTGTTATAAAATTTTGCAAATAAATAATGATTTTTCAAAACTTTAGCCAAAAAAGCATTCTGCTACATTTCTTTGGTGAAAATAACCCAAATCAGTGTATATTATATATATTATATTGTATATGCCCAATTTGCTATAGGCCGTTCAGTTCATTCTGAACTCCTGTGACCTGTTTTTAGCTCGCTGTCGGCTGACATCACAGAGTCGGTCCAGGCTGGGGAAAGATTGCGACCATATGGTTGGGCTCCACCCAGATGCCTGGACTGGCACCCGGGAAACACAGCAGAGAGCTGGTGACTAACAGTCACCAGCTCTCTGCTTACAGAGCACTAAGAACCGAGCGATCAGTGGTGTTTGATCACTCGGTTCTCAGCCTTAGAGCCAGTAGGGGACAGATGCAGTATGCACCTAGGTAAATATAATGCCCCCCCACCCAAAAAAAACCTCTCAACTTTCTTTCTAGCTTTCTATGGGGGCCCTCGGCAGAAGGGAGGAGCCAGGATTGCCAACGGGGGACCTAAGAAGAGTAGGTTCGGGCCGCTCTGTGCAATTTTTAATTGCGCAGAGCAAGTAAGTATAGGTCTATTTTTAAATCATTTAACTTAATACACATTAGACTATGAATAAAGGAAATTGTCCCTTACTGTTGGGACATAGAAGGTTTTGATAGAAAATGACAGGACCCTGGGCTCACTTTGGTTGAGATCCACTGCTCGATAACTAGTGCATTATATGACCAACATTATATCAGAATGGATGGTTTCAGGAGTAAGCAGTGTTGGAAGAGAGCTGCATGGATGAGCAGTGTTGGTAGAGTTGCAGGGGTGAGCAGTGTTGGAAAGGAGTTGCAGGGGATGAGCAGTGTTGGTAGAAAGTTGCAGGGGTGAACAGTGTTGGAGAATAGTTGCAGGGGTGAACAGTGTTGGGGAATAGTTGCAGGGGTGAGCAGTGTTGGTAGAAAGCTGCATGGATGAGCAGTGTTGGTAGAGAGTTGCATGGATGAGCAGTGTTGGTAGAGAGTTGCAGGGGTGAGCAGTGTTGGAAGAGGTCCTTCTCTGAGCCAAAAGAATCCATAACAGATCTGATCCATTGAGACATGGAATTGAAAAGTAGGGGCTGGTTCAAAATACTCCTATAGACCAATTGCCCTCATCAGAGTACCCCCCAATAGATGAGTTGCCCCTATCAGAAAACAAGTATAGATCAGCTGCCCTTATCAGAACATCCCCATTGATCATTTGTCCCCATTAGGGTAACCCCATAGATTAATTGTCCCCATCCCCATATCCCTGATGTATAAGTGTACTGTGTTTCCTCATCAACATACACCTACAGATCAGCTGCCCCATCAGAGTAAAATGATACATCGGTTGCCCCAATTTGAGTATACTTATAGATCAGTTGCCCCCATCAGAGTACCCCTACAGATCCAATGCCCCATCAGAGTACACCTACAGAACACCTGCCCCCCATCAGAGTACACCTACTGATCACCTGCCCCCATCAGAGTACACCTACATATCACCTGCCCCCATCAGAGTAGACCTACCAATCATCTGCCCCCATCACAGTACACCTACTGATCACCTTCCCCCATCAGAGTACACCTACCGATCATCTGTCCTCATCAGAGTACACCTACTTATCACCTGTCCTCATCAGAGTACACCTACCGATCACCTGCCCCATCAGAGTACACTTACAGATCACCTGCCCTCATTAGAGTACATCTACTGATCACCTGCCCCCATTAGAGTACACCTATAGATCACCTGCCCCCATCAGAGTACACCTACCGATCACCTGCCCTTTCAGAGTACACCTACCGGTCATCTGCCCCCCATAAGAGTTCACCTACTGATCACCTGTCCCCATCAGAGTACACCTACTGATCACCTGCCCTCATTAGAGTACACCTACAGATCACCTGCGTCCATCAGAGTACACCTACAGATCACTTGCCCCCATCAGAGTACACCTACGTCACCTGCCCCTCATCAGAGTACACCTACAGATCACCTGCCCCAATCAGAGTACACCTACTGATCACCTTCCCCAATCAGAGTACACCTACTGATCACCTTCCCCAATCAGAGTACACCTACAGATCACCTGCCCCCATTAGAGTACACCTACATATCACCTGCCCCCATCAGAGTACACCCACCAATCACCTGCCCCCATCAGAGTACACCTACCAATCACCTGTCCCCATCAGAATACACCTACCGATTATCTTCCCCCATCTGTACCCTATTTTGTAGACGTTATAACTTTTGTGTAAACCAATAAATATACGGTTATTGAATTTTTTTTTACCAAAGACATGTGGCTGAATACATTTTGGCCTAAAATTGAGTTTATTCATTTCTTTTTATAACAAAATTAGAAAATATATATATATATTTTTAAAAATTCTGTTTATATCGCAGAAACAAAAATACAGAGGCAATCAAATACCATCAAAAGAAAGCTCTATTTGTGGGAAAAAAAGGATGCAAATTTAGTTTGGGTACAGCATTGCATGACTGCGCGATTACCAGTTAAAGCAGCGCAGTACCAAATTGTAAAAAGTGTTCTGGTCATTAAGCAGCCAAATCCTCCGGGGCTGAAGTGGTTAAATTGATTTTTTTTCTCAGCTGCTAATGGCAGAGGTAAACCATGCATGAGAGAGGGACACTCAGAAACAGTCCAAGCAGGTTTGTCCTGCACTTCTGTTCAGCAAGGCAGCAAACGCACTTTCGAGGTAAGAGGGTTTTATACAGAAACTAGCAAAAAACAAAACAAGATATCTGCTCATCCGAGTCTCTAAAACAGGGGTCTTCAAACTATGGCCCTCCAGTTGTTCAGGAACTACAATTCCCATCATGCCTCGTCATGTCTGTGAATGTCAGAGCTTTACAATGCCTCATTGGATGTGTAGTTTCGCAACAGCTGAAGGGCCGTAGTTTGAGGATCCCTGCTCTAAAACTAAACTCAGGTTGGTCCCTCTATGGATATGCCTCGCCAGACCATCACTGACCCACCACCAAACCGGTCATGCTGAACGATGTTACAGGCAGCATAACATTCTCCATGGCTTCTCCAGACCCTTTCACCTCTGTCACATGTGCTCAGGGTGAATCTGCTCTCATCTGTGAAAAACACTGGGCGCCAATTCTGGTGTTCAATGGCAAATGCCAATCAAGCTCCATGATGCAGAGCAGTGAGCACAGGGTCCACTAAAAGATGTTGGGCCCTCAGGCCATGCTCATGAAGTCTGTTTCTGATTGTTTGGTCAGAGACATTCACACCAATGGCCTGCTGTTATACCATCTTGGAATTACACAGCTGTAATCACTAGACATGTGCGATTAGTTTCGATTAGTGCGAATCTCAAATTCGTAGGAATTTCCCTAAATTCGTACGTTCGGGAGGATCCGAAATACGAATTGCCATGCGTCTGAATTTTGTACGAAATATGAACTTTTGTTTTCGAATCCCCAGGAGGAAGTCAGCACAGGGATGGTGGGAGCAGGGGCGAACTGACCATTGGGCTACTCAGGCACTGCCCGAGGGCCCCATGCCACTAGGGGGCCCCATCAGGGTTGCCAGCCTCAGTAAACCAGGGACAGTATGTAACAATTTGTGTTTTTTTTTTACATCTGTCTCTGAAATGTCCCTTACCGACATCCTTTTGGTCTACAAATCCTGAGATTATAGCTGCCCCACCTCTCCAGTACCTTCTCAGCCAATAGAAACATGTGTCTGTGTATACTGTGTGATTGTATACTGTGTGTGTTTGTTTGTGTCTACTGTGTGGCCCCATAATCTCTGATTGCCTGGGGGCCCCATAATCTCCTATTGCCCAGGGGCCCCATGAGTTGTCAGTCCACCCCTGGGTGGGAGCCCCTCATCTGCCGAAAATTCGTATTTTGGATAGGAAATTCTTCAACGGAATTTCGTATTTCAGATAAAAACCAAACTTCCATCAGCATCGACTATCATATTGAGGTATATTTTTGCCTTTAAATTTGTCAGAAACCATGAATCAGACTGAGACAGAAGTACAAATAAATCACACTTGTTTATTAATAAAAATAAAAAGGTAAATAGAAAAAAGCGTAGTCAAGCATAGCCAGAGTCCTGTAGCCAGATCGGGTAGTCAGCCAGTCCAAAGTTCATTAACCAGATCGGTTAATCAGCCAGGCCTGAAGTCAGGGATCCAAGGAGAGCAACCGCAAGCAGGATAAGAAGCCAGGAGGGATGTCAGCAAACCTTGAAACAAACAGCAGGAGATGGTTCCTTGTGATGTGACCAACGCTAAGGCAAAGGAGAAGTGAGCTGGAAGGCTTTAAATAGGAAGGTCAGACGAGCATCATCGGGAACAGCTGGTAACTGTGGAAAGAGAAGAGAGCTGGCAATTAGCCGACAGCCGAGCGGCCAGCCCAGAGGAGGAAGGGCTAAGCCAGCCCTGACAAAATTCATTGTAAAGAACGTTCGTACAAGTTAACAAACCTAACGACAATTCGTATTTCGTACGAATTGAAATTGAATTTCGGACATGAAATACGAAGTACAAATTAATTTTAATACGAACCGTAACGGAACAGAACAAAACAAATTTATTGACGGAGCCCATGTCTAGTAATCGCCATGGTTCCACCCCTATAGAATTACAGTTGATTTTTCCTTCCTTTCCCCCATTCTGCTTCATGTACATTGGAGGCCATCCTTGCCTTGGATCCCTTTCTTAAGCCTCCCCATAGCCCAGTTAGACATGACGAATACATCTGACTCAAATTGTTGATATTAGGACTTGTGTCAGACGAAGAAATCTCTAATGCCGCGTACACACGACAGGACTTAAGTCCGGCAGACTTTCGACGGAGTTCTGACGGAGTTCTGACAGAGTTCTGACGGACTTTCCGAATGAACGGACTTGGCCACACACAATCACACCAAAGTCCGACGGATTCGAACGTGATGACATATGACTGGACTAGAATAAGGAAGTTCATAGCCAGTAGCCAATAGCTGCCCTAGTGTCGGTTTTAGTCCGTCAGACTAGCACACACACGAGCGGATTTCTGGGTCCGGCAGAATTCTGGCGGAAAAATTTGAAGCATGTTCCATTTCTAAAGTCTGTCAGACTTTTGTGAATCAAAAGTCCGTTGCAGCCCACACACGATCGAATAGTCTGCCGGAATTGTTCCGTCGGACCTTTGATGTTGAAAAGTCCGCTCGTGTGTACGCGGCATAACACCGAGAAAGCTGCTGTGATCTTGAAATGTGTAGGAAGACAATTGCTTCTGACTGTAGCCTTAATGGTTTTATTTGTGGTTGATCAATGGAAAATTGTTCCATCCTACTGATTGTACAATTCTTGATATTTTGTAATAAAATGATGGATGTTTTTTTATATTATATAGGTCATCTGTCCAAAATAATATACTGAGAGACCATCCTTGAACACCCACATTTTCTTCACTTTCTCTTCTCCAATATTTTTTGGGTTGATGATCCCTCAGTATTAAGCTGTTTCAGCTATTATACATTAGATGTAGTGCCTCTCGCACAAATTATCCTATTTTTTGAGCTTCCTACTGGACCACCATTATAGTGCAGATGTGTTATTACTATTTATTCTCTCTTAGGATTTCTTAACAGCCTTAAGTGCGATGTTATGAATCTGTAAACCCTAGATGGCCCCGAATATCAAACAATTTACTTTAGATGCAATTGGAAGCAGTTTTACAAGATACGTTTTTATGAATTATTGTTTCAGACTTCTCTTCCTATTTCTCGCCGTTCTATTGTCCTGTTTTTATAAATTTTTTAAATAAGCCTACGCTGAGATATCTGTTACCAGCCTTGGCTCCGGTTTGATCTAACGAAAAATAGGAGGAAAGGTTGAAATAATGGAACACAAGAAGTTGTCACATGACATATTAACTCTGGTTTCCTCATTTCACCTTATTTGTTACTTAACTTTTCTGTTGAACTGTCTGCGCTGTGCTCAGCACATATGGCGGAATGTCCTGATCAAGTGGCTGGATTTTCCTGTCTTGTGATCTTCAAAGGCTGGGTAAAACTTAATTCAGGATCCTGACATATGGAGAATAGATCCCCAATGGAACATTTGCTCATCCTGACGTGTATCATAGGATGCTAATAAAGACACTAGTGTTATAGGACACATGCTGGTCTTCGAAAACTATTAAAGTTTTTAATACTAGGCTAGGGATGAACCAAACACCCCCCCGGTTCGGTTCGCACCAGAACATGCGAACAGACAAAAAATTTGTACGAACAAGCGAACATGGTTAAAGTCTATGGGACACAAACATGAAAAATCAAAATCGCCCATTTTAAGGCTTATATGCAAATTATTGCCATAAAAAGTATATGGGGACCCAGGTCCTGCCCCAAGGGACATGTATCTATGCAAAAAAAGTTTTAAAAACTGAAGTTTTTTCAGAAGCAGTGATTTTAATAATGCTTGAAGTGAAACAATACAAAATGAAATATTCATTTAAATATCGTGCCAGGGGGTGTCCTTAGTATGCCTGTAATGTAGCGCATCTTCCCTGGGTTTAGAACAATACCACCGCAAAAGGACATTTCTAAAGTAAAAAATGTAATTTAAAACTGCTCGCAGCTGTAATGTATTGTCGGATCCCAGCAATATAGAGAAAAATAATTGAAAAAAAAAAACAGCCTGGGGACCTGTGTCCTGCCCCAGGGGACATGTATCAATGCAAAAAAAAGTTTCAAAAACTGCAATTTTTCAGGAGCAGTGATTTTAGTAATGCTTAAAGTGAAACAATAAAAATGAAATATTCCTTTAAATATCATGCATGGGGGTCTCCTTAGTATGCCTGTAAAGTAGCGCATTTTCCCCGTGTTTAGAATAATACCACAGTAAAATGATATTTCTAAAGGAAAAAAAGTAATTTAAAACTCCACGTGGCTGTAATGAATTGTCGGATCCCAGCAATATAGATAAAAATCATTGAAAAAACCGCATGGGTTCCCCCCAGTCAATTACCAGGCCCTTTGGGTCTGGTATGAATGTTAAGGGGAACCCCAGTACCAAAACTTTTTAAAAATGCGTGGGGTCCCCTCAAAATCCACACCAGGCTCTTCAAGTCTGGTATGGATTTTAAGGGGAACCTTGCGCCATTTTTTTTTAAAAATGGCATGGGGTCCCCACAAAATCCATACCAGACCCTTATCCAATTGATTGTGGGGGTCTGCGGGCAGGAGGCTTATCGGAATCTGGAAGCCCCCTTTAAAAAGGGGACCCCAAGATTCCGGCTTCCCCATATGAATGGGTATCAGGTTACCCCTACTCATTCACCAAAAAAGTGTCAAAATGTTAAAAATTACAGTAGACAATTTGAGACAAGTCCTTTATTAAAAAAACAAACTGTCCCGCGATGTCCATCCATCTTCAATGACAGCGCAGACGGACCGAGAAAAAAAATGCAACAAATCCGCCTCCATGGGAGGCTCCCGCCAACTGAATCCTCTTTGCCATGACAGCTGTTATATAGCTGAGAGTGGGGCCACCTGGTGGCGTAAACAGGTCTCCCGTTTACGTCACCAGGTGGCCCCGCCCTCAACTATATAACAATTGTCATCGCAAAGAGAATTCAGCCAGCAGGAGCCTCCCATGGACCAGGACCTGGTATGGATTTGGGGGGGGGGGGCCCTACACATTTTTTTTTTTACATTTTCGTGTGGGGTTCCCCTTAACATTCATATCATTTATTTACAGCCATTTATTTCACCTGTGTATATCTGGTATTGTCTTAGAAAGGACCCTACAGGTTTTGATGGGCGATTCATCTGTGGAGTCTCTTTTTACTGTTTAAGATGTATGCGTGAATTTTCTAATAAAGTTTACCATTTTTTCATTTATTATATTCTTGAGCTTTCTTGACCCGATGTGAGCATTCGTGAGTCCGCTATGGTCTCACATCCTCCCTCATTGTTTGCTTCATATCACACCTGAAGGGCCTGGTATGGATTTTGGGGGGACCCTCACACATTTTTTTTTTACATTTTGGTGCAAGGTTACCCTTATCTTTCATACCAGACACAAAGGGCTTGGTAATGGACTGGGGGGAACCCATGCCGTTTTTTTTAAGTGATTATCTATATTGCTGGGATTCGACAATTCATTACAGCCGCAATCAGTTTTACATTACTTTTTTTCCTTTAGAAATGTAATTTTGCTGTGTTATTGTTCTAAACATGGGAAAACTGCGCTATTTTACAAGCATACTAAGGGGACCCCCCAGGCACAATAGTTAAAGGAATTTTGTTTTTGTTTGTTTCACTTTAAGCATTATTAAAATCACTGCTCCTGAAAAAAAATGGCAGTTTGTAAAGCTTTTTTTGCATTGATACATGTCCCCTGGGGCAGGACACAGGTTCAATTATTTTTATCTATATTGCTGGTATCCGACAATACATTACAGCCACGAGTAGTTTTAAATGACATTTTTTCCTTTAGAAATGTCCTTTTAATACATGTCATACATGTCCCCTGGGGCAGGACCCGGGTCCCCATACACTTTTTATGGCAATAATTTGCATATAAGCCTTTAAAATTAGCACTTTTGGTTTTTTATGTTAGTTTTTTATGACCCAGACTTTAACAGTGTACCGCGACTTTCGGATTTGCCGCGAACACTGCATAATGTTCACTGTCCAGCGAACAGGCGAACGCCTGATGTTCACATCAGACTCATCCTTATACTAGGCATAAAAGCTATATATGGTGTGGGAATCAGCTCAAGCATGAAGGATGCTGTCCACTCGCCAATGTTCATTTAAACGGTTAGTTCATCTTTACCCAAAAACTGCCTTTGCATGTAAGGGGTGCCTGTAGATCAGTGGTCTCCAAACTGCGCCCCAGGGGCCAGATGTGGCCCTTTGCTTGCTTTTATATGGCCCTTGGGGCACTATTTTCATCCACTGATACCAACAATGGGACATAATTGTCCCCACTGACACCAATGAAGTTGCAGATTTCCTCCCAATGACACCAACAATGGGGCCAATGACACCAATAATAGTGCACAACGACACCGACAATGGGGCACAATTCCCTCCCACTAACACCAAAAATGGGAGGCTATTCCTCTCACCGACACCAAAGATGGGGCAATTGTTTATTCCCACTGACATCAGGACTTTTTCAAGTTCCATTGGCCACAGTCCGGCCCCCCATAAGTTTGAGGGACAGTAAATTGACCCTTTGTTTAGAAAGTTTGGAGACCGCTGCTGTAGATAATAACAAACTGTGCAGCTTTGACCAACATTGATTAATGGTCTTAATAAAGGTGTAGGCCATTTACTTACCTCCCAAAACCTGTTTTTATTAACCCTCCTGCCTTTATTTTGCTTTAGGTTCCTGGGAAACTCTCACTTTTCCTCCCCCCTCCAAAAGCCAATATCCTTAACCTGTAGACCTACTCCCACTACACTGTTTATCTCTGCTGTGACTGTTAAGGTGGATCTAAAGCCAAAATGCATTACTCTTTTCATCATTGACAGTAACATTCTGCAATGTATTACACACCCCCCCAATAACAATAATGACAATAATTTTATCAACACTGTAAGAACTCCCTTTGCCAGGATTTGGCAGGGCAATGCCTGGCGAGGAATCAAACACAGTAGAGGGGCTATCTTCTGCGCCAACCTCAGTGTACACAAACTTCACTTGCATCCAACACTCCTCTGGCAAAAGTTTTGACTGCCAATGTTCATTACGGTATATGCATCCAGGTTTTCATCAACCTGTTCGGTAAAACCTCATTGCTTTAACACGTTCTTGGGTCAAAGGCACAGATCATGCTCCATTAGCTCCTTCCAGGGTCACAGCGGTTGGGGAAAGTGACAACCAAACCCGAAAGTGACTTCATTAGCTAGAAGAGATCAACTTATGAATGTCAGAAAAGAATGTTCTTTGCAGATACACAATCAGCAGTGCTGGGATAAGGTCATCCCCAGTGCTTCCACCTGACGGACGGCAGTGGGCTTCTCAGAGTTACACATGTACTGTAGCACTACCCCTGTAGGAGTTGTGGAAGTCAGGGTTCCCCACTGCTGCACAGCCAGTCACATAGCATTTCCAGCTTTCATCCGGACACAGAAATCAGTCTGATTGGAGGTGAGCCTGACGTGCAGAGGGAGACCTCTCGTACGGCTCTGGTTCTGGGATCACTGGAGTGGGGACAGTGACCCTCACAGCACAGTAGGGTATGAGAGCCTGCAGGGTTCACTGGGCTGAGGATGGTGTCCACTTGGCAGCGACAGGAATAGGCTCAGAGCAGAAGGCCGAAGTGCACAGATGCAGGTCTGAAAGCAGGTACGGCAGCAGGCAGGTGCGCCAAAGCGCAGGGCAGCAGGCAGAAGCAGGGTCAGGCAAGCCAGGTCACAAAAGCGGATCAATCAGACAGCGATGGCAGGCAGAGAATGGTCAAGTCTAGGCAGGTTCGGCAACAGATCATCAGACAAGCAGGTACACAGAGCAGGTCAAGGCAATCCAAGGGGTCAGGATCGGAGATAGCAGCAAGGTCAGGAGAGCCGGGTCAATACTGGAACAGATGCAGGTTCAGGATCAGGTTTACAGGATGAGCTGCAGATCAAACAGCAAGAGTGTATGCTGAGAAGGCCCCTTTTAAGGATCATTGGGCGCCAGAGCCGTGTCCCTGTGCGCACGTGCTCGCTCACGCGTGCGCATTGGCATGGGGGTGCGCATTGGCGCAGGTGTGCGCGCGAGTGTGCACGATGTGCGCATGTGCATTGGCGCATGTCTATTCACCACTGGATGCCTGTTAGCTGGAACACCTGGACCCGTGCGCCTGTGACCCATTGCGGCATCATGCGGAGTACATCCATGACACAGTCCTTGATTTGTTTTTTCATTTTATTAGGAGATGATAACTTGGATGGGGTAAAGGATTATGGGATGCCCAGTGTGACAACAACAAACATCAGGGATACTTTTTTTACTATTTACAGACTCCTCTTCTTCCCTCCACCTGCACAAACTTTGTTCGTCTTTGCACAGCTTCTGCTGGTTCACTCCAGAAGGAACCGACAGGCTTTTTGTTAGTTCAGCAACAACTCATTACAGGCAACAACTCTGAGTTGCTTTGTGAAGTAGCACATATAGAGTGAAACAGCACATGACATCTCCTTCAGCTTCTCTGTGGTCACTGATCCCAGTTCCACTGCTTGCAGAAAATGCTAGCTTGCCTGACTGCCATCAGTTGCACCTGGCTGCTTTCCTCTTCCCAGTCCATCTGACTCACATACACATGGAGATTGCCCAGGGCAAGGTTAGATGAAGACTTGACACCGAGGTCTTCAAAAGAGCATTGCTACAGCTGGCAGCCTGTCTCCTTGTCTGTCCCTGCACCGTGCTGATCTACTCACTGTCTCTCCTTGTTCTCTCCGATGCCTCACTTGGTTGAATTCCTCCAACTGCCTCCTGTGGTGGGAGTCACTTAAGAGCCTCCAGCAGCCTCCTTCAGCACTGCTTCTCCATCTCCACCTAAACCCCCTGCTGGCATGGCTCATGTCTATTTATTGGCTTCTTTGGTTCCCCGCCAGGCCCCCAACCTGGGGATGGGCCAAAGGCCCCTAAAAATTCAAGGTGACCCCTCCTAGCCTCCTCCCATTATCTTCTAGAATGTTCTCTAACATTCTAGAAACGTGTGTGCGTGTTGGGGAGGGGGGGGGACCAGAGAGCTGCCAGGATGAGTGATTCATCGAGCCCTGGCCTCTAATATTCCAGATTCAATAACTCTGGTTTATCCCAGAGCCAGGCTATGTTTTTATCTTTACTACACCTTAAGTAGCACACACTAGAGGGTGCTACACACACACATGGGGGTGACAGTGTAAGGGTTAAACAAAATCTCAGAACCAAGGTCAATTTGAGGTGGAAATCCACTTTTCTGGAGAAATGGTACAGCCTGTTGTCATGCTTCTATCTGCAGAGGTTATCCTTGTGCTTGAAATAGGTGGTGTTGAGACAAAGGTCCAGTATGAAACATACTTTGGCTGGCTTGAGCTCTGCTTGGCTTTCAAGAGTTTTATCTTGTTTCAGATGTTTCCTTACAGTCTTAGTAGCTTTTGCAGCTGGTATACAAGTGAAAAAGGATATGACATCATAGGACACAACTGACCCTTCAGCCACTACCTTCATTCAACAGACCTTGTGGACACACTCTTTAGAGCTGTGAATATAGTGTAACATGTATAGTCCATGCTCAGAGATATTGGCAATACTGAGCCAAGTGGTCTTCTAAGAATGTTAATCAAATGTGTTCATCATAATGGTAGATTTCCCCTTGTTTAGTGGCAGGATGATAAGGCTCAGATCCCTAATAAGAGATGTAGGATCCCTCATTTCCAGTGGGCTAAATTTGGAAAGAGGTGCTTTGGCACTGGATATGGTGGTTTTACAGACTTTCACACTTCCGTTCCTGTTCTTGGACAAACAGCATCTGCCCTAACTCATTCAGTGGTCATTGGAATTGGGGAAATGAGTTATCCACGTTCATTTAAAAGCTGGGGTTCCTGACACTCATAAGAAATGAACAAGCAGCTTGGTCAACCTTCAAAACGTCTTGAACATTATGGAACAAGTCTAGTTAAATATGACCAACCATTACTATCTATACCATGACCAAGATAAATGAGAATCCTCAAGGACAGACAGATCTTGTAATAAAAGTAAAGGTAAACCTCTGCAGGACAAGTTTGCCAATTGTACAATTGTCCTTGAACCTGTTCCCCCACGACCTTGAGTTCTGCACACCAGGACAAGTAATTACCTTCCTCCTTCATTCTGTGGCATTATGTGCCTGAACTATGTGCCTGAACCACATAAGCTTTACAGCAAAAGCATACCTGACGGTCCTTTGCGCAGTGTGCATGTGTATCATGGCCCCATTCATACCTATGGGTAAGTTGTACTCATGGTGGCCTTCAAGAGATGCTGGCCTTGCCATAGAAATGAGTTGGGCAACAATGGGCATGTACACTAAGAAGAGTATTTTTTTGCTGAAAAGGCTGTGTGGGCAAGGCTGCACAGTGGAGATCACCAGATTGAGGAGGACGTAAGTATTTATCCTGGTGGGCAGCACCAGAGGGGCGGGGGAAATTTTTAATGGGCAGTTGTGCCAAAGGTGCAGTTTTATTTTAAGCTTAGCACTCAGTCTGGAGGTTTCAGAATGTTTATTGCAACGCCTTATCTCTGTATCTAATAAAAGTATAGTTATCATACCAGTGGAAATTGTAAATTTTTTAGGATATTGCTTAGGCCCAATTAACATTTCTAGATTCTCCCTATAACATAGAAAATCTGCACTTTTTGAATTCACTTTTATAATGTACACAGGACGTTTTACAACCTCCCCTGAATGATTTAAGGGACATGTCGTGTTTAGCCGCGTTTGCCTTTAGAAGCATTTAATATAATATATATATATGTTTTTTTGCAAATAGTAAAAAATGTAAACACTTGGAAACAAAACGTGGCTAAAAGGGAGTTACCGCGTTTACACGTGTTTACAAGCTGTTACAGGCATTTGGTGTTTCAACATCCATCCTGAATGCATTTTGTTGCTTTCCAAAAAAAATTTCTAAACTCAACTGCCTAGAAACGACTATAAAACAACCCTGTGTACATGTAAACATAAGATAACATATAGGAGAGTTCAGGGGCAGCTGAAAAAAACAGCCAACTGCTCCTAAATGTCCGTTTACCAGCAGCAGTGTACATGAAGCCTAATGCCGCGTACACATGATCGAATTGTCTGGCGTACTTAGTCCGATGAAACCCATTTCACCGGACAATCCGATCGTGTGTGGGTTTCAGCGGACTTTTCCAGCGTGAAGTCCGGGGGACTAAGAAAGTATTTTTGCACTCCAACCTTTCCGTCAGACTTGGGTTTCAGCGGACAATACGTTCGTGAGTATGCTAGTGCGGCGGACTAAGAATGACGCATGCTCAGAAGCAAGTACGAAAAAGGAAGCTATTGGCTACTGGCTATTGAACTTCCTTTTTCTAGTCCTGTCGTACGTGCTGTACGTCATCGCGCTAGCAAACGCCGGACTTTCTGTGTGTCCGTGTGTGGCCAAGTCCGTTCGGTAGAAAGTCCGCCGGACTATCCGCCGGATTGTTTGCCGGACTAAGTACGCCGGACAATTCACTTGTGTGTACGCGGCATAAGAGAATACTCCAAAAAAGTTTAGACTGTACTGGCAAAAAACAAAAGAAAACACTTATTAAAGGTGTTTATATAGTGTTGACAATTTAAACTTTACATTTATTGTATATTTACATTAGTTCCTTCCCTTAAAGTGCCTACAGTTTAAGGTCCCTATGTAGCATGCATAGTACACATACTTGGGTCAACTTAGGCAGGAACCAATTAACCTTCCATCATGTCTTTGGAGTGTGGGAGGAAACTAGAGAATCTGGAGGAAACCCTTGAAAGAATGGGGCTAACATGCCAGTAGTATTATAGTTGGGATTTGAACTTATGACCCCCGTGCTGAATGGCAAAGGTGGTAACCACTATTCAAAAACACTGGCCAGAAACCCCTTACAGAGGACCTGCGCCTGAAGAAGAACAGTGTGATGTGACTCTCTTCCTTCACCACCTCCCTCCAGGCCAGGTTTTCTCAATCAGGGGTTCCTTGGAATCCTAGAGTTCCTCCAGAGGTTGTTAGGGGTTCCTTAAGCAATGACCAATTTTTGCCTCTCAACTAAATTCCCGTTGACTCCATTGATCTTTTTAGCAATCTGTAAAGGGGGAATTCTTCCCAATGTCCACAATTGTGAGGGGCATTCTTTCTACTAACCATCACACTAATGTATCATGAGTTGTAGATATAGTCATTTTAGCAGAGGGTTCCTTGAGAGCAGAAAGTTATATGAAGGGTTCCTCTGTGTTTTACAAAGTCTCAGTCTCAGTGGTACTGGCTCCTGTAGAGGATGATGTACCCTTGGCCTGCTTGCAGTCTCCTGGGATATACATCATACACCCCAGAAGGCTACAGGCCCATCTCACTGCAGTCCATTTTGCTGGGGGGGGGGGGGGTCCGGACCGCTGGCTGTCTTCAAGTGCAAGATGGTGGCACGGAAGATCATCAGAAGCCCTACGAGGAATCAAGTGTGAAGAAGACAGCAATGTGTTAATAAGAGGTTTAAGCTCCTTGAGGGTAGGGACCAATGTGAGTGTGCAATGTACAGGGATAGGGACAATTGTGGACACCTCACTCAGGTTGAACTGGATGGACTGGTGTTCTTATTCAATCTTACTAACTATGTAACTATGTAAGCTCAAATGTGAGCGTAATACACAACAAGATAACCTGGGGCACACCAGCCTAGTGCCTTAACCACAATGCCATTTATTGAATATAAAAAAATCAATGATTATAATCCCAAACCGACATAGTTACAAGTTCATCACAAATGTTACAGGAAGCAACACAATGGGAGAACATTCCAACACCGTGCAGGTAGTGTTGCTGCTGGGATTTGAACCAATGACGCCAGTCAATGATCCAGAAGGTGCATGTCTATATGGAAAAACATTTTGAAAGGTAGATGTTAAAGAGGATAGGTGGAGTCTTAATCAAGAGAGAGTTTGTAGAACCAGTAGAACCAGGTTTGTCTGAACTGTTCATCCCAAACCTTCAAAGAGGATGTAAGGTGAAAAAGAAATGTTGGAATCATTGTGGAGGGCCAGTATGGTCAGTTTGTTAATAATCTGGGTAACTTAGAAGTGGGTTCTGGGGGACCAGGAAATGTGAAGTAGTGTCTCTTCATCTTCTTGGCACCTACAACAGACACTGGGAACCGTTGGAAATGTGCAAGGTTGCAGGTGTACTGTTCCAAGGGGTTTGGAATTAATAGCTGGTCTCCTGATACCTGTTGGTATTGGATGCCTCATGGGATAACTATAGCACATTTTTGCCATGGTAAAGGAAAGGTCTCATTCTTGTTCCCATTTTCAAATATAAGGCTGGAAAGAATCTGGGTCTTGGTCAAGAAGAACAGTCAGCAAGCTTAGGATTCAGAGAGGGCTCCTCTGAATGTGGCAACCTCTTTGCATAGGTTTTCAAATCTTGTCAACTGGCTCTCATAAAAGAGGATGGAGTTAAGAGGGAGAACATGAACTGTGAAAGTTTCTTTTTTACTAGTGTGTAATTTTCTTTTGTCTAATGCCGCGTACACACGACCGGACTTTTCAACATCAAAGGTCCGACGGAACAATTCCGGCAGACAATTCGATTGTGTGTGGGCTGCAGCGGACCTTTGATTTGCAAAAATCCGACAGACTTTAGAAATGGAACATGTTTCAAATTTTTCCACCGGAACTCCGCCGGACCCAGTTCCTACCGAGAAATCCGCTCGTGTGTATGCTAGTCCGACGGACAAAAACCAACGCGAGGGCAGCTATTGGCTACTGGCTATAAACTTCCTTATTCTAGTCCGGTCGTACGTCATCACGTTCAAATCCGTCGGACTTTGGTGTGATTGTGTGTGGCCAAGCCCGTTCATTCGGAAAGTCCGTCAGAACTCTGTCAGAACTCCGTCACAACTCCTTCACAACTCCGTCGAAAGTCTGTCGGACCTAGTCCCTCGAAAAGTCCGGTCGTGTGTACGCGGCATGACATCTGTAGAACTCAACCCAGTGTTGTCTCTATATATACCTCGTAACCTTAAACCCGGCTTCCCGCCCCCTCCCAACCTTGTCCCTCTTAAACAAAATGACTGGACAGGTTATGGAGTAAATGGCCATCAGGCCTAAACATTTTTATTAAATAACCAAAATATAATCTTTTAATAAATATCAACATTAAATACGAAAATAACTTTCCCAGCCTTTCCAAGGGGTCATGGGTACGTAGCATCCTAACATCAAATTGGTCACTGCCTACAACTTTAACTGTAACCTTTTGACCTCCAGACGGCAACCCCTGTCTCGGAGGCAATAACCAACTGTAGCAGTGACCTACCCGTTTTAAACCCTTCCAGGTTAAACCCTCGTAACCTGGAAGTACCTACAACCACTCCCATCCCATGGATGGGTACAACAGGCCTTTTACCTGTACCACACTTCTTCATCTAAAGACCCCTGACCCGCTCAATGAAGCAAACGAGCACCCGAGACCAAACAACCCCGTACCAAAAAACCCAGGGAGGGTGGGTGGGGATTCCTTCCTCCTCCGCTCTGCAACTGATGACACTGCCCCTTGCTGGCACGAGATGGCCGCCGTGGCTCCGCCCCCGGCTCCGCCCACCCCACATTCTTAAAGCGGCCACACCTCCCTTAAAACGGCGACTGTGCAGTCCAGCACATGTCATGCCGTCCCTGCGCCTACCTCCCCCTAGTGGATGCTAGCTGCGGGACTCCCTTTACAGATATATTTATTGATAGGCAAACTTGTACAGCTATGGATCTTCTGCCCATGAATCTTCAGCAAGCAGACTTTTATACCTACCTACATGTATCCATGGAGTGGCCAAGCGCAGCAGATCTGTTATTGAGACAAGTAAACAATCTGCCAGTGATCTTTCATATTTCAGATTTTACTACTAGTTCATGTGTGGTGTATACACAGGGGCCCCTTCGCAGACCTGATCCTATCCTCCCATCACTACAATAGAGCGATGGATTGAAATGGGCCTGTGTCCATTTACACCCGCCTACCGCCAATCCGATCCGCTAAACAAAACAGAAAGGGATCCGTTCCCATCCATCTAGCAGATCAGATTAGAGGGCAGTCGGGTGTAAATGGACAGCTGGTTTGTTTACACCAGCCTCCCTTAGAGCAGAGTGGGCTGTGTCCGTGTCCGCTCTTCATAAGCTGAGTGGACACCGACCTGTCATCGCCCCCCTACTCTCCGCCTCTCATGGGCCGACTACTGACTAAGTGGGGAGCTGAGAGGAGGAAGATCACTCCGCCAGGGAGGGAAACAAGCAACCGCAGTGGCAGGCTGACAGCTGATACTTTAAGCAGAGGAGTGGGCATGAGATGCAGTGCGCATGCACCCAAAACTGAGAAAAAAGTCCCTCCACTTCGCCGGAAAAAGTTTGAGAGCTGGATCTAAAATTTTCCGTCAACAAAATCCAATCTGAATTTTTCTGATCGTGTGTAGAGAATTCCGACGGACAAAGTGCCACGCATGCTCAGAATAAATTATGAGACGAAAGCTAGTGGCTACTGGCCTCTACGTCACCTCCTTCCGAACGATCAGATTTTCCGACAACTTTGTCCGACTGTGTGTATGCAACACAAGTTTCACCCAAAATCCATCTGAAAAAATCAGACGGATTTTGTGGTCAGAATGTCCGACCGTGTGTACAGGGCATAAGAGCTGTGAAAATGTGGAATAGACTCCCTCCAGAGGTGGTTCTGGCCAGCTCAGTAGATTGCTTTAAAAAAGGCTTGTATTCTCTCCTAAATGTACACAATATAACTGGGTACTAACATTTATAGGTAATGTTGATCCGGGGAAAATCCGATTGCCTCTCGGGGGATCAGGAAGGAATATTTTATATAAACTGTGATTCTGTACTTGCCAAATATACTGCAGAAATCTCCCTCCACTGAGTCTGAGTGGAAAAATTTTAACTGTGGGCAGCTGAAGCTTCTGCCTGCCTGTTCACTTCTTAGATTTTCAAAGATGCACACCTCCAGCTCTTCAGCCCTCATTGGTCCTCTTATGACTCATCCCCCTCCTTTCTTGGCAAACTCTCACAAGAGTGAGAGAGAGAGCTGTGCATGATGTCATAAGCCTAGGATTTTTACCAGGCAAGAAACACGAAGTGGGCTGTATAAGGTATTTATTGGCAGAAAAAAATGTTTTACTATCTAAAGTTAAAACAACAAGGGCAGAAAGATGAGAAAAATGAATGAAGGCCCACTTTAAGGTTAGGGATTAGGGGTCAATATAGGGGTTGGGTTTAGGGTTAGGGGTTAACCACTTTCAGACTGGACCATTTTGCTGGCTTAAGACCAGACTACTTTTTTGCGATTCGGCACTGCGTCGGTTTAACTGACAATTGCGCGGTCGTGCGACGTGGCTCCCAAACAAAATTAACGTCCTTTTTTCCTACAAATAGAGCTTTTTTTTGGTGGTATTTGATCACCCCTGCGGTTTTTAATTTTTGCGCTATAAACAAAAAAAGAGCGACAATTTTGAAAAAAACTCAATATTTTTTACATTTTGCTATAATAAATATCCCCAAAAATGTATAAAAAAAATGTTTTCCCTCAGTTTAGGCCGATACGTATTCTTCTACATATTTTTGGTAAAAAAAAAAAAACGCAATAAGCGATTATTGATTGGTTTGTGCAAAAGTTATAGCGTTTACAAAATAGGGGATAGTTTTATTACATTTTTATTAATATATTTTTTTTACTAGTAATGGTGGCGATCAGCGATTTTTATTGTGACTACGACATTATGGCGGACACATCAGACATTTTTTAAACATTTTTGGGACCATTGTCATTTATACAGCAATGAGTGCTATAAAAATGAACTGATTCCTTTGTAAATTACACTGGCAGTGAAGGGGTTAACCACTAGGTGGCAGTGTAGGGGGTAAGTGTGTCCTGGGGGCGTGTTGCTAACTGTGGGGGGGGGGGTTGGCTGTGTTGTACACATCACTGATCTCTGCTACAATCTCAGGGAGCAGAGATCAGTTTCACTGTTGCTAGGCAGAACGAGGAGGTGCTTGTTTACTTTAGCATCTCCCCGTTCTTCCTCCCCGTGAGACGATTGTGGGTATTCCAGTGGCAATCAAGTCCGCGGGCCCTGCGATCGCACTCACGGAGGTCCCGACCGATGGCACGGTGGAAAATTTAAAGGGACGTACCTGTGCACCCATTTGCCTGTCCGTGCCATTCTGCTGACTTAGATGTGTGTGCGCCGGTCAGAAAGTGGTTAATATTAATATTAGTTTTAGGATTAGGGGTCAATATTAAGGTTAGGGGTTAGGGGTCAATATAGAGGTTGGAATAAGGGTTAGGTGTTAGGATTAGGGGGTTAATATTAGGGTTAGGGGTCAATATTAAGGTTAGGGGTCAATATAGAGGTTGGAATAAGGGTTAGGTGTTAGGATTAGGGGTTAATATTAGGGTTAGGGGGTCAATATTAAGGTTGGAATAAGGGTTAGGTGTTAGGATTAGGGGTTAATATTAGGGTTAGGGGTCAATATTAAGGTTAGGGGTCAATATAGAGGTTGGAATAAGGGTTAGGTGTTAGGATTAGGGGTTAATATTAGGGTTAGGGGTCAAAATTAAGGTTAGGGGTCAATATAGAGGTTGGAATAAGGGTAAGGCCGCGTACACACGGGCGGATTGTCTGCCCAACTAAGTTCGTCAGACAATCCGACAAACAGTCCGTTCAAAATTTGAATGAACGGACTTGACCACACACGATGAGCAGACAGTCCGCTGAAAGCGTGCGCGATGACGTGTACAGCACGTACGACGGGACTAGAAAAACGACGTCCTATACATTGCAATGCAACCTTCGGCCGTGTAAATCCTTTCTGAGCATGCGCCATACTTAGTCCGTCCAACTTGCCTACACACGAGCGGACTGTCCGCTGAAACCAAGTTTGGACGGACAAAACCAAGTTTGAACGGACAAAATTACGGAAATTCCGTAAGACTTTGTTCGTCAGACAGTCCGCTGAAAAAGTCCGCTGAAGCCCACACACGAGCGGATTGTCCGCTGAAACACGGTTCAGCGGACTAAGTTGGACAGACAATCCGCCCGTGTGTACGCGGCCTTAGGTGTTAGGATTAGGGATTAATATTAAGGTTAGGGGTTAGCAAAAAAAGCTCCAGAATATTTTTGAGCTTCAGGCGTTTGGCTTAAGGTGACTTGGAGTGGAGATGTGAACCAACTCCATATATAATAATAGATTTTTTTCTCCTTCAGCATTTTGGAGCTTCAAAGTACAAAATGCTGAGGTGTGAATGGGGCCTCATCCTTCAGATGGGCGCTACTTCCATTGGTGTAGGTTTTTTTCTGGTAACCTGCTAGGTACACACTTAAAGGGTAGCCTTGTCTGTTGTGAGTAGCCTAGTCTTAGCCCATGAGCTCTCTGAATGTTTTGGTTCTCTCACTGCTTTGTATGAACTCACGTAAAATTCCCAGCACCACTTGGATGTTTTCTTCTTCATTGGACCCAATACCCAACGGTCGCATTCCTTGGAAATGTTGTATGTAAATATTGTGTGTGTGATACAGAATATCCTTTCACAGTTGATCAGCTTCTATTTTTTGCTTTCTGTTTAATCCCACGTCTTTGGCAGCCCCATCTATAAAGTATTTTTCTCAGAGCTGTTGTATTTAATCCCCAGAACATGACTTCTCATCAAGTTGCTCCCGTTCTCCTGAAGGTTTTATAATCACTAACTAGCTGGTGTGCCCTCCCTTTCTGCCCACAGTGATCCTTTACAACAACATCAGGGTCTGCCCTTTGCTACAGTTACGTTTTCCAGTCTGGAAATTTCAGTCACCTTGAATGACTTGGGAAAGTCTCCAAGATCAGAGGTTATTAATGAAAAAAAAAAAAGCTGTTTTCATTCTTCTAACACCAAGAAGTTAACCTCTACAGTCAACACCGTGATAACTCCGTAAGTCACAGCCACATGGCCAATCACAAGATCATAATCCTTTAGGATCAATCTTTTTTTTTTTTTGAGGAATAAATGGATTTCTTTATTGAACACGTACAGGATTATGACTAATATTGGGATCTTTATAGAAGAGTTATAAAATACTAAATCTAACAAATCTAACTAAATCAAGTCTACATGTCTTGCAATGGTAGTAACTTCTAATTCACTAAGTGCCGGTGACCTGAAAGTTGGCACGACACTTCGAGGGAACTTCGAGGGAACTTCGAGGAAACTTCGAGGAAACTTCAAGGCAACTTCAAGGCAACTTCGAGGCAACTTCGAGGCAACTTCAAAGGAACTTCAGGGAATTCCTGGGTAATCTTCCTGTAATGTCAGATCCAAATCACATCAATTAAGATAAGGTTCCGACTTGGAGGCAACTTCCATTGAAATCTATGGGTACAAGTCAGCTAGAAGTCGCCTTGAAGTAGTACAGAAACCTTTTCTGAAGTCGGAGTGACTTCAGTAGCCTACTTTAAGATGGCTCTCATTCACTTCAATGGAATTTCTTTTGTCTATCGACTTGGGGCAACTTGAGGTTTGACAAGTCAGATCCCAAGTCGCTGTAGTGTGAACCAGCACTAAATGAATAGTATTTCCACTATAAATGCATCTAAAGCATAAATATATAAATATTACAACATCCCTGATTTTAAAGCACGTGATTAAGGGTTTGTTCACACTGGTGGGGTAAAAATAGGTGGTTAACCAGTTCTCGCCTTATAGCAAAATGACGGCCGGGTGGGACTTTCTTCGATCCGGGTGGACATCATATGACAGTTGTCACAGATCACATGACAGTTGTACACAATGGATGGCTTCTGTTCATGCCATCCATTGTGTACAATTGTGTCGCTAGCTGTAATTGGTCAATGTGACCACATGGTTCAGACAGGGCCAATCGTAGCCCATCTGTACCATATGATTAGCTTTGGCCAATCACAGCTAATCGCAACAAAACAAACTGAATGAATCAGTTTCATTAAGGAAAATGCCTGCTTATAGCAATGTAATGTACTGCTATAAGCAATCATAATGTGTAAAAAAAAAAAAAAAAAAAATGGTAAAATCTTCAGACTAGTACAATTTTACTATGGTAACATTATATTGCTCTGGTCACAGTATGTTAGAAAAAAAAAATCGGAAAAAAAAAAGAAAAATGTCATAAAAAAAATGTAAAAACAATTATTCTTTTTTTTTCTTTTTTGTACCGTCACCAGTCAGTGTCCCTGATCACCACCACACCAGTTATATGATGACACTGTACTAGTCACAGTGTGTGGGGAAAAAAATTGTGAAACTGTTTTTTTTTTATTTCTACCTTTTCCATAAAAAAAAAAAATGACAAAAAAACTAACAACTTCAAAAAACTCCCCATGCCTCTTACTAAATACCTCGAACTGTCTACTTTCCAAAAATTGAACATTTGGAGGGTATTTGTACTGTCCTGTGATTTTTGGCCCTCAAGAAATGAGATTGTCTGTGGGTACATCAGGATTTATAAATTTTCATATATATATATATATATGTGTGCCATCGTTTGTGAACTTTCCTACAGACGAAATAATATACACTGATTTGGGTTATTTTCACCAAAGAAATTGAGAAAAATACATTTTGCCCTAAATTTATGAAGAAAATTTATTTATTTGCAAAATTTTATAACAAACGAAGAAAAGCATGTTTTTTCAAAATTTTCTGTCTTTTTTCGCTAATTTGGCAAAAAGATAAAAAAACTCAGTTGTGATTAAATACCACCAAAAAAAAGCTCTAGTTGTGTGAACAAAGTTATAAAAATGTAGTTTGGGTACAGTGTTGCAAGACCGCGCAATTGTCATTCAAAGTGTGACAGCGCTGAAAGCTGAAAATTGGCCTGGGCAGGAAGGGTGTAAAAGTGCCCGGTATTAAAGTGGTTAAAGTGTTTTTTTTGGCCCATCATTTGCCCCACATATAAGCGAGGCCCAGGCTGCCTTATGCATGGCTGTAGCGAGCAGCCCGGCCACCTTGCAAGTAGTAACGACGTCCAGGGCACATATACTGTACTTCTCAGCCCAAATTGTACTCCCCTGTGTGAGGATGGTGGCCGGACCCCTCCGCCCTCCTGGCTGTGCCCATTCAAACCCCTCACTCCCATGGGTGTCCACACACTGGATACCCCCCCCCCCCCCATTCCTTCCCAGGCTCTAAAACCAGGTTTACACAGACAATGTCTACTTTGATACTCCCTAGACTTGGCTGTGGATCACATTCCTTGTACAAACATTCACAGAGGCCAAAGTTGACCAATAAACTTCTTTACTGTATAAAGTTGAGTGGCAGCATAACAGATCCAACTTCATTAATCCACAGCTGTTCTCAACGACAGAGGCCGTGTATAATGTCCTAACTAGGAGATGCTTGCTCCTCAGCTTTGGCTGGAGTGATTAGCCTGACTTTCCCTCTACTGCCTTCCATACTTCCTTCTCCCTGAAGAGGGGAACCAAGGAGGGGACCGAGTCCTTAATGCCTCTTCTTCAGCTTGGATGTAGCAGAGCTTTAACTTTAAAGTGGATGTAAACCCTTAGCCCTTGTACACGCGGTCGGCGATTCCAACGGAATGTGTCCGATCAGACCGTTTTGTCGGATATTCCGACTGTGTGTGGTCTCCATCGGACTGTTTCCGTCGGAGTATCCGACGGACCAAGTTTTTCAACTTGTTGGTAAAATTTTCCGACAAAATGCTCCGATCAGACATACTCTGATCATGTGTAGAGAATTCCGATTGGACAAAGTGCCACGCATGCTCAGATCAAATTCCTACACCAAAGCTATTGGCTACTAGCCTGAACGTAGTCCCGTCGTAACGAAATAACGTCATCACGTCGGATTTTCCGACAACTTTGTCTGACCGTGTGTATGCAACAGTTTCGGACAAAGTCCGTCGGACAAAATCTGACGGACAAAATCCGATGAATTTGGTTGTCGGAATCTCCGACCGTGTGTACAAGGGCTAACAACACACTTTGACCTACAAGTAAGCCTAGATTAAGGCTTACCTGTAGGTCCAAGAAATATCTCCTAAACCTACACGGTTTAGGAGATATTTGCCGAAAGACAGGCACCGCTGTCTACAGCGCATGCGCCGTAGACAGCGGCGTGCAGGCGCACTGAGCGCGGCACCGTCAGCGGCGAATATGCCGCACGTGGCGGCTCCCGTGCGCATTCGCAGGAGTGACGTCATCGCGGCTTCGCCGAATGACAGCGGCGGAGCGGCGAGACCCACCGAGAAGATGGATGTGCCGGACTACAGGGGACAGCGGTGACATCGCTGGCTCCTGTGTCAGGTAAGTGACACATAATGGACTACTATGCGATGCATAGTAGTCCATTATGCTTTACCTTTGCAGGGAATGAAAGAGGAAGTAAACTCATCAGGGTTTACTTCCTCTTTAAGTGCCCAGAAATAGGCACTTCCAGAGAGTAGGGAGGCCACCTTTTCTTCAAGCCAAACCCGAACACTTGAGTGACACAGGGCACGTTTTTTCATCTGTAGTATACACTATAGAATTATAAAAGATCCAAGACACCTAGGGTGGCACAGGGGTGTAGTGGTTAGCACTCTCACCTAGCAGTAAGAAGGGTCACTGGTTCAAATCCCAACCACGACACTACCTGCCTGGAGTTTGCATGTTCTCCCTGCACCTGCGTGGGTTTCCTCCGGGTACTCCAGTTTCATCCCACTCTCCAAAGACATGCTGGTAGGTTAATTGGATCCTGTCCAAAATTGTCCCTAATATATGAATGGGGACCATGACTGTGGGCTCCTTGAGGGTAGGGACCCATGTGAGTGGGCAATGTACAGGGATAGGGACAATTGTAGACACTCACTCAGGCTGAACTGGAAGGACTGGTGTCTTTATTCAACCTTACTATGTAACCTGGAACAGAGGTTGTAGCCAAACTGCTCTTGCTAACATCATCACCTCTTCCCCACAGAAATGCTTGACCTGCCCCCAGACAGCAGCCTGCAGCTCCCAGATGGCAACAAAGTTTTGTGTAACTATCTCAGTTACTTGGAGAGCCACAGCCCATTCTGAATAATGTGTCTGGGTTTCAGACAGACTGGAACCCGGACTGTCTGGGGGAATCCTGGACAGGTGGCAACCCTACCAGAGAGCCCCTTCTTGCATTAGTAAATAGATAGGAAACACTGCCCCCCCCCCCTATACATGCATCCAGCCCCTTGCAGGAGGCCCGATGCATCGATTTCAATGGTAGGGGTGTTTTTTTGAAGCACCTGATTAGAGCCAGAGGCTCTAATAGGTTTCAAAATAGGGTGGGCTCGGGGCGCAGAGAATGCAAACCAAACCCACCCAGGTGTGTTACAATAGCAAATGAATATTCGCTATTGTAACACTGATCCTCCTCCTGGCCAACCAGGAAGCGAGTCTTGAGACTCCTCCCCCAATTGGGTGAAAGGACAGTCGATCCTATTGGGGGAGGGGAGGAGCCGCATGATGGGAGCTGCGGTCCCGGAGGAGAGGACACATGAGCTGCTGCCTGCTACCTGCCGGACCCACCAGCAGACAGCAAACGCGGGGGGGTGTCGTCGGCTGCTCTGGGGGGAAGGGTTGTTTGCCGCCCCCCCAAAAAACCACCTCCACCAACCTCCACTGATAGGAAGGTATATTTACTTGATTTAAAGGTTTTTTTTTAGTTTTGTTTTTTACATTTGTTCAGTTGCTTCCTAGTTTTTGACCAATGCCAAAATGATATCGTACATCTCAGGAGTCTTTATGGGAGGAGGGGCTTTCTTAGCTAAGCAGACCCTCCTCCTGCCTGTGCTAAGGGCAGATGGATTCCAGGAAGTAAATGCTACATTAATTATTTGCCCTTACTCAAGATGGCTGCGGCTAGAAGTACTTGGGGGGGGGGGGTTAAAGTGATTTCTCAAAAAACTAAAGCATGGAGAGATGGATGGGGTAGTTTGCTTAAAATATAATTTTTTTTATTAAATAGCGTTTTCAGTTTGTGGAGCTCAGATACAGTTAAGCTCCACTTTAACCACTTACCATCCACATCATAGCAGTTTTACTGCTACAGGGTGAAAGCTGTGCACCGGATCACGTATAAATACGTGATTCCGGACTTTTGCCAGCAGGGGGCTTGTGCTTCACAGGTAGGCCGGTTTTGCTGTAATAATTCACAGCAGAAACAGATATACGGGGATGCTCGATGTTCTCCGGCACCCGACAATCATCGGCAAACTAAACAGAATGGGGATCTGCCTATGTACACAAGGCAGATCCCCATTGTGATGGGTGGGGGGGATGGATTCTGTGTTTCATTTCTTCCCCTAGTGAAAGCAGCACACATAGTAAACACAAACACTGGCTAGGCACACATTTAACCTTTTGATCACCCTAGATATCGACCATTAGGTAGAGAGCCAGAATGGCGATCTGCCCATGTAAACAAGGCAGATCACTGTTTTGTCAGTAGGGAAGGCAGGGATCTTGTATTGAATCAATGCCTTCCCCTAGTAAAAGCACCAACCCCATAGAACACAAACACTGGCTAGGCACATATTTAACCCTTTGATCGCCCCTGATGTTCCCAGCTAGTGTCAGTACAGTGACAGTGCATATTTCTAGCACTGATTACTGCATCAGTGTCATTGGTTCCCGCAAAGTGTCAAGTGTCAGTTAGTGTCAGAATGTCCACCATAATATACGCCTATTTAGAATTTTTTTTTTTTTAACCAAAAACATGTGGCAGAATATATATTGACCTAAATTTATGAAGAAATTCGATTTTGTTGGATATTATTTTATAGCAGAAAGTAAAAATGTATTTTTTTTTTTTTAAATTGTCTGTGATTTTTTTGTTTATAGCGCAAAAAATAAAAAACTGCAGTGCTTATTGGGATTTTTTTTAGCCAAAAAATATGTAGCGCAACACATATTGGCCTAAATTGATGAAGAAATGTATTTATTTTTTTACATTTTTTTTATTGGAAATGTTTTATAACAGAAAGTAAAAAATATTTCTTTAGTTTTTTTCAAAATTGTCGCCCTTTTTATTTTGTAAATGAAAATCGCAGAGGTGTTCAAATACTACCAAAAGAAAGATCTACTTGTTAGAAAAAAATTTGGGTACAGCGTCGCACGACCGCGCAGTTGTCAGTTAACCACTTAAGCCCCGGACCATTTTGTTAGCCAAAGACCAGAGCACTGTTTGCGATTCGGCACTGCGGTGATTTAACTGACAATTGCGCGGTCGTGCGACGTGGCTCCCAAACAAAATTGACGTCCTTTTCTCCCCACAAATAGAGCTTTCTTTTGGTGGTATTTGATCCCCTCTGTGGTTTTTATTTTTTGCGCTATAAACAAAAAAAGAGCGTCAATTTTGAAAAAAAAAAAACGCATTATTTTTTACATTTTGCTGTAATAAATATCCCCAAAAATATATAAAAAAAACATTTTTTTCCTCAGTTTAGGCCGATACGTATTCTTCTATATATTTTTGGGGAAAAAAAACGCAATAAGCGTTTATTGCTTGGTTTGTGCAAAAGTTATAACGTTTACAAAATAGGGGATAGTTTTATGGCATTTTTATTCATCTTTTTTTTTGTTACTAGTAATGGCGGCGATCAGCAATTTTTATCGTGACTGCGACATTATGGCGGACACATCGGACATATTTGACACATTTTTAGGACCATTGTCATTTACACAACTATAAAAATGCACTGATTCCTGTGTAAATGTGACTGGCAGTGAAGGGTTTAACCGCTAGGTGGAGCTGTAGGGGATAAGTGTGTCCTGGGGAGTGATTCTAACTGTGGGGGGAGGCGTGGCTACCTGTGACACATCACTGATCTCTGCTCCCAATGACAGGGAGCAGAGACTAGTGACAGTGTCACTAGGCAGAACGAGGAAACGCTTGTTTACATTAGCATCTCCCCGTTCTTCCTCCCCGTGAGACGATCGTGGGTATCCCCGCGGACTGGATACCCGCGATCGTCTCCGGGAGCTTGCCGCCTCTTAAAGGGCAACGTACAGGTACGTTAGTTTGCCTGTATGTGCCATTCTGCCACAGTATATCTGCGTGAGGTGGTCCGCGAGCGGTTAAAGTAACGCAGTGGCGTATCACAAAAAAAATGGCCTGGTCATGAAGGCGGTGGGGAGTAAATCTTCCGGAGGTCAAGTGGTTAAAGTAACATTTTTCTTTTAGCTTTATTGATCTAATGATGATCCACACAAGAATGGCTTGGCAGAAATCTGGGAACTAAGTTTACACATCCTGCGCGTCACATTCTTGCAGCTGTTGTGGCTGCATCTGTCATAGTGGGGCTACCCCTCCGGTGTCTCACGATCACATAACATCAACAGAGCGAATGAAAGAAATGCCAATTCTCTGATAGAAACACATGCCTACAAGAAGGATAAGATGCTTAAAATAGCATAATGCTTAATACGTCGGTTAAAGTTTCTGTTTATAGAATTAAAATTGTAAGAAGTTCTGCAATAGATCAATATCATCCATTTAAAAAATACAAGAGATTGCATCGAGATAAAAATTTTTTTTTGTATAAAATGGAGAAATAAAAGGCAATATAGAAAAAGATATAATGTATCCTGAGCCCCCTATATGTAATAGTATTTCCTTTTCTCCACCCAGCTGCAGATTTCTTGTGCTCCCAGCTAAGCTGTCTCTGGAAACAGTTACGTCATATCGCTTATTTGTTCTTACAGCGGTGCGATTGACGGTTACATCTATCAGTAGCGATTTTTGAGAGGCAGCTGAGTACATGAATCGCAAAGCTGTAAAAGTGATAGCGGTGCTTCTAACAGCTGCAGCGTGAAGACAGTTGTAACAAGAACATTTGGACCTGGTTTCAGGTCACAGGGAAAGAGGGAATTTTTTAATTTATTTTTTTAGATGTAAATGTCGCAGACTTCGTGTCCAGTGCAAATTTTAAAATTTTTTCCTGTGCATGTTAAAATAAAAATTATTATTAGTATTCAGGATTTATACAGCACCAATTATAGTTGTAATAAGAATATTTGAACCTGGTTTCAGGTCACAGGGAAATAGGGAATTTTTTATAATTTTTTTTTTATATGTAAAAATTTTTTCTTGAACCTGGTTTCAGGTCACAGGGGAAGAGCCGATTTAAAAAAAAAATGTATGCGACCCAGATCGCTCCATTGACTATGCTCCATGCAATCACGGATGTTCCTCTGTGGGTGCTCCTGGAGGTGCCTGGCTGTGACCCTTGTGCACTTCAGGCACTCCTTTGGCTCCCCAGAAATCTGCACCCTCCCTCCCTCAGCCCCATGCTTCTACATAGTCTGCAGGTGTGGGACTCAGTTCGCTTTTCCAGCAATCTGATGTCCCCCTTTCTACCCCTACTTCCCATCACTCATAACCCTCTTTTCCCCCCGGGTCTGGAGGAGCCCCAGGCATTTTCCTGGTGGTCCTCACATGGCTACCCACGAGTCCAAAATTTCCTTTCCTCACGCCTATTCCCCTCCTGGGAGAGTATCCGGGAAACGAAAGGGGCGCCGGCTAGCGAACATTATCACTTTATCCAATTAAAGCACTGGATTGCAGCGTTGCGCCGCAGGTCCACCTACCCCTTCCAAAAAACTTTTTTTGAACACTCATGCCAACACGCCCCAGGGTCCCCAGGCCTTATTTCGGCCATTTATGCCTCCCTGAATAGCCGTTCGCCATCAGCACCCCTCTCTTATATGACTCAATGGGAAAAGGACCTTCAGACCCCAGTGGACCCAGAGGACTGGAGCAGGGCCTGGAAAACAATCACCAAATGCTCGTTCAACACAAATACCCTGGAGGCTGCATATAAAGTAATGCTCCGATGGTATTGGGTACCTGCCCGCACAGCTCGGGCTTTCCCTGGGAGTACGGACAGGTGCTTCCGCAACTGTGGACAGCGAGGTGATGTTATGCATACATGGTGGGCTTGCCCAAGGCTGGTGGGGTTCTGGTCGAGGATTTTTGGTTTGCTGCAGACACTTTTCCACCTAACCATACGAAGGGACCCTAAGCTAGCCCTCCTACATTGCCCGGTACCTGGTTTGTGGGGCCCTCAACAGAAGTTGGCTACTTATCTATTTATAGCGGCCAAGCGGACCATTGCCCAAGCCTGGAAGTCCCGACGGGTAGATTTTCAAGGTGTTAAAACCTGCATGACTGCAATGTTACTGCAGGAACGTATGTCCAGTATTGTTCATGATTCTCATGCTAAATTTCTAAAAATCTGGGAGCCGTGGATCTCCTATGAGTTCCCCGCGCTCCAAGCTGCATGCCTGGGCTTGGTCTGACTCCTCTTGGCGAGGCATCCACACTCGAACGTTCCCCCCCCCCCCTTTCTTCCCCTTCTTGTCTCTCTATCTTTTCTTCTTTTGTTCCCTATTTTTCTTCACTTTTCTTTGTAATCTCTCCCATTGCTAACGAACTCTGCTGCCCCCCGTTGGAGGGGGTGGTGGAAGAAGGGCCTGCCCTCCGGACACGACGAGGGAACGAGTTGCCTGGTCCTGGAACCAGTCTCGATACCATCCCCTACGCATATTCCCTCCTGTTTTTTCTTCTGTTTATTATGAGTATAATGTGCTGGCTGGCCCTTTGGTTATACATTCATGCTTTGTAGCCCCTGCGAGGGCGCACAAGGAGTAGATTGTAGTCTCTTGTTTATTTCTGTTTGTTAAACTTTTCAATAAAAAATATTGAAACAGAAAAAAAAAATGTATATGTAAATGTCGCAGACTTCGTGTCCAGTGCAATTTTTTTACATTTTTCCTGTGCGTGTTAAAATAAAAATTATTATTATTATTCAGGATTTGTAAAGCACTAATTATAGTTGTAACAAGAACATTTGAACCTGTTTTCAGGTCACAGGGAAAGAGGGAATTTTTTATAATTTTTTTTTTATATATGTATATGTCGCAGACTTCGTGTCCAGTGCAATTTTTTTAATTTTTCCTGTGCATGTTAAAATAAAATTTATTATTATTATTATTCAGGATTTATACAGCACCAATTATAGTTGTAATAAGAATATTTGAACCTGGTTTCTGGTTTCAGGTCACAGGGAAATAGGGAATTGTTTATAATTTTTTTTATATGTAAATGTCGCAGACTTCGTGTCCAGTGCAATTTTTTTAAATTTTTCCTGTGCATGTTAAAATAAAATTTATTATTATTATTCAGGATTTATACAGCACCAATTAAACTTGTAACAAGAACATTTGAGCATGGTTTCAGGTCACAGGGAAATAGGGAATTTTTAAATAATTTTCTATATTCTATATGTAAATGTCGCAGACTTAGTGTCCAGTGCAATTTTTACATTTTTCCTGTGCTTGTTAAAATAAAAATGATTATTATTCAGGATTTATACAGCACCAATTATAGTTGTAACAAGAACATTTGAACCTGTTTTCAGGTCACAGGGAAAGAGGGAATTTTTTATACTTTGTTTTTGTATATGTAAATGTCGCAATTTTTTACATTTTTCCTGTGCATGTTAGAATAAAAATGATTATTATTATTCAGGATTTATGCAGCACCAATTATAGTTGTAATAAGGATATTTGAACCTGGTTTCAGGACTCAGGGAAATAGGGAATTTTTTATTATTTTTTTTTTTAAATGTAAATGTCGCAGACTTCGTGTCCAGTGGAATCTATACATTTTTTTCTATACATGTTAAAATAAAAATTATTATTATTCAGGATTTATACAGCACTAATTATTGTTGTAACAAAAACATTTGAACCTGGTTTCGGGTCACAGGGAACGAGGCGATTTTTTTTTTTTAATGTGTAAATGTCGCAGACTTCGTGTCAGGTGCAATTTTTAAAATTTTTCTTGTGCATGTTAAAATAAAAATTATTATTATTCAGGATTTATACAGCTCCAATTATAGTTGAAACAAGAACATTTGAACCTGGTTTCAGGTCACAAGGAAAGAGGGAATTTTTATATATTTTTTTGTATATGTAAATGTCACAGGCTTCGTCTCCAGTGCAATTTGTTTTGTTAAAATAAAAATTATTATTATTATTCAGGATTTATACAGCAATAAATATAGTTGTAACAAGAAAATTTGAACTTGCTTTCGGGTCACAGGGAAATAGGGAATTTTTAAATTATTTTTTATATGTAAATGTCACAGAGTTCGTGTCCAGTGCCATGTTTTTAAATTTTTCCTGTGCATGTTAAAATAAAACTTATTATTATTATTCAGGATTTATACAGCACCAATTATAGTTGTAATAAGAATAAGAATATTTGAACCTGGTTTCAGGTCATAGGGAAATAGGGAATTTTTAATTTTTTTTTTTAAATGTAAATGTCGCAGACTTCGTGTCAGGTGCAATTTTTTTAATTTTTCCTGTGCATAAAATAAAAGTTATTATTATTATTCAGGATTTATACAGCTCCAATTTTAGTTGTAACAAGAACATTTGAACCTGGTTTCAGGTCACAAGGAAAGAGGGAATTTTTTATATATTTTTTTATTTACAATTATAGTTGTAACAAGAAGGTTTGAATGGTTTCAGGTCACAGGGAAAGAGGGATTTAAAAAAAAAAAACTATTTTTATATGTAAATGTTGCAGACTTCGTGTCCAGTGCAATTTTTTTTATTTTTCATGTGCATGTTAAACTAAAAATGATTATTGTTCAGGATTTATACAGCACCAAATATAATTGTGACAAGAACATTTGAACCTGGTTTCAGGTCACAGGGAAAGAGAGATTTTTTTTTTTTTTTTTATATATGTAAATGTCACGGACTTCGTGTCCAGTGCAATCTTTATTTTTTTTCTGTGCATGTTAAAATTAAAATTACTATTATTATTCAGGATTTCTATAGCACCAATTATAGTTGTCACAAGAACATTTAAACCTGGTTTCAGGGTCACATGAAAAGAGGGAATTTTTTTGCACTCCTCTATATGTAGAAGACCGACTTGTAACTCTATGCTTACAAGCAAATATTTTCTGAAACCCTGTAGAATCAAATGGTGACAGATGCAATGTTTATGTTGCATAATATTTGTGTAAATGTTTATCAGATCTAATTTATTTTTCAGAAAAAAAAAATGTTCATAAATAATATAATGTAATAGATATATAATAATAAAATTAAATATAATTTCCAATTGTTTGGTAAAATATAAAAGATGGTGTTCAGAGGAGTCAAAAAACTCCTGTTTATCTAAATTTTTCTGAAAAATATACTAAAATGTACATAAATAATGTAATATAATATAATGTATTAGATATACAAATATATAATAATAATAATAATAATAATATAATACCCAGTCATTTTGTAAAATATAAAAGATGGTGTTCAGAGGAGTCAAAAAACTCCTGTTTATCAAAATTTTTCTGAAAAATATACTAAAATGTACATAAATAATGTAATATAATATAATGTATTAGATATACAAATATATAATAATAATAATATAATACCCAGTCATTTTGTAAAATATAAAAGATGGTGTTCAGAGGAGTCAAAAAACTCCTGTTTATCTAAATTTTTCTGAAAAATATACTACAATGTACATAAATAATGTAATATAATATAATGTATTAGATATACAAATATATAATAATAATAATAATAATAATAATATAATACCCAGTCATTTTGTAAAATATAAAAGATGGTGTTCAGAGGAGTCAAAAAACTCCTGTTTATCTAAATTTTTCTGAAAAATATACTAAAATGTACATAAATAATGTAATATAATATAATGTATTAGATATACAAATATATAATAATAATAATATAATACCCAGTCATTTTGTAAAATATAAAAGATGGTGTTCAGAGGAGTCAAAAAACTCCTGTTTATCTAAATTTTTCTGAAAAATATACTACAATGTACATAAATAATGTAATATAATATAATGTATTAGATATACAAATATATAATAATAATAATAATAGTAATAATAATAATAATATAATACCCAGTCATTTTGTAAAATATAAAAGATGGTGTTCAGAGGAGTCAAAAAACTCCTGTTTATCTAAAATTTTCAGAAAAATATACTACAATGTACATAGATAATATAATATAATGTAATAGATATATAAATATATAATAATAATAATAATAATATAATACCCAATCATTTGGTAAAATATAAAAGATGGAGTCAAAAAACTCTCTACAGATCAGGAAACATGAAACCTTTCTATCTTCGTTCATATCATAATCGTTTGTTTGCCTGTGCAGTTGGTGCATTCTAGGATAAAAGTGATTGTAAAGGCTGGATTTTTTTTATTTTATTAAAATAACAAACAGTTTTATACTTCCCTGCTCTGTGCAATGGTTTTGCACAGATCGCTTCAGGCTCCTGCTATTCTCCGTATACCCCCATAGCAAGCCACTTGCTATGGGGGCACACCCGTAGGCTCACTCCCAACACACGCTGGCACACACAGCGTGGCTCGGCCCCACCCCCACTCCCTCCTCTTAGAATTTGATTCACAGCAGCAGGAGCCAGTGGTTCCTGCTACTGCTCGAGTCCCTGCGAGAAGAGAAAGAAAAGGGAGAGAAGAAATGAATCACACCGGGTCGCTCAGGTATGTGTCGGGTTGGGGGGGGGGGGGGGGGGTAGTTAGTGGGGTATTTTTTTTACCTTCATGTGGTGAAAAATGGCCAGTCTTTAGAACCACTTTCATTTTTACCAAAATAATTACATAATAGATGGGAACCCTGCACATAGTCAATATATTTCAATAAGCATGAAAAAACATGAATGGGGGGAAAGCGCTTGCTTGGGCATCTATGGTTTCTCATTTTGGGTTTTTGGGGCTTCTCATCCCCCCCGCCATCCCATTGCCACTTTAACCTTCCTTTGCCCTCACCCCCCCACTTTACTAGCCTGGCTGTCCTGGAGATCTTTTTTCACCCTTTTTTTGGTCATACACCTTACAAATGGCCAACACTACTAGCACCTCGACGTGTGCGCTGCCGAAAAATTTGTTAGTTTTATTTTCATTTCGTTTTTTTTTTTTTTTTTTTTTTCGGGTCATTCGTTATGATTAAAATTCGTTATTTCTAATAAATTTGTAACTTCGGGAAAAATTCGAATTTGTTACGTTCCATTCAGTTAGATGTGGTATTCGTTATTTCGATAATTCGTAAAAATCTGAAATTCGAAAAGTAGAAAATCCGAAAATCCAAAAATTCTAAATAATAACTAACTAACTAACTAACTATTAAATTATAGGTATTGGAATTTCCTTTCAAATTTGGCTGTTAGTGAACATAACGAATATTTATGCAAAGTTATAAATTATCCGAAATAACGAATGCTGCATCTAAACGTAACTAATTAATAATAATAAACAATAATAATATTAATAATAAATCCTTTTTTATTATTATTAATAGTATTTATTATTATTCATTTGTTGCATTCCATTCGTTAGATGCGGCATTTGTTATTTTGGATAATTCAAAACTTTGGATAAATTTGTATACACCAGAGCGTGTTTTTACCGCGATTTTGCCACGTTTTTGCTGCAGTTCTGCCCCAAAGAAGCTCATGTTCTTTTTTGAGCTTAGGGCGTTTTTCAGGTGTTTTGCTTCAGGTGACAATATGCTCAGATGTGAACAGGTGCCATTGAAATTAATAGGATTTTGCTTGTTGGGCGTTTTTCAGGCGTTTTTTCGGGCGTTTTATGAGCTGAAAACACTCATGTGTGAATGCAGCCTAAAAGCCTAATTTGAAAGAAAATTCCAATACCTATAATTTAATAGTTAGTAATAGGGGGCAGTGTTGCCAACCGCCCGTAGATTTACGAGCAGCCCGTAAAAACAGGGCACTTTTCCGGTGCCCGTAAATGTCCGTAGGAGCCGAACGGTGCCAGTAAAAATGGCTGAGACAGGCTCAGATGAGAACTGCGCATGCGCAGCGCCAACTCCGGACTGGAGTCCGGAAATCCCTGAGATTGTCCGATCATGAGCCGGCCCCACGCCACCTGGCTCGCCCCCGTGCCCGCTGATGATGTCATACTGCAAGCCGCGCACTTGCGCAGCCGAGCGGGAAATCCGAGTGGACTGGACACCGACATGCAATTGAGGCTGAGGCACCAGCAGCACCACGAGATGGCGAGAGATGGACAGCACAGGGTACTGCAGACCCGGCTGACCCCCTGGATGGACACGCAAGTCCCCCTGACCAGTGCCACTGACCAGCACTGAGCGCCACACCCTGCCCTGGCTGCAGCCCCCTGGTTAGTGAGTGGCGTGCAGCTGTGCATGCATACATAGTTAGTAGTCAACTTGTTGTGAACTGAATCCCTGTCCCCTGGCCTGTCTGCCTGCAACATCCATGCATTGCTTGACTGGCTGTCACAGATTGGCACAGGCAGCAATTTCCAGACAAAAATGGCAGTGGTGAGATTGTAAAAAGTCATTGTATGCAATCTCTGACTGTTGTCTCTCTGATATCTCTGCATGACCATCTCCTGTATCCTGTCCGCATGACTGTATCCTGTCCGCATAACCATCTCCTGTATCCTGTCCGCATAACCATCTCCTGTATCCTGTCCACATAACCATCTCCTGTATCCTGTCCACATAACCATCTCCTTTATCCTGTCCGCATGACTGTATCCTGTCCGCATAACCATCTCCTGTATCCTGTCCGCATAACCATCTCCTGTATCCTGTCCGCATAACCATCTCCTGTATCCTGTCCGCATGACCGTATCCTGTCCGCATAACTATGTCCTGTATCCTGTCCGCATGACCGTATCCTGTCCGCATAACTATCTCCTGTATCCTGTCCGCATAACTATCTCCTGTATCCTGTCCGCATAACCATCTCCTGTATCCTGTCCGCATAACCATCTCCTGTATCCTGTCCGCATGACCGTATCCTGTCCGCATAACTATGTCCTGTATCCTGTCCGCATGACCGTATCCTGTCCGCATAACTATCTCCTGTATCCTGTCCGCATAACTATCTCCTGTATCCTGTCCGCATAACCATCTCCTGTATCCTGTCCGCATAACCATCTCCTGTATCCTGTCCGCATAACCATCTCCTGTATCCTGTCCGCATAAACATCTCCTGTATCCTGTCCGCATAACCATCTCCTGTATCCTGTCCACATAACCATCTCCTGTATCCTGTCCGCATAACCATCTCCTGTATCCTGTCCGCATAACAATCTCCTGTATCCTGTCCGCATAACCATCTCCTGTATCCTGTCCACATAACTATCTCCTGTATCCTGTCCGCGTGACCATGTCCTGTATCCTGTCCACATAACCATCTCCTGTATCCTGTCCGCATGACTGTATCCTGTCCGCATAACTATCTCCAGTATCCTGTCCGCATAACTATCTCCTGTATCCTGTCCGCATAACCATCTCCTGTATCCTGTCCGCATAACCATCTCCTGTATCCTGTCCACATAACCATCTCCTGTATCCTGTCCACATAACCATCTCCTGTATCCTGTCCGCATGACCATCTCCTGTATCCTGTCCACATAACTATCTCCTGTATCCTGTCCGCATAACCATCTCCTGTATCCTGTCCACATAACCATCTCCTGTATCCTGTCCGCATAACCATCTCCTGTATCCTGTCCACATAACCATCTCCTGTATCCTGTTCGCATGACCGTATCCTGTCCGCATAACTATCTCCTGTATCCCGTCCGCATGACCATCTCCTGTATCCTGTCCGCATGACCATCTCTTGTATTCTGTCCACATAACCATCTCATGTATCCTGTCCGCATAACCATCTCCTGTATCCTGTCCACATAACCATCTCCTGTATCCTGTCCACATAACCATCTCCTGTATCGTGTCCGCATGACCGTATCCTGTCCGCATAACTATCTCCTGTATCCTGTCCGCATAACCATCTCCTGTATCCTGTCCGCATGACCATCTCTTGTATTGTCCGCATAACCATCTCCTGTATCCTGTCCGCATGACCATCTCTTGTATTGTCCGCATGACCATCTCCTGTATCCTGTCCGCATAACTATCTCCTGTATCCTGTCCGCATGACCATCTCCTGTATCCTGTCCGCATAACCATCTCCTGTATCCTGTCCGCATGACCGTATCCTGTCCGCATAACTATCTCCTGTATCCTGTCCGCATAACCATCTCCTGTATCCTGTCCGCATAACTATCTCCTGTATCCTGTCCGCATAACCATCTCCTGTATCCTGTCCGCATGACCGTATCCTGTCCGCATAACTATCTCCTGTATCCTGTCCGCATAACCATCTCCTGTATCCTGTCCGCATAACTATCTCCTGTATCCTGTCCGCATAACCATCTCCTGTATCCTGTCCGCATGACCATCTCTTGTAATGTCCGCATGACCATCTCCTGTATCCTGTCCGCATAACTATCTCCTGTATCCTGTCCGCATAACCATCTCCTGTATCCTGTCCGCATAACTATCTCCTGTATCCTGTCCGCATGACCATCTCCTGTATCCTGTTCGCATGACCGTATCCTGTCCGCATAACTATCTCCTGTATCCCGTCCGCATGACCATCTCCTGTATCCTGTCCGCATGACCATCTCCTGTATCCTGTCCGCATGACCATCTCCTGTATCCTGTCCGCATAACCATCTCCTGTATCCTGTCCGCATTACCATCTCCTGTATCCTGTCCGCATGACCGTATCCTGTATCCTGTCCGCATGACCGTATCCTGTATCCTGTCCGCATAACTATCTCCTGTATCCTGTCTGCATGACCATCTCCTGTATCCTGTCCGCATAACCATCTCCTGTATCCTGTCCGCATAACCATCTCCTGTATCCTGTCCGCATAACTATGTCCTGTATCCTGTCCGCATAACCATCTCCTGTATCCTGTCCGCATGACCATCTCTTGTATTGTCCGCATGACCATCTCCTGTATCCTGTCCGCATAACTATCTCCTGTATCCTGTCCGCATGACCATCTCCTGTATCCTGTCCGCATAACCATCTCCTGTATCCTGTCCGCATGACCGTATCCTGTCCGCATAACTATCTCCTGTATCCTGTCCGCATAACCATCTCCTGTATCCTGTCCGCATAACCATCTCCTGTATCGTGTCCGCATGACCATCTCCTGTATCCTGTCCGCATAACTATCTCCTGTATCCTGTCCGCATAACCATCTCCTGTATCCTGTCCGCATGACCGTATCCTGTCCGCATAACTATCTCCTGTATCCTGTCCGCATAACCATCTCCTGTATCCTGTCCGCATAACTATCTCCTGTATCCTGTCCGCATAACCATCTCCTGTATCCTGTCCGCATGACCATCTCTTGTAATGTCCGCATGACCATCTCCTGTATCCTGTCCGCATAACTATCTCCTGTATCCTGTCCGCATAACCATCTCCTGTATCCTGTCCGCATAACTATCTCCTGTATCCTGTCCGCATGACCATCTCCTGTATCCTGTTCGCATGACCGTATCCTGTCCGCATAACTATCTCCTGTATCCCGTCCGCATGACCATCTCCTGTATCCTGTCCGCATGACCATCTCCTGTATCCTGTCCGCATGACCATCTCTTGTATTCTGTCCACATAACCATCTCATGTATCCTGTCCGCATGACCGTCTCCTGTATCCTGTCCGCATAACCATCTCCTGTATCCTGTCCGCATTACCATCTCCTGTATCCTGTCCGCATGACCGTATCCTGTATCCTGTCCGCATGACCGTATCCTGTATCCTGTCCGCATAACTATCTCCTGTATCCTGTCCGCATGACCATCTCCTGTATCCTGTCCACATAACCATCTCCTGTATCCTGTCTGCATGACCGTATCCTGTCCGCATAACTATCTCCTGTATCCTGTCTGCATGACCATCTCCTGTATCCTGTCTGCATGACCATCTCCTGTATCCTGTCCACATAACCATCTCCTGTATCCTGACCGCATGACCGTATCCTGTCCGCATAACTATCTCCTGTATCCTGTCTGCATGACCATCTCCTGTATCCTGTCCGCATAACCATCTCCTGTATCCTGTCCGCATAACCATCTCCTGTATCCTGTCCGCATAACTATCTCCTGTATCCTGTCCGCATAACCATCTCCTGTATCCTGTCCGCATGACCATCTCTTGTAATGTCCGCATGACCATCTCCTGTATCCTGTCCGCATAACTATCTCCTGTATCCTGTCCGCATAACTATCTCCTGTATCCTGTCCGCATGACCATCTCCTGTATCCTGTTCGCATGACCATCTCCTGTATCCTGTCCGCATAACTATCTCCTGTATCCCGTCCGCATGACCATCTCCTGTATCCCGTCCACATAACTATCTCCTGTATCCTGTCCGCATAACCATCTCCTGTATCCTGTCCGCATGACCATCTCCTGTATCCTGTCCGCATGACCATCTCCTGTATCCTGTCCGCATGACCATCTCCTGTATCCTGTCCGCATAACCATCTCCTGTATCCTGTCCGCATAACCATCTCCTGTATCCTGTCCGCATAACTATCTCCTGTATCCTGTCCGCATAACCATCTCCTGTATCCTGTCCGCATGACCATCTCTTGTAATGTCCGCATGACCATCTCCTGTATCCTGTCCGCATAACTATCTCCTGTATCCTGTCCGCATGACCATCTCCTGTATCCTGTCCGCATGACCATCTCTTGTATTCTGTCCACATAACCATCTCATGTATCCTGTCCGCATGACCATCTCCTGTATCCTGTCCGCATGACCATCTCCTGTATCCTGTCCGCATAACCATCTCCTGTATCCTGTCCACATAACCATCTCCTGTATCCTGTCCGCATAACCATCTCCTGTATCCTGTCCGCATAACTATCTCCTGTATCCTGTCCGCATAACCATCTCCTGTATCCTGTCCGCATGACCATCTCTTGTAATGTCCGCATGACCATCTCCTGTATCCTGTCCGCATAACTATCTCCTGTATCCTGTCCGTATAACCATCTCCTGTATCCTGTCCGCATAACTATCTCCTGTATCCTGTCCGCATGACCATCTCCTGTATCCTGTTCGCATGACCGTATCCTGTCCGCATAACTATCTCCTGTATCCCGTCCGCATGACCATCTCCTGTATCCTGTCCACATAACTATCTCCTGTATCCTGTCCGCATAACCATCTCCTGTATCCTGTCCGCATGACCATCTCCTGTATCCTGTCCGCATGACCATCTCTTGTATTCTGTCCACATAACCATCTCATGTATCCTGTCCGCATGACCATCTCCTGTATCCTGTCCGCATGACCATCTCCTGTATCCTGTCCGCATGACCGTATCCTGTATCCTGTCCGCATAACTATCTCCTGTATCCTGTCCGCATGACCATCTCCTGTATCCTGTCCACATAACCATCTCCTGTATCCTGTCTGCATGACCGTATCCTGTCCGCATAACTATCTCCTGTATCCCGTCCGCATGACCATCTCCTGTATCCTGTCCGCATAACTATCTCCTGTATCCTGTCCGCATGACCATCTCCTGTATCCTGTCCACATAACCATCTCCTGTATCCTGACCGCATGACCGTATCCTGTCCGCATAACTATCTCCTGTATCCTGTCTGCATGACCATCTCCTGTATCCTGTCCGCATAACCATCTCCTGTATCCTGTCCGCATAACCATCTCCTGTATCCTGTCCGCATAACCATCTCCTGTATCCTGTCCACATAACTATCTCCTGTATCCTGTCCGCATAACCATCTCCTGTATCCTGTCCGCATGACCATCTCTTGTAATGTCCGCATGACCATCTCCTGTATCCTGTCCGCATAACTATCTCCTGTATCCTGTCCGCATGACTGTATCCTGTCCACATAACCATCTCCTGTATCCTGTCCGCATGACTGTATCCTGTCCACATAACCATCTCCTGTATCCTGTCCGCATGACCGTATCCTGTCCGCATAACTATCTCCTGTATCCCGTCCGCATGACCATCTCCTGTATCCTGTCCGCATGACCATCTCCTGTATCCTGTCCGCATGACCATCTCCTGTATCCTGTCCACATAACCATCTCCTGTATCCTGTCCGCATGACCGTATCCTGTCCGCATAACTATCTCCTGTATCCTGTCCGCATAACCATCTCCTGTATCCTGTCCGCATAACCATCTCCTGTATCCTGTCCACATAACCATCTCCTGTATCCTGTCCGCATGACCGTATCCTGTCCGCATAACTATCTCCTGTATCCTGTCCGCATGACCATCTCCTGTATCCTGTCCGCATGACCATCTCCTGTATCCTGTCCGCATGACCATCTCCTGTATCCTGTCCACATGACCGTATCCTGTCCGCATAACTATCTCCTGTATCCTGTCCGCATGACCGTATCCTGTCCGCATAACTATCTCCTGTATCCTGTCCGCATGACCATCTCCTGTATCCTGTCCGCATGACCATCTCCTGTATCCTGTCCGCATGACCATCTCCTGTATCCTGTCCACATGACCGTATCCTGTCCGCATAACCATCTCCTGTATCCTGTCCGCATGACCGTATCCTGTCCGCATAACTATCTCCTGTATCCTGTCCGCATAACCATCTCCTGTATCCTGTCCGCATAACCATCTCCTGTATCCTGTCCACATAACCATCTCCTGTATCCTGACCGCATGACCATCTCCTGTATCCTGTCCACATAACCATCTCCTGTATCCTGACCGCATGACCGTATCCTGTCCGCATAACTATCTCCTGTATCCTGTCTGCATGACCATCTCCTGTATCCTGTCCGCATGACCATCTCCTGTATCCTGTCCGCATGACCATCTCCTGTATCCTGTCCACATAACCATCTCCTGTATCCTGTCCGCATGACCGTATCCTGTCCGCATAACTATCTCCTGTATCCTGTCTGCATGACCATCTCCTGTATCCTGTCTGCATAACCATCTCCTGTATCCTGTCCGCATGACCATCTCCTGTATCCCGTCCGCATGACCATCTCCTGTATCCCGTCCGCATGACCATCTCCTGTATCCTGTCCGCATAACTATCTCCTGTATCCTGTCTGCATGACCATCTCCTGTATCCTGTCTGCATAACCATCTCCTGTATCCTGTCCGCATGACCATCTCCTGTATCCTGTCCGCATAACTATCTCCTGTATCCTGTCCGCATAACTATCTCCTGTATCCTGTCTGCATGACCATCTCCTGTATCCTGTCTGCATAACCATCTCCTGTATCCTGTCCGCATGACCATCTCTTGTATTGTCCGCATGACCATCTCCTGTATCCTGTCTGCATGACCATCTCCTGTATCCTGTCCGTAGCCTCTAACCACCTCCTGTATTCTGTCCATATGCTCTGACCACCTGTGCCCTGTCTATATGCTCTGACCACCTGTACCATGTCTGCAATCTCTGACCATCTCCTGTACCATGTCTGCAGTCTCTGACCATCTTCTGTACCATGTCTGCAGTCTCTGACCATCTTCTGTACCATGTCTTCAATCTCTGACCATCTCATCTTTTATCATGTCTGCAGTCTCTGAGGGGGAGCCTGGAGAGGAGTCAAGAGTAGTAGCGCCGCCAGATTGGGTATCATAAGAGAAGTCAGATATTTGTGGACTGTGTAGCAGAGACTATAGGATAAAACCAGAGCCGTCAAGCTGGAGTTGCCTGACTGAGCCCTGCACGGTGAACTTGAGAGGAGGTCAGTCTGAGGGGGGGGGGGGGGGGGTCACAGATGTACGGGGGGGAGTGAACACAATAATGTAACCCTTATATCAGTAACCCCCCCCCCCCTTACCTTAGTGTATTAACTCTGCGGAAGGTAAGCTGTGGTCACCAGAGTCCCCCCCCCCCTCTCATTAGAGTTCCCAATGTTCTCCTTTACATCGGAGTCTGTAGGATTTCCTCTTATAGTGCAAGGGAGAACTCTGCAGACCCTGATGTAAAGGACAATGCTGCAGACCCTGATGTAAGTGGGAACTCTGATGTAAATGGGAGCGCAGAGCCCCCCCTTACATCAGAGTTTCCCCTTAGATCATGATCTGTGGCATCGTCCTTTACATCAAGGTTCGCAGACTTCTTCCTTGTAATGGGGAACTCTGTGCTGGCTGTGTTATATTAACCTGACCTTCATGTAAATAGAGAAATTTGGTTTTTGACTTTTGTTTAACTTAAACACATTGCTAATAGCACAGGCTATATGTTTATAGTTTAAATACTAATAGTTGCACAGTTTAGCACATAAAACAGCCATTTAGGTACAAGGTATGGCACATGTGTCAACTTTCCCTTTCTAAGGGCGGACAGGAGGTTGGTGCCATTATTACACACCACCATTTCTGGCTCCAGTTGTTGTGGAGTGATCCACCTCTGGGCTTGCCCCTGCAGAGCTGCAAGAATCTCTGCTCCGGGGTGGTTCTTGCAGGGCCGTCTTTAAGGCAGGGCAAAAGGGGCAGCTGCCCTGGGCCCTGTCATTGTTGTGGGGCCCAAAGCAGCTGCCTCATACTTGCCAACTATCCCAGTTTACATTCCCTTATCCCTTGAGGTTTTAGTCCTGTTGTTGTGTACAGACGACTCACCTGCAGACCCTGTGTTTACATGTAAATAACCAGCATTCATATGTAAATAGCAGTGACATGCATATGGTCCGACGAAGACTCTTTACCATGTGATCAGCCGTGTCCAATCATGGCTGATCACAGTGTAAATGGGAAGAGCCGGTGATCGGCTTTCCCTCACTCGCGTCTGTCAGACGCGAGTAGAGGAGAGCCGATCGGCTGCTCCTCTGACAGGGGGGGTCTGTGCTGATCGATTATCAGCACAGGCCCCCCAGGATGCCCACACTGGACCACCAGGGACGCCACCAGACCACCAGGGAAAAGGTAATAAAGGTCATAATCCTCCCTAGACCACCAGGGATGCCAGTCAGCACAATGGGTGCCAATCAGTGCCCATAATGGATGCCAATCAGTGCCCACAATGGGCATCACTGATTGGCATGCATTATTGTTTGGCACTGATTGGCATCCATTACTATAGTATAACACCGATGCCGCCTATGAGTGCCCACCTGTGCCGCCTATGAGTGCCCACCTGTGCCGCCTATGAGTGCCCACCTGTGCCGCCTATCCATGCCCACCTGTGCCGCCTATCCGTGCCCATCCGTGCCAGCTATCAGTGCCAATTTGTGCCACCTATCAGTGTCCGTCCGTGTCGCCCATCCGTGTCGCCCATCCGTGTCGCCCATCAGTGCCGCCTATCAGTGCCACTTCATTGGTGCCACATTGGTGCCCATCAGTGCCGCCTTATCAGTGCCCATCAGTGTAGCCCCATCAGTGCCCATCAGTGAAGGAGAAAACGTACTTATTTACAAAGTTTTGAAACTGAAACAAAAAAAACTTTTTTTTTTCAAAATTTTCGGTATTTTTTTATTTGTAGCGCAAAAAATAAAAACCGTAGAGGTGATCAAATACCACCAAAAGAAAGCTCTATTTGTGGGAAAAAATGATAAAAATTTAATTTGGGTACAGTGTAGCATGACCGCGCAATTGTCATTCAAAGTGTGACAGCGCTGAAAGCTCAAAATTGGTCTGGGCAGGAAGGTGTTTAAGTACCCTGTATTGAAGTGGTTAAATTGAATCAGTGCTGGATTACCAGCAGCTATGAAGCCCCAGGTGCCAATATCGCATGAAGTGTTTTTGGGATGTGGACTCTCTGCAGGACTTCTAGGCTGCCTAGTTTTGTGGGTGTTGATTTCATCTGGAAGAATGTTTATCATTAAAATTTTTGACAGCAAGGCCAATTCTTGCTTTCATCAAGAGTACCTCTATAGCAGGCATGTCCAAAGTCCGGTCCGCGGGCCAAATGCGGCCCGCGGTTCGGTTTTGAACGGCCCGCCTGGTCTTTCTCAATTTAGTGTGCCATGGGAGCAGGGCTCTCAGATGAGCCCAATCCCCAGCACTGTGAGAAGCTCCGTGAGCTTCAAAAGTGAAAGTAAAGTGCAGAGGAGTGTGCTGTGCTCTCTGCTTCCCCCTACAGTGCAGTACCCGGCTGAATGAGGAAGCTGCAAAGGTACTGTACTATGCTACAAGCTACATTAGTGTTAAAAAGGGCTTTATTCATGTGTGTGTGCACATGTGTCTGTATCTGTGTGTGTGTACACGTATCTGTATATATGTGTGTGTGTGTGCACATGTGTCTGTATGTGTGTGCACATATGTCTGTATGTGTGTGCACATGTGTCTGTATGTGTATGTGTGTGTGCACATGTGTCTGTATGTGTATGTGTGTGTGTGCACATGTGTCTGGATGTGTGTGTGTGCACATGTTTCTGGATGTGTGTGTGTGCACATGTGTCTGGATGTATGTGTGTGTGTGCACATGTGTCTGGATGTGTGTGTGTGTGCACATGTTTCTGGATGTGTGTGTGTGCACATGTATCTGGATGTGTGTGTGTACGTGTGTGCATTTATGTCTGTATGTATGTGTGTGTGCACATGTGTCTGTATGTATGTCTGTGTGTGTGCATGTATGTGTATGCGTGTGTCTGTATGTATGTGTGTGTGTGCACATGTGTCTGTATATCTGTATGTGTGTGCATGTATGTCTGTATCTGTGTGTGTGTGTGTGCATGTATGTGTATGTCTGTATGTATGTGTGTGTGTGTGTGTGTGTGTGCACACATGTGTCTGTATATCTGTAGGTTTGTGCATGTATGTCTGTATCTGTGTGTGCTCATGTGTCTGTATGTATGTATGTATGTGTGTGTGTGCGCATGTGTCTGTATGTGTCTGTAAGTATGTGTATGTGTATGCATGTGTCTGTATGTATGTCTGTATGTCTGTATGTGTGTGTGCACATGTGTATGTATGTCTGTATGTGTGTGCATGTATGTCTGTATGTATGTGTATGCATGTGTCTGTATGTGTGTGCGGCGTGCATTTGTCTGCAAGTGTGTGCATGTATCTGTGTGTATGTTACGTTTAATCCGGACCCCCCCCCCCCCATTCTTATACCATCAAAACTGCTTTCGTAGGGCTTGTGTGTGATATTAGCCAGGACTGCTGCTCCTCTGAAAAGCAATCCATGCACAGATCTCTTTTCAGAGGCATTTGAATGGCGGTAAAGAGGCATTATGTTGCCTCCTCACCACCTGTTTTAAGCCCATAAATGCAACATCTGTGTGGCTGCGTACTGTGTGTAGGGCAGCCCATTAATTTCAATGGACTTCCCTACTCACAAATGCAGGGAAAGAAGTTCCCGAGCTTTTTTTTTTTTTAAATTGCACTGCACCAAAAGCACCCTACATTTTCCAATGTGTGGGGTACCATTAAGAATTAACGGTACCCCCTAAAGTGCAGAGCATTCGTCTGTGTGTTGGGAACGAGCATGACAAAGGCAAGAGAATTCTTGTTGGGCCGTGTATTAGTGCTCAGATGGACACACTAAGGCCACGTACACACGGGCGGATTGTCTGCCCAACTTAGTCTGCTGAACCGTGTTTCAGCGGACAATCCGCTCGTGTGTGGGCTTCAGCGAACTTTTTCAGCGGACAGTCTGACAGACTAAGTCTTTCGGAATTTCCGTAATTTTGTCCGTCCAAACTTGGTTTCAGCGGACAGTCCGCTCGTGTGTAGGCAAGTTGGACGGACTAAGTATGGCGCATGCTCAGAAAGGATTTACACGGCCGAAGGTTGCATTGCAGTGTATTGGACGTCGTTTTTCTAGTCCCGTCGTACGTGCTGTACACGTCATCGCGCACGCTTTCAGCGGACTGTCTGTTCATCGTGTGTGGTCAAGTCCGTTCATTCAAATGTTGGACGGACTGTCTGTCGGATTGTCTGGCAAACTTAGTTGGGCAGACAATCCGCCCGTGTGTACGCGGCCTTAGACCGAATTTTCAATGGTTCAAAGAATGTCAGGCAAAATGGTCGGCCCTCACACATGTTCACTTCATTAAATCTGGCCCTCTTTGAAAAAAGTTTGGACACCCCTGCTCTATAGGGTTAGGCCACCGACACCCAAAAAACAATCTTTCCACACCTGTTTGACAGGTGCATATCATTACAATTTTGGCAGCAAGGCCAATTCTTGTTTTCATTAAGAGTACCTCTATAGGGTGAAGGTGTGAAGGCACCACCGACACAATTTTCCACACTTGTTACAGATGTGGAAATCCAAAGTCTGTTGTTGAGACACCAGAATTTATCCAAAAAATCTCTACTCTTGTTCCCCGTGCACTGTATTGTGGCCTCATCATACAGACTGGCTCTCCAAGCCATTGTTTACAAAATAAAGAAAGTTTGCAGGGAAAATTTCATTTTTGTTGGGCTCTATAAATGCAATTATTGCTGAAGCAGCTTCTATACACAGTACAGATGTGCCACTTTATAGATGGACTAAGGGGACCCGCCCAGGCACTATATTAACCACTTGAGACCCACGCTATAGCCGAATGACGGCTACAGCGCGGATATCCTTTTCCGGGACTACGTCTATTGACGTCGTCCCGTGCACGAGCGGCCTGCGCGCCCCCTGAGATCGCCTGATCACCGATCCGAGCAAAGGTCGACCCCTTATCACGTGATCAGCTGTCAGCCAATGATAGCTGATCATGTGATACAACGGAGCCGGTAATCGGCTATTATTCCTCGCGAGGAGAAAAAAAAAAGAGCCGATCACCGGCGGCCGTGATCGGGACATCAGTCCCGATCACGGCCAGCCCTGCCAGTGCCCCCCTGCCAGTGCCCACCTGCCCCCTGCTTTGCCACATGAATAAAAAATGTGTCCCCCCCTGTCAGTGCCACCCAGCAGTGCCCATAGTGCCACCCAGCAGTGCCCACAGTGCCACCCAACAGTGCCACCCAGCAGTGCCCACAATCTGCCTCAACATAGGTGCTGCACCCCAATGCCACATATCCGTGCCCATCAGTGCCCAGCAGTGCCGCCCATCAGTGCCCAGCAGTGCCACCTATCAGAGCCACCTATCAGTGCCACCTATCAGTGCCCATCAGTCCCATCTATCAGTGGTACCTATCAATGCCCCTTAGTGCCACCCATCCGTGCCACCCATCTGTGCCACCCATCCGTGCCATCTTATCTGTGCCCATTTTTACCCATCAGTGCCGCCTTATCTGTGCCCATCGGTGCCGCCTTATCTGTGCCTATTAGTGCCGCCTTAACTATGCCTCTCAGTGCCCACCAGTGCAGCCTATCAGTACCCACCAATGCAGCCTATCAGTGCCCACCAATGCAGCCTATCAGTGCCCACCAGTGCAGCCTATCAGTGCTGCCTCATCAGCGCACTTCAATGAAGGAGAAAAATGACCTGTTTGCAAAATTTTATAACAAGCTATTAAACATGATTTTTATTTTTTTTTGCATTTTTTTTGTTTGTTTAGCAAAAAATAAAACTCCCAGCTGTAATTAAATACCACCAAAAGAAAGCTCTATTTGTGGGAAAAAAATGATAAAAATTTCATTTGGGTACAGTGTTGTATGCCCGCGCAAATGTCATTCAAAGTGCATCAGCGCTGAAAGCTGAAAATTGGTCTGGGACTGAGGGGGGTTTAAGTGCCCAGTAAGCAAGTGGTTAAAAATAATTTTTAATTTTTATACGTTCAATTTAAGCATCAATAAATCACTGCTCATTTAAAAATGACGTATTTTACGAACTTTTTTTTCATTGATACAAGTCCCCCATGGCAGTACCCGGACCCCCATAACCATTGTATGCCCAATTACTTGCAGATAAGCCTTTAAAATGGGCAATTTTAATTTTTCATGTTCGGGTCCCGAACATCACTTCAATGGGATTCTTAATCCGGTTCTGAAATTTCCCGATGTTCGAAAGTTCTGGTGCGAACCGAATAGGGGATCGTTCGGCTCATCCCTAATGTAGAGTCATGAGTGCCAAGAACATGCAACAAATCTGGACCTTTGAAATAAGCATTGAAATAATCATTAACCAATCAATAACAATTAAAATAACAATTTCCATCCTATATGGAGCAAGCCAATGTTAGGCTGGTCATAGACGTTTGAATCTCCTCCTGAACCGGCCGAGATTCGAACTTTGTATGGGCAGGCTGAATGTACCAACTTGGGTACAATCAGCCTGATGGATTTTACTTGTGATTATCGCTAGCGGCTGCGACCATCACTAACAATAATTACTGTCCTCTCCTGGCGGGGGTGGCTTCCTTTCGCCCCCAGCCAGGATAATACAATGTCTGGAGGGGGGAGGATGGGGGAATCGTGCAAATATTCGAATTTGCACAGTCTATAGCCAGCCTTAAACACCAAATCCACCGTTAAAACATTTTCTTCAGAACAGCACAATTTTAAAAGTAGAATTACATTTTGATTTGACCCCGGATAAGTCAGTTAGATTAGAATATATTTGATGAAATTATTTTCCTCTTCAATATTTCAAAACAGGGGTTATAGATGAGCAGCAGAGTGTTCTGAAAGTAAATAGAACATGCAATATTTTCAACCTGAACAAGGTCTTTCATTTGAAGAAATGTACACATTTGTAAAAATTAAGGAGGCTGTTTCATTTCTCATTATATATATATATATATATATATATATATATATATATATATATATATATATATATTTAAACTTAAAGCAGAACTTCTCCCAGAAGGGGAATTTCTGCTTGTTTGCAACCACCAACAACCCCCCCCCCAAATGCCACATTTGGCACTTCTTGCGGGAAAGGTTTTGACGGCCACTTCCGGTCAGATCGCCGCAGCAATCTGAGCTGGAAGTTAGACCCCCCTCTTTCCCCAACAGCCTTTCCCACACCACAGGTCCCAGAAGACTACCGGACTCGCACATGTGCAGTAGGAAACCGACTGTAAAGCAGCAAGGCTTCACTGCCGGTTTCCCTTACTTACAATGCCGGTGCCTGCACCCAAAACCCATTGAAGAATCGGCTCTGGTGAGGACAGCATTGGAGGTGTTTTTATATTAAAAGTCTGCAGCTACAGGATTTATAACTGCTGGCTTTTATTTTATTTTTTTGGGGGAGGGGGGAGACTAGAGCTGTTCTTTAACAGCTTGCCGACCAGCCGCTGTCATTTTACGGTGGCAGGTCGACACGATCCCACGGACCGTCGTAGCTATACGTCGGCCCGCAGGATCGGGAGAGCAGGCACGCGCGCAGCGCACAGTGGGGGTGCCGATGCTCATGGCTGACGGTTGCGATCGTGAGCAGGAGACACAAAACAGGAACGTGTGTGCAAACACACACGTCCCTGTTCTGTTCTGAGAGGAGTGACATTATTAGCTAGGAACCACGATCCGTCACTTCCTCTAGTCAGTCCCCTCCCCCTTCAGATAGAATCACCTCCCAGGGAACACAAGTAACCTCTTCATCACCCCCTAGTGTTAACCCCATTCACTGCCAGTGACATTTTTACAGTAATCAATGCAGTTTTATAGCACTGATCCAATGTGTCCGCCATAATGTCGCAGTCATTATAAAAATCGCAGATCACCGCCATTACTAGCAAAAAAAACAATAATAATAAAAATGCTATAAATCTATCCCCTATTTTGTAGATGCTATAACTCTTGCGCAAACCAATCAATATACGCTTATTGCGATTTTTTTTTACCAAAAATATTTAGAAGAATACATATCGGCCTAAAATGTTTGCTTTTAAAAAAAAAAAGAAATGGGATATTTATTATAGCAAAAAGTGCAAAATATTGTGTTTTTTTCAAAATTGTCGTTCTTTTTTTGTTTATAGTGCAAAAAATAAAAATTGCAGAGGCGATCAAATACCACCAAAAGAAAGCTCTATTTGTGGGAAAAAAAGGCAGTCAATTTTGTTTGGGTGCAGCGCCGCATGACCGCGCAATTATCAGTTAAAGCGATGCAGTGCCGAATCGCAAAAAACGGCCCGGTCATTCAGCAGCCAAATCTTCAGCCGGGGCTGAAGTGGTTAAGTAAAAATGTAAATAACAAAAAAAATCTGACAAAAATGTCCATATTATGCCTATTCATCAAAGCAAAAAAAATGTAGTTATTGAGTTTGTAATGAACTTTTTGGGCTTGCATTTTAAAAGTATTTTTTAAAATTATAGTCCAGGCCAGGTAAGAACAATACAAAAAAATCTTGCTGCAATACTCACCTCTTCCTGTGATGTCATCACCTCTTTGCCATCCAAGACCAATCCTCTTCTGGGTGGAATAATGCCCACTGCCATTCAATCTTAATCTTTCTGTGATTGCAGAGTCTCATGGAGCCTCTTCCAGTGTGACACCCTGCATTTGAAATTTTGCAGATAAATAGAGGGGAGGACTGTAAGGGCAAGTATGCAATTGGGCTTTAATTAAGTTCACAGATGAGCAGATATTTTTCTCTTTAATAATTAAAGTTATTAACCATTTAAGCCCCGGACCAATTTTCCAGCTAAAGGACCAGGCCCCTTTTTGCGATTCGGCACTGCGTCGCTTTAACTGACAATTGCGCGGTCGTGCGCCGTGGCTCCCAAACAAAATTGGCGTCCTTTTTTTCCCACAAATTTTTTAGCTAAAATTATGTAATAAGCGCAAGCTCCTTTAGTGAGGGTTTCATATAGGTTGGAAATATTTCAGAATGCGTGGTCCATGAACTCATATTCCATGCAGGTTTGCCAAACCTGTGGTACCTATTCCTGAAAGGATTTTCCACTTCATTTTTGTGGTATTGCACCAGAAGTTTGCCTCTCAGCAGAAAAAAAAAATAGCGTGGCGAATTCTATCTAATGCTAATCTTAACTACAGAAACAGTCAGTCCCACAGATTCCAGGTAATTAAAGGGAACTTATGACATCTTATTTTATCCACAAACTGAAACATTTTTAGGCATTTGTTTTTGTTTTTTTCTAGAGGAAACAAAAATTTAATATTCTTCTGTAATGTTTTCTGTGCTTTTGTTACCTGCTTGCTGCTTCAAATTGTATATCTAACATTTAAAGCAAACCTGTCACGGGGTTAGATACACGCCAAATGCAGTACTTTGTAAAACACCTGATGTAAGCAGTGGCTCCACTGGGGAAACCTAATGTAAGGGAGACTCTGCTGGGGACACCTGATGTAAGGAGGGGGTCCACGGGGGACACCTGATGTAAGGAGGGGGTCCATTGGGGACACATGATGTAACGGGGACTGTGCTGGGGACACCTGGTGTAAGGGGGACTCTGCTGGGGGACACCTGATGTAAGGAGAGACTCTGCTGGGATTGCCTGATGTAAAGAGGGACTCTGCTGGGGACACCTGATGGCATCTGTTGGCAGGCAATGTGGCAAGTGAAACGCTCATGGCTCCCACTGATTCTGCATTATGGGGAGTTGAACTATTTCATTTTATAGTACAATGTAATAATAGAAAAAATGAGCTTCAATCATCCTGAAACCATAACAACCATGGTGCCGGGATGATTGAAGCGCTAACACCAGGTGTTTGCAGCATCTTTATCTGCTGATTGTTAAACTTTCTGAAATACACATATTTCTATTGTTGTGTAGGATGTGGGCCTGCTGTCCTTCCATCTCTCTTTCATTCCTTCCTTCTCTCTCTCTCTTCCTCTCTTTTTCTTTCTCCCTCCATCCCTCGTTCGACTCAGACTCTAACCACACCCCTTTGAGTCATGCCCCATTAAGCCACGCCTCCTCAGGCCACGCCCAATATTTAGTTTAAACCATGACACATTTTTCTTTCCCCGCTACTTCACACGTACAAACTAATGCCCCACCCTCTAATTATAATAAGACCCTGCCTAGACAAAAGAGTGTCCGTATAACATTTTTTTTACAATGTTGGCAACTACGCTAAAGTCCTGGTTGAGTTAGTGTCAGGCCTAAGCACTTTGTGCTAGCTGTGCCTGGAATTTAGAGAGGAAGCGATGTGCAGGAGGAGGAACGGAGAGTATATACTGGAAGTTCTACCAATTCTACTGGGTATCCCATATTTCCCTTACCCCATCCAAGTTCAATCCCCTCAATAAAACACAAAAAACAAAAAAAAACAAAGCATATGGACTGTTCTATGTCTCTGAGTGTTTGAGAAGTGAATGCTGGGCTGGGCAGGGTGACAGACAATCCAACATTTCAGCAGGGGGTACCGCTACAATAGTATATGATGTGATATGACATGCACTATATCAAAATGATGAATATAAGCCTTGTGAATGCAAAACAAAATATTCCACTTGCGACTTGATTATTTAATCGATCAAAATCGCACATACACTGTGCAATCTAATATGATGTGCTGCAATCACCGTTTTGACGCCTCACACATGCCCCCCCCCCCCCCCCCTCCTATTGAGTAAAGGCGCACCTCAAATAATGTGACCCCCTCCCCCTCCCCACCCACCTAGGTTGGGTCAAAAAACACCTGTGATCCACTCCAGGGCTCAATGAGATGGATTCAGGTCCTCTGGTTCTTGCATGCAATCTTCCAGCAATCTCCCCCTCAATGGCCAGAATAAGAGTACATGTAGATATAAAGGGACACCAATAGTGCTTACACTGTTTAAAAGTTTAAATTTTTATTAACCGCTTGCTTATCGGGCACTTAAAGCGGAGGTCCACCCTAAAATGGACCTCCGCTCATCGAAATCCCCCCCCCCCCTCCGGCGCCACAATCGGCACCTTTCAGGGGGGAGGGGGGTGCAGTTACCTGGATAATCCAGGTAACTGCACCCACTTCCGGGCTAGCTCTCTGCGGAACGAGCGTAGGTTACGCCCCCGTTCCGCAAGCGCCCGCCCCCTTCAGCAAGTGCCCCGCTGCCTGCTGGGAAACACACAGCTCCCGGAGGCAGCGGGGACCGTCCGGATTGCGCCGCGCGGCTCGCGCATGCGCAGTAGGGAACCGGGAAATGAAGCCGAAAGGCTCCATTTCCTGATTCCCATACCCAAGATGGCGGCGGGACCCGGCAGCCGAGCGAGCGATCGGCTTCGGGTGCCGACATCGCGGGCGCGCTGGACAGGTAAGTGTCACTATTTAAAAGTCAGCAGCTGCAGTATTTGTAGCTGCTGGCTTTTAAAAAAAAAAAAAAAAACACGGAGTCCCGGTGGACTCCCGCTTTAAAGGGGTTGTAAAGGTAAATGTTTTTTCACCTTAATGCATTCTATGCATTATGGTGAAAAAACATCTGACACTGCCGACGCTCCCAGTCCCCCCGTTTTACTTACCTGACCCCTCGAAAATCGCTCGCCCCCGCCATCCTCTTCGCCGCTCAGCCTGACCGCTGATTGGCTGGAGTGAATGGATTGAAAGCAGCACAGCCATTGGCTCGCGCTGCTGTCAATCACATCCAATGACGCAGCGCGCCGGGGGCGGGGCCTTGTGATACAGCGAGCGGCTATAGCCGCCGGCTGTATCACGGGAGCGCGCCCGCAGGTGCTTTTCACCAATGCGAGGGAGCTCACATGAACGTGAGAAGCACCTGTGGGAAGAAGCAGAGACAGCCGCCGAGGGACCCCAGAAGAGCAGGTTCGGGGCCACTCTGTGCAAAATGAGTGGCACAGTGGAGGTAAGTATAACATGTTTGTTATTTTAAAAAAATAAAAAATTTGACTTTACAATCCCTTTAAGCTCCCCTTCTGCCCAGACCAATTTTCAGCTTTCAACGCTGTCACACTTTGAATGACAATTGCGCGGTCATGCTACACTGTACTCAGTGTACTTTTTTCCCACAAATAGAGCTTTCTTTTGGTGGTATTTAATCATCAGTGGGGTTTTTATTTTTTGCTAAACAAACAAAAAAAAGATGGAAAATGTTGAAAAAAAAAATCATGTTTCATAGTTTGTTATAAAAATGTTTAAACAGATCATTTTTCTCCTTCATTGATATGCGCTGATGAGGCGTCACTGGTGGGCACTGATGGGCACTGATAGGCACAGATAAGGTGGCACTGATGGGGACAGATAAGGCGGTACCGATGGGCACAGATAAGGCGACACTGATGGCCACTGATAAGATGGCACTGATGGGTGGCACTGATGGGCACTGATAAGTGTTACTGATAGATGGCACTGATAGGTGGCACAGAAGGGCACTGGTAGATGACACTGATGGGCACTGGTAGGTGACACTGATGGGCAGCACTGTTGATGAGGCACTGATTGGTAACACTGAGGGCAGTGATAGGTGGCACTGTGGGCACTGATGGGTGGCACTGTGGTCACTGGTAGATGGCGCTGTTGGGCACTGATAGGTGGCACTGTTGTGCACTGGTAGGTGGCACTGGCAGGTGGCACAGGCGGGCAGAGATGAGCTGGCGGGAGTTCTCCTTGATCGAGACCGATGTCCCTCTGAGAGCCACCAGTGATCAGCTTTTTTCTTTTCTCCTCACGCTGTCAGCGCGAGGAGAAAAAATAGCCGATTACCAGCTCTGTTTACATCACATGATCAGCTGATCACATGGTAAGGGGTCGGGATCGACACATTACTCCGATCTTAGATCAGCTGAGTCTCATAGACTCGCTGATCACAGAGCTCGCCGCACGCAGCCTGCAGGGGGCGTGCAGGCTGCTTGGGCACGGGAGGACATCAATAGACATACTCCCAGCAAAGTAGGTCTGTGCTGTAGCCGTCATTCGGCTATAGCGCGGATCTGAAGAAGTTTAAAAAAAAACAGAGTACTCGCATGTTGCTGGTGCTTCCAGCACACCAGACTATAAATGACATGGGTGTATAAAAATGTCCTGCAGAGCCGCACAACTGCTGTATACCCGACTGGCCACTTGACTCAATACACAGCGGTAAATGACAGCTCACTCCTTCCCTCCTCCTCCATGCCCACTAACCAGCTAAACACAATATGGGGGCGGGAGGGATATAACATCTTGATTGATGGAGGCTTCACCTTCCTTATTCTAAGACACAGGCTGGAGGGGTGCGAGACAACCTGTTAGTGGCAGAAATCTGCCCACACCATGTCATTGCTAAAAAATAATAAAGATTTAATTTTAAATATATATTTTGTATGACAATTTAAAACAGTTTATGTATATTAATTATTTACTTTTACTCTGTATTCCAAAAGCGGTTTGTTTTTGTTTTTTTGTTTTGGACCAGCAGCAGAGGACTAGAAGGTCCTCCTGCCACTGTTTCCCTGCAGACAGGCTGGGAGAGATCTCAGTCATGTGACAGTTGTATATCGATTAGGAAAAAGGCACTTAGATATTCTTTTTTATTAAAACATTTTACAGTGTCATCATCCATATACAGAAATTGAAGGGACAATGTAAATTAAATATTGTGTGTTTAGTATAATAATAAATATTATATTATATATAAAATATAATAATAAAAGACGTAATTTATGGGAGAAAAACCTGTGTGTAAAAATGCAATAAAAGGGTACCAATGCATGCAGTGCAGTGATCACCTCTCCCCCCTCTAATAACACAACGTCCCCACAAACTGAACCCTCATTGCAAAAGACACTTGCACGTTTGTTATATTGGAATGATATGAAATTTATATATTGGCCACAGCTTTAACCACTTCAATACCGGGCACTTATACCCCTTTTCTGCCCAGGACAATTTTCAGCTTTCAGCGCTGTCGCACTTTGAATGCGTACCTGTAGGTAAAAATCACCAAGCTGGTTATACAGCTGCTTTAACCCCTTCAGATCCACGCTATAGCCAAATGACGGCTACAGCGCGGACCCCTTACCACGTGATCAGCTGTCAGCCAATGACAGCTGATCACGTGATGTAAACAGAAGATCGGTAATCGTCTTTTTCTCTTCTCACGCTGACAGCATGAGGAGAAAAAAAAGCCGATCACGGCTTCTGTTGAAGGGACATCGGTCCCGAAGAGGAAGAGGTGAAGCCGCCTCATATGTGCCCACCAGTACTGCCTGCCAGTGCCGCGGATCAGTGCCCACAGTGCCAACCAATCAGTGCCCACCAATCAGTAACCACCAGTACATAAGTGAAAGCAATCAGTGCCACCTATCAATGCCCACCAGTGGCACCAATCAATGCCTCATCAGTGCCACCTAGCAGTGCTGCCTATCAGTGTCACCTACCAGTGCAGATCAGTGCCCATCAGTGCCCATGACTGCCACCCATCAGTGCCAGCTATCAGTGCCACCTATCAATGCCCATCTGTGCCACCCATCAGTGCCCACCAATGCCACCTATTAGTGCCCATCAGTGTCGCCTTATCAGTGCTCATCAGTGCAGCCTATCAGTGCCCATCAGTGTATCATCATCAGCGTACATCAATGAAGGAGAAAAATTACCTGTTTGCAAAATTTATTACCAAAATATAATATGGTTTTGTATTTTTTTTTAATCTCTCTTTTTTAATTTGTTTAACAAAAATAAAAAACCCAGAGGTGATAAAATAACACCAAAAGAAAGCTCTATTTGTGGTAAAAAAAATTATAAAAATTTAATTTGGGTACAGCGTTGTATGACCGCGCAATTGTCATTCAAATAGTGACAGCGCTGAAAGCTGAAAATTGGTCTGGGCAGGAGGGGGTTTAGGTGCCCAGTAAGCAATGGTTAACCACTTGCTGACCACCCTATAACAGTTTTACTGCTACAGGGCGGTAGCTGTGCACCCGATCATGTTTATATAGGAGATCCCGCTTTTCCGCCTGCAGGAAGCTGATCTGCAGGTCCCGGGTACTCGAGGTCCGCCGGCACCTGCCAATCATTGGGCAGAGATTTAAGACGGAGCTCTGCCTATGTAAACAAAGCAGAGTCCCATTCTGACAGGAGGGAAGGCATGGATCCTGTGTTCCTGCAAAGCAGGGACTCAAATCCATCTCTTCCCTTAGTAAAAGCAGCTCATCCAGTACAATAAAACACTGGCTAGGCACACAGTTAACCCTTTGATCACCCTAGATGTTTAACCCCTTCCCAATTTTGAATATGCACGCTGTAGTGTCTTATTAATTATTTCACATACCGTATATACTCGAGTATAAGCCGAGATTTTCAGCCTCTTTTTTGAGGCTGAAAGTGCCCCCTCGGCTTATACTCGAGTCACCGCTGTCTGACTGCTCGATCAGCGTATCGAGCAGACAGACGGCGGACATTAAAATTCAAAAGCCGCGCCTCCTTCTCCGCCTCCGCCTGTGATAGGCGGAACACTGAATTTCCCAGCAGTCAGTGTTCCGCCTATCACGGACATCCGTTCATTCTCATACTACGGACGAGTATGAGAGGATGTCCGTGATAGGCGGAACACAGGCTGCTGGGAAATTGAGTGTTCCGCCTATCACAGGCGGAGGACGGAGGCGCAGCTTTTGAATCGTAGAATGGCCGCCGAGAAGAGCGGCGATCCATCGGCACGACACGGGACGGAGGAGGCACGGGACAGAGGAGGCACGGGACACCGGAAGGCACGGGACAGAGGAGGCACGGGACAGAGGAGGCTCGGGACGACGGCGGCTCGGGACGGAGGCTTGGGACACAGGTAGGCTGGACACACACACAAGGCTGCACGGACACACACACACACACACACACACACACACACACACACAGGGATGGATGGATGGATGGATGGATACACACACACACACACACACACACAGGGATGGATGGATGGATGGATGGATACACACACACACACACACACACACAGGGATGGATGGATGGATGGATGGATATACACACACACACACACACACACACACACAGGGATGGATGGATGGATGAATACACACACACACACACACACACACACACACACACACAGGGATGGATGGATACACACACAGGGATGGATGGACGGACACACAGGGATGGATGGATGGATGGATGGATGGATGGACACACACACAGGGATGGATGGACGGACACACACACAGGGATGGACGGACACACAGGGATGGACAGCCATGTCTCACCCTCGGCTTATACACGAGTCAATAAGTTTTCCAGTTTTTTGGGGGTAAATTGGGGGCCTCGGCTTATATTCGGGTCGGCCTATACTCGAGTATATACGGTATATATATTTTTTGGTTGTTATTTTGTGTTTGTTTTATTATTATTAATGTGGTTTGTTTTTTGATGGCACAATAATACCTAGGGCTCATTCATTTTAATTATCTTAATTTTCAATGCACATATACAGTGCCTTAATAAAGTATTAATACCCCTTGAAATTTCCAGTATTTTGTCACGTTACAACCAAGAATTTAAATGTATTTTATTGGGATTTTATATGATAGACCAACACAAAGTGGCACAAAGTGGCACATAATTGTGAAGTGGAAGGAAAATTACATTTTTTTAAACAAAAAAATATCTGAAAATGTGGCGTGCATTTGTATTCAGTCACCGTTACTCCGATACACCTAACTAAAATAAAATGGAACCAATGGCCTTCAGAAGTCACCTAATTAGTAAATAGAGTCCACCTGTGTGTAATTAAATCTCAGTATAAATGCAGCTGTTCTGTGAAGCCCTCAGAGGTTTGTTAGAAAACCTTAGTGACAGGTCAGGGATAAAGTTCTGGAGAAGTATAAAGCAGGGTTAGGAAAATCTCAAGAGGTATGAATACTTTTTCAAGGCACTGTATAATGATTATACAATTCAATAGCTGGTTGAAGCTCCGGAATCTGTTGGTTTGTCGCTCAGATGAGTCAACTCTGAATTTACAGCTCAGCCAACTTTCATGATAAACTTTAACTGAATTAACAGGAATCCAGGATGCTTCTAAAAAAATTGGATTAAGTATTTGAATTTATACTTAAAAACTGAAAAGCACATCTCACAATGTGACAGCATCCAAAGTCCTAGCAATATCCATGCACAATGGTTTAAAAAAAAAACGCTTCTTCTAGAAGAATTTAGCATTTTTCCAGTAGAAGCAGCCGATGTTATCCTATGTGTCCATGCACATCAGAACATTTAGAGGCATATTTTAACCTCTTCAGTACTGGGCACTTTCACCCCCTTCCTGCCCAGACGTGGTTGGACCATTCATAAAAGGCAAGCAAAGACTCCCATAGCGTAAAACCGTAAACCAAAATCTTTTATTCCATAATAAAAAACATACTCACAAACATAAAGGTCAAATCAGCGTTAAGAAAAGCCGGCCGGCAAAGCGAACGCCCAAATGTCACGTGATTTGCGTCAAGCACGTCAAGACCACCCTGCGTACGTTTCGCCATATGTGGCATCGTCTTTGCTTGCCTTTTATGAATGGTCCAACCACGTGAAAACGAGGTGATGTCCCTGTGTGATGACCCCTAAGATTTCTGATATCAAATGCCTTTCTGATTCTGGGATTTGGTAAGCGCGCATTTTTACCATTTATCAGCACGGTGTTGGTGAAGGAAATTCTCTCTCTTGCACCCGCATAGGATTTCTTGAGAAGAAACACTTATGATTATTGGACTGTTATGCCCACGATTACATCTTGATGAAGAACTGTTTTCTTATATATAATTTTTGAGCACTCTATTCATAATATTTCTGATTGTTCACAAAAATTCTGTGCACTTTACCACTGTATGCTCATTACTACGTCTTTATGAGGAACTGTTGCTTATATATAATTTTTGAGCACTTTATATATATATATTTTTTTTTTGTACACTTGATTATTGTATGAGTTATAGAGTATATTTTTATTATTCACTTAGTTGGGTTTTTGTATTATAATTTTTGACTAGTTATAGTGTATACATATTATTTTGTTATAAGTTTTAGATATATTTTTTTAGATTTTTGTAATTGTGAGCGTGGTTGACATTCCTGATTTATATGTTAGGTAGGTGTATGCATGTCAGGTCAGTGTATGTATGTTAGGTAGGTATATGCATGTCAGGTAGGTCAGTGTATGTTAGGTAGGTGTATGCATGCCAGGTAGGTCAGCGTATGTTAGGTAGGTGTATGCATGTCAGGTAGGTCAGTGTATGTTAGGTAAGTGTATGCATGTCAGGAAGGTCAGTGTATGTTAGGTAAGTGTATGCATGTCAGGTAGGTCAGTGTATGTTAGGTAAGTGTATGCATGTCAGGTAGGTCAGTGTATGTTAGGTAAGTGTATGCATGTCAGGTAGGTCAGTGTATGTTAGGTAGGTGTATGCATGTCAGGTAGGTCAGTGTATGTTAGGTAAGTGTATGCATGTCAGGTAGGTCACTGTATGTAGGTCGTGTAGGTGAGGTCAGTGTAATGGTCAGTGTGTCAGGTAGCTGAGTGATCAAAATTGATGGGCACTGGTAAGCCCCAGGCAGCAACCAGCAAGTGAGCTCACCCAGCCAAAAAACCCCATGCCACAACCACCCTGGACCCCCCCCCCCCCCCCCCCGTTGCCAGCATCGGACTTCGGGCTGAAGCCCCTGGTCTTTTTCCCACCTAGCAATGCCCCTGGCGCTGAGGAAAGGAAATGCCGATAACCGGCATTTGTAAAAAAAAAATTGGGACACTTTTTTGGCAATAGACGGAGTTGTATTATAATTAGGGGGCGGGGCATGCGGTTATAGGTGTGGCATATAATAATAATACAATAGTGGGCGTGGCTTACATGGGGCGTGGCTCAAAGGGGTGTGGTTAGAGTCTGAGATTCGGGGGGAGAGGGAAGGGGGGGGAGAGGGAAGGGGGGGGAGGGAAGGGAGAGACAGCAGCCCCCGATCCTACACCACAATAGCAATATGTGTTTGCCAGAGTTTGACAATCAGCAGATAAAGATACTCCAAATACCAGGTGTTGGCGCTTCAATCATGCCAGTGCCATGATTGTTATGGTGTCAGGATGATTGAAGCGCATTATTTCTATTATTACATTGTAATATGAAATGAAATCATTCAACTCACCATAATGCAGAATCAGTGGGAGCCATGAGCGCGTCACTAGCCACATCGCCTGCCACCAGATGCCATCAGGTGTCCCAAGCGGAGTCTGTCCTTACATCAGGTGCCCCATTAGAGGTACCTTCCTCACATCTGTGTCCATCAGCGGAGCCCCTCCTTACATCTGGTGCTCCTCTGACATCCAGACTGACCGGCCCCCACAGACTGGCCCCCGCATCCACAGACTGGCCCCCGCATCCACAGACTGCACCCCGCATCCACAGACTGGCCCCGGCATCCACAGACTGGCCCCCGCATCCACAGACTGGCTCCCGCATCCACAGACTGGCTCCGGCATCCACAGACTGGCCCCCGCATCCACAGACTGGCCCCGGCATCCACAGACTGGCCCCCGCATCCACAGACTGGCCCCGCATCCACAGACTGGCCCCCGCATCCACAGACTGGCTCCGGCATCCACAGACTGGCCCCCGCATCCACAGACTGGACCCCCCATCCACAGACTGGACCCCGCATCCACAGACTGGCCCCCGCATCCACAGACTGGCCCCGGCATCCACAGACTGGCCCCCGCATCCACAGACTGGCCCCGGCATCCACAGACTGGCCCCGGCATTCACAGACTGGCCCCGGCATCCACAGACTGGCCCCCGCATCCACAGACTGGCCCCCGCATCCACAGACTGGCCTCGGCATCCACACACTGGCCCCCACATCCACACACTGGCCCCCACATCCACACACTGGCCCCCACATCCTCACTGCACGGACTCCCCCGACAGGGCATTACATCCCCTGGCCTCCAAGCGGCAGCCGTCGTTGCTGTGCTGACTTTGAACTGTGGCGCCGCTCACTGCTCTTCACACACACTGGCAGCGGGGGTGGGCGGCGCCACAGGTTCTCTATTGAAGACCAGCTTCTGGTCTTCTTAAAAATGGCGACATTGTCTCCGCCGGCCGCAGCAAAAAAAATGGAAATTCAATTTCCCGGGACAAACGGAATTTCCCGGGACAAAATTAATTTGGGACAAATGTCCTAATCCCAGGAATGTCCCGGGAAATTCGGGACAGTTGGCAACTCATTTGTTTACGTTATCAGCTGCGATTGGACGCAGCTGATAACATGGTAAAGAGCCCACATCATCGGCTCTTTACCTCTGTACCCTGATCAGTGTTGCGTTGTGTCCTCGGGACACAGCTCACCACCAATCACTGCGCTGCATGCCGCGATGTGGACGACATAGGACGTCCAGTCAGGATGGCAAAGCCCCCGTCCAGCCATCAATCTGCTTCCAGCGGGAAGATGTTAAAGTGGAGTTCCACCCAAAAATGTAACTTCCACTTTTCTGGTTCCCTCCCCCCACTCCGGTGTCACATTTGGCACCTTTCAGGCGGGAGCAGATATCTGTCTAATGCAGTTATTTTGCTCCCACTTCCGGGCATAGATACCTAGGTATCTACGCCACTTCCCGTGCCCCGTCCCCCCCAGGGGCGGATCCAGAGTCTAGTCTCGGGAGGGGCACTGCCAGAAAATAAGGCTGCTTTCAGACTGGGGTGGGCGGGCGACGGCGGTAAAGGCCGCTAACGGGACGGTTTTATCTCATTTATTTCTACTGAGACACACAGCCGCTATATCCCAATATGACATGTTGGTGCGGGTACTTGAATAAACCCTGCATGCATTCTGGGATCCGCACGCATGACATACTGGGATATAGCGGCTGTGTGTCTCAGTATAAATAAATGGGATGCATGTAACACTTTATGCATCCCCAAGCCAGTAAAAGACAGCCCTGCATGTCAGACGCATGTCTGCCCTGTGTGAATGAAGCATAAAGATACAGATTTCTGTCATTCTATATCATCATTATTATCATGATAATCACACAATACAGGTGCTGTGGCTCAACGCACCTGTGCTGTGTGATTATCATGATGATAATGATGATGATTGGTAATTGTAATATGACATATGGAGGGGGGTTAATGTACTCACTCATGTATTACTGACCAGTGGCAATTAATTAACCCCTTTGTGCTGCATTAGTGGCAGTGTTTATAAACCCCTTCATGCTGTAGCATAAAAGGGGTTAATTAACATTGATGGTGTCACTGTCATTAATGCAGCACAAAGGGGTTAATTGTCACTGATCACAAATACATGAGTGAGTACATTAACCCCCTCCATGTGCCATATTACAATTACCAGTGTAAATTATTTCACCCCCCCCCCACCCCCAAAGCATTCACCACTTCACCTGTAAGACAAGGTGTTAACTAATTAACATAACAATGCAGCTCGTAGCTAATTAACATAACACTGCCTTAGCTAAGTAAGTGATCACTCACTTGCAGTGCACTGAGCTGGCTACAGTCCATCTTGTCTTCAATTCTGCGCGCCTCTGAATCGTGACGTCACACCAGCCGGGACTAGGAAGCTCCTGTCGGGTAGAGATCACTCCGCCTGACAGGGAAGTGAAGTGACACTCGTGCCGCTCTGCTGCAACTCTGCCAGCATGTAGCAGCAGCCCGTGTCACATCAATTACAGACCCCCATAGTGACCCACTGGCCCCCTCTAAATAAACTGATGGAAGCCAGGGGAAGCAGCAATAAAGTCCCAGCTGCATTTAGATGCCTCATGCAAATCTGGTGAGGTGGCGGAGGGAGAAAGCCTTGGAGTAAGTTCTATTTTCTCGGAGGGGGCAATTGTCCCGTTGCCCCCCCCCTGGATCCGCCCCTGGTCCCCCCGCTGTATTCTGGGAGACACACGGGTCCCAGAAAACAGCATGGACCAGTGGGATAGCGCAACGCAAGACGCCCATGCACAGTAGGGAACCAGGAAGGGAAGCTGCAAGGCTTCACTTCTTGATTCCCTTACCAAAGATGGCGGCAGCAGCACCTGACAGCCAAGGGACAGATTGGCTTCGGGTGTCGACATAATGGGCGCCCTGGACAGGTAAGTGTCCATATTTTAAAAGTCAGCAGCTGCAGTATTTGTAGCTGCTGACTTTAGAAAAAAAAAAAAAACCTGCGGAACTCCGCTTTAAGCTCAGCAGTTAGAGACAGGAAAAACGATTCTTCTGTATTGTGTTTTTAGAAAGCAGTTTTCTGGCAGAAAAATATGCTAAACGCTCCTAAACACATGTACAAAAACACTATATGAGTGTTTTTTTTTTTCTACCAAAAGAACTGGCCTTTTTTAAGCCCAGTGTGCATGGAGCCTTATTATATTGCAGCTTACCAATTCATAGATGTGGTGGCTGCATTGGTTTTCTTTTTTAGGCTCTCTTTCTTTTATTTTTACCTGATGATCTGGCCAGTAAAGCTATTATTTTTCAAAAGAACAGGCTGTTCTGCAGATGTAGCAGTTACAGGGTTGAGATAAACCATTCACTACTGACAGGGATGCTTAAAACAATCAGCTTTTATTGATGTAAAACCAGTGGTCTCCCATCCATTAGGGGCACAGGGGCGCCCCCCCTCCCCCCCATCCATGCGTCCGGCCCCCTAATCTACATACAGGGCACCAGATGCATTGATTTCAATCAAAATTTTTTTTTTTTTTTTTGAAGCAGAGGCTTTAATTGGCTTAAAAAAAAGGTGGGCTCCGGGCGCAGAGCACTATGTCATGATCCCACCCGGTCGTGTGACAATAGTGCATGCAAATGCGCTATTGTCACACTGATTATCCTCCCGGCCAATCAGGAAGCGGGTCTGGGACCCGTTTCCCGATTGGCCGAAAGGAGAAGCGTTTCAATTGGCCTGGGAGGAGAGGCCCATGATGCCGAAGAGGAGAGCAGGGAAAGGGTAAGCCGTCTGCCTGCCTTAGATGGGGTGTGTGCCGGACCGGGGGGTGCACTGTTGGCTTCCCCCCCCAAATTTTTTTACCACCAGCCGCCATTGTGTAAAAACTTTATTCCAAAAGGAAAAAACTGTTGTAACTGATTATAAAGTATTAGCTGGAGTTTGACTTCAATTTGTTAAAGTATCTAAATCTGCTAGCACATCTAATGCCGTGTACACTCGACCGGACTTTCTGGCAGACTAGGTCTGACGGACTTTCGGCGGGGTTCCGACGGACTTTCAGAACAAACGAACTTGGCCACACACGAACAGACTTAGTCCGTTCGAAAGTCCGTTCGTTTTGAACGGGATGACGTAAGACAGGACTAAAAAAGTTCAATAGCCAGTAGCCAATAGCTTCTCTCCTCAGACCAACATACAGACAAACGGTTTTCCGATAGGTATTGAGTCCGTCAGAGAGATTTGAAACATGTTCTATTTCTAGATCCGTTGGATTTTTTTAAATGAAAAATGATCGGATTAGCCCACACACGATCGGATTGTCCGACGGACTGATTTCGTCAGATCCAGTCTGCCGGAAAGTCTGGTCGTGTGTACGCGGCATAACACTCCCTTCCCCGCACACTGACAATTCTGCTGTCCAAATGTGTCCCCTGTGCTCCTTCATCCAGAGTCAGGGCGCGCTAACATAAGAGGTGCATTACTGGCCAGATCACCAGGTGAATACAGAGGGAGAAAAAAACAAAAAAAATAAAATGAATGTAGCCACCACATTAAATGATTGGTAAACTGCAATACATTTCTGTAGCACCACCCCCATGAGGGTCACATGAAGATGACTGACCCCAAAGGTTGTGCTGACCTTGCAAGCCTCCCGACACCTCTGACCTATGTCCATTGGGGGCGCCCGGGCGCTGCCTCCTCTATACACGGCCACCACCCCCTATTCATGCTCTATTTTTTGCATCCCCCCCCCCCCCAAAAAAAAAATTACCACCGGCCACCACTGCCTCTGATACGCTGGCTTCATACATGTTTCAAAGTGATAATGAGATTACACAGACACTGGTCTGTAGCAAAGCAAACAAGCATTTTACTTAAGATTCTTGAAGAAGATAAGAACAAGAATAACTTAGGCAGATATCTTTCAGTGTTAAACTCTTACTCTTGGAAAATGCAAGGGGTATGCAATGCAAAGAAAAATACAGTAAGTCAAACAGTAGTAACCAGTAGGTCCTGGAAGAACCTATGACCTTTTATGTCAGACTGCTCCCTTCAAATCCTGATGCCACGGGCCCAACAAACTTTGTGGCACAAATATAAAACAACAAGTTAGAAGAAATGCAATAATTATTCTCTGAGTAGAGGTCCCCTAAAAGTGGCAGCTATTGTGCACAGAGTCCTCTAAGTCTCTAAGGGGGGAGAAGAGGTGAGTTGAGGAGTCCTTGTGATGTAAATCAGTGGTCTCCAAACTGCGGCCTGGGGGCCGGATGCAGCTCTTTGCTTGACTTTATTGGACCCTTGGGGCACTATTCCATTCACTGACACCAAAAATGGGGCACTATTCCTCAAACTGACACCAACAATGTGGCACTATTCCTCCCACTGACACCAAAAATAGGGCATAGTTCCTATTGCTGACACCAGCCATGGGACACTATTCCTCCCACTGACACCAGCAATGTGGCACTACTCCTCCCACTGACACGTTCTACTCATATACACATGACTCCTACACCCGAATTGATCTTTTTATGATGCCTCAATCCCTTTTGTCCAGCTTACCTCTGCCTCAATTGGCTCCATAACGTTCTCAGGCCACATGCCGCTTCTTGTAGACATTGACCTGCTGCAACCTGCTCCCATACCATGGGTGTGGAAGATTAATGATCCAATTGCCAGAGGTCGACGAGGAGTTATCTAGGGAACTGACACTGTTTTTTCTCTACTAATGTAAACCCAGAGGTCGCCCCAATGATGGTCTGGCAAGCGCACAAAGGTTACATCAGGGGTCTCTTGATAAAGATAGGATCCTGACTCAAGAAAGCTAGAGAGCAACAAATTGTCTGTTGGACAAAATCCGATCCCTAGAGGCCGTCCATAAAAAATCACTAGCTGCCCGGGTTCTTGCCGCTCTAACAGCCCTATGGAACCAACTGCGCACCTTGGCTCTGTACAGGGAGAAAGCTGTGATTGCTACGTGTAGATGAACAGTCTATGAGCACAGCAACAAATGTGGAAAACTGCTGACGTGGGCTCTGAGAGCCCAGCAAGCTTAAACGTTTATCCCTGAACGATACCCATAATAAGGTCCATGCTACAGAGGACATAGCAGACCAGTTTCGGAGGTGTTATAGCTCTTTATATAATCTTCGACGCCCAACATCTGAAGGGGAGATACCCACCGAAAATAAGAACATACAGGATTGCCTACAAAGATCGGGACTCCCCCATCTCTCAGATGAGGAATTAACCAAATTAAAGAAACCCATCTCTACAGACGAGGTGGCTCTGGCTCTGGCAACTGGGAAAAACCCTGGGTCCAGATGGCTATTCCCTTGTATATTACAAGACCTTCGGGGAGCTTCTGACCCCATATTTTCTCTTTGCATATAATGCTGCGGGGGAAGGGACCGTCCTCTCCAGAGACACACTGAGTGCATACATTGCAATGATTCCAAAATTAACGGCCGATTTCCCTTCTAAATGTGGATCTAAAAATATTCACCAAAATTTTTCCATACGGCTGATGGATCTGATTCCACAATTGATCCACTCCGGCCAAGTGGGGTTTGTCCCCGCGAGGGAGGCGTGTGACAAAACAACCAAGGCAATCAATCTGGTGCATGCAGCATGGTCATGGAAGATCCCAATGTTGCTCCTGTCGTCTGATGCCAAAAGATCGTTCGACAGGGTGAGCTTGCCCTTCCTGTTTGAGACTCTAATGCCGTGTACACACGGCTGGACTTTGACAGCAAAGGTCCGACGGAACTAATCTGTCAGACAATTCGACTGTGTGTGGGCTTCATCGGACCTTTGCTGTCAAAAAAATCAGACGGACTTTAGATTTAGAACATGTTTCAAATCTTTCCAACGGACTCGAGTCCGGTCGAAAAATCTGTTAGTCTGTATGCTGCTAGGGCAGCTATTGGCTACTGGCTAAGAACTTCTTTATTCTAGTCCAGTCGTACGTCATCATGGTCGAATCCGTCGGACTTTGTCCGTCAAAGTCCGGTCGTGTGTACACGGCATTAGGTGCATAGGTCTGAGGGAAGAAATGATGAACTGTGTCCAAGCTATCTATTCTTGCCCATCGGCACAGGTTAAAGTCAATGGCCACCTTTCATCATCATTTCAGATAATCATATTAATTATCATGATTACCTGGTGTGCTAACCTGCAATACACCTGTGGTGTCCACCTACAACAGCAACCTGTGCATACATGCTTACCAGTTCCTCCCTTTGGTGAGTGTATTATATATATATTTGTAGTCAGAGTCTTCAAGCGGGAAAAGCGATACTCCTAAGAACCAAGGCCTGAGGTGTGCCTTGGCCTAGCTGGTCAGTATGCCTGAGAAGAGGGCATACCCTGAATGTAAGAATAAGAACAAAATACTATGAGAATGTATGAAACTGGGGAACGGGTGGGTGGGAACTCAGAAACCCTAACGACACTGGCCCTGACAGAGGAGGAGGCTTAAATAGCCCTCTCAGGCTCCTCCTACAAATACAGGCTGGCCTGCGGCCAGCCTTACAACTTGTAGTCAGAGTCTTCAAGCGGGAAAAGCGATACTCCTAAGAACCAAGGCCTGAGGTGTGCCTTGGCCTAGCTGGTCAGTATGCCTGAGAAGAGGGCAAAAAGACACAAAATTTAGGTGAAGAAGGGAAGGTAATGAACCATCAAGGATAAAAGGTGTGCTCCCGGATGGCAGCAGTACGTATCCAGCAAGTAACAGGAAAGGGTTCGCAATGGCAAAAGAACACACCGTCTCCTGCCTTGTCGATGAGAAGGAACCCCCTAACGAACCTGTGACACTACCCTAAACCCAACTGAACATCCCCTGAAAGATTGAATTGAGCCGGATGCCCGTGACACCCAGACCCGAGAATGAACTGCTTGTGAAATGAGAGGATACGCGAGGGGAAGAAACAAGGCCTGGCCCAAGGAAACCCCTGCAAAAGATGAAGAACTACCCCAATGAAATGCCCAGAGACATATCCCCCCAAGAGGGTGAGTGGCAAAAAGACCACTAGCAGGAGTGCGAAAAGCTGGAAACCTGATGGATGTGATGGAGTATGCGGATAAGGCCCATGCACCATGGCAATAATACTGTCAACCTGGGGAAATCAAACTGGCCGCAGGACCCAGGTCCCAACGGATACGACCGGGTCATGCTACAGCCTGAACCCAACAGCTGGGACAGAAACCTGAAACCAAGCAGGGCCAGACTCCCTCCTGGGGAAATGGTCCCCATGGCATAATAGACATACCCAAGCCCCCCCTACTTGGAACAAGCCGGGGATCGGAAAAGACGACTGGACTGATGTCCCTAAATGGAACTCCAGGCAATAAGGTCAAACAAGATCAGAGCCAAGAGTGGCATCCAAACCATTGTGACATCTGCCCAACCTAGCCCCCAAGGACCGCCACGGGGACATGGCTTAACAAACGCCCTGAGAGAGATTATACATCCCTGGGCAGTAACCAGGGCCTCAACAAAACAGGACATCAACTGAAGGAAAATTATTGACTGCCTCTGACCCAAGGGTGAGCCCAGTGGTGAAAAGACATCAGCACCAATCCACTAGCCCCTAACAACGGCCGGGCTGAAGGAAGTGATAGCAAGCATGGATGATATCGGTATGGATGCCAAGACGGCCCAACCTGACACACAAACTAGAGAAATGACAGACCAGACATGAGAACAACAATACCCGCTGCCTAACTAAAAATGAAACATGAGCAGAAAAGTCAAGACCACTGCACTTAAAAGAACCTGACGGACGGACCCCCACCCAACATGTAAGTGGTAAGTGAGCCCGAGTGACCTGCAGTGCAGAGACAGGCAATTACCTGAAAAATTCAGGGCTAGTGTACCCACAGGCCGTGGTGGGTAGTCGTATAGATGTGGTGAATGAACATGCAACGTATGACGTATGGTATACGGGCGAGAAGATTGAGGACAACAATCAATTAATAAACGAAAACCTCAGCCCGTATGGATCTATAGACGTGACAGATCCTGACGTGTGAGCCCTAGCTACCTGACCCAGATACAAACATGACACCGACACGATGGGACATGACAATCAACAAGGACGAACGACTACCAGAGTATGCCATGAGTGAACAATGCCACTCTGAGACTGAATACCAAGTCTGAAATACCATGACAGGCATGCTGGCAGCAACACAAAGACAGAAAACGTTGAGACAGAAAACGTTGAGACAGAAAACGTTGAGACAGAAAACGCTTGAGACAGAAAACGCTTGAGACAGAAAACGCTTGAGACAGAAAACGCTTGAGACAGAAAACGCTTGAGACAGAAAACGCTGAGACAGAAAACGCTGAGACAGAAAACGCTGAGACAGAAGACGCTGAGACAGAAAACGCTGAGACAGAAAACGCTGAGACAGAAAACGCTGAGACAGAAAACGCTGAGACAGAAACACAACATGCCATGATGAAAAAACACCATGACAGAAAACGCTGAAACTAACCGCTGAAGCAGAAACAAAGTGACAGAAACAGAGGCAAAACGCAATGACAGCAACAACCAAAACTGAAACGCTGAGGCATAAAATGAAATTCCAGAAATCCTGGGCCAGAAATGCTATAACAGAAAAACTGCGACAGTGACGCAACAGCAGAATCCTGGCCAGAAATGCAAAGCCCGAAAAACACGCTGAGACTGAATGCACAGACAGAAATCCTGGTTCAGAACGCCATGACGGACATCCTGGTTCAGAACGCCATGACGGAAATCCTGGTTTAGAACGCCATGACGGAAATCCTGGTTTAGAACGCCATGACGGAAATCCTGGTTTAGAACGCCATGACGGAAATCCTGGTTTAGAACGCCATGACAGAAATCCTGGTTCACAGCAGTCCGGGGTCAGAATACTACAACAGCAGTCCAGGGGCAGAACGCTATGACAGACATGCCGGGGCAGAACGCTACGACAGGCATCCAGGGGCAGAAACGCTATGCCAGACATGCTGGACAGAAACGCTATGACAGTAATGCTGCACAGCACGCCGTGACAATAATGCTGCACCGCACGCCGTGAGGGAAATGCAGCACAGAACGTAGTGCCGGAAATGCCGCACAGAACGCTGTGACGGAAAAGCCGCACAGAACGCTGTGACGGAAAAGCCGCACAGAACGCTGTGACGGAAAACCGCACAGAAACGCTTGAGAAAGAAATGCTGAGACAGAACGCTGCGACAAAAATGCTGGACAGAAACGCCGAGACAGAAATGCTAGACTGAGCGCTGTGACAGAAATGTCACGTGGAGCTCAGGTGGGGGGGGGGACCCGCCACGTGGAGCTCAGGCGGGTGGGGAGACCCGTCACGTGGAGCTCAGGCGGGTGGGGAGACCCGCCACGTGGAGCTCAGGCGGGTGGGGAGACCCGCCACGTGGAGCTCAGGCGGGTGGGGAGAGGAAACCCACCACATGGAGCATAGGGGGGGGGGTGCCCACCACGTGGAGCTCAGGAGGCCCACCAGGTGGAGCTCAGGAGGGGGGGGATCAACCACGTGGAGCTCAGGAGGGGGGGGAGGAGGAAACCCACCACGTGGAGCTCAGAGGGGGGGACCCAACACGTGGAGCTCAGGAGGCCCACCACGTGGAGCTCGGGGGGGGGGGGGGGGGCCCAACGCGTGGAGCTCAGGAGGCCCACCACGTGGAGCTCAGGGGGGGGGGGAGATACCCAACGCGTGGAGCTCAGGAGGCCCACCACGTGGAGCTCAGGGGGGGGGGGGAGACACCCAACGCGTGGAGCTCAGGAGGCCCACCACGTGGAGCTCGGGGGGGGGGGGGGGAGACACCCAACGCGTGGAGCTCAGGAGGCCCACCACGTGGAGCTCGGGGGGGGGGGGGAGACACCCAACGCGTGGAGCTCAGGAGGCCCACCACGTGGAGCTCGGGGGGGGGGGGGGGAGACACCCAACGCGTGGAGCTCAGGAGGCCCACCACGTGGAGCTCAGGGGGGGGGGGGGGGGAGACACCCAACGCGTGGAGCTCAGGAGGCCCACCACGTGGAGCTCGGGGGGGGGGGGGAGACACCCAACGCGTGGAGCTCAGGAGGCCCACCACGTGGAGCTCAGGGGGGGGGGGGGAGCCGAAATTCCGATAGTGTGTATGTGGCATTAGTGCTCAGAAACGTTCCTTCTGTGACTGGTGTGACCGCTCAACAAAGCTTCGGACCCATTCCGGAGCTCCTTGGTGTGCTGGTGACACGTTCTCTGCTCTGAATGTCAATGGTTTCCATCCGGTGGTCGATGCAGCACCCACTGACACCCACATCTCAGGAACAAGTGCGTTGGGAATATTGTGCTCTTGTGTTGTCACTCTGCCATATGGACTTCTGATGGGGACCACAAGCAGCTGTTTCTGTACATAAAAGGCAGACACGGTCCTCTGTTGATCCAAAACTTTACTGCATGAAAAATGCAGGGGGGGGGGGGAGCGCAGCCGAATACCCCCACCCCCACCCCCGATAACCGGCAGGTACACTGCATATGTGAGGGGGGGGGGGGGGAGGGGGAGCCGGCACGGCCGATTACCTCCCCCTCCCCCCCACCAGAAGAATCGGTGGAACACAGCACATGCGGGGGGGCGGGAGGGGAAGCGCAGTCTGAGCGCAGGTCCAGCCGAGCAGGCAGCCAGAGCGCACGGGGAGAGAGGAACCGCCGGGCGGCCGAACACCCCCGCCCCCCCTCAGAACCCGCTGACACTCCGCACAAGCGAGGGGGAGCCGCGGCGGCCGACCACCTCCCCCGCCAGGTGAATCGGCGGCGCCGAGCACATGGGACCAAGGGGAGCCGGCGGGCGGCCAACTAACAGATAGGCTCTTTAGCAATGGAGAGCAGAGCCAGCGGCAGCCGATCACCCCCTCCCCCGCCACCACATGAACAAGGGGAGAGAGGATAAAGTGGCCGCGGAACACCAGGCGGGCTCTTAGCAGCCCCTGGTGACTGCCGTGTATGGTAGCGTAACTAGCGGCGGCCGATCGCCCCCTCCCCCCCACGCAGGGAGAATCAGCCGGCCGCCACGCGGGTTTGGCGGCCGGCTTCCTGGGGAGCTAGGAGCATGAGGAGTGGGCGGGCAGGGACAGCTGCATCCCCGCTCCCCCCTGGCATGAACGCGGGCGGGCGGCATGCCATTCAGAGGGAGCGGAGGGTGGTGAAGGATGGCTGGACTGTCGCCCCCCCACCACCACCAACCACGCTGCAGGAACAGGGGCTGCAAATCCCCCCGCAGACGGCAGAGCGACCTCCACCCAGGTGAACGCGGTGAAACCGGGGGGGGGGGCGTCGCTCCAACCCAGAACCGCCAATCCCCCGGACAGTCTCTTCTTCTGCTGCCGCCCACTCAGAAACCCTAACGACACTGGCCCTGACAGAGGAGGAGGCTTAAATAGCCCTCTCAGGCTCCTCCTACAAATACAGGCTGGCCTGCGGCCAGCCTTACAACATATAGTAGGTGATACCTGCCCTGCACACTATACATTTGTATTCCTTGGCTACTATGGTGTTGCCCTGTTCGATCTCCCTCTATGAACATGGGTGGTGTGCACTAGATAATATAGCCCAAACGGTATGTTTGGCTTTTACTTTCACACTTGTTTCACTTATATCCTTTTTACCCTATTCTTTGTGGTGGTTTGCCTTTTTCCACAGACTCTTTATTTCTTTTTCCTTTTCTTCCCAATTTGGTCAATTTCTTTGGTAATTTTTTGCTTGCTTAGGACACCTTAGGATGCACAATTAAGCACTTCCTTTTTATAGGCTCTTTTTACAGCCCCTATGCACACAGTCTATTTTCCATCCCTTTTCACCTATATATCGCTCTTTAGGTGTGTATAGGTTAATGTCTCATCTCACTTTAACTCTCATATCATATATATCTGTTTAAATTTGAAGAGTCCTTTACAATCCCCCGCATCTGCCGTGGGAGGAAACCGATGGGTCCTGTGATCTACTGCTTCCTCCTTTGTGGGTGAGCTGATCCCCCTCACTATTCAAATTACTGTAAATCTTCTGTTATGTCATTATATGATTTGCTGCTATTTGATTATTTGCAAATATTTTTATTTATTCTGTAGACTATCCTCCTGAAGAAGCGGTTCGCCGTGAAACCGGTAGAAGAAACGTTTCTATACCCCTCTTCAATAGAAACCTTACGGGGCTACCCGTCGGTAGTTTATTAAATTGTGGTGTATATGATTTTAGCAATATGAAAGTTTTGATGGATTTAATTTTTTTGCCCTTATTAAATTACTTGTAATTTTTTATAACAAAGTCTTCTATGAATTATTTATTTAGTACCGCAATAGTCCCCTCAACAAACATTTTTGGGTGTGGATATCAAGGGAGCACCCTCAGCAACTGCCCCAATATCCTTAGAATTCCCAATTCTTGACAATTATCAACTGAGATGATGGTACTGTTATATGTATTACGTATATTTTGTATTTGAGGCTATACTCAGTCTATGGCTATAATCATTTCAGATAACGAATGGGACAAGACAGGGGTGCCCCCTGATATTTATCCTGACCCTCGAACCCTTTCTTAGCCCTTGTACACACGGTCGGAGATTCAGACGGAATGTGTCCGATCGGACCGTTTTGTCAGATATTCCGAATGTGTGTGGTCTCCATCGGACTGTTTCCATCGGAGTATGCGACAGACCAAGTTTTCCAACTTGTTGGTAAAATTTTCCGACAAAATGCTCCGATCAGACATACTCCGATCAGTTTCGAACAAAATCCGTCTGACAAAATCCGACGGATTTGGTTGTCGGAATGTCCGACCGTGTGTACAAGGGCTTAGACTCATCAGGGACAAACATCTCTGGCCTACGATTGGATGCCACCCTTTCCCTGAAAATTGCGGCCTTTGCAGACGACCTACTATTTTTCTTGACCAACTCCCTGTTGTCTATCCCGAACCAGCTTGCGGAACTGAGGATGTACGAGGAGTTGTCGCATCAATTATCAGAAATCGGAGGCGATGGAGGTCGCCCTGCCACCCTCCTTAGCTGCACTTATTCGGGTGGACTTACCCTTTACCACTTGCTTACCGAGCACTTAAAACCCCCTCCTATCCAGACCAATTTTCAGTTTTCAGCACTGATGCTCTTTGAATGACAATTGTGCGGTCATACAACACTGTACTCACATGACATTTTTATAATTTTTTTCCCCCCAAATAGAGCTTTCTTTTGGTGGCATTTGATCACCTGTGGGATTTTTCTTTTCTTTTTTTAAGTAAAAAGACAGAATAAAAAAAAAAAAACATTTTTAATTTTGTTATAACATTTTAAAACTGGTAATTTTTGTCCATCATTGATGTACGCTGATGAGGCGGCACTGATGGGCACTGATAGGTGACAGTGATGGGCACTGATGGTTGGCAGTGATGGGCACTGATGGGTGGCAGTGATGAGCACGGATCGGTTACACTGATAGGCAGCACTTCTAGGTGGCACTGATTGGCACCACTGGTGGGCATTGATAGGTGGCACTTGTGGGCATTGATAGGTGGCACTTATGGCCATTGATAGGTGACATAAATGACCAATGTCCCTTTAAGATGAGCCGGTGATCGGCTTTTTTTTTCTCCTCCGCTGTCAGCGTGAGGAGAAAAAAAAAGATCACAGAGCTTTTGTTTTGATCATGTAATCAGCTGTCATTGGCTGACAGTGATCACGAGTCTCAGTGACTCGGTGATCACATTGCAGGGCGCGCGTAGGGAGCGTGCGCAGGGGAGACTGTCATATGACGGCCTCCCGGGAATTCACATCCGCGCTGTGGCCGTCATGTCGAGTGGTTAAATGGGCCTCATCCCACATTAAGTATTTGGGCATCCTTCTGCCCAGTAGGTTGGAGGAGATCTTTCCCATCAACTTCCCCCCCTCTTGACAGCCATAAATAAAGACCATCAGGATTGGCAGCATGGGTTGTTCTCCTGGTTCGGGCCCTGTTGCATAGTGAAAATGAACATCATGCCTTGGCTGCTGTATCACTTCCAGGCACTCACTATATAGATCAGGGCGGAAGCCCCGTCCCATCCTTCGACTTCTCAAGTTGAGGAGGGGTATCTCCTTGCCGGATGCCAACCTTTATAATATGGCGTGCCACGTAACTTGAATTCTGGACTGGTATCGGCATGGGACTCTGAAGCAATGGGTACATATAGAGCACACCCTATCGGGGGTGCAGTTGGAGTCGCTGCCCTGGTGCCAGAAGCCCGCGCCAAACAGGATATTGCATCATCTCACAGTATGGGAAATATGGCAGATTACCCGGAAGGCCTTCCGCAACTTCGCGGTCACACCGCTTCCTTCTCCACTCACTCCCATAGTTGGCAACCGGACTTCAATCCGGGACTCAATGACCGTAAATTTCTTGGGTTGAAAAAGGTTGAAGGGTCACAGGTCCGACACTTTGTCATCAATGGCCAGTGAAAGAATAGGCAACAAATTATAGATGACCCAGCCCTAGCATGGCTCTCTTTTTGGCAAAAAATACAGCTAACTAATTTTATTGGCTCTCGTCTTGGCTCTTTGTCTTGGCCGTGACCCCAAAACTGCTCGCAGTGACTATACACTAAGTTACTAGACTGGGCCTCGGAATAATTGATTGACAAGTGGCAATGACCTCTCTGCCGGTTCTGACCAGGAGGGCAATGCCTACATGGTCGGACAACTATACACACCAGACTGAGGAGTTATATGCTACAATATCTGTAAATGTAAGGCATGTTTGGGAGGCTGTGACCTTCATTGTTTCAGTTATTACTGTATGTTTTGGGGCTTTACCCCATGTGTGTGATATTAATAAAAAGATATTTGCAAAAAAAAAAAATTACCGGCAACCCCCAAGTTCTTCCTCCTACACCATCACGGAATTCCTAGTAAGGTTTATAGTGGCAAAAAGCTGCATCCCCCTACTCTGGAAACAGACACAGCCCCTGTTGGTGGCCGTCTGGCTGAAAAAAGTAGCAGAGATCAATACAATGGAGGACTTAATGGCCACGGAGAAAGGCCTCAGCAAGCAATTCTCAAAAATATGGTTTTATTGGCACAAATTCGTCTACTCTGAGGAATATGGTGAGCTGGTGGCTTAGTTCCCCCCGTGGCGTGACGAATCTGGAAGCTCCCCGAATGGGGATGGTGTGACTGGTCAGAGGTATACATCCCCCCCCCCTTTCCCCCATAAAGAAGTAATGGGGAAACCCCCCCTTTTTTTTCGCTCCCCTTCTCCTTTCCCTCTCTTCTCTTTTTCATCTATTTTTCTGTTGCTACTCTTTTATTATATCTCTAAGGTTGTTATGACCTTGGGGTCAATTCAGTTTTGTTCTTCGCTAAATACAAAATGGTGCTTGCCGCGGAAAATTGGCCATGTGGGATACGGAACCTCCCTAATCCTCTGTAGATAGGTGGTAGTCCCTACAAATAGAAGACCTTCATTATAATACTGTGATATCTGTATCATTGATTAAGTTTTGGGGGAGCTCATTGATACTTTTATGCATACCATTGGGGTTGTTTCTGTATTTCCGCATGTTCGTCCTTCTTAAATAAAGAATTAAAAAGGGGTAATTTGAGGGGTATTTGTATTGTCTTGGCATGTTAGGGCCTCAAGAAATCAGATCATTAGTACATCAGGTGTACAGCAGTACAGTACATCAGATGTGATCAATTTTCAATGATTGGTACCATAGCTTGTAGACTCTATAATGACATGTGATCCGAAAATTGGACGACAGTTCGTTTATTTCTTATTTTTTGCATGCTAGTCAGTAGTCACATATCGAAAATGGAGAGGTTACTAAAGTTACGAAAATTCTCGTATGGCAGAATAGAGAATCAGAAGTAATGTAATGTGTTGCAGTGTATTTGGATTGTATTTTTGGACGACAACTGTACTAATTAAACGAAAATGGTACGATCTGGTATCATACGGGAACATTTTTCGTGCTTGTCCGATCAGATAATGTCGGATGATCAACTATTGTGATCAACTCTCGAAAAGCTATGTAATAACGATCCGATTATTGTACGATCTCTTTGAAAGAAGTATTTTTCCTCCAATTTTCGGACTGTGTGTACGGACCATAACTTTCACACCAAATAATATACACTGGTTTGGGTTATTTTGACCAAAGAAATGTAGCAGTATAAATTTTGTCAAAATTTTGGTCAAAATTTATGAAGAAGAATTACTTATTTGCAAAATGTTATGGCACAAACTAAGAAAAGCGCATTTTTGTTTCAAAACTTTCAGTCTTTTTTCATTTGTAACGCAAAAAATAAAAAACCCAATGGTGATTAAATACCACCAAAAGAAAGCTCTATTTGTGTAAAAAAAATGATAAAAATTTCATATGGGTACAGTGTAGCATGACTGCGAAATTATCATTTATATGCGATAGCGCTGAAAGCTTAAAATTGGCCTGGGCAGGAAGGGGGTAAAAGTGCTGGGCGGTGCGGCTCTCTTTCTGGGTGGACGTCATCTGACGGCCTCCCAGAACAACCGCTCTCGCGTACCCCCTTGGGTGCACAGCGTGGTGATTGCGGCTTCACCGTGTTGCTAGGACACGCCGTGACTCCAATCTGTGTAAAGGGGCGTGGCTTTTTAACCATGTGATCACAGCCATTTACATGTAAACACGGAGATGCCAGTAATCGCCGCTCCTCGCCTCATACTGACAGAGTGTAAGGAGAGAAGAACCGATCAGCGGCATCTACTCACAGGGGACAGCTATGTATGATCATCAGTGTCCTGATTACAATTAAGTGCCCACCAGTGCCAGCAATCAGTGACAACCAGTGCCCACAATTGCCACCAATCTGTGCCCACAAGTGCCAGCAATCGGTGGCCATTAGTGATGCCATCACTGCTGCCCATCAATGCTCATCACTGCTGCCCTTCAATGCCACCCATTAATAGGGATGAGTTGCACACGAACACCGTTAAAGTCTATGTGACACGAACATGAATAATCAAAAGTGCTAATTTTAAAGGCTTACTGTATATGCATGGTATTGTCATAAAAAATGTTTGGGGACCTGGGTCCTGCCCCATGGGGACATGTATCAATGCAAAAAAAAGTTTTAAAAACGGCTGTTTTTTCAGGAGCGTGATTTTAATAATGCTTAAAGTGGAGGGCCACCCTGAAAAAAAATACATAAAAAATTATAAAAAAATCTTTAAAAAAAAAAATGTTTTTTTACTTACCAGAAATGCCTGTTGCTAGGCACATCATCCTAATCTGCCTCTTCCTCCTCCGCAGAGATCTTCTTTCTTCTCTCCTCCGTGCGGCGTCTTCTGGGTAATGGGTCGCGCTGTGTTCTGGGAACTGTGTGTCCCAGAACACAGCGCGTCCCATTCACAAAGCGCTGCGCGACTCACGCATGCGCATTAGGAAACGGGCAGTGAAGCCGCAAGGCTCCACTGCCTGTTTCCCTTAGATAGAATGGCGGCGCGGGGACCCGAGAGCCGAGGGACGGGTCGGCCTCGGGCGGCCGACATCGCGGGCGCCCTGGACAGGTAAGTCGGCTTATTAAGTCAGCAGCTACAGTGTTTGCAGCTGCTGACTTTTCATTTTTTTTTTTTTTTAACCCGGCCCTCCTCTTTAAAGTGAAACAATAAAAGTGTAATATTCCTTTAAATTTCGTAGCTAGGGGTGTTTATAGTATGCCTGTAAAGGGGCGCATGTTTCCCATGCTTGGAACAATCTGACTGCAAAATGACATTTCTAAAGGAAAAAAAAAGTTTTTTAAAACTACTCGTGGCTATAATGAATTGTCGGTCCGACAATACACATAACAGCTCATTGATAAAATCGGCATGAGGATTTCCCCACAGGGGAACCCCGAACCAAAATTTAAAAATAAAATACGTGGGGGTCCCCCTAAATTCCATACCAGGCCCTTCAAGTCTGGTATGGATTTTAAGGGGAACCCCACAGCAAAATAAAAAAAATTATGTGGGGTCCCCCCAAAAATCCATACCAGACCTTATCCGAGCATGCAACCTGGCAGGCCACAGGAAAAGAAGAGGGGCAAGAGAGCACCCACCCTCCTGAACCTTACCAGGCCACATGCCCTCAACATTGGGGGGGTGCTTTGAGGAAGCCCCTAAAAGCACCTTGTCCCCATGTTGATGGGGAGAAGGGCCTCATCCCCACAACCCTTGCCCGGTGGTTGTTGGGGTCTGCGGAAGGGGGGCTTATCGGAATCTGGAAGCCCCCTTTAACAAGGGGACCCCCAGATCCCGGCCCCCCCTGTGTGAATTGGTAATGGGGTACAAATGTACCCCTACCATTTCACAAAAAAAGGTTAAAAAAGACAAAAGACAGTTTTTGACAAGTCCTTTATTAAATTCTTCTTCTTTGCGCTTCTTCTTTCTTCTGGCCTTCTTTCGATGTTGTTCTTCTTCTCCATCTTCTTCTCCATCTTCTTCTTCCTCCGCTCTTCTCATCCCACATCTTGCTCCTGCTTCTTCTCCGCGCCATCCGCACGAGCCGCCTCTGTGGGAGTCTTCAGCAGTGTGATGCTCCGCTTCTTCTGACAGTTCTTAAATAACGGAGGGCGGGGCCACGCAGTGACCCTGCCCTCCTCTGATGCACAGGGACTTCCCTATGGCTTTCCCCGTGTTGTCAGAGGGGGGCGGAGTCACCCGTTTATGTAAACGGGTGACCCCTCCCCCTCTGACATTAGAATTACATCAGAATGATCATAGTGGCAGTTCCACCACTTGATCGGTCTTATAGGCGACGGGAGGGGACATCCCCCCGCTGCCATCCAGTGCATTCAGTGCTTCTCCGAGAAAGAATCGGACAGCGCCGGATGAGGACGATAGAGGTTTCTGGTGACCAGATGGTCACCAGTCATCTCTATCTTCTAGCGGAGGTACCTGGAAATAAACTAAGTCGCGATCGCGGCTGTCAGCATGAGATCGGTGAATTTTTTTTTCCCGATCTCATGCTTTCCAGCCTGGAGGAGAGATGCAGGGTCTTATTGACCCTGCATCTCTCCATAAAGAGGACCTGTCACTTAGATTCCTATTACAAGGGATGTTTACATTCCTTGTAATAGGAATAAAAGTGATCAAAAAAAAAAAAAGTAAAAAAAAGTGTAAAAATTAAAAAAATTAAGTAAAATAAAAAATAAATAAATAAATAATAATTTAAAATGCCCCTGTCCCTCTCAGAAGCGAACGCGCACATAAGTCCAGCCCACAAATGTAAACCGTGTGAGGTATTGCCACGTGCGTTAGAGCGTGTGCAACAATTCTAGCACCAGACCACCTCTGTAACTCTAAACTGGTAACCTGTAAAAAAAATTAAAGCGTCGCCTATGGAGATTTTTAAGTAATGAAGTTTGGCGCCATCCCATGATTGTGCGTAATTTTAAAGCGTGACATATTAGATATCTATTTACTTGGCGTAACATCTTTCACATTATACAAAAAAATTGGGCTAACTTTACTTTTTTGTTATTTTTTAATTTGATGAAACCGTTCCCCCCCCCCCCCCCCCCCCAAAAATGGCCTGAAAAATTATTGCGCAAATACCGTGTGAGATAAAAAGTTGCAATGACCGCCATTTTATTCCCTAGGGTGTCTGCTAAAAAAACATATGTAATGTTTAGGGGTTCTGAGTAATTTTCTAGCAAACAAATTATGATTTTTTTACATGAAGGAGAAAAGTGCCAGAATGGGCCCGGTATTGAACTGGTTAAAAAAATAAAAAAATAAAAATAAAGATTAGTTAAGCCCACAAGTGATATTTTTTTTTACCCCTAATATTCCTTAACACTGGTTTTTTAAATTTAAAAATGCAGTAATTTAGAAATTGGATGAAAGGTACAGCACTGGGTAACACTTTCTGAAAGATAAAAAGTGCATTTTATATACAACTACTGTATATAGATCAGACCAAAATGAGGGACAAATGAGGACGAAAGAGGGACTTTGTTCCCAATCAGGGACAGTTGGGAGCTATGTGTTGTTGTGTAGAGCGTCCTTTCCATGCTAATTCTTCTGTACCAAAACGTCCAATAATCTGAGAGTTCGGCTGGAATGTACAGTTGATCGGAGTTCAAGGAAAAACACAGCTCTGGCATGAATGTATCCACTCTGTATCTTATTAGCAAGCCACGCGCAAGAAACAACTGGCCAATTGTTACTGCTCCCAACTTCCGCCTCCTCCTGCCGAGCCACGATTAGTCTTTAATTTGTTAGTGTTACTTATGCAAAGGCCATCGAATTTTACTAGTCCATCGATCACTACACACCCCACTGGGAGGGTGGTGGAGTTCAGCAGTAGCAATGGCTGACTTTGTTGGACGGACCTCCAAGACAAATAAATGATTTGTTACTCAGAAGTTTGAATATAGAGAGAAAGGAGTTATTGTTCAAGCAGCAACATTGGTAATTTACTTTTGGAAAGTATAACTAAAGGCATAACATTTATTTAGATTTTAGAGAGGGATAAGAAGAACTAACTAGGTTTTCGGCAATACTAGTATTGGTATCGGTGCCGATACCGAGTATCGGTACTCGTGCAAATGTGCCGATAACTGTAACCGATACTTTCCGGCTCGGTTCTTTGAGCTGTCAGTGGGTCCCCCCTGTTGACAACTGAAATGTTAAGGAGGTTCGGTAATTGGAGGGAGATGTAAAAAAAAAAAAAAGAAGCAGCCAGCAATGTTTATTAAAGAGAAGGGCCACCTTAAAAAAATATATTTAAAGTCAGCAGCTACAAACACTGCAGCTGCTGACTTTTAATAAATGGACACTTACCTGTCCAGGGTGCCCGTCATGTCAGCTGCAGATGATGAGCAATCGCTCGTCTCTCGGCTGCCCCTACCGCCATCCTCTGTCAGGGAATCAGGAAGTGAAGCGTTGCGGCTTTACTGCCCGGTTCCCTACTGCGCATGTGCGAGCGCGCTACGCGTCCCCGTTGTGATCTGGGAACTGTGTGTTTTCCAGAACACAACGGGGGAGCATCATCTGCGGCTACCTGCAGCTAGCTATTCCCGGAAGTGGGTGCAGATACCTGTATTATACAGGTATCTGAAACCCCCTCCCCCCTGAAAGGTGCCAAGGGGGGGAGGAGTCCGATAAGCGGAAGTTCCACTTTAACAATATTGCTCAGCTGCTGAAATACTAAAATAAATTGATACATTGCTTCTTTTTGTATCTTTCTGTTTCTTCATCTGCAGTTCAAAAGGAATGAGCAAATGTTCCTCTGTTTAACCCCTTATTAATCCTTAATTTACTCTAATCAGCCTTAAAGTGGAGGTTCACACAAAAATGGAACCTCCGCTTTTTGGAACCCCCCCCTCCGGTGTCACATTTGGCACCTTTCAGGGGGGAGGGGTCCAGAAACCTGTATAATACAGGTATTTGCACCCACTTCCAGGCCTAGACTCCCGTGGGAGTCACCGCCTCTTACCCCCCCCGCTGTCTGCTGGGAAACACATGGGTCCCAGAGACAGCAGGGACCATCTGGATTTTGCAGGGCGACTCGCGCATGCGCAGTAGGGAACCAGGAAGTGAAGCCTTACCGAAGATGGCGGCGGCAGCACCCGAGAACCGAGCGACAGATCGTCTTCGGGTGCCGACATCGCGGGCACCCTGGACAGGTAAGAGCCAGTTCACACAGGGGCGACTCAGATCCGACTTCAGGTCGCCCCTAGTCGCCCCTAGTCGCCTCAGGTCGGACAACATGTAAAAATCAATGTATGTGAATGAGAGCCGTCTTAATGCACACTACTGAAGTCGCTCCGACTTCAGAAAAGGTTCCTGTACTACTTCAATCCGACTTGAGCAGTATCAGGCCACGTGCCCTCAACATGGGGGGTGCCTTGGGGAAGGGGGGCGCGCGCACACCCCCTACCCCAAAGCACCTTGTCCCCATGTTGATGAGGACAAGGGCCTCTTCCCGACAACCCTGGCCGTTGGTTGTCGGGGTCTGCGGGCGGGGGACTTAACGGAATCCGGGAGCCGCCTTTAATAAGGGGTCCCCGGATACCGGCCCCCCACCCTATGTGAATGAGTATGGGGTACAATGTACCACTACCCATTCACCTGTGAAAAAAAATATACAAATAAACACAACACACAAGGGTTAAAATAGTTTATTGCACAGCTCCGGGGGTCTTCTGTCTTCGGGGGTCTTCTCGCCGGACTCCTCCGCTATCTTCTGCTCTTTTGCTAGCTCTTTCACTAGTGGAGGAGCCCGGCTTTCTTCTTCGCCGCCGCCCGGGGGTCTTCTTCTGACTTCGGGGTCTTGTCCCCCTCTTCGGTTCTTCTTGTCCTCTATCGCCGCTGTCGCTGCCGCCGTCTTCTGTTCTTCTCTTCTTCTCTACAGATGTTGCCTCGTCGCTGCCTTTCTTTAATATTTGCAAATTTACAGTAGAAAGATTGGAACTGGAATCTGATTTGGTCTAAATGATTTTCCAGCTAGTTGGAGAATGATCCTCTGTAGCGGATTGTTTTCAGTATAATTTATAAATACAATCTTTAAGCAAGCAGAACAAATTGCAGCCTAAAAGACGTATCCTAATGTTCAAAGTCCAAACATCTAGAAAAAGTGACGGGTCACCACAAAATTAAATGAGTCACATAAAAAAGATCCCAAAATATGTTCTTAATAATTTATTAACTGGAAATCATTTTGATAAACACATTCAATGATTTGTTAAACATTTAATAGAATGCTGAAAATTTTTCAATGTTTTATGTATGGCCAACCAAATGGTTTATGACTCTGTAATACATACATATATATAAGCAGCGCCACCCCCGAAGCAACCGCAGGATTAGTTGGGTCCTCTGAATGACCGTTTTAACCTCCCGACTAGGGATGAGCCGAACACCCCCCCCCGGTTCGGTTCGCATCAGAACTTTCGAACGGGCCGCAAATTCGTACGAACTTTAGAACCCCATTGAAGTCTATGGGACTCGAACGTTCGAAATAAAAAGTGCTAATTTTAATGACTAATATGCAAGATACTGTCCTAAAAAGGGTTTGGGGACCTGGCTCCTGCCCCAGAGGACATGGGTCAATGCCTAAAATGTTTTTAAAAATGGCCGTTTTGGCGGGAGCACTGATTTTAATGACGATTAAAGTGAAAAAAAAGGGAAATATTCCTTTAAATATCGTGCCTGCGGGGTGTCTATACTATGCCTGTGAAGTGCCACGTGTTTACCGTGTTTAGAACAGTCCCTGCACAAAATGACATTTAACGGAAAAAAAGTCATTTAAAACTGCTTGCGGTTTTAATGTAATATCTGGTTCCGGCAATATGGATGAAAATCATTGAGAAAAATGGCATGAGTAGCCCCCCTGCCCATTACCAGCCCCTTTGGATCTTGTACTGAAATTAAGGGGAACCCCATACCCATATTAAAAAAAGGAAAGACGTGGGGCCCCCAGGCCCTATATACTCAGAACAGCAGTATACAGGCAGTGCAAACAAGACAGGGACTGTGTAGGTCTCTTGTGTTAAGTAGAATCTGTTTGTAATTTTGAACTGGTACATTTTTAAAGTGTAGCTCCAGTCAAAAAATCTATTTTTAAGCTTTTTGGAAAACATAGGGAAGGGTTATCACCCCTGTATAATTTGTTTTGCCATCCATCTTTTTTCATCTCACTTCCTGTTGTCTCCTTCCATTTGCAAGTAGGAGACATTTGTAAGTTGGATGTTTGAAAGTAGGGGCCTGCCCTATATGTTCAGCAGAAATGGCAGAACAAGGTGTTGGTGTTGCCACAACATTTTAAGCCCTCAAAGTGACTCTTGGTGGGCGCTGGAGCACCCTGCTGTGAACGATTATATCAAGAATTGTAATTACATGCCATTGTTGAACAGTGGTAGAAAAATTGGGCCTTTGGTGGTTGTGGTGCTGGTGCCACAACCCTATAAGTCTTCACAGTTACTCTCGGTGGGCACAGGAACAGGCTCTGCTGTGAAATATTATATCAAGAATTGTAATTACATGCCCCTGTTAAACAGGGGCTGAAAAATTGGGCCTTAGGCACTGGTGCTGGTGCCACGACACTGCAACCTCTCCCATATACTCTAATTGTGGTGCAGGAATGAGCCCTGCTGCAAAGCATTGCATCAAAAATTGTAATTTAACGCCCCTGTTTAACAAGGGCTGAAAAATTGGGCTGGTGGCATCACCCAGAACCAAAAATGTTCTTCCAACATATCAGCGGAGGAGGAAGAGGATAGACAATCAACATAACAGGACAGTCACTCAGCATCAGCATAGGCAGTCTTGAAGGGATGTGATATTATTCGAAATTATTCGGTTACATCAGCTTGGTAGCTGTGGGTGATCCAAGACTGATTCATCTTTATGAAGGTCAGTCGATCAACCGAGTCGGTGGACAGGCGCACCCTGTGATCGGTAACAAAGCCACCAGCAGCACTGAAGGTGCGTTCCGAAAGAACGCTGGATGCAGGACAGGCCAGTAGCTCAATTGCATACTGTGCAAGCTCTGGCCAGTGATCCATCCTGAAAACCCAGTAAGCCAGAGGATTTTCGGTGGGAAAGGTGTCCAAGTCTGACCTTGCCCCTAGGTATTCCTTCTGACCGATGCCTCAGCAACATGTTGTCCAGGACCAGGAGTTTGTAACCTCTCAGTCTCTGGGAACGCGTTGCACAGACCTTTCTGCAAGGCCTCCCGGAGATGTCTCATCCTCTGCTCCCTCTGCGATGGCAAGATAAGGTCGGCAACCTTACCCTTGAACCGTGGATCAAGGAGAGTGGCCAGCCAGTAATGGTCCCTCTCCTTGATCCGAAGTATACGAGGATCCTTCCGCAGGCTTTGCAGGATCAGGGAGGCCATGCAGCGTAGGTTAGCTGAGGCATTCGGTCCGGAGTCCTCTGAGTCACTAAGGACAACATGATCCGCAGCTACCTCCTCCCAGCCACGTACAAGTACACGGGTTTCTTGGGACTGTAAATCATCCCTACAAGACTGCTTCTGCTGCTGATGCTGAGTGCCAGCCTCCACCTCTATGCTGACACAATCATCCTCCTCCTCCTCCTCCTCCTCCTCCTCTTCCTGTGTGATGGGTGGGACAGCAGGAACACTGTCTGGATAAAGGGGGCCTTGAGAGGCAAGGAAGTCCTCCTCTTCCTGCCTCTGTTCTGCCTCAATTATTCCACGCAGCGTATGCTCCAACAGGTGGACAAGAGGTACAGTTTCACTGATGCATGCACTGTCACTGCTCACCATCCTTGTGGCCTCCTCAAACGGTGACAGGACAGTACATGCATCCCTGATCATGCCCCACTGGCACAGTGAGAAAAAAACGAGCTCCACTGACCCTGTCCTGGTGCCGTAGTCGCACAGGTACTCATTGATGGCCCTCTGCTGCGTGTGCAGCCGCTGCAGCATGGCCAACGTTGAGTTCCACCTGGTGGTCATGTCACATATAAGGGGGTTCTTGGGCAGGTTCAACTCCTTTTGGAGCTCAGCCAGCCGAGCACAGGCATTAAATGATCGGCGGAAATGCACACAGACTTTCCTGGCCTGCTTCAGGACATCCTGTAAGCCTGGGTACCTGCCCAAGAACCGCTGCACCACCAGGTTAAGGACGTGAGCCACACAGGGCACATGGGTCAGTTGTCCCTGTCGGAGGGTGGAGAGGATGTTGGTGCCATTGTCGTAAACCACCATTCCTGGCTTAAGCTGGCATGGCGTCAACCACCTCTCGGCCTGCCCCTGCAGAGCTGACAAAATATCTGCCCCAGTGTGGCTCCTGTCCCCCAAATAAACCAGCGCAAGCAAGGCATGGCATAGTTTTGCCTGCGTACTTGCATAGCCCCTTGAACGCCTACGGAGCACCGCTGGTTCTGAGGACAGAGCACTGAAAGAGACCATGGAGGAAGAAGAAGAGGAGGGGGTGGAGGAGAGAGGTGTGTCACAACCAATAGTAGCATTTTGGAGGCGTGGTGGTGGAACAACCTGCAACACTACTGCACCTTGTCCTGCATCCTTCCCAGCTGCCAGAAGAGTGACCCAATGGGCCGTGAAAGACAGGTAACGTCCCTGTTCATACCTGCTGGACCATGAGTCAGCAGTAATATGCACCTTACCGCTGACCGCCCTGTCCAGCGAGGCAAGGACATTGCTTTCCACATGCCGGTAGAGAGCCAGAAAACGCATTCCGTGAGAAAGGCGTTTGGGGACCTGCCACTGAGGAACCGCACATTGTACAAACTCACAGAAGGGGGCCGAGTCTACCAACTGAAAAGGCAGCAGTTGAAGTGCTAGCAATTTAGCCAAGCTAGCATTCAACCGCTGGGCATGTGGATGGCTGGGAGTGAACTTCTTTCGACGGTCCAGCAGCTGGGGCAGGGACATTTGCCTGCTATAATCGGACGTGGGTGTACTGCTAGCAGAGTGCCCGGAAGCACTTAGCTGTGACACACCTAATTCTACACCTTCATTCCTCTCAGAGCAGGTTTCAGAGAGGACTGAAGGTCTAGTCGGGTTGGAGATCCCAGCTTATGAGGAGCAAGGAGAGGTCTGCTTTGTTCTTTGGTGTGGGTCTTTGAGGTACGCTTGCCAATGAGCTGCATGGCAGGTCAACATATGTCTGGTCAAGCATGTGGTGCCCAAGCGGCTGATGTTTTGGCCACGCGAGATACGCTTGAGACATATGTTGCAAATAGCAGCAGTGCGATCTGATGCACTCGTCTCAAAAAAGGCCCACACCAAAGAACTTTTAGAATAACGCACAGAGGCAGCGCCCTGCACAGGCGGAGCTCTGCGGTGTGATTCAGTCGGTGTGCTGCCCCTAAGCTGGCCTCCTGCCTTGTTGGACATGTGCCTCCTCCTCCTCCTCTCTCCTACCAGGCACCCACGTGGAGTCAGTGCCCTCATCATCCCCTCCCTCTTCATCGCTGGAGCAAACCTGGCAGTATGCTGCAGCTTGTGGAACATGACTGCCAGATTGCTGTCCTTCTTGAGCATCCCCTCTCTCTGCGCTCACGCTACTGCCTTCCTCTAGCTGAGTATCATCATCAGAGCCTACAAAATACTGGGCATCCTCCTGGAGCATGTACCCAACACTGCGCTCAAAGAGTTCAGGGGACTCCTCAGGAGGACGTGGTGGGTCTAGGGAAGGAGTCACTGATGATGACATTGAGACGAGGGAAGACGATGCGTTGGCAGCTGCTTTGCTAGTACCCTGAGCCTGGTTGAGAAAGGATGAGGAGGATGAAGAGGGCTTGGTCATCCACTCTACCAAGTCTTCGGCAGGATGTGGCTCAACACGTCCAGCTGCCGAAAATAAGGACAAGCGTGTCCCATGGCCACGTGCTGATGATGACGATGCACCGAGTCCACGACCAGCACTGTTTTCTCTAGACACAGAGCCTGCTTTCCCTCTTTTATCGGCTCGTGCCTGTCTGTCTCTCCTTGTTGGCCTTCCAGACATGGTAATGGCCTGAAGGGAGATGGGAAAACGAGCAATTGGGTAGTGTATATTGTGCTGGAGGCACACAACACCCACTAACTCCTGCAGATGCCTTTATTATAGAACAGGATTTAAAGGGTAGATACTGGTGTATACTGTGCTGTGCTGGAGGCACACAACACCAACTAACTCCTGCAGAAGAGCAATATAGCTAGCTATATAGGTCGTTATAATGGTGTATAGTGCGGTCAGGGCACGCAGACAACACGCACAATCTCCTACAACTGACTGAAAGCTCTGTTACAGAAGAGCAATATAGCTAGCTATATAGGTGGATAATGGTGTATACTGCAGTCAGGGCACGCAGACAACACGCACAATCTCCTACAACTGACTGAAAGCTCTGTTACAGAAGAGCAATATAGCTAGCTATATAGGTGGATAATGGTGTATACTGCAGTCAGGGCACGCAGACAACACCCACAAACTCCTGCAGATTGCTAAAAGCTCAATTACAGAAGAGCAAGAACGCTAAATTGGACGATAACGAACGGTGTATACTGTGTAGAAGGTACACAGAGAACACCCACTAACTTCTACAGACACCAACACACTACACAAGGTCACCGCACTGGCGGCCTTATATAGTGTGGGGCGTGTACTACACAGCCTGAGCTATGATTGGCCACAGGCATCCTGGCTCTCCTCGCTGCCCGCGCTGTGATTGGCCAAGCATGCGGGGTCACAGTGCATGCTTGGCCAATCATGAGCCAGCATTGCACTGCGATGGCACAGTGCATTGTGGGCCATGAGCGCCACACGAATTTGGCGCAAAAGGCCCATAACGTTCGGCATTTGCTGAACGTGCGAACAGCCGATGCTCGAGTCGAACGTATGTTTGACTCGAACATCAAGCTCATCCCTACTCCCGACCAATCTGGCGCACCCAGTTAACATCACAATCTCTAAAGCCTCGTACACACATTCGGATTGTTGGCCAACAAAACTATGGACTTTTGTCCAAAGGCCGTTGGCCCAAACTTGTCTTGCATAAACATGGCCAGACAATTGTTGGCCAACAAACGCGAGCGTAGTGATGTACTACGTGGTTTTTCAGCTCCTTAGCACCACCTTTTGGGCTGCTTTTGCTAATTTCTTGTTAGTAGAAGTTTTTGAGTGTTGATTCGCACTTTTCATTTCGCACTTTTCAGTTCGTTTCTGAACGGCCGTACATCAACCAGACATGTTGTGGAATCGGAGGAGATAACGTGTTATTTATTATTGGCCTTGGAGTTATTGCTTTGAAATTATTTTTTGGTTGAATAATGATTTGATTTGGTATATTTTCTATATTTTCGGGTGCATAGAATGCACTTTTTGGTTAAGTTCTATTGGCAGATAGCATGTCTAATTTTATTTGTTTTCTTTTTTTAATGCACAATAAATAAAATTGTGTAGAATAATACTTGGCTATGTGTTTTACTTCAAATGACAGTTTGGGAGTCGGCAGTTACATTTAAAAAAATACAATGTAAAATTAACAAGGGACACCAACATAGTTGTATCTTTGATCTTAAAAACTATGGGATAATGGTGTTGTGGTAGCTTGCCCAAAAAAAAAAAAGCATAATAATATTATTCTTGATATCGCTAGAAAAAAAAAAGCTTTTGAAAATTTGTTTGCAATAACTCCATCAGTATCACCAGCAAAGCAGCTTCATTATTATCCCATTAAAGAAGAAGAGAATTGTGCGCTGCATTTCCAGATTTCATAATTTGCCGCATCACGAATGTTAATTCTCCATTATGAATGCTAGTTTACAAGACCGACCGCTTCCGGCTCGTCCTTCCTTCGGAGCATGCATGTTTGTACTTTGGACTTTTGTCCGACAGACTTGTGTACGTAAAAAAACAACAACACACATTGGTCCGCGGAAAATATAAAAAACTGCCATCCAACATTTGTCCGCGGAAAGTCTGATAACAATTGTCCGATGGAGTGTACACCCGGTCAGATTTACCGCAAACAACCTGTCATCACACATTTCCCATCGGAAAGTCTGATCGTGTGCACGAGGCTTTAGGCTGCATTTACACCCAAGCGTAGCGTTTTCAGGCAGAAAGTCATTTTTACCATGTTTTTTGCCGTGTTTTTACCACGTTTTGGTACAGGTCAAAAGGTCACAAATGTAAAAAGAAGAAAAATGGCCGAATTTGAGCTACAAATAAAGCTCCAGGAAGTTTTTGCCGCTTCAGGCGTTTGGCTTCTGGCGTTTTGGAGGGGAGATGTGAACCAGCACCATAGAGAATAATTGTTTTTTTTTTCCCCCTACAGCATTTTGTAGCTTCAGGCTTCAAGTTACAAAATGCTCAGGTGTGAATGGGGCCTAAACTTTACCAAAAGATCAATCTCAATAAGTGGGATTTAGGCAAATCTAAATGGAGGGGATTGGAATAAAGGACACAAATACTCTACTTTCTTGTCTATGTACTGTTTTTTGTTTTTTTTGTTTTTTATTTGCATCCATTGAATTGTAAAAACTCTTATTCAATAGAAAGAGATTATATAAAATAAAAAAATCTAATTGGAGGAGCAGTTCCCCGGGGGAGGGGTGTATGGTGGGGGGAGGGGGGTGTATGTATAGTGCATGGTTTGGGGAGGGGGTGTATATAGTGTATGGTGGGGGGAGGGGTGTATGTATAATGTATAGAGGGGGGTGTATATAGTGTATGGTGGGGGGAGGGGTGTGTATATAGTGTATGGTGGGGGGAGGGTGGTGTATATAGTGTATGGTGGGGGAGGGGTGTATGTATAGTGCATGGTGGGGGGAGGGTGGTGTATATAGTGTATGGTGGGGGAGGGGGGTGTATGGTGGGGGGAGGGGTGTATGTATAATGTATGGAGGGGGTGTATATAGTGTATGGTGGGGGGAGGGGTGTGTGTATAGTGTATGGAGGGGGGTGTATATAGTGTATGGTGGGGGGAGGGGGTATATAGTGCATGGGGGGAGGAGAGGTGAGAGCACTATGAAATTCTGACAATGAAATAAATTACCTTACAAGCTGGGCTGCAGTCCCAGCGCGATCTCTGCACACATTCCAGAGCAGCAGGGAATGGGGAGGCTCCGTCCACCTCTTTGTCCCTTCTGCAGCCAGCCAGAGGATTGAAGGAGAGCACCATGGAGGCTCCGCCTCTGCCTCTGTGTCCAGACCCCGTCCTGCACTGACAGCTGAACAGGAGCTGAAATCATGCAGTGCTATGCCGCTGCGGACCCTGAAATTGAGGAGACACGGCCGCGCAGGGAGCCACTGACGGGTCTGAAATGAATAATGAGCTCCGGGTCTCAGGTGGTCAGAGACCCGGGCACATGTTTCAAAACCCGTACTGTCCGGGTGAATCGTGGACAGGTGGCAACCCTACTCTGAATGGTTCCTCCGGCTATCATTGGGGTCCTTTAACAGTGGTGCACTTGTAGTAGTAGTATGTGGGAAAACAAGGCCTGCATTGCAGCAAGGTGCAGGAATGCTTTGCAATGGTAACGTCCCTGTCCATACCTGCTAGACCATGAGTCAGCGGTAATATGCACCTTACCGCTGACCGCCCTGTCCAGCGAGGCAAGGACATTGCCTTCCACATGCCGGTAGAGAGCCGGAATCGCCTTCCGTGAGAAAGGCGTTTGGGGACCTGCCACTGAGGAACCGCACATTGTACAAACTCACAGGAGGGGGCCGAGTCTACCAACTGAAAAGGCAGCAGTTGAAGTGCTAGCAATTTAGCCAAGCTAGCATTCAACCGCTGGGCATGTGGATGGCTGGGAGTGAACTTCTTTCGACGGTCCAGCAACTGGGGCAGGGACATTTGCCTGCTATAATCGGACGTGGGTGTACTGCTAGCAGAGTGCCCAGAAGCACTTGGCTGTGACACACCTAATTCTACACCTTCATTCCTCTCAGAGCAGGTTTCAGAGAGGACTGAAGGTCTAGTGGGGTTGGAGATCCCAGCTGATGAGGAGCAAGGAGAGGTCCGCTTTGTTCTTTGGTGTGGGTCTTTGAGGTACGCTTGCCAACGAGCTGCATGGCAGGTCAACATATGTCTGGTCAAGCATGTGGTGCCCAAACGGCTGATGTTTTGGCCACGCGAGATACGCTTGAGACATATGTTGCAAATAGCAGCAGTGCGATCTGATGCACTCGTCTCAAAAAAGGCCCACACCAAAGAACTTTAAGAATAACGCACAGAGGCAGCGCCCTGCACAGGCGGAGCTCTGCGGTGTGATTCAGTCAGTGCCCCTAAGCTTGCCCAAAAAAAAAAAAGAAAAAAAAAAAAGCATAATAATATTATTCTTGATATCGCTAGAAAAAGAAAAGCTTTTGAAAATTTGTTTGCAATAACTCCATCAGTATCACCAGCAAAGCAGCTTCATTATTATCCCATTAAAGAAGAAGAGAATTGTGCGCTGCATTTCCAGATTTCATAATTTGCCGCATCACGAATGTTAATTCTCCATTATGAACGCTAGTTTACAAGACCGACCGCTTCCGGCTCGTCCTTCCTTCGGAGCATGCATGTTTGTACTTTGGACTTTTGTCCGACAGACTTGTGTACGTAAAAAAACGACAACACACATTGGTCCGCGGAAAATATAAAAAACTGCCATCCAACATTTGTCCGCGGAAAGTCTGATAACAATTGTCCGATGGAGTGTACACCCGGTCAGATTTACCACCAACAACCTGTCATCACACATTTCCCATCGGAAAGTCTGATCGTGTGCACGAGGCTTTAGGCTGCATTTACACCCAAGCGTAGCGTTTTCAGGCAGAAAGTCATTTTTACCATGTTTTTTGCCGTGTTTTTACCACGTTTTGGTACAGGTCAAAAGGTCACAAATGTAAAAAAGAAGAAAAATGGCCGAATTTGAGCTACAAATAAAGCTCCAGGAACTTTTTGCCGCTTCAGGCGTTTGGCTTCTGGCGTTTTGGAGGGGAGATGTGAACCAGCACCATAGAGAATATATATATTTTTTTTCCCCCTACAGCATTTTGTAGCTTCAGGCTTCAAGTTACAAAGAGCTCAGGTGTGAATGGGGCCTAAACTATACCAAAAGATCAATCTCAATAAGTGGGATTTAGGCAAATCTAAATGGAGGGGATTGGAATAAAGGACACAAATACTCTACTTTCTTGTCTATGTACTGTTTTTTTTTTTTTTTTTTATTTGCATCCATTGAATTGTAAAAACTCTTATTCAATGGAAAGAGATTATATAAAATAAAAAAATCTAATTGGAGGAGCAGTCTCCCGGGGGAGGGGTGTATGGTGGTCGGAGGGGGGTGTATGTATAGTGCATGGTGGGGGGGAGGGGGTGTATATAGTGTATGGTGGGGGGAGGGGTGTATGTATAATGTATAGAGGGGGGTGTATATAGTGTATGGTGGGGGGAGGGGTGTGTGTATAGTGTATGGTGGGAGGAGGGTGGTGTATATAGTGTATGGTGGGGGAGGGGTGTATGTATAGTGCATGGTGGGGGGAGGGTGGTGTATATGGTGGGGGGAGGGGTGTATGTATAATGTATGGAGGGGGGGTGTATATAGTGTATGGTGGGGGGAGGGGTGTGTGTATAGTGTATGGAGGGGGTGTATATAGTGTATGGTGGGGGGAGGGGGTATATAGTGCATGGGGGGGAGGAGAGGTGAGAGTACTATGAAATCCTGACAATGAAAATAATTACCTTACAAGCTGGGCTACAGTCCCAGCGCGATCCCTGCACACATTCCAGAGCAGCAGGAAATGGGGAGGCTCCGCCCACCTCCTTGTCCCTTCTGCAGCCAGCCAGAGGATTGGAGGAGAGCACCATGGAGGCTCCGCCTCTGCCTCTGTGTCCCGACCCCATCCTGCACTGACAGCTGAACAGGAGCTGAAATCAAGCAGTGCTACGCCGCTGCGGACCCGAAATTGAGGAGACACGGCCGCGCAGGGAGCCACTGATGGGTCTGAAATGAATAATGTGCCCGGGTCTTAGGTGGTCATGTTTCAAAACCTGTACTGTCCGGGTGAATCCCAGACAGATGGCAACCCTACTCTGAATGGTTCCTCCGGCTATCGTTGGGGTCCTTTAACAGTGGTGCACTTGTAGTAGTAGTATGTGGGAAAACAAGGCCTGCATTGCAGCAAGGTGCAGGAATGCTTTGCAATGGAGAATTGAACACGAGGGCGAAGGAAAGATGGTAGGAGATCCAATATAGAATCATTCAGAGGAGTAGGATTATCTTGAGGTGAGGGCCGGGTAACCATCGACGGTAAGCTAATTGTAGTGGATATTAGATTAGAGAAGGAGAGTGTATGACAACAATAGGTGCTGCAGATCTCGGTTCCTAAATAATTCTCAAAATATAAAAGGCGCCAACTCTGTGTAAAAATGTGTAACAGCTGCCCCTTTAAGTGTGAGCCACACTAACCACTTCAGCCCCGGGCCATTTTGCTGGCCAAAGACCAGAACACTTTTTGCGATTCGGCACTGCATCGATTTAACTGACATTTGCGCGTTCATGCGACGTGGCTCCCAAACAAAATTGACGTCCTTTTTTTCCCACAAGTAGAACTTTCTTTTAGTGGTATTTGATCACCCCTGCGGTTTTTATTTTTTGCGCTATAAACAAAAATAGAGCGACAATTTTGAAAAAAACGCATTATTTTTTACTTTTGTTATAATAAATATCCCCCAAAAATATATAAAAAAAAATGTTTCCCTCAGTTAAGGCCGATACGTATTCTTCTACATATTTTTGGTTACAAAATCGCAATAAGCGATTATTGATTAGTTTGCGCAAAAGTTATAGCGTTTACAAAATAGGGGATAGTTTTATGGCATTTTTATAAAAAAAAATTTTTTTACTAGTAATGGCGGCGATCAGCGACTTTTATTGTGACTGCGACATTATGGCGGACACATCGGACATTTTTGACACATTTTTGGGACCATTGTAATTTATACAGCAATCACTGCTATATAAATGCAGTGAAGGGGTTAACCAGTGAGTGGCAGTGTAGGGGTTAAGTGTTCCTAGGGGTGTGTTACTAACTGTTGGGGGCTGGGCTTTCATTTAGTGAACACTGATCTCTGCTCCAATCACATGGAGCAGAGATCAGCGTCACTAGTTGCTAGGCAGAACAGGGAGTTTACAACGGCATCTCTCCGTTCAGCCGCCCCGTGAGACGATCGCGGGTATGCCCGCGGCGATCGAGTCCGCGGGACCCGCGACCGGACTCACAGGGGTCCCGACCATCACGCGAGCGCGCCGCCGGTGGCACACGCTCGAGATGGCAGGACGGCAAATTTAAAGGGATGTAAGGTACGCCCATTTGCCTGCCCGTGCCATTCTACTGACATACATCGGCGTGTGCGCTGGTCGGGAACCGGCTAATAAATCAAACCAAAAATTATAGAGTAGGCGCTATTTCACACTGCATTCATCCTTGGATTTACATATAGTAATTAACCACTTGCTTACTGGGCATCTAAAACCCCCTCCTGCCCAGAACAATTGCGCGGTCATACAACACTGTACCCAAATTAAATTTTTATCTCACAAATAGAGCTTGGTGGTATTTGATCACCTCTGGGTTTTAAATTTTTTGTTAAAAAAATTGAAAAAGCCATAATTTAAAAAAATATATATATATAAAATCTTTTATATTTTGTTAATAAATTTTGCAAACGGGTAATTTTTCTTCTTCATTGATGTACGCGGATGAGGCTGCACTGATGGGCACCGATAGGCTGCATTGATGGGCACTGATAAGGCAGCACCGATGGCCACTAATAGGCGGCACTGATGGGCACTAATAGGCGGCACTGGTGGGCATTAATAGGTGGCATTGGTGGGCACTGATGGGTGGTACTGATGGGCACTGATAGCTGGCACTGATGGGCACTGATCAGCACTGACAGGTGACAATGATAGACAGCACTGCTGGGTGGCACCGATGAGGCACTGATTAGCACCACTTGTGGGAATTGATAGGTGGCACTTGTGGGCATTGATAGGTGGCACTGATTGCTGGCACTTATGCACTGATTCGTGGCACTGTGTGGGCACTGGCAGGTGGCACTGTGGGAACTGGCAGTTGGCACTGGAAGGCAGTACTGGTGGGCACAGATGAGACGGCTTCGCCTCTTCCTCTTCGGGACGAATGTCCCGTGTACTGACGCTGGTGATCGGCTTTGTTGTTCATACTAAGTATGAACAACGAATCGCTCTCCTCACCCAGGCAGTCCCATGCCCCCACAGTTAGAATCACTCTCTAGGTAACACAGTTAACCCCTTGATCACCCCCTTCTGTTAACCCTTTCCCTGCCAGTGACATTTACACAGTAATCAGTGCATTTTTATAGCACTGATCGCTGTATAAATGCCAATGGTCCCAAAAATGTGTCAAAAGTGTCCGATCTGTTCGCCATAATGTCACAGTCCCGATAAAAATCGCAGATCACCACCATTACTAGTAAAAAATAGTAATAATAATAAAAATGCCATAAATCTTCCCCCTATTTTGTAGACGCTATAACTTTTACGCAAACCAATCAATATACGCTTATTGCGATTTTTATTACCAAAAATATGTAAAAGAATACATATCGGCCTAAACTGAGGAAAAACAAATCAGCTTTTTTTTTTTTTTTTTAAAAGGGGGATATTATAGCAAAAAATACAAAATATTGTGTTTTTTTCTAAATTGTCGCATTTTTTTGCTTAGAGCACAAAAAATAAAAAACAGCAGAGATGATCAAATACCACCAAAAGGAAGATCTATTTGTGGGAAAAAAGGACGTCAATTTTGTTTGGGTTCAACATCGCACGACTGCGCAATTGTCAGTTAAAGCGACACAGTGCCGTATAGCAAAAAATGGCCTGGTCATTGAGCAGCCAAAACTTCCGGGGCTGAAGTGGTAAAGTGTTATTTGGAGTTTGGCTTTAATTTGTTAGTGAAGTCCATCTAAATCTGCTAGTCCACCTAACACTCCTCTCCCCCCAGACTGACAATGGTGCTGTCAAGCTGGTGTCTCTTTGGCTCCTCCATCTAGAGTGGAGACACCCTGAAGCCTCGTAGACACACAATAGGATTTTACGACGGGAATTGTGTGATGACACGCTGTTGGCGGAAAATCCGACCGTTTGTACGCTCCATCGGACAATTGGCAGATTTTCCGCAGACTAATGTTGGATGGCAGGCTTTCAAATTTTCTGCGGACAAATGTCTGTTGTCAGATTTTCCGAGCATGTGTACACAAGTCCATCAGACAAAAGTCCAAAGTACAAACACAAATGCTCGGAAGCAAGGATGAGCCGGAAGCGGTCGGTCTTGTAAACAAGCGTTTCGTAATGGAGAATTAACATTCGTCACAGCGAAAAAAATTCTTCAATGGGATAATAATGAAGCTGCTTTGCTGGTGATACTGATGGAATTATTGCAAACGAGTTTTCAAAGGCTTTTTTTTTCTAGTGATATCAAGAATAATATTATTATGCTTTTTTTTATTTTGTTTTTTATTTGGGTAAGTTACCACAACACCATTATCCCGTAGTTTCTAAAGATCAAAGATACAACTATGTTGGTGTCCCTTGTTAATTTTACATTGTATTTTTTAAAATGTAACTGCCGACTCCCAAACTGTCATTTGAAGTAAAACACATAGCCAAGTATTATTCTCCACAATTTTTTTATTGAGCATTAAAAAAAATAAAACAAATACAATTAGTCGTGCTATCTGCCAATAGAACTTAACCAAAAAGTGCATTCTATGCATCCAAAAATATAGAAAATATACAAAATCAAATCATTATTCAACCAAAAAAAATAAATAAAAGCCTCGTGCATGTGTACTGCTTCTTAACCACTTGCTTACTGGGCACTTAAACCCCCCTCCTGCCCAGACCAATTTTCAGCTTTCAGCGCTGACGCACTTTGAATGACAATTACGCAACATTTTTATAATTTTTTTCCCACAAATAGAGCTTTCTTTTGGTGGTATTTAATTACAGCTGGGAGTTTTATTTTTTGCTAAACAAACAAAAAAATATGCAAAATAAAAAAAAATTAAAAATCATGTTTAATAGTTTGTTATAAAATTTTGTAAACATTTTTCTCCTTCATTGAAATGCGCTGATGAGGTGGCGCTGGTGGGCACTGATAGGCTGCACTGGTGGGTACTGATAGGCTGCACTGGTGGGCACTGATAGGCACAGTTAAGGCGGCACTAATAGGCACAGATAAGGTGGCACCGATAGGCACAGATAAGGCAGTACTGATGGGCACAGATAAGGCGGCACTGATGGGCAAAGATGGGCACAGATAAGATGGCACTGATGGGTGGCGCGGATGGGTGGCACGGATGGGCACTGATAGGTACCACTGATAGATGGGACTGATGGGCACTGATAGGTGGCACTGATAGGTGGCTCTTATAGGTGGCACTGCTGGGCACTGATGGGCATCACTGATGGGCACTGGTAGATGACACTGATGGGCACGGATATGTGGCACTGAGGTGCAGCACTGTTGAGGCAGATTGTGGGCACTGATAGGTGGCATTGTGGGCACTGATGGGTGGCACTGTGGGCACTGATGGGTGGCACTGTGGGCACTGATGGGTGGCACTATGGGCACTGATGGGTGTTACTTTTAGCCAATCTTTAGGTGGTACTGGCAGGGGGCAGGTGGGCACTGATGCGCTGGCCCCAGCTCGCCATGATCGGGACTGAAGTCCCTCTCACGGCCGCCGGTGATCAGCTTTTTTTTCTCCTCGCGTCAGCGTGAGGAGGAAAAATAGCCGATTACCGGCTCTGTTGTGTCACATGATCAGCTGTCATTGGCTGACAGCTGATCACGTGGAAAGGGGTCGGGATCGACCCCTTGCTCCGATCTGTGATCAGGCGAGTCTCATGGACTCGTTGATCACAGAGAGCGCCGCACGTGCCCCTCAGGGGGGCGCGCAAGCCACTCGTGCACGGGACAACGTCAATAGACGTAGTCCCGGCAAAGCAGGTCCGCGCTGTAGCCGTCATTCGATCTCAAGCGGTTAATATAGGGGGTCAACAATGCCAAGAGTTGGTGAAAGCAGAGGCCCATCATCCGGAGATAATTTTGAAAATCATCGGGATTATTCTCCTGGAGCTCCCACAGCAAAGGCATATGATATAATTGGTCACGATTAATAAAGCAACCAATTTTTGGTCCAAGAAATCCTATTCCTTCTGTTCCTTGACTGGACTTGGGTCAAAGCAATAACTCCAAGGCCAATGCGTCCAACACGTTATCTCCACCGATTCCGCAGCATGGCTGGTTGACGAACCGTTCAGAAATTAACTGAAAAGCACGAAATGAAAAGTGCAAAAAGAAAAGTGTGAATTAACACTCACCAAACTTCTATTAACACGAAATTAGCAGAAAGAGCCCAAAGGGTGGCGCTAAAGATCTGAAAACCCACATAGTACGTCACTACATTTGTGTTTGTTGGCCGACAATTCCCTGCCGTTTGTATACAAGACAAGTTCCAGAGGTTTTGCCTGCGGAAAATCCTATTGTGTGTACGAGACTTAAGACAGAAAGTAAATTACTGGCCAGATCACCAGAAGAAAAAAAAAGAGAAAAAGCCAAAAAAAAGTAAACAAATGCAGCCATTGCATCTAATTAGGGTAAACTGCAATATATTAAACTTTGTTTTTGGTTGTAATGGTAATATAGCACAGGATATACATTGCAGTATACAGTACTTGCAAAAGTATTCACCCCCTTGGCATTTTTCGGGTTTTGTTAACATGGATTGTTTGAGGATTTACATCATTTAATTTACAGAACATGCCCACAACTTTGAAGATTTTAAAAAAATTTTTGTAACTGTGAAGCAAACAACAAATGGGACAAAATAACAGAAAAAGTCAATGTGCATAACTATTCACCCCCCTAAAGTCAATACTTTGTAGAGCCGCCTTTTGCGGCTATCTCAGCTCCAAGTCACTTTGGATAAGTCTCTATGAGTTTGCCACATCTTACCACTGGGATTTTTGCCCATTCCTCCTTGCAAAACTGCTCCAGCTCCTTCAAGTTGGATGGTTTGCATTTGTGAACAGCAATCTTTAAGTCTGACCACAGATTTTCTATTGGATTGAGGTCTGGGCTTTGACTAGGCCATTCCATCACATTTACATGTTTCCCATTAAACCCCTCAAGTGTTGCTTTAGCAGTGTGTTTGGGGTGATTGTCCTGCTGGAAGGTCAACCTCCGTCCTAGCCTCAAATCACACACAGAGTGGTACAGGTTTTTATCAAGAATATCCCTGTATTTAGCACCATCCATCTTTCCCTCAACTCTGACCAGTTTCCCAGTCCTGACTGCTAAAAAATATCCCCACAGCATGATGCTGCCACCACCATGTTTGGGGATGGTGTTTTTTGGGTGATGTGTTGGGTTTGTGCCAGACATAGCGTTTTCTTTTATGGCCAAAAAGTAAAATTTTACTCTCGTCAGACCAGAGCACCTTCCTCCATACATTTTGGGAGTCTCCCCCATGCCTTTTCACAAACTCAAAACTTGCCGTTTTGTTTTTTGCTGAAAGTAATGGCTTTCTTCTGCCCATTCTGCCATAAAGCCCAACTCTATGGAGCGTACGGCTTATTGTCGTCCTATGTACAGATACTCCAGTCTCTGCTGTGGAACTCTGCAGCTCCTCCAGGGTTACCTTAGGTCTCTGTGCTGCCTCTCTGATTAATGCGCTCCTTGCCCAGTCCATGAGTTTTGGTGTGCCGCCGTCTCTTGGCAGGTTTGCTGTTGTGCCATGTTCTTTCCATTTGGTTGATAGATTTGATGGTGCTCCTAGGGATCATCAAAGATTTGGATACTTTTTTTATAACCTAACCCTGACTTGTACTTCTCAACAACATTGTCCCTTACTTGTTTGGGGAGTTCCTTGGTCTTCATGGCAGTGTTTGGTTAGTGGTGCCTCTTGCTTAGGTCTTGCAGCCCCTGGGGCCTTTCAAAAACGTGTGTATATGTAATGACAGCTCTTGTGACACTTAGATTGCACACAGGTGGACATTATTATACTAATTATGTGACTTCTGAAGGTAATTTGTTGCACCAGAGCTTTTTATGGTAAATCCTTATGCTTGCCCATTTTTTTTTGCTGCCAACACATCAACTTTAGGGACAACATGTTCACTTGCTACCTAATATATCCCACCCACTTTCAGGTGGCAATGTAACGAGATAATCCATGGTATTCAATTTACCGGTCAGTGGTCATCATGTTATGACTGATTGGTATATTTGAAGGTAAATAAACAGATACATTAATAATTTGGCTTCCCTTCAAGTTTTGCTTTTGTGAATAAATGTCATTATTGGTTTATAAGAAAAGTGACAGAACAAATGTCCATTAACATTGCTAATGATACCAAATAATGCCGGGAAATGACTTTGGCTCAGTATGTAGCGTCATTACGAGAAGACCTAGACAAAATAGAGGGTTGGGCATTGGAAGATGAGGCTCAATATTGAGAAATATAACATCATGCACTTGGGGGCCAAAAATACACATTAGGAGAATCGGTAATGGAAAATGATCTGTGGGAGCTTGTAGAACACTGATTTAGCAATAGCACACAATGCCAAGCCACAGCTAACAAAGCTAGCAGACCACTATCATGCAGTAAAAAACTGTGTATATTCCAGAGATATATCAAAAATTCTACCCCTTTACAATACACTGGTGCACTCTCATCTTGTGTATGTAGTTCAGTTTTGGTCACCAATCTTCAGAAAATACATTATTGAATTAGAAAGGGTGAAGGGCAACAAAGTTAATAAGGGGGATGGAGGACCTCAGCTATGTATGATGTAGGACCTCAGCTATGGGAAATGAAGCACCTCAGCTATGGGGAATGAAGGACCTCAGCAATGGGTGATGGAGGATCCGAGATTTGGTGGATGGAGGACCTCAGCTATGAGTGATGGAGGATCTCAGATATGGGGGATGGATGACCTCAGTTATGGGGGGGGGGTGGAGGATCTCAGCTATGGGAGATGAAGGTTCTCAGCTTTGGGGGATGGAGGACCCTTAGCAATGGGGGATAAAGGACCTTGGCTATGGGGGATGGAGGACCTAAGTTCTGAGGGATGGAGAACCTCACTTCTGGGAGATGGAGGATCTCAGTTATGGGGGATGAAGGACCTCAGCTTTGGGAGGTGGAAGATCTCAGTTATGGGTGATGGAGGACCTCAGCTATGGGGGATGGAGGACCTCAGCTATGGGGGATGGAGGATCTCAGCTATGGGGGATGGAGGATCTCAGCTATGGGGGATGGAGGAACTCAGCTATGGGGGGTGGAGGAACTCAGCTATGGGGGATGGAGGAACGCAGCTATGGGGGATGGAGGAACTCAGCTATGGGGGATGGAGGAACTCAGCTATGGGGGATGGAGGAACTCAGCTATGGGGGATGGAGGAACTCAGCTATGGTGGATGAAGGACATCAGCTTTGGGGGATAGAGAGTCAGTTATGACGGATGGAGGACCTCAGCTATGAGGGATGGAGGACCTCAGCTATGGGGAATGGAGGACCTCAGCTATGGGGAATGGAGGACCTCAGCTTTGGGAGGTGGAAGATCTCAGTTATGGGTGATGGAGGACCTCAGCTACGGGGGATGGAGGATCTCAGCTATGGGGGATGGAGGAACTCAGCTATGGGGGCTGAAGGAACTCAGCTATGGGGGATGGAGGAACTCAGCTATGGGGGATGGAGGACATCAGCTTTGGGGGATGGAGGGTCAGCTATGGTGGATGGCGGACCTCAGCTATGAGGGATGGAGGACCTCAGCTATGGTGGATAGAGGATCGCAGTACTGAGGGGGCTGGAGGACTTCTGCAATGGGGGAAGAAGAATCTAAACTTTGGGGGATGGAGGACCTCAGCTATAGAGGATGGAGGACCTCAGTTCTGGGGGATAGAGGATCTCAGCTATGGGGGAATGGAGGGTCTTAATTATTGGGGATGGAGGACCTCAGCTTTGGGGGATGGAGGACATCAGCTTTGGGGGATGGAGGATCATCTATGGGGGATGGAGGACCTCAGCTATGGTGGATGGAGGACCTCTTTTATGGGGGATGGAGGATCTCAGCTAGGGGAGATGAAGGTTCTCAGCTTTGGGAGATGAAGGACCTCAGCAATGGGGGATGAAGGACCTCAGCTTTGGGGGATGAAGGATCTCAATTATCGAGGATAGAGGACCTCAGTTCTGGGGGATGGGGGATCTCAGCTTTGTGGGATGATGGTGCTCCCTTTTGGGGGATGAAGGCCCTCAGCTTTGGGGTGCGGAAGATCTCAGCTATGAGTGATGGAGAACCTCAGCTGAGGATCTCAGATATTGTGGGTGAAGGAACTCAGCTATGGGGGGTCAAGGACATCAGCTTTGGGGGGTGGAGGATCAGCTATGGTGGATGGAGGACCTCCGTTCTGGAGCATGGATGATCTCAGCTATTGGGGATGGAGGATATCAACTATGGGGGATGCAGGACCTCAGCTTTAGGGGTGAAGGACATCAGCTTTGGGGGTGAAGGACATCAGCTTTGGGGGATGAAGGACATCAGCTTTGGGCAGGTGAAGGACCTCAGCTATGGGGGATGGAAGTCCTCAGTCCTGGGGGATGGAGGATCTCAACTATTGGGGATGGAGGATCTCAGTTATGAGGGATGAGAACCTCAGCTTTAGTCAGCGGAAGACCTCAGCTATGTGGGGTGAAGGATCTTAGCTATGGGGGATGGAGGACCTCAGCTACGGGGGATGGAGGACCTCAGCTTAGGGGGGATGGAGGACCTGAAAATTTATTACATAGATTAAACTTATTCACTCTGGAGATTATATATTAAAGCCACAATTTTATGTTAGAAGAAAAACAATTAACCTTAGACTGAGGAAATGGTTCTTTACTGTTAGAGCAGCAAAAATGTGGAACTCCCTCCCCCAGGAAATGCCATAATCTGTCAAAAAGGTAAAAACATTTTTTTAGATGTCTACTTCAGGAAGCAGAATGTACAGCGATACACATATACATGCATAGATTGAACTGGATAGACCTGTGTCTTTTATCAACCTTATAAATGATGTGACATATGGAAATGAAGCCAAAATAAAATCAATGGATATCGAATGTCCTTAGGAGGATAGGGGTTGTGCCTTTAAAGTCCATTAATGTAGCTCATTTTAAATGTGTAAACAAGGGCGGATGAAGGGTGTTGATTCTTGATGGAGATATCCGGCATGACACATAATTATATGTGGGTGTAATTTGCATGCTGCCTCTTACGGTACTTTGTTTTATTTAGACCAAGCTTGTCTGTTACTATAGAATGATTGCACATGGTGTATGTGTTTGTGTAGCTGAAAACTTCCAATGCCTTTCTTCTTTACATTATGGGGGTATTTGCACCATTTCATAAATCCACCTAAACTGAATGCATTTTAACACACCCACTTACACAAAGCTGAAAACATATGTAATAAAGAAAAAAAAAAGGCCAAACTCACCAATGTAGTGGAAGATCAAAACAAACTTTCAAAAAATATAAGAAAAAATTGCACCACGCTAACAGTTTTTGCTTATAAAGCATATGTAAACCCAATAGCAAAAACACAATAGATCCCTCATGCCGTACCAACAGGGAGGTGTGTGATTAGCCACAAATTTATTGTGCAGCAGGTCAATGACCTCAAACATACAGCCAATGTTATTAAGAACTATCTTCAACATAAAGAAGAACAAGGAGTCCTGGAAGTGATGGTTTGGCCCACACAGAACCCTGATCTCAACATTGAACCTGTCTGGGATTACATGAAAATCTGAGGATCTGAGGCATCCGATATCCACAGAAGATCTGTGCTTAGTTCTCCAAGATGTTTGGAACAACCTACCTCCCGAGTTCCTTCAAAAACCGTGTGCAAGTCTACCTAGAAGAATTGATGCTGGTTTGAAAGCAAAGGGGCGGTCACACCAAATATTGATTTGATTTTGATTTCTCTTCTGTTTATTTACTTTCCATTTTGTTAACTGAAAAAAAATGAGGCTTCGCTCTGATTAGTGCGACTTGTCATGCAACTTATGGCACACGAAGTCGCATGACAAGTAAAAAACCATGTAGTTCTAATTGCAGCGACTCCAAAATAGGTTTCTGCACTACTTTGATGCAGCTTTCTTGCAACTTGAATGCCATTGAGTGTAATAAGTCACATTCAAGTTGCATTGAAAAGTTGCACTGGAAGTCTTGTAGATAGAGCGGGAGAATTATTGTTTTATTCCTGGAGTTAATCCCTTTTTTTTAATGCCAATGTTCTGTTTGCTTTGTTAGCAACAGCTTGGCATTGCATGTCATTGCTGAGCCTATCATCTACTAGGACCCCCAGGTCCTTTTCAATCCTAGATTCCCCCAGAGGCTCTCCAACCCCCAGTGTATAGATTGCAATCAAATTTTTGCCACCCAAATGCATTATTGTACATTTTTCTAGATTAAACCTCATTTGCCATGTAGTTGCCCACCCCATTAATTTGTTCAGATCTTCTTGCAAGGTTTCTACATCCTGCCCTGCTTAGCTTAGAATCGTCTGCAAATAAAGAGATTGAACTGTTTACCCCATCCTCCAGGTCGTTTATGAATAAATTAAATAGGATTGGTCCCAGCACAGAACCCTGGGGGACCCCACTACCCACCCCTGACCATTCCGAGTGTTCCCCATTTATCACCACCCTCTGAACTCGCCCTTGTAGCCAGTTTTCAATCCATGTACTCACCCTATGGTCCATGCCAACGGACTTTATTTTTTGCAGTAAACGTTTATGGGGAACATTATAGAAAACACATATAAAATCAAGGATTAGCATCAAATTATGTATACACATATACATATGGTATTGTCTCACATGGATTAAACCAATGTATGTACACAAGAAAACTGTAGGTGTGCCCCAAAAAAATGTAATGAGCTAGAGTCTCGTATTAGAGAATGGCTAACTATTGTGGACAGCAATGGGAGGGAATGATGGACAAACTAATGTTAGAAATCTTTGGCCCAGACAATAGACACATTGATACAGACACACATTTTCTGAGATGAAAACATCTACTGGATAAAAATTCCAATTTATCTTGGCATAACAAGATAATAATAGAAATATATAGAACTACAAAAGTGTACCTTTTGGGTTACGTATTGAATTTTTCCCGACAGTACTACAAGTGAGTAAAGATGTAAAAGTGGCATGGGACCAAAATCTCCAAACCTGCTCATTTTATTTAAAATGATGCAATTGCTACAAGCTCATTACCAGACAGAATTATCAACACTAGAGGAGCAAATACAAACACTTTTGACCCAGGATTCAAGTGTGAGTACATCAAGTAACTACAATACTTAACGGAAATCTTTACAAGAATTTATAGAGAGACATAATAAAAAGACCATCACTGGGAAAAACAAAAAAGATATCTAGAGACTTGCTGGCGTATAGCACCGGCCAGGCTTATAAATGGTCACATTAGAATAAAAACAGACACAAAAAAGATCATTTTCAGCACAGACGACCACACAGTGACATTCCAGCATACATAGCCCTTGTACACACGATTGGCGATTCCGACGGAATGTGTCCGATCGGAGCGTTTTGTCGGATATTTCCGACTGTGTGTGGTCTGCATCGGACTGTTTCCGTCGGAATATCCATCGGACCAAATTATCCAACTTGCCGGAAATATTTTCCAACAAAATGCTCTGATCGGACATACTCCGATCATGTGTAGAGAATTCCGATCGGACAAAGTGCCACGCATGCTCAGATCAAATTCCTACACCAAAGCTATTGGGTACTAGCCTGAACGTAGTTCTGTCTTAACGAAATAACGTCATCACGTTCTGAACGATCGGATTTTCCGACAACTTCGTCCGACCGTGTGTATGCAACAGTTTCGGACAAAATCCGTCGGGCAAAATCCGACGGATTTGGTTGTCGGAATCTCTGACCGTGTGTACAGGGGCTTAGACTCGGACACTGACATTTCTACGTCCATGACATCACTCTCCTCTCATTGCAGGGAATCTTCCTCTACACATGCATTCAAAAGAGGCACGGCCAACACACACAACACTAATTTTAAAAAATCTAATACCACTGAGGGTAGCCACTCAGGTGCACTATCTAATCAAACACATCTTTTTTCTTTTAAAACTAGCATAGGTGGTGGTGGTCAAACTATTGCTGGTGGATCTCCCTTTCCTTTCTCCTGTTTTACAGACACAGACGAATACAAGAAAATTGATGGTAAAGTAACACAAATGGGAAAAATTACTCACATAAAATACAGTCCCCAAAGGTACAGGGTTTTCCCCCTTTGGGGGGGGGGGGGGCAAAAAACATAGCAACCTGGAGTTATATGTCACAAAAATAATCTAAATTTGAATGAAATTAGGCTTAAGTTTCTGTCCAGAACAACATATCAACAAATTTGAAGTAATTAAAGATGTGACTTTCATTGCAAAAAAAGCTTTTGCTACATGTAATGCACGATAAAGATTATGGAGCACCCTCGGCCTCCAAAGTAGACAGCGAGTTATGGAAGGACTTCACTATAAAATACTTTCGGGATATGAGAGATCTGATGTCTATCTATGGAGGAGGGACAAGTAGACGAAGAATCAGACACAGATGATGACGCCTCAGACGAGGAGGACATCCCCCTAACTTATAAAGACAAATAAAAAATGTTTCTTTCATTAAAGACAAATGGTAATATTTGAGCATTTGTGCAGAAGGTTAGCTAAGATATTGACCGTATTACTGCTCTGCAATCTGGACCTCAGAACCCGAAGCCCTTTCTGCAAAATGCCCTAAAGAAACTAGAAAATAATCCTAACCTAATTCTAAAACCTTCTGATGAGGGGGTAATGTAGTGTTGATGAACATAGAACACTACATTACTATGTGTCAAAAGATACTTCCAAACCAAGATTGGTATAGACTGATTTAGGAAATGATTCTTCCCAGATATTATGAGAAATATAGAACTATTATCAAATATGAAAAATTAAGTCTGCGCTACTATTAAAGTAATAAGAACTATTATCAACGAGGAATACTCTACAGCTCTCAAAGATAAAGATACTTGGAATTTGCTCAATGTTAAACACCCTGTCACTCCAATGTTCTATGCTCTACCAAAGGCCCACAAGAATCTTGTGGACCCCCCAGGCAGACTTATGGTGTCTGGGCTGGGCTGTCTGACAGAGCATGCAAGTAAACTCACAGATGATTATCTCAGACCCTTTGTTTTCTCCTTACCATCTTATATACAGGACACTAGGGACTTGCTACTCGCCCTTGAGAACTTTATAGTCCCCCGGGGTGCGTGGCTTGTCACTATAGATATAGAAGCTTTATACAGCTCAATACCGCATGAGAAAGGTCTACAGGTGATAGGTGAATTCCTAAAAACTAAACAAAGAACATTGTGGCCCTACAATTTCGTTTTTGTTCTAAGGCTCTAAGGCCGCGTACACACGGGCGGACTGTCCGCCCAACTAGGTTCGTCAAACAGTTTGACAAACAGTCCGTTCAAAATTTGCATGAGCGGACTTGACCACACACGACGAACGAACAGTCCGCTGAAAACTTGCGCGATGACATGAACGGCACGTACGACGGGACGAGAAATTCGGCGTCCGATACATTGCAATGCAACCTTCGCCGTGTAAATTCTTTCTGAGCATGCGCGAGACTTAGTTTGCCGAACAAGCCTACACACGAGCGGACTGTTCGCTCAAACCAAGTTTCAGCGGACAGTCTTACGGAAATTCCGAAAAACTTTGTTCGTCAGACTGTCCGCTGAAACTGTCCGCTGAAGCCCACACACGAGCGGACTGTCCGCTGAAACACTGTTCAGCGGACAAAGTTGGACGAACAGTCCGCCCGTGTGTACGCGGCCTTAGAGTATATTCTCTCTCGTAATGTTTTTATGTTTCGGGGTTCCCACTTTCTCCAGGTGCAGGAGGTGGTGATGGGGACGTGATGTGCCCCATCGTACACCAACCTGTACCTGGGGGGGTGGGAACGGCAATTATTTTTCAATTAGAATGCATCGATAGAACTGTGCCACAGTGATTTCTTCATGATCTGGGGTGGCACTAGATCAAAACTTGACACCTTTATGGACCTTATTGGCCATAATGATTTCAGCTTGAAATTTACCATGGAGAATCAGTAGACAAGGCCATACGCAGATCCAATCACACAATCTACATTAAGGCCAACAAACCAGACACTTTTCTGGCACTGTGCCTTCATCGCCCGAAGAGGGCTCACAACCCCATCAGGCTAAGATTAGCTAAAGAAATCCACACAAGTAACCCTTAAGGTGCTCTCCAAATTTCGCAAGAGATTGGCTGAACTATATGAAGCAAAAGCCTCTTTTCCTCTAAATCAAGCTGAGGCACTGTTCCAAAATATCTCTATACTCAAATTGTCAGATGCCAATCGTGAGTCCATGGAGTGTCCCATTACGACGGAGGAAGTTTTCCTTGCTATCAAATCACTCAAACCTCACAAACAACTGGGTCCTGATGGCCTCTCCAGCACCTATTTTAAAAATTCGCTGTTACCTTAGCCCCTCTTCTCTCTAATTCTTTTAACGCCCTACTCAAACAACATTCTTTTGGCCAAGACACATTGATGGCTATCATTTTCATGATAGCTAAACCCAACACTGACAACTCCCTTTGGTCCAATTACAGGCCCATTTCCTTACTTAATTTGGACATTAAGATCTTGGTCAAAATTATGGCATTACACCTCAATCCGATTATAGGAGGACTAATCCATAAGGACCAAGTGGGCTTTATACCGCAACAACAGGCTAGTGACAATATCCGATGCGTAATTTTACTCCAACTCCTAGCTCCATCACGTGAAATACCCATGCATCTTCTGTCCCTCAATATAAGGAAGGTGTTTGATACAGTTTCCTGGCCTTACTTGCACTTCATATTGCAACGCTGGGGCTTTGGAGCAAACTTCCTACAATGGATAAATTCCCTATACAACCAACCGTAAGCTTATGTTAAATATTCAGGGTTTCGCTCAGATAGCTTCAAAATACAACAAAGAACAAGACAGGGTTGCCCCCTTTCCCCCCTAGTTTTTGCCCTTGTGATTGAACCCCTAGCTGCTCTGATCAGAGCAACAGAGCAAACTCAAATATTAAAGGTTTGGAAGTAGCCTCCACATCCCATAAAGTATGCTTATTTGTTGAGGATGCACTATTATTCATTACCTCACCACGCACAACACTCCCAAATCTCATCCAGATCCTAGACAAATTTGCTATAATAACAGGCCTAGAAGTCAACCAATCCAAATCCAGGGCCCTCAAACGTGTCCCTTGCAAAAGGAAATCAAACACATACAAGAACACTTCCCCTTCACCTGGTCCATGTCAATGATACCATACCTTGGGATAAAGCTAACTAGTAACCCAACCCACCTCTTTCAAACAAACTATCTCCTTATGCTGACACACTTGTCCTCCTTGCTGGTTACCTGGCGACCACTGTGCGTCTCGTGGCTTGGGCGTGTTGCGGCTGTGAAGATGTCCCTACTTCCTAAACTTTTGTATCTCTACAGAGTCCTCCCGGTCCCAGTCCCCCCTTATTTCCACCGAATCATACAGACCCGAGTGTCCAAGTACATATGGGGCTCCACAAAACCAAGGGTGTCAAGGGCTATACTGCTCCATAGCAAGCTTAATGGAGGTCTGGGATTGCCCAATTTCTCTCGATACTATCACGCAGCCCAGCTGGCCAAGATCACCCTTCTACATGCAAAAGTTGAAATACCCCTGTGGGTCAGTCTGGAAGCGATTGATCTTTACCCTCTAACGGTGACTAACCTACTACGTTTGCCCTCCTCTGCCCCTGGCCCCATAACCAACCCCATAACACAACACTTTCTCAGAATATGGGAGAAACTACGAGGCCCATTTAACTTAATGTCCCCACACTCCTCATTACTTTCCTTTCTGGGTCACCCACACTTCTACCCAGCTTCTTTTCAGCCCTGGTCTCAAGTTGGACTAAGTCGTATATGCAACCTTGTCACCAACACCTCCCTGAAGCCATTCTCTGTCCTACAAACCCAAACAAAACTCCCCCCGAAGGAGTATTTTTGATACCTCCAGATCGCCCACTTTGCCCAGACAATAATATTTGTAATTCAGACCCACATGCTCCGGGCATCATATCTCGCCTTTATAGCTACCTTACATCCCCTCCAGCTAACCTCCCATCGTATGCTGCACAGTGGTCCAAGGACCTGGCAATAGATCTAGATGCAGAAGACTGGACACATAAATGGGCTAAAACAAAAATTTCATCCCATAATGTAGTCGCACATGAAGCAAATTATAAGGTCCTCATTCAGTGGTATTTAGTCCCAGCTAGGATATCCAAATTGTTGCCGAACTATCCTTTAGTATGCTTCCGAGGCTGTGGTGAGAGAGGCACACATGCCCATATATGGTGGTCGTGCCCGATCGTACAACAATTTTGGACAATATTCTGCATGGCTTCTACTCTGCTTCAAGTTACCCTAGAACCTGACCCATTCCTTGCATTATTAAATCATGTTACAGTAGACTGTACTAAGTCCCAGCTCCGTCTCCTCCTTCAACTCACTACAGCGGCCAAACAGACGATAGCTAAAGCCTGGAAAACCCCCAACTTAAACCTTACTGAAGTAAAAAATAGAATCACCCAAGCTATGATTCAAAGCAAAAGTTTTAGACAGAATCCCCCAGCAGCTCAAAATCTGGCGCCCCTGAGTGGAACACTTTCTGCCTCCAGACTTCAACAAACATTTATTAGAGCCTTAGCCCCCCTTTGACATCCCAGGCGTCCGCCGCAATGTACCGGTGGCCCGTGAGATCCCCCCGACCATCCTCTATCAACCTACTCATGTTTCTTTCCTTTATTCGCTTTCCTTTACCTGATCTTTCCCCCTCTCTCCAATTATCCGCCTTATTCATAATCTCACTACTGGTAATGTTATTTACTAGCTACACATACCACACAAGTTCCTAGTTCTTAATTCACAGAACAACGTTCCTACCCCATTTACACTATAGTACTGGGGCTATGCCTCTTACATTTCAGCATCCTTTGTGACCCCGATGTATGTACACACATTAAAAAAAAATATAAAAAATGGCCGCGCTAATCGAAATTGAAATAAAGTGAATGAAAAAATGTTTACACCTCCCCCTTCCCCTCCTATATACCTTTTATGTTCTTCCCTTACTATATAATACTTACTATAAACATACTTTAGAAGTTATGGTCAAAACTTTAAAATCATATATTTTCTTTTAGACATATTTATATTTTCTTGGGATTAAAATGTTTAAAACTCAGCTATAAGAATGTTTTCAAATTCTAAAATATATAAAGGCCATTCATTGTCATTCCCACGAGAATATCTTGAAATTCTTCTTTGCTTTGTATCATCCGTACTTCAATATGTCTACTTTTTATTTCTGGTATCACATAATTTGTCTTATATTCTGTACATGTAATTTATTTTAACATAAAATAAAAATTTTTGAACGAGAAAAAATGTTTACAAACAATAAGTGAATAAACTCTGCGGAAAAATATACATGAAATATATCTGATCACCTTAAACATGTACACCTCAATATTTCATATGTGCAAAACTGAAAATTTACCAAAAATACAGTTAGGTGCAAAAATAAAAGTCCGGAAATATATCATTCCCCGAAAAATATTAAAGTGCAAACATGAATAATAAAGTGTATAGTTCCAGTGTGGTAAACACCAAGTCCAATTCCCAGATGGAAAAAGGGAAGAGCAAAGGAGGCAAAAAAAGAAAGGAACGTTGGAGGATGAAGGAAACGGGTAGGTTCCACCGCCACCGAGGGGACAAGGGATAACTTCTCCCTGGAGCGTACACCCAAAAGAAAGTGGAGACCCTTACCAGGTATGATGGACCCCCTATCACAGTAAGGTCATAAGCACCTGCAGATACAGCCCTCTGCGGGCTCTCTGATCAAACAGAAGTACCTGGAACTCGAAACTTCCAACGTCCTTCTCCCTCTGTGTGTCTTTTCCACTGTACCACATGTGCGGGGGGGGGTTCTCCCTCTAATAGGTACCGATGCACTCTCCCGGGCCGAAATCGGCTGTATGAAAACAAAAGAGAGCTCCAATAGTGCGTTATGCTTAAACGCGTTTATTGTTAAAAAGAATATTTCTAAATGTCAGATGCAAAAATCGGATACAAAAAGCATTAAAAAGTTCTGCTGGCAAACAAAAACACTAAAGCGTACCCCTGTGCTTCCGGGGTCGTGTAAAACCTGGTGACGTTGATGCGTAGTCCCGCCCTGACATGTTTCGACACAGCTGACGTTCTCAAAGGGCACATATATAATTGAACAAATTATGTCCTGTATCATTGTATCATTTCTCTGTATTGCTTAACAATGAGACGCTGAGTAAGTTACGTTATCCACTGGCTTACCGAGATTATCAGTTAATGTTTATTGATTGTTACTAATAAAAAAGTGTGAAAATAAATTTACCATGGAATGCAGCCAACTTGAAGTCATGTTCTTGGATGTACAGATTAAGATACATAAACATGGTAACTTGTTTTCTGATCTATACAGGAAACCATCTTCAGCGAATACCATTTTGAATGCTTAGCCCACTGCCACACGGTCGGAGATTTCGGCAACCAAATCCGTCGGATTTTGCCCGTCGGATTGAGTCCGACGGATTGTGCCCAAAACTGTTGCATACACACGGTCGGGCCAAGTTGGCGAAAAATCCATTCTTTCAGAACGTGATGACGTAATTTCGTTACGATGGGACTACATTCAGGCTAGTAGCCAATAGCTTTGATGTAGGAATTTGATCTGAGCATGCGTGGCACTTGGTCCGATGAAAATGCTCTACACATGATCGGATTAGGTCCGTCCGGCCCAGTTGGTCGGGAAATATTTCCAACATGTTGGAAAATTGGGTCGGACGGAGATTCGGACAGAATCAGTCCGATGCATACCACACACAGTCGGATTATCTGACGACGCGGTCCGATAAGACTCATTCCGACAGATTCTCCGACCGTGTGTACAAGGGCTAAGCCCACTGTTGCATACACACGGTCGGGCCAAGTTGGCGAAAAATCCGATCTTTCAGAGCGTGATGACGTAATTTCGTTACGATGGGACTACATTCAGGCTAGTAGCCAATAGCTTTGATGTAGGAATTTGATCTGAGCATGCGTGGCACTTGGTCCGATGAAAATGCTCTACACATGATCGGATTACGTCCGTCCGGCCCAGTTGGTCGGGAAATATTTCCAACATGTTGGAAAATTGGGTCGGACGGAGATTCGGACAGAATCAGTCCGATGCATACCACACACAGTCGGATTATCTGACGACACGGTCCGATAAGACTCATTCCGACAGATTCTCCGACCGTGTGTACAAGGGCTAAGAGTGCCCACCCTAGATCTTTGGTGCATAGTATCATTTACATTGTCATTCAAAGTGCGAGAATGCTGAAAGCTGAAAATTGGCCTGGGCAGGAAGGGGGTATAAGTGCCCAGTAAGCAGATGGTTAAATAAATCCCTGCCACCAGTTTTAGCAGCTTTACCAACATGTGCAGCAGGTTCAGGTAGTTCTTAATAGGGCTACTTTTGTGAAGAAGCACTTTTATCGCACCAAATTAAAAGATAATTACCTGCGATTTGTAGAAATCAAAAAAAAAAGGAGGTAATTACAGTAAAACCAACTGTCAGCTGGTGCACAGAGACAGGCAGAGGGCCTGAGGCGGCAGAGTAAAAAATTTGCAACAACCACCGTTTATTTATTCTCCAGGGTCTCTGCTTTCAGAAAATATACATTTTTTACAGTAATTTCCAGTAAACAATGCAGGTTTAAAAAAAGAAAAAAAGCAGTGGGAAGGCACGTGGTTAAGTATAGTAACCCATAGCAACCAATTACGTTTTTCCCTTCATTTTTCTGACTGCTCTAATGATAAGTGAATTCTGGGTCACTCCGGCTTCCTGCACATCATTATTTCTCTTTGTTCTGCTCTGTAAAATAAACCGGTGAATGTGTGCTTCAAAGAACATTTTCATTCATACCAACACATCCATTGTACGCAGCATGTCCTTGGTCCCTCACATTTATCTACTTTACTGCAATCTGTCTTGTATGACATCGCATAGACACGGCCTGTGTTCCCCTCACAGGTGTAACCAAGGCTGAATGATACATCACTTTTCTTACCTGATGCTACACTTACTGGCCCGGCATTGTTTGCACCATGTGCCGAGGCTCACACAAGTACAAAGAAAAGTTGTGTACTTGTGAAATGAGATGTAGATAAATATTATCGTGAAACCCTGATATACGGAAATGTCCGCCACCTTTGCTGACGAATATCACTAACACGAATACCCTCTAGAACAGGGGTCTCCACACTTTCTAAACAAAGGGCCAGTTTATTCTCGTTCAGATTTTAGGAGGGCTGGACTGTGACCAGCGGGAGAGGAGATCTTCCTGGCATCAATGGGAGTAAACATCTCCCTATTTGCTAATAGGGAGGGTAGTGCCCATCACTGGTGTCAGTGAGAAGAATAGTGCCTAATAATGCCTCATCGTTGTTGTCAGTGGGAGGAATAGTGCCCCACCATTGGTATTAGTGGGAGGAATAGTGCCCCATCATTGGTATCAGTGGGAGGAATAGTGCCCCATCATTGGTGTCAGTGGGAGGAATAGTGCCCCATCATTGGTGTCAGTGGGAGGAATAGAGCCCCATCATTGGTGTCAGTGGGAGGAATAGTGCCCCATCATTGGTGTCAGTGGGAGGAATAGAGCCCCATCATTGGTGTCAGTGGGAGGAATAGTGCCCCATCATTGGTGTTAGTGGGAGGAATAGTGTCCCATCATTGGTGTCGATGGGAGGAATAGTGTTGCATCATTGGTATCAGTGGGAAGAATAGTGCCCCATCATTGGTGTCAGTGGAAGGAATAGTGCCCCATCATTGGTGTCAGTGGAAGGAATAGTGCCCCATCATTGGTGTCAGTGGGAGGAATAGTGCCCCATCACTGTTGTCAGTTGGAGGAATAGTGCCCCATCATTGGTGTCAGTGGGAGGAATAGTGCCCCATCATTGGTGTCAGTGGGAGGAATAGTGCCCCATCATTGGTGTCAGTAGGATGAATAGTGCCCCATCATTGGTGTCAGTGGGAGGAATAGTGCCCCATCTTTGGGGTCTGTGGGGGGAATAGTGCCCCATCATTGGTGTCAGTGGGAAGCAAATAAAAAAAATTCATATCTTGGTATAAAATTTTGCAAACATGTAATTTTTCTCCTTCACTGATAGGCACTTATGAGGTGGCACTCATGAGCACTGATAGGCTGCACTGATCTGATGGGCACTGATGAGGGGGCAATGATAGGTGGCACTGATGGGCACTGATATGTGGCGCTGATGGGCACTGATGAGATAGCACTGGTGGGTACTGATAAGGGGGCACTGATGAGGCTATACCAATGAGTGGCTCTTATGGGCACTTATAGGTGGCATTGATGGGCACTGGTAGGTGGCACTGATAGGCAGCACTGCTAAGTGACACTGATTATGAGGCACTGATGGGCACTGTGCCACTGATAGATGGCACTGGTTGACACTGATTAGCAGCACTGAAGGGCACTGATGGGCATTGAGGGGACCGATGTACCGCTAACAGAAGCTGGTTAAGGCTTTCTTCTGTTCTATTCTCTTTTCACCTCTAACAGCGTGAGGAGAAAACAAAACCGATTACCGGCTTCTATTTACTTATTCATTGGCTGACAGTTGATCACATGGTAAAGGGTCCGCTGTTTTGGCCCTAATACCCCGATCTGTGATCAGCTGAGTCCCAAGGGCACGTGGGCAGCGCAAGAACGGGAGGCCCTCTATGTATGTCCTCCCAGCAAAGGAAGCCCGCACTGTAGCCATCTTTCAGCTATATAGCGTGGGCACCAAGTGTTTAATCTGGAGCAGGCCATTTTTTTCTTGCATTTTTCAGTTTTTAGTGGTCTCATCCATCAGCCTGCTATCTAAAGTGACTTCAGTTTCCCAAAAAGAAATGATCAGATCCCCAAGATCCTGTCTCCACTCCCTCTCCCATATAAGTAGCCAAATGTGCAGGTGGCTAAACAGGAAACGTCCTCTATAGTCAGCTGGCGGCGTCTGCCCCGTATGACCAGCAGCAGTATGTTCAGGCTATTTCAGAGACTTGTTGATTATACAAACATTTTCCTGCCACTGAATATTTAATTAGACTTTTTTTTTTTTATACTCTTTATTCCTGCCAGTTTATTCTTCATCTCTTTCATTATAGAGCTTTTGGCCATTTGCCAGTCAATGCAGATTGTGTGTAACTGGTTGCAGAGCAGAGGGGTAGAAGCACCACAGATGTCGGATTGGCGCTTCGCTTGGAATGAAACTATGGCCATCAGAATGAGAACAGAAGTCTAATATTTAAGAGATTATTAATAAGAATTACTGTAATCTATACATCTATAACAGCGGCCACCAAACTTTCTAAACAAAGGGCCAATTTACTGTCCTTCAAACTTTATGGGGGGCCAGACTGTGGCCATTGAGAGTAGAAAGTGTCCCAGCATCAGTTGGAGTAATCTTTGGTGTCATTGGTAAGAATTGTGTCCCATCGTTGCTTTCATTGGGCCCCATCGTTGGTGTCATTGCTAAGAATTGCACCCCATCATTGGTGCCATTGAGAACAATTGTGCCCCATAGTTGGTGTCATTAGGAGGAATTGTGCCCCATCATTGCTGTCAATGAGCCCCATGGTTGGTGTCATTGGGAGGAATTTTGGCTCATCGTTGGTGTCACTGGGAGGAATTTTGCCTCATTGTTGGTGTCATTGGGAAGATTTGTGCCTCATTGTTGGTGTCAGTAAAATAAATAGTGCCTCAAGGGCCAGATAAAAGCAGGCATAGGGTCGCATCTGGCCCCCAGGCCGCAATTTGGAAATCAATGATCTATATCATAATATTAAGCATTCTAATAATGGCATTATGTGGTATGTTGGAAAGAACTAACATTTATTGTAATATACTGTACTATGGGTGTGATGCATTGTAGAGGAGTAACACATAACATGTTTAAACTGTAGGAGAATCCCATTGTTGCTTTCATTGGGCTCCATCGTTGGTGTCATTGCTAAGAATTGCACCCCATCATTGGTGCCATTAAGAGGAATTGTGCCCCATAGTTGGTGTCATTGGTAGGAATTGTGCCCCATCATTGCTGTCAATGTGCCCCATTGTTGGTGTCATTGGGAGGAATTTTGCCTCATTGTTGGTGGCATTGGGAGGAATTTTTCTTCATCGTTGGTGCCATTGGGAGGAATTTTGCCTCATCGTTGGTGCCATTGGGAGGAATTTTGCCGCATTGTTGGTGTCATTGGGAGGATTTGCGCCCCATTGTTGGTGTCAGTGAAATAAATAGTGCCCCAAGGGCCAGATAAAAGCAGGCAAAGGGTCGCATCTGGCCCCCGGGCCGCAATTCGGAAATCAATGATCTATATCATAATATTAAGCATTCTAATAATGGCATTATGTGGTATGTTGGAAAGAACTAACATTTATTGTAATATACTGTACTATGGGTGTGATGCATTGCAGAGCAGTAACACATAACATGTTTAAATTGTAGGAGAATCCTGTACTGAAAGAAGTATGGAGACTGCCAGTGTTGACCTCCTGCTAAAAATACTATTTGCCTGGCTGTCTCTGGTATGTTTTTTCCTTATGTAGCACCCTCTTGTGTGTTAGACTTAGCCGCTGTACACACGGTCGGAGATTTCGACAACCAAATCCGTCGGATTTTGTCCGTCAGATTTCGTCCGTCGGATCTTGTCCGAAACTGTTGCATACACATTATCGGACTAAGTTGTCGAAAAATCCGATCGTTCAGAACGTGATGACGTAATTTCATTACGATGGGACTACGTTCAGGCTAGTAGCCAATAGCTTTGATGTAGGAATTTGATCTGAGCATGCGTGGCACTTTGTCCGATCAAAATTCTCTACAAATGATCGGAGTATATCCGATCGAGCCAGTTGGTCGGGAAATATTTCCAACAAGTTGGAAAATTGGGTCCGACGGATATTCCGACGGAATCAGTCCGATGCATACCCCACACAGTCGGACTATCTGACAACACGGTCCGATAGGACACATTCCAACGGATTCTCTGACCGTGTGTACAAGGCTTTAGATTGTTTTTGTTAGCGTAGGTAAATTGTTGAGGCTCGGCTGGCAGCCTGTGTGTTTTTCTGGGTCAGAATTTGAGTGACTCAGGGAATGCTGGGTGGCTCACAGGTAGCATCTCTGAGACCTCCCCCTACTTCTAGAAACTTACAGAAGATTCTAGAAGAATGGGAGTGGAGGAGAGGAGGAGCTGCCTGGAGTATTCTGAGAGCCATGACCAATCCCCAACAGATGGGTTGGCAGGGGGCAGGCCCCCCTCAAATACACAGGGTCAGCCCAGCTGGGGCAGTGGCGTTCGAGTGGAAGCTGGAGATGGAGTGTTAGTCTGTTGGTGGCCCTTGAGGGAAGTCCCCTAGTCTGGGGGGGAGTGACCTCGAGCCTGGGCTTGGGTGTAGAAGGGACCTTCTTCATGACACACAGAGGTGTCCTGACCGGAGGCACGGGAGCAAAGTAGAGGACAGCAGGAGAACACTGCCGGGCAAATCTCAAGGGAGGAAGACAGCCAGATGGTCTGGGGAGTTACAGTCAGAGGTCCTGAGAGGCATGCCTGAGAGAACTTGGAGAGAGCACTCTGGGATAGATGCAAAGTCAGTCTGGGAGGACTGTGGAGTTTTAGCCAGGAGCCAGGGCTAGTGAAAGGGGCTGCTGCAGCCAGGTGGGCTGGCAGTGCCTGAAGAGGTGGTGCTGGGATCAGTAGCCACAGGAGGAAGACAGCTGGGCACTAGGGCATTTTGCTACACTACCAGCTGTCCCTGCCTGCAAAGGGCATTTTCTACTGGTCTGATTGAGCTATTGTCAGACCATCCATACAATACCAGCTGGTCCTGAGGGTTGTAGTTCTACAAGCAAGATTTATGCTGGAGGTAGAAGGAGAAGTGTATATAGGGACTGTATATAGTTATGTCCCTGAAGAGTTCTACTACCTTGATCAGTTGGGCATCCCATAATATCCCTATCCCCATCCAAGTTTATTCACCTCAATAAAACATAAAAACAAAGCACTGGACTGTTCTTCTGACTCAAGTGTGCTGTGAAGATGCGATGTGCCTGGCTATGCAGGGTGGGGGATCCCTTTCTACTTGCGGCTCCTTAGGGGGTGCTCTACACTTACAATCAAACCAATCCTTTCTACCAAAAACCAGATATCAAAAGCAAAGTAAGGCCAAAGCTTTTTCAGTCATTCTTCTCTTGTTGGTCATAGGAGTGCAATAGCTCAGCTGATAGCGGGCTATCAGTTGACAATGAAGAACCACTGTAGAAGGATCCCAACCATATTGTCGGGATCCACCCAGATGCCTGACTGACAGATGGCCTTGCCTCTTAGCTGCACCCACGCCTGCCTCGGCCTAAGGCACCTTCGATGGAGCAGAGAGGAGAGCGGTGACTGACAGGCTGGGTTCACACCTGAGTGTAGGTGGTAGCAGAAACTTGTGTTCCTGCTCGTATTTTTATTTTTTTTTGTGCTCTTGGGTACAGCACTGGAATGAGATTGGGTTCAGGTAAGCATAAAGGGGAGGGGGGGGGGGCTGATTCGGGGGAGCTAAACAAATTTTTTTTTGTAAAAATAACTTGTACCTTTACAACCACTTTAATGGCAACTTTGCAGCACGTTTCCAAAATGGCAAAACATGGGTTTTCTGTGCACTTTATTCCCAGAAATGTCAAGTGTGAATGAAGCCTTACAGAGCAGACCAAGAACTGAGTGATCAGCGGTCTTGTGATTGCTCAGTTCTCAAGCTTACAGTTGACGAGGGGCAACTGCAGCATCACACTGATGCTGCAGCATAGAGGCAAGGATGGATGTTTGTTTTTTTACAAACCCATACTTCTTCCGTAAGGTGGTTGTAAACCTCAGACATGAAATATGAACAAAGCATATCCCTCTATAGGGCGCACTTGTCTTAATTCAGAGCACTAAGTGTCATTTCTCTCTGTTGCCTTGTTCCTCTGCCTTCTGCATGAGTCACTTCTGACAAGTTTTCCTGACACCAAAAGAAAAATGGTGATGGGGGGGGGGAGCTCCAGCTGATTGACAGCCTCAGCTCTGTTTATGTGTCCTGTGTGAAGGGGGGTGTCGCCCTTCCCTCTAATCAGGGCTCAGAGCTCTCCTCACTGAGCTCTGCAGAGTGTGACTTCAGCTCTCCTCCCCCCTGCTTTTCAGAGCTAAGAGATTCTGTGTAAATTCTTCACTTTGAACAGATTGTGACAGACCCAACCGGGACAGGGGCTATTGGAGAGGGACAGGGGCACGCCTCCTAACCACTGTTTATTGCCCATGGAGAGAGCATATCATTCCCTAATGATAGACAACAATGTGATGAACACTGAGAGTGAGGTTAATGTTAATTCTCTGAATAAGGATAATAAAGCTTCTGTAGCGCCCTGGGGTTTAGTCTGGGAGCTCCTAGCTAAGTTCCTTGTCAGGAGTAGCTACTGTAGTTAATTGCTAGGGATCCATTGAATTTTCCCTACGTTTGGCCTGGTTGTACTTTCCTCTTCTACCACTAGGTGGCCGGGCAGTTGTTGGTATTAGATTGAGAAGGACAACCCAAGGTCGGGTTATGGGTATATGGGGGATCTCATCCAATGGGCAGGGATTTTGTTGAATCACTTGGCCTGCTGGGAGAGCCTATATATTTGGGGGAGGTCAGGTGATCTAGGTTCTTCTGTGCCAACCAGACTACCATCTGGGTGGATGTGTGTCATCTGCCCCAGGCTGCTAGGCCGGAGATTGGGCCTATTCCAGGGGCATCGGGGCTGCCAGGCTGTGTGAGGGCCTATCCAGAAGTAAGGGCAGCACAGGGTTGGGACTGCGGCTAGGGTTGCCACCTGTCCAGAATTCACCCGGACAGTTCGGGTTTGGAATCATGTGTCCAGGTTTCAGACTACCCAGAGCCAACACTAACAACCCCCCCCCCCCCCCAAACACACACACTGACGGCAGAGGAGAGAGGGCTCGATTTGCACCTCTTCCTCCCGCCCCTACACTTCTGTGTCTGCCCCCAAAAACACTCCAATCTCCAGGTGTGTGCCTCAGAAAAGGAAAGTGGGGGCAGGAAATTTGAAGTCCAGATGCTTCAGATACATCTGGATGAGAGGTGCTGACTGCCAAGGAGTGAGTGAGCCACTATTCATCCCTGTCTGTGACTGAAGTCCCCCCCCCCCTTCTCTCTCCTGCCTCTGAGTGAATACACTAAGGTAAATCAGGGTTCTCAGAGCACCTCTTACATCACCGTTTCCCTTTACACCAGAGGCCACAGTGTCGTCCCCCCCCCTTTACATCGGAGTCCTCTCCGTACATCAGAGTTCTCAGTGTTCCCCCTTAAATCTATGGTTCCCTGAGCATCCCTTATGTTAGAGTCCCCAGAGTTCTCCCTTACATCAGAGTCTCCAGAGTCCTCCCTTACAGTGAAAGGGAAATCTGCGCGCTCAGATGTAAAAGGGGAACTCTGTGTACTCTGATGTAAAGGGGGACTCTTGTTATTAACTTCATATGATTAGAAATGTTATTTATCATCAAAATATATGTATAAAAAAATGTCTGTGCATGGCTAAAGTGTTCATATTTGACCTGAAGAAAAGGTGGCAACCCTAACCGCGGCTTGCAGTCCAACCAGAAGTGATGGTTCTGCCGGCCGGAGATAGTGGTCTGAGGTAGAAGGGAAGCTGTCACTACTAAGCGACCAACCACTTTTACCGGAGACCAGAGTGAGTAACTGAAGCAATTATTCTCGCCGAGCGGGCACAGTGGAGAATCTGGAAACTTCAGGGGGTGATCAAGTCAGGGACCCGACCAGCGGAGGTGATGCTTGCAGAGCAGCCTTGTGTGCCAAGCTAGGGACCGAGCCATTCAGCAGGGGTGAAGCTTGAAGGTATTCAAAGTGCCAAGCCAGAGACCCAGCAGGGAAGCTTGGGTGACGCTTTAGGGAGATACCACCGCAAAAGCCTTGAGGAGCTCATAGGATTCAGAGTCAGTGAATCAGAGGGTCCAGTGAGAGACCAGGAGCTCAAGGGGCTGATGAATTACAAGGAGAAGTTGTAGTACAGCTGAGAGAACTGTTACTTTGAGTTAGGAACTATTTAAGTACTGTTGCCATAGGAGACAGCAATCCTGTATGTGCAGAAGTGTCTGCTTGCTGGGGCCTTTCCCTGTACGGCTGTCCTCCTATTGAAGTCTAGGAGTTTGCGATTTGAAACTGCAACTACTTAAGGGTGTCCTGGCCCTAACCCTCTTTCCCTTGCAAAATATAAAAGGGAGTGTCAAAGAAATAAAACCTCTTTTACATCCAAGAAGTGTCTTGTGCCTAATGACTTTTATCACCTTAGTACCCACTATGTCTCACAACTCACCACATATTGAAGCATGTCAGCTATCTTTGGCCTTGAAGGTTCTCAGTAGACTGGAAGAGGTAAGAGATTCTGCTACATTTGGAGCCCAACATGGGGCTAAGGTGTTGTCCTCGCTGCAGTTGCCCAGCTCCAACGGGATTTTGCCTGGCTTCGTGGGAAGTTGGCAAGTAACTTTCAGTAGACTGTGTTGTCATATGTACTATCAATGTGGGGAAGAACCACCAAGTCTCATTGCTCATGGGAAAGAATCAGCCTGGTTTTTTGGCACTTCCCACCAGTGCTGTAAGGCTTAAAATAGGCCCCAAAATGGACTCCATTACAGTTTTGGTGCGCTGCAGCAACAAGGAGGCGGGCGCCACAGTTCCCAAGAAACATCTGCACCAATCCATTGGCAGGAGGAGGAGTTCCCATTCTGCAGAGGAGGATAAGGAAGTGCCACCATGTGTGTCTGATTGTGGGTTAGCGAAAGATTTGGCGCAGTTTGTGAGTGACATGGCGGATTGGAAGAAATACATTCTGGGTGTCTATGCTGACCCAAGCAGCGGAAAACCTGTTGTGACCGATACCGGAGTGCGGTATATACCGAATGTTCAGCTTGCCCTGTCTCTGAGACTCTGAGACTGATTCATGGAAAATGTTCTGGCCTGACCACGCAGTTGAGGCCTTGGATTGTCTTTGGATGCTGCAGGGAGTGTCTCCTCGAGGTTGCCTCTCCAACCCTACCTCCAAGAATCCTACAGGTGGATTGGGACAAGAATGTTGCTGTGTCTTCGGAGAGTGATGTCCAAAGCCTGCCGGTTGTTGCCCAGGTCATGCCGGGAGCTGCTACCCTTACCACAAGACTACCTCAAGACCCAGCACACCGACCGATTCGAAGGGCCAAGGCCAGGCCAGATTGCTCGCGTTTATAACTGATTTGTTTGTTTGATTTGGGGGCAGGGTACATCAGTGAGCAGTGAGCATGGTGTGCCTGTGGGGGAATTGATACCGGTGGCCACAAGGGAAGTTGACCCATAGGTACCAACCAAGGCAAAAGCCAAGAGAAATTATCTCAAGGCCAAAGAGTGTTCAACTATCTCGGATTCGTATGATTTGTCTGGTGTTTTTGGAACTCTTCTCCGACACTCTGTCCTATTCAGGTAAATGGGGAGAAAGTGATGATGGATTGACCAGTAATGTGCAGGAGGATGATACCCCTGCTACTACCGCAGGTGTGCCGATTATGCTGTCAGCCAGCACAGCTCTGCTGATCAGCATTGCCAGATCTTTAGGGGAAGAATAGGTGGGTTCCTACAGCTTGGCAAACTAGACACATGCTCAGTCCCAAAATGGATAATAGGCCGGAGGTAATCGCTGGGTGTTCAGTCATGCCTGCCCCAGATGCACATGTTCTACCTGGGTACAGAGACCCTAAGACCCTGCCGCGGCTGTCCAAAATAAAGAAGGTAGCGTCTGATTACTGATACTTATACCCGTACATACCAGCTCATCTGGAAGAGGAGATATTTGAAAAATAAGCTCAGTGGGTGGATAAAGCAGTCCGCAGTTTCCTACACATTCCTCTCCACCTGGACTATCCTAAGCTGTCCCCTAAGATGGCAGCCAAATACCACTCTATAGTGGACACCTGGCGCTACGGCCGAAAGATTAATTTGGTCACTCACAGACTGGACAAACGAGACATCACAAGAATTGTCACTACAGTGAACGCCAAGGGAGAAACCTTGACCCTGCCTGATCCTCAGTATTACTGGTAGCGGTAGCAGGAAAATATCAATGTCTTCTTTGTGGATTACAAATATGGGTTGTATGATGCCAAGGATGCTCTACTGACAGTTATCTGTACCCATTTGAAATGTTGCTACTGGGAAATTTCAGAAAGCTGTGACGCGAGGACTGTACTACACTGAATGCTACTGGCAGTTGCAGAAAGCGATCACTTGAGCCCATTGGCCAAAAGATTAAAGTTATACTGTGCAATAACCACAAAAAAAAAATGGGGGATGGCAAAAATGCCCCACATCGGAACAAGTTTCTGAGGTTCCTATGGATACAATTGGACATACAGGGAGTCAGGCGAATGTGGGTCAACCCACTAATTCTAACGTTAAAATTGTCCATATGTTAGAAGAAATAGAAGAAAGAGGCGATAATTATAGACAAGATCCCTCCCAACCAAGGGGTCGTCACCCTAGTGTCCCCACCCCAACTAATCCACATAGGGGCAGAGGATCCCACCCTAATGGAAGAGGAGGTAGAGATCCCTTTAGGAGTAACCGTCACAACTCTTCCACTTACCAATCATACAGCCGGCGTGGGCAACAACGCAGATCTTCACCTGGACGTCATTATGACCAATCAGCACCTTACAATTACAGCTCTCAATGGTCAAATCGTCTCTCAGTGTCCACCTATAATAGATATTCTCCACTCCGTGATGTCTATCAGGAAGGCTATTCATACACAGAGGGCGAATATGAGTATCCAGCACATAGACACAACCACTCTAATCCAAACATTCGGGGTGGACAGTTTTTTCATGAGGCCTGACAGGGAAGAAAAAGAGGTCCAGACCTAAGAGAGGCCCCAAAGGAGGGCGGAGAATAGAATGGAAAAAGAAAGAGAACATAGCTGCACATGGCATGTTCAATCTTAGCAATCTTAAGTAGAGGGGAAAAAATTGTCCTCGATAAGGGCCTTAAATTTGCCCCCCCCCCTAAAGACTGGACAAATTTGGGACATTTATTGACATACAAGAGTATATCAGGAAGATCGATATTAAACAGTGATGGATTTAACGAACCAGAATGTACAGTTCCTAAGGTAACTGCCCTAGACGGGTTTCTAAAAGGATTGGTGACTAAGTAACGTTGAGTTATTTAGTCACCAATCCTTTTAGAAACCCATCTAGGGCAGTTACCTTAGGAACTGTACATTCTGGTTTGTTAAACCCATCACTGCTTAATCCCCCAACACGAACGGCTCCGGCCATTTTCATCTTCAGAGATTTGGTTCTTAAAGTGGTTGTAAACCCTTACAAACCACTTTGATCTACTGGCAAGCCTAGATTAAGGCTTACCTGTAGGTCCAAAAAATATCTCCTAAACCTATACGGTTTAGGAGATATTTACCCGAAGACAGCCGCAGGCGCACTGGGCAGGCGGCAGATCACGGCGATATGCATAGTAGTCCATTATGCTTTACTTTTGCAGGGAATCAAAGAGGAAGTAAACCCATCAGGGTTTACTTCCTCTTTAAAGACCTATAGAAATTACCTCCAAAAAGGTATACAAACAGTCCCTGTTAAATGCAGGACTCAAATCTGTTTGTGACAGAAAAGATCTTGAAGGTGGTGGCATTGTCGTTTTAGACAAAGAGGACTATCAGAAAGAAATTTGCAGAATTTTGAGTGATCATGACATTACCACAAAATCCCAACAGTTGTTACAAGATAAGTCTTGTGGCCCTTGTGTATAAAGGGTTTGCTCTGTACATTTTAAAGAAAAAAGAAAAAGCATTTCTAGTTCCCATAGCCCCTAGGATCCCAACCATGTACTATCTACCAGAAATCCATTAGGACTCTATACACAACCCTGGACAGTGAACACCCTATTGTGAGTGGCATCGATTTGATTACCTTACGTTTGGGGCGTTATATATAGATTTTTTTCTCCAGCCACTGGTCAAACTCACACCTTCCTATTTGAAGGACAGAGGTGAAACCATCAGGTTGTTGGAACGCATTAGTGTATTATTGCGTTGTTGGAGTTCACCACGCAACACAATAATTTTTGGTTCGATAACCGTTTTATTCTTCAGCAGAGAGGTGTGGCAATGGGGCCAAATTTACACCCAGCCTCGCTAATCTTTTTATGGCCGAATGGGAGGAGAATGTCATCCATGCCCAACAGCGGCCCGAATTGGTCGTGTGGGCAAGATACATAGACGACATCCTCCACATATGAAATGGCAGTTTTGAATCTCTTCATTTATTTTTCACCTCCCTCAATGATAATAATAGGGGAATTTCTCAGACTCATGAGTCTAGTCATGAGAAGATATCAATTCTTGGATTTGGAGATTGAGATCGTTGATGGTCAATTCACATTTAAAACCCATTTCAAACCAACTAACCACAACGGATCCATCCCTGTGGACAGTTACCACCATAGATCGTGGCTCTGCTCAGTTCAGCACAGCCAATTTCTGTGGTTGCATCAGGACTGTTCTGATACTGAAATCTTCACAATTCAGGCTAATGTCCTAAAGCAATGATTCCTTTTATTCATTTCAAACACAGCCATACCATCCCAGCTCAGGAGGGTTGGTGGCTCCAGGGATTTGTTTGACTATGCATGCCATGTCCCTTCTGCCCATCCCATAGTCCTGGAGGGAGTGGCAGGCTAGTGGTGGCAAGTCGCACAGTATCTGGTGGAAGGCTGCTGGTGGCAAGTGGCACACTGTATCTGGTGGCAGTCTGCTGGTGGCAAGTGACACTATCTGGTGACAGGTTGTGGGTGGCAAGTGGCACACTGTATCTGGTGGCAGGCTGCTGGTGGCAAGTGGCACACTGTATCTAGTGGCAGGCTGCTGGTGGCAAGTGGCACACTGTATCTGGTGGCAGTCTGCTGGTGGCAAGTGACACACAATCTGGTGGCAGGCTGTGGGTGGCAAGTGGCACACTGTATCTGGTGGCTTCTGGTGGAAAGTGGCACACTGTATCTGGTGGCAGGCTGCTGGTGGCAAGTGGCATACTGTATCTGGTAGCAGGCTGCTGGTGGCAAGTGGCACATTGCATCTGGTGGCAGGCTGCTAGTGGCAAGTGGCACATTGCATCTGATGACAGGCTGCTGGTGGCAAGTGACACACTGCATCTAGCAGCAGGCAACTGTGGAAAGTGATATGCTGCATCTGGTGGTAGGCTATGGGTGGCAACTGACACACTGCATCTGGTGGCAAGTAGCAAGCTGCATTTGGTGGCACGTGACAAGTTCAGGGTTCCCACTGATTCTGCATTATGGTGAGTTGAACTATTTCACTATATATTACAAAAGTGGTCATCAACCCCCGTCATCAGGGCCCATTAACAGGCCAGGTTTTATGTATTACCTTAGGGAGATGCAGACTAAGAGCCGGTTCACACTGAGGCAGCACGACTTGCAGCGCGACTGCCTCAGGCGACCTGCACACGACAGCAGTGGCGACTTGCAAAACCACTTCTACGGCTCTTAAATACTGCAATCACTGAGCAGCAAATGATATCACCTGTGATGTATTTCAGTTATCTTGCAAACCTGGTCTGTTAGTGAGCCCTGAGGACAGGAGTTGATGACCACTGGTTTACAATGTAGTAATAGAAATAATGGAATTTGATCATCCTGACACCATATCAAGCCGTGGTGTCAGTATGATTTTAAGTGCTAATGCCAGCCATTTGCCTGACAAATCACCTCCGCTGCCGATTTCCCCATCAACCCCCAGACTACATCCCCCACCCTCATCTTTTTTTGGGAAGGGGGGGGTGTCCCTGAATGGCAGTTTGGAAATGTAGTCTCCCTATGTTGCTGCTGGTGAGAGACTGCACAGCAGGTGGTATTGGGGTGTTGCTTCTGCTGAAAGGCTGCAAAGCTGGTATGACTGGTGAGAGTATATTTAATTTGTTTTAGCGAAAAATTGTTTGCATTTTCATTATGTTTCTAAAAATAGGCCCACCAATATCCTCAGCACCAGGCCCGCAATGCTCTTAAACCGGCCCTGCCTTAGGTAGTTGTAGATTCAATTAGCAGACTACGAGACTTCAATAGGAGGACAGCTGTGCGGGGAAAGGCCCCAGCAAGGCACCACATCTGCACATGCAGGAATGCTGTCTCCTATAGCAACAGTATATAACAGTCTTTAACCACTTGCCTACAGGGAACTTACACCCCCTTCCTGCCCAGGCCATTTTTCAGCGCTGTCACACTTTAAATGACAATTGCGCGGTCATACAACACTGTACCCATATGAAATTTTGCTCAATTTCTTCACACAAATAGAGCTTTCTTTTGGTGGTATTTAATCACTGCTGTTTTTTTTTTTTTTTTTAAATGTGACCAAAATATTTGAAAAAAACATTTCTTTTTACTTAGTTTCTGTCAGTAAATGTTGTAATTAAGTATTTTTTCTCCTTTACCGATGTGCGCTGATGAGGCGGGACTGATGGGCACTGATAGGCTGAACTGGTGGGAATTGATTAGGTGGCACTGATGAGGAGGCACTAATATGCCGCACTTATGGGCACTGATATGTAGCACTGATGAGCACTGATAGGTGGCACTGATGGGCACTGTTGGGTGGCACTGATGGGCCGCACTGGTGGGCACTGATAGGCGACACGGGTGGGCACGGATAGGCGGTACTTATGGGCACTGATGGGCATTGATGGGTGGCACTGATGGGCAACACTGATGGGCATTGATGGACAGCAGTGATGGGCAGCACTGATAGGTGGGACTGATAGCCAGCACGGACTGACATCACTAATGGGCACTGATTGGTGGCACTTATGGGCAGTGGTGGGCACTGATTGCTAGCACTGGTGGGCACTCATCGCTGGCACTGATTTGTGGCACTGGTGTCGCAATTGTAATCAGGGCACTGATGATCAGTGCCCTGATTACATGTATAGATGTCTCCTGTGAGGAGATGCTGCCGATTACCGGCATCTCCGTGTTTACATGTGCCCGGCTGTGATTGGACACAGCCGATCACATGGTCTTTACCGAGATCAGGGTCACGCCGTGTCCTAGCAACATGGGGCGGCTGCAATCGCCGAGCTGAGCGCCTGTTCTGGGATGCCGTTATATGACGGTGTCCAAGAACGAGAGCCGCACCGCCCCACCATCATTTGACGGTAGGAGGGCGTCAACTAGTTAACAGTTCCTAACTCAAACATAGCAGTCCTTTTGAGCTTCACTACAACTGCCTCTTGTAGTTTTTCAATACTGAGCTCCCGGTCTCTCACTAGACCCTCTGATTCACTGACTGTAAATCCCGTGAGCTTCTCCATGACTTGCGGTGGTATCTCCCTCAAGCATCACCCGTGCTTCTCTGCTGGGTCCCTAGCTTGGCACTCCAGATACTTCTCAAGCTTCACCCCTGCTAACTGGCTTGGTCCCTGGCTTGACTCACAAGGCTTCTCTGCAAGCGTCTCCTCCGCTGGTTGGGTCCCTGACTTGATCACCGCCTAAACTTTCCCAATTCTTCTCCATGCCCTTTCGGTGAGAATGTGGTTCTGGTACTTGATTCAGTTACTCTAGTCCCTGGTAAAAGTGATTGGTGCCTTTCTGGCATCAGCTTCTCATCTACCTCCGACCACTGACAGGTTCTCCGGCCAGCAGAACCGTCACTTTTGGTTGTACTGCAACCCGCAATCCCAAACATTCGCTGCTCTCTTACTTCTAGACAGGCCCTCAGACAACCCAGCAGCCAGATGCCCCCGGGATAGGCCCCATCTCTGGCTTAGCAGTCCGGGGCATATGACACAGGTCCACCCAGACAGCCATCTAGGTGGTACAGAGCAATGATCACCTGACTCCACCCAAATATATAGGCTCTCCAAGCAGGCCAAGGGATTCAAGAAAACTTTTGCTCATTGGCATATACCCATAACCTGACCTTGGGTTGCCCTTCTTGTATCTAGTACCACCAAGTACCCGGCCACCTAGCGGTAGAGCTGCACGATTCTGGCTAAAATGAGAATCACAATTTTTTTGCTTAGAAGATAGATCACGATTCTCTCACGATTCTCGCGGCGTATCATCTTTCACATTTTTTTCACGTTTTCTTTTAAATTGAAGTGTACTTTTTCACAAAAAATTGCATTTGAAAGACTGCTGGGCAAATACAGTGTGACATAAAATATTGCAGCAATTGCCATTTTATTCCCTAGGGTCTCTGATTTTATATATATATATATATATATATATATATATATATATATATATATATATATATAAATGTTTGGGGGTTCCAAGTAATTTTCTAGCAAAAAATATTGATTTTAACTTAAGAAAGAAGTGTCAGAAAAAGATTTAGACTTTAAGTGGTTAAACTTCCTGCATTTACACTGGTTGAAAGCTTGGCAGACTGCCCAGATAATTTCTTTACACAAGAAGTTCTATCCCTTTGATCTAAGAAGTAAGGGTTAGATACAATGTTTCAAGTTCTACACTTGGCAGACTGCCCAGAATGCTTTTTTTTTGACAACTGAGTGAACAGATAATCTCTCTACTTGTTTATATGAAAGAATCGCCTACTCTCAGTGGGAGAGATCGTAAGGGGGGGGGGGACGGGGGAGACGAATCGAGATCACGTTTTTTCAAGGATTAATCGTGCAGCTCTACCTAGTGGTAGAAGAGAAAAGTGCAACAAGGCCAAACTTAGGGAGAAATCAATAGATCTCTATTAATCAACCAGGATAACTACTCCTGGCAAATAAATTTGTGAGGAACATCCCTGACTAAACCCCTGGGTGCAACAATACCAATGATGGGACTCTATTCCTCCCAATGATACTAATGATGGGGCACTATTCCTCCCACTCACACTAATGATGGGGTACTATTCCTCGCAATGATACCAATGGTGGGGCATTATTCCTCCAAATGACATCAACGATTGGGGCACTATTCCTTCCAATGATACCAATGATACCAAATGTGACAATGTTTACTCGCACTGATGCCAGGAAAATTTACACTTCCACTGGCCAAAGGCCGGACCCCTGAAGTCTGAAGGACAATAAAATGGCCCTTTCTTTAGAAAGTTTGGAAACCCCTGCTATATGCCCTTCAAAACAAGATATATTCTTTCAATGGGGGCCCTATAAAAAACTCCAGCCCAGTTCTGATAGGCTCAAGGAACTTCCTTTGGAGCCCAGTGAATTGGTAACCAGGTCACTGGGATCCCTTAGCTTTTCAACCAACAGCAGGGCAAAAATTTGAAAAAAAATGCAAAACAGAGAAAAGGGGTGACTAGTATTCTTTGTAACCAAAATGCCTCCTAATGCATTATTAAATGAACAATAACAGCGCTGGAGAACCATTTCGAGAAACTCTCAGAATCCATTTGAGCCAGATGCGGATGCTCCATTGCCATTCTTTATTGTAAAGGTAGACACTCTATTTCTTGACACATACAATGGACATCCTCAGCATTAGGATGAAAGAAAATACTACAAAACCACATCTTATAACCGCTCTCTTATTTATTCTTTTATTAGCCATGCTCCAGAATTCCATTCTTTCACTGAAATTATAACATGAAAACAAGTGTTTTATCAGTTACCATGGGCAATATAAAAATTTTACCCAATGTTTGAAAATAGGCAAAAAAAAAAAATCTTTTTTATAGTGGATCATAAATTTTTTTTTTTTTTTATTGAAGAGCTATTAGACTCATCTATGTACATTTGTTATCTGTGAATGACAGCAAAATCAAATTTTACTAGGCTATTTTCTCTCCAAGTCAAATGTTCTGCATTTATAAGACTATTGTGTTAATCTGGAAAATACTGCATTATGGCCACAAGATGGAGCTGAGGATTTCAGTAAATAAGTATTTATTTCATATGATCACCAGCTCTATCTAGTGGCCATAATGTGGTATTTTTCAGATTCTCGCTGTTTACAGTATGTAAAAGAAGAACATCCGACCTGGATGATCATGCCGTTTTGCAGGATGAATAGCCCTGCAAATTTTTTTTAATGAATACACCCCTTAACGAGTACACATATCCTGTACATCGGGCCTAAAAGAGCAATAGTAGCAAATATATTTCTATCCAAAACAAGAATTGTTCATATATATATATATATATAAAAAAAGATAATACTAGCAATTCATCAATATATATCTGAGAATAATCGTATTACAACAGCGCTTTATGAAGAGTCCTTAACAGAAGCAACAATGTACGAGAGATCACTAGAAAGTTCTTATTGTGCAGATAGGGTGTTTACAGTGATCTACTCAGCGTTGCAAGGTGATCAAAGTGCTGTCATAAACCGGGAGTGCTTCACCACATGCGATGCGTACCCCCTAAGGGGTTAAACTCACCAGAAACTGCTGGTATAATAGGCCTTTAAGGAGTATTCCTTTCTTTTGGTATAGAAAACTTCCTATATGTCACCTCAGCGTTGCAGTCCCAAGCAGTCCTCCCAGTTTATCATAAAAGTAAAACAAAGTGTGCACATAGCATAATACTGTTTTATTTTTGAAAGGTTCACAGACAAACACTAAAATCCCATTTAAATAACTGCGTACATTGTATAGAAATTCGTCAGCATTTTAAAGTATGTACTTCACCGAATTTTCAGATCTCCCAGTCATCCACCAGTGTTCCGCTGTATACACTGGGCATAACTTCCTGGTCTGTGGTCAGCGCTTTGATCACCTTGCAACGCTGAGTAGATCACTGTAAACACCCTATCTGCACAATAAGAACTTTCTAGTGATCTCTCGTACATTGTTGCTTCTGCTAAGGACTCTTCATAAAGCGCTGTTGTAATACGATTATTCTCAGATATATATTGATGAATTGCTAGTATTATCTTTTTTTATATAATTTTATTGTTCTTAACGGCTGCTATTTCTGTCCACATTGCTGACTGTTAATACACTCAGCAGTTATCATTTTATTTGTATTTGTGATTGGTTTTATTATTATTATACATGCAGTGATCTCCATATAGAAGAACCTTTTGTATGTACGGGTGTACTTGTACCATATAGGTGTGTGCATATATATACATAATTTTGGAGGTGTGTGAAGGTCCCAGTTTGGCGCTGAGAGGTATACGATAGGCCGGCATTAAAATATACCTTTAGTTTTTCTTTTTGGTGATATATATATATATATATATATATATATACACATTCACTGGCCACTTTATTAGGTAGACTTTGCTAGTACCGGGTTGGACCCCCTTTTGCCTTCAGAACTGCCTTCCTTCTTCATGGCATGGATTCAACACGTTGTTGGAAGCATTCCTCAGAGATTTTGGCCCATAGTGACATGATAGCCTGATCCAGTTGCTGCAGATTTGTCGGATGCACATCCATGGTGCGAATCTCCCATCCTACTACATCCCAAAGGTGCTCTATTGGAATGAGATCTGGTGAGTGTGGAGGCCATTGAAGTACAGTGACCTCATTGTCCAGTGGTGAGATGATTGGAGAGCTTTGTGACATGGAGCATTATCTGCTGGAAGGAGCCATCAGAAGATGGGGACACTTTAGTCATAAAGAGATGGACATGGTCAGCAACAATACTCACAATACTCAGGTTCCACCACATCCCAAAGGTGCTCTATTGGATGAGATCTGGTGAGTGCGGAGGCCATTGGAGTACACTGAGCTCATTGTCCAGTGGGGAAATGATTGGAGCTTTGTGACGTGGTGAATTATCCTGCTGGAAGGAGCCATCAGAAGATGGGGGACACTGTAGTCATAAAGGGATAGACATGGTCACGGACAATACTCAGGTATGCCCCTGTTGAAGACACTCTATGTCAAAACGCGTCAGGCTCGCTTTTGGCACCCCACATTGCTTTTATTCTATTTTATTTTGTTCACCTGTGATCACTAGTCATAATTTTTATCCTATTATATGACTTTTAATAAAACCTGATGGTTAATATTTTTTGACCCGCACCATGTGGAGCTTTCTTTTTTCTTTTTTGTTCTAATTTCTACAAATCCTTTACTCCTCGTTTGGAGTTGTAATTCCAATTGAGTTACATCTGAACTGGACTACCTGACGAACACTCCGGAGAACCCCCTGTGAGACGCCCCCCAGGGTCTACAGTCGTTTGGAGTCTTCTCTACATCTGGTCGTACCACCATCAACCTATCTTCTGGTCCTAGGTCTGGACCCCAAGTGCTCCCGACTCAACCGTCGTAAGACCGTGTGAGTCCATCACATTCGGTAAGAGTATTCTACCCACCTATTTTCTGATATCTTCAGACAAGTTGACATATTGGGCTATACCCGACTTCTGTAGAAGTTCTTATCACACCCTTTGTGCACCAGTCACACTATAGAAGACTTTATTATCATCTGCAATTGTCTATGGACTTTTCCCATGTGATCATTGATTCTCTTATGTGATTACCGATAAGTTTGATTTCCTGTGATCACATTCGGTTTTCTTCTCATGGGATTACCTTTTCACTTAATAGAACCGCTACACTACTTATTGTTTTGAATTGTTTGACTTTGTTTGTTTGAAGTGTTGGCAGCAGTTTTTTCACTTGTTTTTCTGATTAGCTCTGTGTTTTCCCCCCTTTTTTTTAATACTCAGGTAGGTCGTGGTGTTTATACGATGCTCAATTGGTACTAAGGGGCCCAAAGTGTGCCAAGAAAATATCTCCCACACCATTACACTACCACCACCAGCCTTAACCGGTGATACAAGTCAGGATGGATCCATGCTTTCATGTTGTTTATGCCAAATTCTGACCCGACCATCTGAACGTCGCAACTGAAACCTGGACATCAGACCAGGCAATATTTTTCCAATCTTTTATTGTCCAATTTTGGTGATCCTGTGAGAATTGTAGCCTCAGTTTCCTGCTCTTAGCTGACAGGAGTGGCACCCGGTGTGGTCTTCTGCTGCTGTAGCCCATCTACGTCAAGGTTCTACGTGTTGTGCGTTCAGATATTGTATTCCACATACCTTGGTTGTAACGAGTGGTTATTTGAGTTACTGTTGCCTTTTTATCATCTCATACAAGTCTGCCCATTCTCCTCTGACCTCTGACATCAACAAGGCATTTTCCTCCACACAACTGCCGCTCACTGGATATTTTCTCTTTTGCGGACCATTCTCTGTAAACCTGAGAGATGGTTGTGTGTGAAAATCCCAGTAGATCAGCAGTTTTTGAAATACTCAGGCCAGCCCTTCCGGCACCAACAACCATGGCACGTTCAAGGGCAGTTAAAGTGTTACTAAAGTCCAAAAAAATGTTTATTAATCACTTCAGCCCCCGAAGGATTTACCCCCTTCCTGACCAGAGCACTTTTTGCAATTCGGCACCGCATCACTTTAATTGACAATTGCACGGTCGTGCGACGTTTTACCCAACAAATTTACGTCCTTTTTTCCCCCACATATAGAGCTTTCTTTTGGTGGTTATTGTTTGCCCTATAAACAAAAAAAAGAGCGACAATTTTGAAAAAAAAAATATATATTTTTTTACTTTTTGCTATAATAAATATCCCCCAAAAATATATTTAAAAAAAACATTTTTTTTCCTCAGTTTAGGCCGATATGTATTCTTCTACATATTTTTGTTAAGAAAAAAATTGCAATAAGTGTATATTGATTGGTTTGTGCAAAATTTATAGCATCTACAAAATAGGGGATAGTTTTATGGTATTTTTATTATTATTATTATTTTTTTTTATTTAGTAATGGCGGCGATCTGCGATTTTTATTGTGACTGCGACATTATGGCGGACACATCGGACACTTTTGACACTATTTTGGGACCATTGTCATTTATATAGCGATCAGTGCTATAAAAATGCACTGATTACTATATAAATGACACCGGCACGGAAGGGGTTGAACACTAGGGGCGATCAAGGGGTTAAGTGTGTCCTAGGGAGTGATTCTAACTGTGGGGGAATGGGGTACTACTCACAAGACAGCGATCACTGCTCCTGATGACAGAGAGCAGTGATCTCTGTCATGTCACTAGGCAGAACGGGGAAATGCCTGGTTTACAAAGGCATCTCCCCGTTCTTCCGCTCCGTGACACAATCGCTGGACCCGCGGTCACAGTGCCACTTCTTAAAGGGGACGTACCTGTACACCCTTTTGCCCACCTGTGCCATTCTGCACGTATATCGTCATGCAGTGGTCGGGAATGTGTTAAAATAACATACATGTTATGCTCACCTGCCCTATGCAGTGATATTGCACAGTGTGGCCCCGATCCTCCTCTTTTCGGGCCACTCAATGGCAATCCTGGCTCCTCCTCTTCTTCATGTGACCCCATGGCAAGCAGCTTGCTATGGAGACACACAGTGTCTGCACGCTCCCAAGCTGTGTGTCTATGGAGCCGCGCTCCATAAACGTACATGGTGGGACTTAGCCCCGCCTCCCACTTCCTCCTCGCTGCATTTGATTAACAGCAGCAGACAATGGCTTCTGCTACTGCTCGAGGGCTATGTGAAGAGAAAGAAAGGGGAGAATAGAGGCAGCCATGTACAGCGCTGGATCTATGTTCCTCTCTCTTCCCCTTCACACACGGAAGGGAAAGGACAGAAAAATATAAAATGTTTTTTACTTTAATCGTGACTGCGACATTATGGCGGACACATCGGACACTTTTGACACTATTTTGGGACCATTGTCAGTTATATAGCGATCAGTGCTATAAAAATGCACTGATTACTATATAAATGACACTGTCAGGGAAGGGTTTTAAACACTAGGGGGCGATTAAGGGGTTAAGTGGGTCCTAGGGAGTGATTCTAACTGTAGGGGGGATGGGCTTCCACTGACATGACATCGATCACTTCTTTTAAATTAACAACGGTTGGTTTTATTGAAGTAAAGCACAGATAGCAAAAACACAGCTTACAGTAATTAAACACACAGTGAAGGAGTCTACAGCAGAGTAAACAAATATTGCATCCTATAGTACAGTCAGCATATATCATTGGCTAGTATACTAAACGTTATAACCCTTTTAGCAATTAACACCATATATATCAAACCAACATCAGAATCATGCAATTGGAATTGGCGGGACCGAACGCCAACTATGAATTGAGCAGGTGTCTGAGTCACTCAGCCAGCGGTCCCACACTTTATTATACTTGAGTGGGCACCCCCTATTAAAGTAAATACACTTTTTGTATGGCAGAGTCAAGTTAATGTCCGCATTCCACACCGCTAATGTCGGGGGTGTAGATCTCATCCATTTCCTGGCGATAAGTTTTCTCACAGCGAACAGAGTTTCCTGCAGGAATATCTTAGTATGTCTGTCGGGGACTCCCGGGTATACACCCAAGAGGCATTGTTTGGGGTCTAGGCCAACAGGTGTGCCCATACTGTCATGTAGAAAGTTCACTACCTGTATCCAGAACCCTTGTAGCAAGGGGCATGCCCATATAAGGTGGAAAAGGGTGCCCGTGGTCACCTTGCACATTGGACAGCTAGGGGAAAACTCAGCTTTATATTTCGCTACTCTAATCGGGGTGAGGTAGGCCCTATGCAGTATATAAATTTGGGACATCCTATCTGATAATTTGGGGGACACTTCCCTGCACGTCTCAAGCGCCTCTTCCCACTTTCCATTTGACCTAGGTCCCTTTCCCACTGCACCTTCGGGGCATATGCGACCCTGGAGGCGATTGGGGCTGATAACATATCATAATATGATGAAATAAGGCCCTTGGGATCCTCGCTCTTAGCCACAGATAAAATGGGGTCGGGGGTGGGATGTGGGTACGCTCCCCGGGGGAATTGTGCACGAGCCGCATGCCTAACCTGCATGTATTGAAAGTGCATGTTGTGTGGTATTGCAAACTCTTCCTGCAGTTGATTAAAGGGCTTGGGAGCGCCCCCAGAGATTAAGTGGCGCAGATAGTACACCCCACGTTTGCTCCACAATTCCTGCCCTTGTATGTCAGCAAATTCCTTCATATGATTATTGTTCCACAGTGGTGTGTAATCGTTGTAAGTCGGGATTCCCAATCTACTAGAGGCTATATCCCAAATACGTCGGTATTGATGTAGAATAGGTGCAATTTCATCGCCCGAGCCCCTGCTGCTTATGCTCATAGTGATAGCATATAGTGGATCACCCGTTCGTTGAGCCCATTTGGGGCAAATCAAGGTCATGAAGCGAGCACCATAAGCTTTGTCCAGATGGAAAAGCTGGGAGAGCTATGCTGCAATGTAGTAATGATTAAAGTCTGGTAACGCCATGCCTCCCCTGTCTGTTGGGTTCTTGAGTGTTTGCCACGCCAGCTTATGTCTATTCCTACGCCAAACAAAGGGGCCTAGAAGAGCTTCTAGTTTCTTGAAATATTTTAGGGGGAGGTATATTGGAGAATGCCAGAGGACGTACGACACCTTGGGCAATAAAACCATTTTGATAAGGTTAATGCGTCCCCATACCCCCAGAGGTAGATGGGACCACGTAAGAAGTTTTGTCCTAATTAGGGAGAAAAGGGGTTCAATATTCAGGGCTATATAATCTCTCAGAACTCTGGCTATATATAAACCTAGATATTTAATTGTCGCGGCTTTCTGCAAGGGGAGGCCGTTCCAGGACTGGGATGGGGGAAAACTATCTAGCGGTAGTATCTGGGACTTATTCCAGTTGATTTTTAGGCCAGAGAACACTCCAACCCGTTCTATAACCAGCAGTGCCCTGTTCAAGGAGGAGTCTGAGTCAGTGAGGTATAGTAGCGTGTCATCCGCATAAAGGCTGATTTTCTCAATGACATACCCCACCCGCAGACTTCTAATTTCTGGGTCAGCTCGTATAGCCACAGCCAAGGGTTCTGCTGCCAAGGCGTATAGGAGCGGGGACAGTGGACAACCCTGCCTCGTACCCCTACCAAGGTTGAATATCGGGGAAGGCCATCCATTTGCCACCACCCTGGCCATCGGAGCATGATACAAGAGATACCCACCGTTTAAAATTTGAACCAAAACCATAGCTCTGCAGACATCTCCACAAATAGGGCCACTCAACCGAATCGAACGCTTTCGCCGTGTCAAGCGACACGACTACTCGCGTACCCACTTCCTCATGTCGTGTTTGCAGATTGATGAAGAGTTTTCTGAAATTAAAGGATTTGTTCCGACCTGGCATAAAGCCCGCCTGATCCAGGTGGATAAGTGAGAGAATGACCTGATTTAAACGAAGTAAGAGGGTTTAAGCTAGGATTTTAATGTCCACCTGCAATAACGATATGGGACGGTACGATTTTGGGAACAAGGGGTCCTTCCCTGGTTTGGGTATCAGGACTATAGTGGCCTCTCTCATGGAGGCAGGTAATTCGAATGTCTGGAATAAATGGTTGTAGAGTGTCAGCAGTCTGGGTGAGATGACCTCAGAGAATGTGCATAAAATTCTATCGGCAGGCCATCCGAGCCCGGGGCCTTAGAGTGGGCAAAGCTAGCAATAGCGGCAGTAATCTCATCTGAGCGGGGGCCTCTAGTATGTCAATTTGTTCTGCCGTGAGTTGAGGGAGATCTACCTTCTCTAAAAAAACAGTCATGGAGTCACAATTGGGGGGCACTGTGGAAGAGTATAAGTTTGAAAAAAAATCCTTAAATTTAGCCGTCACCTCCAGTGGATCCGTTATCTGGGAGTCGTCTGGGCCCTGTAGGGTAATAACTACCGGGGGCCTTTCCTCACTGCGTGCTAGGTAGGATAAAAGTCTGCCAGCCCTCTCCCCATGTTTAAAGAATTTTTGTTTGAGAAAGAACTGTTTTTGTTTGGCTTTCGCATAATGTATGTGGTCCATCACCCTAGTTTGCATGCGGAGCCGGGCTGCGTTAGCAGCTGAGGGGTCCTATACGAGACCACTTTCCGCCTCAGCCAGCCCCGCCACTGCCATCTCCAATTCCTCCATCGACTTCTCTTTAATTTTATTGATGTGGGATACTAAAGTAGCACGGGCGTGGAGTTTGAAGGTCTCCCAAACCACCAAGGGGCTTGCTGAATGGTCATTTTTAGCAAAGAAATGACGCCATTCATCACTGAGTTTCTCTCCCTCTGACAACAGTGTAAGCCAAAAGGGATTCAAATGCCACGTCCATTTTGGTTTGTGCACGGGAATGCTAAGGGAGATCTGGTATGAGCTATGGTCCGACAGGGATCGTGGGCCAAAGGATGCAGCTAGTAAACGAGGGGTGAGGCTTTGTGAGATAAATATGTAGTCTATCCGGGACAGTGTATTATGAGATGGGGAGAAACATGAGAAAGTGCATGTGGTAGGGAACTTATGTCTCCACGAGTCCACCAGGTGGAAGGATGCCATAAATTTCGGCACGTTACCACCCCCGGCAGAATCCACCGTGGGATGAGCAGGGCGTAAACGGTCCAGCATAGGATTCATGACAGCATAAAAATCGCCTAACCATATTGCCGGTGTCATATCATACTTTGTCATGAAGGAGAAACCAGCCAGAATTACAGAGATGGTGAACGGTGGGGGAACATAACAGGCCAAAATAAGCAAGGGTTCACTATATAGTTTCACGTAAATAAATACGTACCGCCCCTGTGGGTCCGTGAGTACCTCCCCCAGTTCAAAATGGACAGTCTTGGCGATCAACACCGCCACCCCCTTCGAATGGGACGTATGGGTTGAATGATACGTCCATCCCACCCAGGGGCGACGCAGAGCCATCTGTAATCTCCCCTCCACATGTGTCTCCACTAATACAACCACATCCGCCCTGCATTTCTTAAGGATCGCGAACGCCGCCACTCGCTTAATTTTGTCCCTCAGCCCTCTCACGTTCCATGTAAGGAAGGTCAATGACGCCATATCAGGTGGTGGGCAATTGTAAAATGCAGCTGTGCAGATAATAGGGTGTAGTACCCTGATTATCCCCGAGGACGTTAATGTTAGGCTGCCCGTGGGAGCGCATCTGCCGTAGCATTCTCCGCATAATGATAAAACATGACTGGTCATTCCGCAAATGAGTGCATTTACTTTGTGTTCTACAATAAGCATATATAATTTTAACCCTTAAAAATAACCCCCCCCCCCCCACCCCGCCCTGCATATCCCCAACTTTATGCGGGCATCATCCCAAAACCAAACACATGTAACTGTCCCAGAGTCAAAAAGGATAGTACAATAGAGGATCACCTTGACCCGGCGTGCAGCATAAACATGGCATCAGATAATCCAAACATTAGCAACATTAACTGGTAAACAGGCCATGTCCAGGTTGACATCGATCACTTCTCCCGATGACAGGGGAGCAGCGATCTCTGTCATGTCACTTGGCAGAACGGGGAAATGACTTGTTTACAAAGCATTAAGGTAAAAAACATTTTAGCTTTAGTATCACTTTAATCACTTTATCCCTTTCTTCCCTTTACTAAAGGTTGGTTTGAACCTCAGTAAGTCATTTTTCGCCACGACCAGATGCCTAAATGCACTGAGTGGCTACCATGTGATTGGCTGATTATCAATCTGTATTACCAAGCAATTGAACAGGTGGTAATGTGTGTGTGTGTATATATATATATATATATATATATATATATATATATATATACACAGGGCCGCTGTTAAAAATCATGGGGCCCCGTACAGTCTACCTGGCGGGGCCCCCCACATAAGACTGAACCTGAGCACCCCTCCCTCTAACCCATGGACTGTGTACAATGGAGAAATGCAGGGTTTAATATACATATGCAAGAATCAGAAGTGGGTAATGTTCATGTTTTAGGGGTCAGGAGTGAGTAATGCATATAATGCAGGGGGTTGGAATATATAACATACAGAATAAAGGGGTCAGGAGTGGGTATTGATTAGTTCAGGGGTCAGGAGTGGGTAATGCATATAATGCAGGGGGTTTGGAATATGTAACATACAGGCATACCCCACTTTTAAGTACACAATGGGGTTTATTTACTAAAGCTGGAAAGTGCAAAATCAGGCTCACTTCTGCATAGAAACCAATGAGCTTCCAGGTTTTATTACCAAAGCTTAATTGAACAAGCCGAGGTTAGAAGCTCATTGGTTTCTATGCAGAAGTAAGCCTGATTTTTCACTTTCCAGCTTTAGTAAATAAACCCCATTGTGTACTTAAAAGTGGGGTATGCCTGTACAGAATAAAGGGGTCAGGAGTGGGTATTGATTAGTTCAGGGGTCAGGATTGGGTAATACATAGAATACAGAGGATCTGGAGTATGTAGCATACAGAGTGCAGGGGTCAGGAGGTAGCAAATAGGGTAGGGTTGCCACCTGACCAGGATTCACCCGGACAGTTCGGGTTTTGAATCATGTGTCCAGGTTTCAGCCCACTTGAAACCTGGACACAATATTAAGGCAGTAATGCAGCGCAGAACAGTGAGGGTGAGGGGGCACTATGCAAGCCACATTACTATTCTCCTTGGAGTGCCCAAAGGTGTCCTAGGTCTTTTGCAATCCTTTACAGAATCGCCCCCAAAAAATGTTTGCTGTGCGCCACTAAAGTGTTCGGGTTTGGCTTGAAGAAAAAGTGGCAACCCTAAAATAGGGGTATACAAATGTTATCTCCCGTGTGGCATTTGATATCCCAAAATGACTCATACCATTAAAGGGGACCACTTGCAACTGTGTACAATGAATGTAGTTGCAGCCAGGTACAGGTTTTAATGGATTAAATCAGGAGGCAAATTATTGCTTCCCCACCACCTAGCAAAAACCCACTGAAAAGTGATCCACTGTGGATGACTCTTCAGTGGCCAACACAAGCATTCACTAATACACAGCAATTATGCCCCTGAGATGTGTCACTCCAGCCATGTGGTTACTGTGGCAGCATTAATACTGTATATTAACGCAATAGAAAGTACAGCAGGGAAAAGACTTTCACTCTGGGCACGGTGAATACCCACAATATTTTAGATATGTGGGAAAGCAGTATGCAGTATGGCCAACTTTATGCTCAGAGCCCGGGCCCAGTCTCTACCTCCACCTAACATCCCCCGACTTCACAAGTACTTGGTCCTGCTGGCTTCTTTTATCTGGGGTCCTCATGCAGTGCTTCTCCTGGGTCTGGGAGTGTGGGGACCGGCCAGAAGCTGAGCTCCTCTAAAATCTCTGCTCCTTCCACCTGGGCACGAAGTTGGACAGCCGGAAGCAGAAAGCAAAGTATTTAAACACTTTCGGGAGTAATCTGCAGCCGTATGTCCAGATAATTACATTACACAAGTCCCAGCTGGTGTATTGCTGGTGTATTGATATAGAAGAGAGTGGGACTTGTGTAATGTACTGTATGTAATAGTCTGGACATACGGCTGCAGATTACTCCCAAAAGTGTTTAAATAATTTGCTTTCTGCTTCCTCCCACGCACACTACATGGGACCCTAGCTCAGGATTAGTATAGTCCCTATAATGTTGGAGTCCCCCCTCTGCCTCTGGGCCCCCCTACAGGGCAGGGCCCAGTACAGGAGGGCTGGTGGTCCCCCCCCTATCAGCGGCCCTGTATATATATATATATATATATATATATATATATATATATATATAATTGCTTTACCAACAGTAATGCAAAATGGGCATAACTTTCCTTTTATTAAAGTGGAACGTTACCCATAACAACTTGATATAAGATAAATAAAATTCTTTAGCAAGGAACAAACATTCCACATTAATAATTATCCTACCAAAATTAGTGTGTGCTGTAAATTGCCTCCAGCATTGTTCCTGTTTCATCTTGCTGGAGGCTGCCATTTTGCTGAAGCCTAGAACCCCTGAACAGCAGTAAATCATAAAAATAAACGAAACCCGTCGATTTAACAGTTTCGAAAAACAGTTACATTCCTGGCGAGATTGCTGTCACATTTGATTGTGACCTCAACCAAATTGTCAAACCATCAAAAATATGGTGTCATAACTGATCACATGTGCAGCACCATGACAGTTGCAGATCAAACAGAAGCAGCTTACTTGGCTGTAAAGGATAGGAGGGGTTATTTCCGCTTTAAGGCTGTCATCAGATCGGATTCTGCAAACTCATGGAAATCCTAAAATGGAGAGAAACTGAGTATCGTATTTGCCGGCGTATAAGACGACTGGGCGTAAAAGACGACCCCCTATTTTTCCAGTGAAAACTTAGGTTTTGGGCTATACTCACCATATAAGACTACCCCCCTTCGGAGGCAACACCATTCAAAAAAAACATCAGAAACGTGAAAAAAAAAAAAACACATCAGACTTAACATCAGAAAAAACTTGTGAACTACAAGTCCCAGAGATCCCACAATTGGCAGGCAGCAACAATGAATCCTCTCCTCCAAAGCACCATAAATCATACCTGTATTTTTGGGGAGATCTGGAGCTGGATGTGCAGTACAGGATGCTTTGTTAATATGTAGAGCGCCAGGTACACAGTATATGATGCTGTGTTAGTACAGTAGCACCAGGAACACTGCAGAATACAGTGTGCATACAATGTGCACCGCTAAGCCAATCATGGCAGGCAATGTATTTTACTAATCTGTTGATGGATACAAAGCCTGCTCGGATTGGCAGAGGCTGTGACATCATCAGCCCGCACCACTCTGACTCATTGTACTGTATCCTGCTCGGATTGGAAGAGGTTGTTACTCCAATCCAAGCAGGCTTAGCAAGGCTCTGTATTCATCAACAGAGTGCATCGGCCGCTGGGATTGGGTGAGCGGTGCATACTGTATGTATACAGTATTACCGAGCACCCGGCGGGCTGAAATCCATTGCGGCCACTTCATCCATTGCGCTACCCGGCCGGCCAGGAAAGGAGGGGCGAGCGAGCGCCCCCCCCCCCTCCTGAGCCGTACCAGGCCGCGTGCTCTCAACATGGGGGTGCCTTGGGGAAGGGGGGGCCGCGCGGCCCCCCCACCCCAAAGCGCCTTGTCCCCATGTTGATGAGGACAAGGGCCTCTTCCCGACAACCCTGGCCGTTGGTTGTCGGGGTCTGCGGGCGGGGGGCTTATCGGAATCCGGGAGCCCCCTTTAATAAGGGGGCCCCCGGATACCGGCCCCCCACCCTATGTGAATGAGTATGGGGTACAATGTACCCCTACCCATTCACCTGTCAAATAAAGTACAAAAAAAAACACAACACACAAGATAAAATAATTTATTGCACAGCTCCGGGGGTCTTCCGTCTTCGGGGGTCTTCTCGCCGGACTCCTCCGCTATCTTCTTGTAGCTCTTTTACTAGCGGAGGAGCCCGGCATTCTTCTTCGTCGCCGCAGCCTCTTCTTCCGACTTCGGGGGTCTTGTCCCCCTCTTCGGTTCTTCTGCCGGGCCACCGCGCCTTCTTCTAGCTCTTTTACAGGCGGTGGCCCGGTCTTCTATCGCCGCCGCTGTCGCCGCCGCCTTCCGTTCTTCTGTTCTTCTGTTCTTCTTCTTCTTCTTCTTCAGATGTTGCCTCGCCGAGTCCTCCGCTCACAATAACGGGGACCGGGCACGCGGCGACTTATATAGGGACAAGGGGCGGGGTCTTCGGTGGATGTCACATGGGTTCCCCAAGGCACCCCCCATGTTGAGGGCACGCGGCCTGGTACGGCTCAGGAGGGGGGGCGCTTGCTTGCCCCTCCTTTTCTGGCCAGCCGGGTAGCGTGCTCGGACAAGGGTCTGTTGTGGACTTTGGGGGGACCCCCACGCCGTTTTTTTTCGGCGTTGGGGTTCCCTTTAAGTCCATACCAGGCGGCGGGGCCAGCGGCGTCTCCTTCGCGGGCCCCGCCTACCTGGAGACGCGCTCAAAATGAGCGGACTTTCCTCCGCGTGTGTGGGCGAGTCCGTTCATTTCAAAAGTAGGGCGGATAGTACGGCGGATTTAGTACGCCGTATTAGTCCGCTGAAAAAGTGCCGTGTGTGGGCAAGTAGCCCGTTCAGAAAGTCAGACGGACAGTCTGGCGGGAAGTCCGCCAGACTAAGTACGTCGGACAAACGGCTACGTGTGTACGCGGCTTTAGTGGTAACTCTTCTGCTTTTTAACCGCTTCCAAACCAATCGCCATAGTTATACTGCGGCAGGTTGGCTCCCCTGCGCGAGCCGTTGTAGCTGTACGTCGGCTCGTGGGGTCAGGATAGCAGGGGGTGCTGGTGCTCGTGGCTGACAGGCCATGAGCGATCTTGAGCAGGAGAGACAGAACAGGGATGAGTGTGTGTAAACACACACTTCTCTGTTCTGACAGGAGTGAGAGATCGTGTGTTCCTATTAGCTAGGAACCACGATCCGTCACTTCCTCCAGTCAGTCCCCTCCACCTTCAGTTAACCCCTTCACCACCCCCAGTGTTAACCCCTTCACTGCCGGTGACATTTTTACAGTAATCAATGCAATTTTATAGCACTGATCGCTGTATTAATGCCAATGGTCCCAAAAATGTGTCAAAATTGTCCGATGTGTCCGCCATAATGCTATAAATCTATCCCCTGTTTTGTAGACGCTATAACTTTTGCGCCAACCAATCACTATAAGCTTATTGCAAAATTTTTTTTTTTACCGAAAATATGTAGAAGAATACATATCGGCCTAAACTGAGGAAAAAAATAGTTTTTTTATATATTTTTGGGGGAAATTTATTATAGCAAAAAGTTAAAAATATTGTGTTTTTTTCAAAATTGACGCTCTTTTTTTGTTTATAGCGTAAAATATAAAAACCAAAAGAAAGCTCTAATTTTGTGAAAAAAAGGACGTAAATTTGTTGGGTAGAATGCAATCAAATACCACCAAAAGAAAGCTCTATTTGTGGGAAAAAAAGGACGTCAATTTTGTTTGGGTACAACGTCACACGACCGCGCAATTCTCAGTTAAAGTGACGCAGTGCCAAATCACAAAAAGTGCTCTGGTCAGGAAGGGGGTAAATTCTTCTGGTGGCTGAAGTGGTTAAATGCAGGTAAAAAATGGATTCCAAGCAGAAGCAGTGTGCCCTCATTGAGTTCTTGATGAAGGAGGGGTGCGGGCTGTCCAACATCCATAGAAGGCTACAGAATGTTTATGGAGATGACGTCATCGGCAAAAGCAAGGTCTTGCCATGGGTGTCAATGGTGTCATCTCTGTAAACATTCTGTAGCCTTCTGTGGATGTCGGACAGTCTGCACCTCTCCTTCATCAAGAACTCAATGACTGCACATTGCTTCTGCTGGGAATGCATTATTTACCTGCGATGAAAAAGAAGAAGAATTACTATAGAAGAGTTATGCCACGTACACGCGATCGGAATTCTCGTCGGAAAAAGCTCTGATGGGTTTTCCCGTCGGAATTCTGACGGAATTCTGCTCAAACTGTCTTGCCTATACACGGCAGGCATGTACTGGTCATTGGGACTACAGGGAGTTTCCCGGTGGGCCGATGGCTCAGTGGGCCGGTCAGGTGCAGTCCTGGAGCCGCTCCTCTCTGACAGTGAGTGATTGCAATTTCACTCCTGTTAGGAGGAGCAGCTGCCGTCACTTGCTGGAGAGAGCATTAGGCTTTCTGCTCCCTCCAGCCTGCAGAGGGAGACAGACAGCTGGCAGACGTTCCATCCTCTCTCCCCTTATCACTTGTCACTTATCACATGACTGGAGAGAGGAACGAGAAGCTGCCTTCAAAACTGTGAGTACACGTGGGAGGAGAGGGAGGGCACTCTTATGTAAGGGGAAGTGCTGATGGCAACACTCAAAATTAAAGTGGGCCGGCCATGATGAAGTCCAGGGCCAAATTTTTGTCCCAGTCCAGCCCTGACACACGGTCACACCAAATTCCGACCGCCAAGAACGCGGTGACGTACAACACGTACAACGGGACTAGAAAAAGGAAGTTCAATACTTGGTAGCCAATAGCTTCTGTCTCGTAGTTGAATCTGAGCATGCGTGAGTTTTTGCTTGTCGGAATTGCATACACACGAACGGAAGTTTTTCCATCGGGAAAATTGAGAACATGCTATCAAATTTTTGCTGACGGGAATTTGGCCAGCTAAATTCCGATGGAGCATACACACGGTCGCATTTTCCGATGAAAAGCTCTCTTTTGCTGGCCGAAAATCCGATCGCGTGTACGCGGCACTACACTACCAAAATGTGACATTTGAATGATGTAAGTTAATAAACGAGTAATACCCACTTTTGCATTACATTCAGTATATTATATTCTCAGTGGGGTCCTGCTCTACTACTCCCGTCCTGCATGTTAAAGCTTATGGCAAAATGCAACCCATTCAATAACACACCTGCACATTTCAAAGCAATCTCTACCCATTTATTAGAATGAAAGGGTGACAACATTATTAATCAGGTGAGCTTTACCGCAGGGCAAATTTGTACCGACAAGTGATTTTTGATTAGTGTTTACCAACTTTCCAACTGATTAATTGAAGCTTTTAGACTCCACTAACCATCATAAAATTCTGGCTCCTATCCAGTTAATCATAAACATTTTGTGTTTCCAATGACAGCGTGTTTCCTCACTTATATAAAATCCCTCGGGTCAGATCAGAAATGTCATTTTTAGGGCTCTTAAAGGATTTTCAACAGCTAAACAATGATTTCAGTACTTGAAAAGTTATAACACAGAAGTGCTCCGCACCTGTAAATGTTCAGTGTTTGGATGGATTGAGCTTTTAAACTAGTGTTTAAAATGTCACCGTGGCCTTTACAGTTCAGCCTCAATACTCATGAAAAGAAATGCACTGAAAAGCAGATAAAATGGTCTACTGAATCCTCATTTCTGCTCCAAGAAGACGCAGGACTATCTTAATGAAAGGGGCACACCTGGGCACTGCACAGGGGCCCCAGCTGCATGGGGGGGCCCTTCACTTTGCCCAAAGAAGTTGCTCTTTGAGCCCACATTGCCCGGAAATTGGGGGCCCCATGATGGTACTGAGAGTGATGGATACACCGGGGAGGCAGGCTGGCAGCGTTGCGCCATGCTATGCAGAATGATACCTATTATTTCACAGCCAGCAGGGAGCGACAGGAGCGGTGGTGATGCTCTGACCCCGCCGCATGCAGCTTAAATGTTTGGGACTAGGAGCCTGCGGGGTAGGAGCTGGAGTGGGAGCGGCTGAGTCTACAGCACTGAGAGCCCACCTGCACAAGTAGCATTGTGGATGGTGAGCCCAGCTGTCCAGCACTGTTTGCACCGAAGGGCTTGGAATGCCCAGAGGGATGCTCCTTAGTCAGCCCCTCCTTCTGCCTGCGTGACTTGATTGGTATAGGTGAGTCCTTGTCACAGTGCTGGAGGTGGGCACATAGCCAAAAGTTTACATGCACTGTATCTTCACTGGAAAAGAGGGTACTACATGGATGGAATAATGGTGCTGGGGGATCAAGGGTGTATGGGGGAAAGCAATATGAGGGGGGATCTGGGGTGTATATGTGGTAGCAATGCTTGGGGTATCTTGGGTTGCTATAGGTGAATATATGGGGTGTAGAGGGGTCAGAGTGCTGGGGGGGATATCTGGGGTGTAGAGGGGTCAGAGTGCTGGGGGGATATCTGGGGTGTAGAGGGGTCAGAGTGCTGGGGGATAGCTGGTGTATTAAGGGGTCAGAGTGCTGGGGGGATATCTGGGGTATAGAAGGGTCAGAGTGCTGGGGGGATATCTGGGGTATAGAGGGGTCAGAGTGCTGGGGAATATGTGGGGTGTAGGGGGGTCAGAGTGCCAGGGGCATATCTAGAGTGTAGAGGGGTCAGAGTAATGGGGAGTTATTTTTTAGGGGTTGAGAATCCAGGGGTGTGGAGGTGGTAACAGGATAACAATTTTATGGGGAAACCTGGTGTGTATGTGTGTGTGTGTGTGTGGGGGGGGTTGAGTGTAGTTAGGAGTGCTGGATGTATATAAGATGTAGAGGGGTTACAATGTTGGGGGTATCTGAGGCCCTGTCAGGCTGGACGGTGCCTCATGAAGGTAAGCTCCGCTTGTCTGCCTTCTACCTACTTGATATCTGTTTACCTGTCTCCATTGTATGAGCCCCAAAGCATTACTTTGCCCAGGGGCCCATGATGCTATTAAGAGGGCCCTGAGGAGACAGGCATTGTGTTGGTGGTTCTTGGAAGATCCTTGGACCTGGACTGTATATTTGGATCAGAATGTCTTCTCCAAACTCATGCTTTATCTGAAGCTCACAAGAGCAACTATCGGCAGGTGACATATAATATATATATATAAAAAATGTAAGAAGGGGTTGACCTATTTACCTTTAATTGAGCCCCTCCATTCTTGAAAGGACTTTATAGTTCTGGTCCCTTTTGTCAAATTTCATATATGAGTTGAGTCTAAGAAGTTTGGTGAATGGTCCAATATCTCAACGGCAACATGGGCCAGAGAGACGCGCCGAGAGGCACCACCTAGCGTGGAGTACACGTGACCGTCAGGGTAAACCCGCTGTGGGCAGTCGAATGTAGTCAGTGTGGGAGGTAGGGTCACTGAGGAATGCAGCAATGAGTAAACATCATGTTCTGCTACGAATTGGGTAAACGGTGACGGAGTCACATGAAATGTTAGTGCAAGTGTACACAGCAGAAACCGTAAGCAGAAAATGTGTTTACAACTGGTTCAAACACTTTCGCGAAGGGAAGGAAACTACTGAGGATGAGTCACGTTTGGGTCGGCGTCAACAAGCAGAACCCCAGACATGATTAAGCAAGTGCGACAAATGCTGACACAAGATTGGCGACTGATGCTATGATTGGTGGCGGAGGAATTGGATCACGGACACGGTGTGCACCATCGTCCATGAAGGTAAGCGGAAGATCTGTTCCGGTTTTTGCCGCACAAGTTGACAGACAAACAGAAAGCAAATCGGATGGAAACCTCTAGGGATTTTATTACCATGTGTAACCAGGATCCATCCTTTCTGCAAACCATCATCATAGGGAATGTGACCTGGTGCTACTAGTTCGATCCAGAATCCACGTGGCAATCAATGACAATAGAATGGTGTTCACCGTCTTCCCCTGCGACCCAGAAAGAGTCGCCTGCAAAAGTCTCAGGTCCCACGTTGATCGCCTTGTTCTACAATGATGGCATCATCCATAAGGAATTCGTTCCTGCCGGTCAAACCGTGAACGCCACATTCTACGGCAACGTTTTGAAATGGTTACTTAGACGCATCTGCCATGTTCAGCTAGAGTTGCACAGGACTGGACAGTGAACATTGTTGCATGAAAACGCACCTGTGTACTGTGCGATCCGTGTGTGCCAATTCCTGTCTCAGTGCGGTGTACCTATTCTCAATCATCCACCCACCGTACTCCCCTAATGTTGTGCCTGCTGACTTCTTTCTGTTTCCCTGCCTGATGAAAGGCAAACGTTCTGCGGATGTGCCGGCAATCCAAGAATGTGTGACAGCGGTTCTGCGATTGTTTCATAAAGAGGCCTTTGCTGACAGTTTCCAGACACTTTATGAATGTTGCAAAAAGTGTGTTTTGAAGGATGGAGATCATTTTGAAGGCCAATAAAGGTAATTTGTTTGTATCTTCTGTTTTGTTAACTGATACCGTTCACCAAACTTTTGAGATACACCTCGTATATTACATACCCATATTGGTAGATGAAGTTGAAAAAGTAGTTGTTAACAAGCCTAGATTATCAAGTTGTAGAAGTGAGGTCTCTCGGTTGCCCCACACAATCATCAGCTTAGAAGGATGCAATGGCATAGGAAATTTGCAGCTCCTGTAGCTTTAGCTTAGCCTTTTGGAACAGTGACCTTTGGCATGGGACCTTCAAGGAGTAGTCTGGATACAGAGAGATGTTGGGAGTCCCAAAGCTAAGTGAACCTTTTTCTCAAGCCATGTTGAGAGCTGCATTTCAGTCCTTGTAGTTCAAGAGCTTCATAATAATAGTGCATGGTGGGGCTCTAGACAGTGAGACCCTTAAAGGGGTTGTAAAGCTTCAGTTTTGTTTTTTAAATAACAAACATGTCATACTTACCTCCTCTGTGCAGTTGGTTTTGCACAGAGTGGCCCCAATCCTCGTCTTCTGGGGTTCCTCAGTGGGGCTGGTAGTGCCTCCTCTTCTTGAGTATCCGGTCGGAGAAGCGCTCTCCTTCAGGACACCCCAGTGGGCGCGCTCCAGAGTCCACTGGCTGCGCTGCTATCAATCCATCCAATCAGGACCCAAGACACAGGCTTTTGCTGGTGTGCTCATCTCTGGCACAAGAAAGAGAGGGTATAGGTAAGTAAAACAGGGGCTTGGGGAGGCTGCAGCATTATAGGAGGTTTTTTACCTCAATGCATAGAATGCATTGAGGTGAAAAACCTTGAGGGTTTACAATCACTTTAAGGAGGCCCTATGGACCCACTACATCACAATCTTCCATTAATTGGGCCCTTCCATTATGGAAGTGGCATTATAGTTCTGGTCCCTTCTGTTAGATACCATATATATTGGTGGGTGGAGTTGACAGAGTAATTTGAAATGTAACATGAATAAGCAACATGTAAAAATGAGGTAGTGGAACCGTTCCCTCGGTTCTTCCCCATGGGCTTCCTCTGCCACCATCTACAATATGCAGCTTAGAAGGATATACCATGGCATAGGAGATCCGCAGCTCCTGGAGATCCTGCTCAGCTGTTTGGAACAGTGACCTTTGGCACGTGACCTCCATGGAGTCGTTTGGATTCATGGAGATGCTAGCATTCTCAAATATAAGTGGACCCTGCTGCACAGAAGGCTGCATCAGGATTCTTGTATTTCAAGAGCATGTTGGGGTACCAAGTGGCGAGGCCCTCAAGGCACCGAAGAGAGCAACTCCCACCCAAAGAGCTGGATTAGTAAGGATTCCACAAAGGCCCCAGAACTGGTGCCCTTGGACTTTTCTGGGAGTAGTCTGTTTTCCTAGTCATCAGACCAGCAACAGAGCATGGCGCATATTGTTGGCCACTGCCACAGGGAATCCTTTAGGTCGTTTACTCCAGCTTCAGCCACTAAGCCCTGAAGAGTTTGAAAATCTTTCTGCAGCAATGACACACCTAGCTTCTATCAGGGCTGGCTTAGCCCTTCCCCCTCTGGGCTGGCCGCTCAGCTGTCAGCTAATTGCCAGCTCTCATCTCTCTCCACAGTTACCAGCTGTCCCTGATGATGCTCTTCTGACCTGCCTATTTAAAGCCTTCCAGCTCACTTCTCCTTTGCCTTCGCGTTGGTCACATCACAAGGAACCATCTCCTGCTGTTTGTTTCTAGACTGGCTTGCTGACATCCCTCCTGGCTCCTTATCCTGCTTGCAGTTGCTCTACTTGGATCCCCAACTTCAGGCCTGGCTGATTACCCGGTCTGGTTAATGAACTTTGGACTGGCTGATTACCCGATCTGGTTAATGAACTTTGGACTGGCTGATTACCCAATCTGGTTAATGAACTTTGGACTGGCTGATTACCCGATCTGGTTAATTAACTTTTTGACTGGCTGACTACCCAATCTGGTTACTGGACTCTGGCTATGCTTGACTACGCTTTTTCTATTTACCTTTTTATTTTTATTAATAAACAAGTGTGATTTAATTATACTTCTGTCTCAGTCTGATTCATGGTTTCTGACAGCTTCACTGCTTTGATAATAAAATGCCAGACCAATGAAAATGTCAGGGTCCTAAATAGCAAGATTCAAGGTGCAAACTGATTGGGTTGGGAGAAGGTAAAGGGTAATGGGAAGGAACCACCCTTCTGATAGTGAAAAAAAACCCTTAAATGGGATACAAGTTAGGTGAACTAAGCCCCTATGTCTCATGGGCCCTAGGTGCACGGTTGAATCCTCTGAGCCTTATTCTGGAACCATGAGGAGAATGCAAGGCCTTGGGATGCAAGTAGCTCCTGGCTGAACTAAGGGGTCAGTAGTGCATTGGACCTAGGCCATGGTGTAATCTACTGCACATGTGCAATTGCTTATCACCAGGAGAATGGCTGTCACTTACTGGTTCTTGCAGCCAGCTGAAAAAACTCAGAAAACACAGCCAACCTCCTAATGACATCACAGTTACAGATAGCAGCAGCCGCACGGTGAATTACTACAAGACACAGCTGAATTGCCAGGTGTGTAAATATGTATTTGTAGATTAACCAAGCAAAAAAGGTATGGGGGGAAAATGGGGGAATGAAGTTTAGGTGCAGAATTTAAGTTCTGCACCTAAAGGAGCCTGCAGTCTAATGTCCCTTTACAGACATGTGCAGGGCTGCTGATAAGGCAGTACATCCTGCTACCTATACTGGGCCCAGGCCTCATCAGTTCAAATTGGGGGCCCGGGCACCTGCCGAGCAGGAGGGCCAGCAGTACTGCCTTATTGCTGACACTTGTGACTTTTTTGCAGTGCTGTCAGCTTCTACTTCTCTTTTCATCCTCTGGCTGCACTGCAGGAGGATCGGTTCTGGTATTTGCACCCCCTTCCCCCTGCTGTCTGGGACCTCTGTGTGTCTCTTTCCCCCACATTGCTGCCATTTTCCCTCCTCTCCCACTGGAAGCTGCTAAGGTCACACAGGCGGGTTATTTCAGGATGGTAAGTGGGGGGAGGGGCTCACCCCCCTGAATGAACACAGTGAGCGATCAGTACCGATCGATCACTGTGGTGGTGCATATATCACCTTTGTGCTGCTATTCACTTGAACAAGGGTATAATTTCTTCCATGGCTACAAAGTATAGCACCCCGGGCATTGTATTTTAGCAAAAAGATACTTTGATATTTTTGGAGGGGGGAGGGTGGGGGCCCCTGTTAGGTAGGTTTTATGGGGCCCTGTGATTTCTATTAGCAGCCCTGGCCATATGGCTTATGCACACGAGAGATGATTCATGTGAAAAGCTAATTAACCTATCAGGATATGGTGAGGAAAATGGAATATGTGGGTGAACCATATATATTGGGAAGTGGGGGGGGGGGGGGGTTATAGAGAGAGTAAACAATCTCCATGCAGATGGTGTCAATATTGCAAAAATCTGATAAAATATTGTTTGATCTACAACTAGCTGGAAGAAATAATCCACAAAAGCTAGGTGCCACCGCAAAGATGTGTCTGCAATGACTATGGGAATCTCGTATGACATACATATACCGGGCTTGTGATATGCATGGCAAAAAAAAATCTTCCAGGGTCCGCTGTTTTTCTTCATAAATAATCTCCATGTATGGCCAGCTTTACAGTGTTTCCGTACATGTTGTTATTTTCAACTACATAATATGAATACAATATTACCATGTGTTATTGCCATGCCATCAATTCCTATCTACATTTCTGAAATGTCATGCTGATTTACATGTCATGGAATGTTTTCCGATCTTAGCAGTCATTGTCGTGCATAATAAATTCACCTCTTAAAAGTGTTCATATTCGGGGGAATTATGCCCGCGTACACACGGTCGCATTTTCCGACAGGAAAATGTTCGATGGGAGCTTTTTGTCAGAAATTCCGACCGTGTGTAGGCTCCATTGCACATTTTCCATCGGAATTTCCATCACACAAAATTTGAGATCTGGTTCTCAAATTTTCCAACAAAAAAAAATCCGTTGTCGGAAATTCTGATCGTGTGTACAGAATTCCGATCGTGTGTACACAATTCTGACGCACAAAGTTCCACGCATGCTCGGGATCAAGCAGAAGAACCGCGCTGGCTATTGATCTTCATTTTTCTCGGCTCATCGTACGTGTACGTCACCGCGTTCTTGATGTTCGTAATTCCCGACCAACTTTGTGTGACCGTGTGTATGCAAGACAAGTTTGAGCCAACATCCGTTAGAAAAAATCCATGGATTTTGTTGTTGGAATGTCCGATCAATGTCCAATCGTGTGTAAGGGGCATAAGATTGGACGGATCAGAAAGCTTTTTTCTTGATCATACATCACGGGACACAGGAGCTTCATTACATAGTGGGTTATATAGGCACCTCTGGTGATTGGACACTGGTTGACCCTAATTAAAGAGAATTCCTCCCCTATATAACCCCTCCCATTTGGGAGGCACCTCAGTTTTTTCGCCAGTGTCTGGTCGATGGTCACGTAAAACTTAGCCCTATGCGGGTCCCGGCGAGGGCCGAAGGGCTACATCAAACCGGATCCATACCTCGGGCCGATAATTGACTCCCAAGATGGTATGGTACCCGGGCCTCGTCTGCCGAAGAAACGAGGTTCTGCCTGTAAGTCCTCTCCATTGGAAGACTGGGCTCTGGGACAACCAGACTTGGGGTACTGTTTACTCAGGGCGCCCGTAAGTTTCTGGCAGAGCTTTTTACAAGGCCCAGGTAGGAGGATCTTTTCGTAAGAACCCCAGATACGCCTGAAGGTTGGCTAACAATACCCGCCGTGATGGGTGAAGGCTGGAATTGGTCTGAAATCAGCAATTCCTGCGGCGGGGAACAGGTATGGGAAGTCATCCTATATATTTAATATATGAATGGATTTCTTCATTGTGAGTAGTTGTATGTCTTACCTGGTTTCCACCACTTGAGGGAGTAAGAGCAGCCTGATGCATACTTACATGCCTTTCGATACAAACACGCTCAGTGAATGCCTGGTTCTCCCAGCTACTCACGTCTCCTTGCAGTCCCTGCCACAATAAAGGTAAAAGAGGGGTCCCACGCAGATCAGGGGGTCCCACGTTACTCCTTTGGGTTCTCCCCCCCCCCCCCCGGATCCCGCGGTCCTCGTGCACGCGCGCCGGGCGCGCTCACGGCCTAATGGAGGAGGGGGGGGGTGTGTGGTTGCCAGCTGTGCACAATTAGGTGCTCAATGCTGCAGTGCAGGCGCCAAACGGCCGTTTTAAAAAGCCCAGAGCGTCAGGGGACTGTAAGGTGAGACACAGGAGCTGTGGGCTGTAAGCATCCGTGGGATTGGATCCAGGCGAACCTTAAGACACCTACTCGGCATCATATTGTGCAGTTAAGCTTATATTGATTTATTGTGAGACTTTAAGCACAACAAGTGATTGCATTTTGTACTAGTACCTCTGCTTTGTAGCTCAGTACTATGTCTCCTCGTAAGAGGGTTTCAGGGGCAGGTAACAAAAGCACTGGCAAATCACCGCCTAGGTCCAGGGGTTCCAAAAGTGCATGCAGATTACCATCCCCCTCTGCAAGAGTGGAGCCTGCATCTCAAGACGAGTCAGTGCCCCTTTCAGGCTTTGCAGCCTCTCCTAATGTCGCAGCCCCGGTCTATGTCACTGAGGACTCCCTGAGGGCTACATTGGAGAGTTTTGAAGGGAGGATAATGAATTTTATTTCTGCTTCCCTAAAAGATAGCAGAAAAAGGGGTAGATCCCCTCCCTCTGCTGAAATCCCTCTCTCAGACAGTTGTTCTGAAAATGAGGAGAGATCCCTATCTTTGGATAGGGATCATGAGCAGTCGGATCAGTCAGAGGATGAGGAGTTAGTCCCCTCCTCCCAGGCACTCAGAAAGCAGGTGCAGTATTATACTGAATTGGTGCGTACCACGTTCAGAATGCCGGCTGCTGAAGTCGCTACATCCTCTGTCTCTTCCCTGGGAGTCAGGAAAGCCCCACAGACTGCTTGTTCCTTCCCAATTCATCCTTTAATGGCTGACTTGATGTATGAGGACTGGGGACATCCCGATAAACTGTTTACTCCTCCCAAGAGGTTTTCCATGTATTATCCTATGGAGGAAAGTTTCACCAAGAAATGGGGGGCCCCATCTGTCGATGCGGCTATCTCTTGTGTGAATAAAAACCTAACTTGTCCTTTGGATAATGCGCAGGTATTTAAGGATCCAACTGACAAAAGGCTGGAAACCTTGTTAAAAGCCTCCTTTTCCATGGCCGGCGCTGTGGTGCAACCTACAGTCGCAGCCGTGGGGTTGTGTCAGTTCCTTAAGGAACAGGTCAAACAAATGTTTGAACTCCTCCCCAGCGAGGAAGTAGAGAAATATGCAGAGATGCCTCACATCTTATGTTTCATAATTGATGCGATTTTGGATTCTGTCCAACAAGCATCACGTTTATCCCTCATGTTGATACACATGCGTAGGGCTCTATGGCTAAAAAATTGGGCTGCTGAAATGTCATGCAAGAAGCATTTGGCTGGGTTCCCATTTAAAGGGGAGCGTTTGTTTGGAGAAGAATTAGATAAATTCGTCCAAAATATTTCGGGAGGTAAATCTACACTCCTTCCAGTCAAGAAGAGTAAACGTCCCTCATTCAGGCGTACTCTTTCTCCCGAAGCGTCAAGCTCTAAACAGTGGCGACGGCCTTCCCAGCCCTCCGCTGCTAGAAAGCCTCAGGGCCGAGCCCAGGGACAGAAAAAGACTTGGGGGCGGAAGCCTGCCAAGCAGACCTCCAAGACCTCCTTGTGAAGGGGCGCCCCCGCTCGGCCGAGTGGGGGGAAGGCTCCTGCAGTTTGCAGGCGCCTGGCGGGAGGAGATTCAGGACAAATGGGTGATCTCTTCAGTATCTCTGGGCTACAGGCTAGAATTTCAGAAGATTCCACCTTCTCGTTTTCTAAGGTCAAGGATCCCCAAGGATCCGATAAGGCGGAAACCGCGATTCCTGGCCTTAGATCAGTTACTATCCCAAGGTGTGATAGTAGAGGTGAGCCCGAAAGATCAGAGTTCAGGTTTTTATTCGAATCTCTTCACCGTTCCAAAACCAAACGGAAGTGTCAGACCTATCTTGGATCTGAGAGACTTAAACCGGTTTCTACACATCCAGACCTTCCGGATGCAGTCAATACGCACTGTGGTTTCCTCCCTGCAGGGAGGAGAATTCATGGCATCAATAGATATCAAAGATGCATATCTCCATGTGCCAATATTTCCCGCACACCAGAAGTTTCTAAGGTTCGCGGTAGAGCAGCGCCATTTTCAATTTGTGGCCCTGCCGTTCGGCCTAGCTACGGCCCCCCGAGTCTTCACGAAGATTCTAGACCCTCTCTTAGCAATTTTAAGAGTTCAGGGCATAGCCGTCATGGCTTACCTAGACGATTTGCTTCTCGTAGAGAGAACTACAACGAGCCTAAGTCGCAGCGTCACCAAAACGCTAGAACATCTGGGCCGCCTAGGTTGGATTATAAACCTAGAAAAATCGTCTTTGCAACCGACCACCAGGTTGGATTACCTGGGTCTCATTATCAACACCGCTCAGGGCAGGGTGTTCCTTCCAGGGCCAAAGGCCTTGGCCATTGGAGATCTGGTGCGCCTGATTCTGGGCAGAAGATCTTCCCCTATTCGCCTATGTATGAGACTGTTGGGAAAGATGGTCGCCTCATTCGAGGCCGTCCCATTTGCCCAGTTCCACTCAAGGCCCCTGCAAAGATGCATCCTTGCGATTTGGAACAGGAAGCCCCAATCCCTGGATCTTCCTATGCGTTTATCCCCCCGGGCACGCAAGAGTCTTGTCTGGTGGTTACAAACCAGAAATTTGCTGAAAGGCAAAACTTTTCTTCCCCTCTCATGGAAGATTGTCACAACGGATGCCAGCCTGACAGGCTGGGGAGCCGTATTAGAGGGAACATGCTCGCAGGGAAAATGGTCTGCGACCGAAAGTCTGCTGCCCATAAATATCCTGGAGATTCGGGCAGTTTACATGGCACTCAGAGAGTGGTCTCACAGACCACTGGTTTCCCAGTTCGGATTCAGTCCGACAATGCCACCGCAGTGGCTTATATCAATCACCAGGGCGGTACCAGAAGTCTGGTGGCCCAAAAGGAGGTGAATCGCATACTTGTCTGGGCAGAGGAGCATGTTCCGTGCCTCTCTGCAGTCTTCATCCCAGGAGTGGAGAATTGGCAGGCGGATTATCTCAGCCGCCAGCAGTTGTGCCCAGGAGAATGGGCTCTGCACCCCGACGTGTTTCGAGACATATGTTACAAGTGGGGCACTCCAGATGTGGATCTGTTTGCGTCCAGATTCAACAGGAAACTGGACAACTTTGTGTCAAGGACAAGAGATGCACTTGCTCAGGGGTCAGATGCTCTGACGGTTCCCTGGGATCAGTACAATCTGATCTATGCCTTCCCCCCGAGCCCGCTACTGTCACGGTTCCTGGGAAGGGTCAAGAGGGAGGCGAAGTCGGTCCTTCTAGTGGCCTCGGCTTGGCCCAGGCGACCATGGTTCGCAGAGATCATGAAGCTGGCAGTGGGCAGGCCATGGACCCTCCCTCTCCGGCCAGATCTGCTCTCACAGGGTCCAATTTACCATCCTGCTTTACGCAGTCTGAATTTGACGGTCTGGCTGCTGAGACCCACATTTTGAAAGGCCGTGGCCTTTCGGGGCCAGTCCTTTCCACTCTGGTCAATGCCAGAAAACCGGCCTCCAGGCATATCTATTACAAGATCTGGAGGGCATATGTTTCCTGGTGTGAACCCAGGAGATGGCATCCCAGAAGGTATGTCATTAGCAGAATCTTGGCCTTTCTCCAATCAGGCCTTGAATTGAATTTGGCCATAAGCACCATTAAAGTGCAGATTTCGGCCCTGTCGGTCTTTTTTTCAAAGACCGCTTGCATCACATTCCCTGGTACGGGCCTTTATCCAGGGGGCTATGCGGATAAGACCGCCAGTCAGACCTCCGGTATGCCCATGGGATCTGAATTTGGTTCTCTCGGCCTTAGAAGCCCAACCATTTGAACCTTTGCATCTGGCTTCTTTAGTCCTCTTGTCAAAGAAGCTAGTTTTCCTAGTAGCCATATCCACGGCTAGAAGGGTATCAGAATTGGCAGCTCTTTCTTGTAAAGAGCCCTATTTAATTATCCATAAGGACCGGGTGGTTATGCGTCCCAATAGGTCCTTTCTACCTAAGGTGGTTTCAGGTTTTCATCTGAATCAGGATATAATCCTACCATCCTTTTTTCCAAATCCTCAGTCCATAGAGGAAGAGTCCTTACACACTTTAGATGTGGTTAGAGCAATCAGTCTTTATCTTCAAGCAACTGCTCAGATAAGAAAAACTGACTGTTTATTTATTCTGCCAGAAGGCCCTAGAAGGGGTCAGGCAGCGTCAAAGTCCACTCTCTCGAGGTGGATCAGACAGGTTATTTCTCAGGCCTATAGCTTAAAAGGGGAAGATTCCTCCTTTTCAGGTGAAAGCGCACTCTACTAGGGCTGTCAGTGCTTCTTGGGCAGTGCATCACCAGGCCTCCCTGGCTCAGATCTGTAAGGCTGCGACTTGGTCATCAGTCCACACATTCACCAGATTCTATCAGGTGGATGTCAGAGGGCAAGAGGATATCGCCTTCGGGCGCAGTGTACTGCAGGCTGCAGTTTAGGTCCTCAGGTCCCTGGCGGTCTATATTTATGATCTGTGTCCCCCTCCCCTCAACCTGAGCATTGCTATGGGACATCCCACTATGTAATGAAGCTCCTGTGTCCCGTGATGTATGATCAAGAAAATTGGATTTTTATATACAGCTTACCTGTAAAATCCTTTTCTTGAGAGTACATCACGGGACACAGAGCTCCCGCCCCTCTTGGGTTTTACGTGGTTCTTATTGCTTTGCTACAAAACTGAGGTGCCTCCCAAATGGGAGGGGTTATATAGGGGAGGAATTCTCTTTAATTAGGGTCAACCAGTGTCCAATCACCAGAGGTGCCTATATAACCCACTATGTAATGAAGCTCCTGTGTCCCGTGATGTACTCTCAAGAAAAGGATTTTACAGGTAAGCTGTATATAAAAATCCCATTATACCTTTCCCTACATATAGGTGTAGTGCTTTCCCTGCAGGAGCCGCTTTGTAGATTGGGTTCTCTGTTCTTCTGCTTTGACTTTGACACACCATGTCAAGCAAATGGATACTGCTCTGTTACCAGGAGCATAAGTATAGATACCTTGCATACAACTAAGATTCCGTATCAAAAAACAAACATTAGACTGGTTAGTGATAAATGAACCCAATATATTGTAATGGCTTGCAGTAAATAGCAAGCACAGGGGGAATAATTGGGACTTTGAATGAGACACAAGGGAAAATTTGTGGCTCCATCCCTATTGCTATGCAAAAAAAGAGAGAGGGGAAAGGGTGGGACTTTATATGAGGTGCATGTGGTGTAACCAACCCGATCCATATACATTACATTAATAATATCTTTATTTATAGACCAAATAATGCTATGAATTTAATATATAAAACATGCATAAAAGCATATAAATATGCAAATTATCAACATGCATTTAAAGCGATTGTATAGTCTATTTTTAAACTTGTACCTACAGGTAGGGATGGCCGAACGGTTCGCCTGAATTTCGGCTGTTCGCCATCCTCCCGATCGGCGGACTATTGCCGTCGTTCGCCCGGCGGACTTCCGTGTTTACTGTGTAAAAGAACTTTGACCTATGATGACACATCCATCATGGGGTACAGGACAGCCAAATGAGACATTACAGCAAATGGACACTTGGACATTCCCCCTAACTTATAAATAGACCCGACCCGGCGGCCATTTTACATTCTTTCTACTGTCACTATAGGGAGAGGTTGCTGTGTGGAGCAGGGAGAGACTTCAGTGACCCAAATCGCTAGCTATTAGGTCCACAAAAGTTCTTTTAAGGACTGGTATCATGGTATAGGTGTTAGGTGTAGTTCAGGATATAGGTTTGAGGCAGTGCTGTGCTAGTGATTGTTGCAGCAGCCTGAGTATCTTTTGTCAGTGTAGAGAAAGGGACAGGACGCTGTGTGCAGCAGGGACAGTCAGTTTAATCATTAGCTGTTACTATTAGGTCCACAAAGGTTCTTTTCAGGACTGGTATGGTAATAGGCTTGTATACGTATAATATTCTTTCTTCCAAATATAGAAAGAATATTATACTTGACTGCTGCCCTTCTGCTGCAGTAGTCCTTTATGAGTATAGGGACTGAGGTACAGTCTGCTAATCATTCACAACCTACTAGTTCCACAAAGGTCCTTATAAGGACTGGTAAGGTCTAGGGTACTACAGTACATAGGGTTGAGTGAGTTACAGTCTGCTATTCCTTAAGGACTGGTATAGGTCCACAATATATAGGGTTGAGGTGTCAATTTGACAGTTGGTAAAGTGGTGTGTGACAACGGTGCCAATCTGCTTAGCGCATTGAAACAGGGCAAAATTACGCACGTGCCATGCATGGCACACATCTTAAACTTGGTCGTGCAGCGATTCGTTGTCAAATACCCTGGGGTCCAGGACATCTTGCGACAGGCAAGGAAAATCTCGGCCCATTTCGGAAGATCTTACACGGCCATGGCTCGCCTTGCTGACATTCAGCGGCGACACAATCTGCCGGTCAGACGTCTTATTTGCGATTGCCCGACGCGATGGAACTCAACCTTCTATATGCTTGATAGGCTGCTCCAGCAGAAACGTGCAGTTAACGTCTACCTGTATGAACTCTGTGGCAGAACAGGTTCTGGGGAGCTGGGGGGTTTTTCACTGCGCCAGTGGCTGCTCATGAGTGACGCATGCAGACTTCTGCGGCCATTTGAGGAGATCACCAAACTGGTCAGTCGCAGCCATGGCGCCATCAGTGACATGGTACCTTATGCCTTCTTTATGGAGCGTGCATTGTGTCGTGTCATTGATCAAGCTGTGGAGGAGCGGGAAGATGAGGAAGTCGCAATGCTGGATGAATTCCCAGGGAGGGCTACTCTATCTGAGACAAGTCAACAACAGGAGTCTGAAGAGGACTCAGAGGAGGATGGTGCCGGGGCGGATGAGGAGGAGCAAGAAGAGCATGCTTTAAACCTTTCTGGGATCCCTGTTGTGCGTGGATGGGGAGAGGAGAATGAAGAGGACGACATTATCCTGGATGATGAGCAGGAGCCAGGCCACCACACCGCTTCCACTTTAGTGCAAATGGGGGCCTTCATGCTCCAGTGTTTTAATAGGGACCCCCCTATAAAAAGCATAAGGGTCAAGGACCAGTACTGGGTGGCAACGTACTTAGACCCCCGGTACAAACACAAAATGGTGGAAATGTTACCGCCGTCACAGAGGGCTGTCAGAATGGAGCACTTCCAGGCCTTGCTTGGAGAAATGCTGCATTCTGCTTTTGCGTGCGCTGGCAGAGGAGCAATTCCCACTCCCAGAGAAGGAGTTGCGGGTACCAATCCAACAGCACTTGCAAGAAGAGGCCGGTTTGAAGATGTGTTGGTGACTTCGGATATGAGGTCATTCTTTCAGCCGACCCATCGACAGGTGTCATCCGGGTCCAGCATCAGGGAACGCCTAGACTGACAGGTGTCCGACTACATCGGGTTAACGGCCGATGTGGACGCTCTGAGGAGTGATGAACCCCTGGACTACTGGGTGGGCAGGCTTGACCTCTGGCCAGAGCTTGCCCAATTTGCAATCGAACTGTTGGCTTGCCCTTCATCCAGTGTCCTGTCGGAAAGGACGTTTAGAGCAGCAGGGGGAATCGTGACCGATAAGCGTACTCGCCTAGCTCACGACAGTGTTAACTACCTCACATTTCTAAAAATGAATGAGGCATGGATCTCGGAGGAATTCAACACATGTGACCAGTAGACCATGTATATGTCTATAAATGATTTTTTTAATCGAGCACACAGACCTTCTTTCTTCATTTGGCTCACTTCCTTGTCCAAAAAACACACACCGTACTATATGCCCGTACCCTCCTGTTTGAAGAGGTTGAGCGGTGTCATATTTCTACTGGGGCTGCTTATTATGAGGGGCTCCCACCATCCCTGTGCTGTGCTGACTTCCTCCTGGGGCTGTACCTCTGCTGTGCATATTATGAGGGGCTCCCACCATCCCTGTGCTATGCTCATTATGAGGAGCTCCCACCATCCCTGTGCTATGCTGACTTCCTCCTGGGGCTGCTTACTGTGCAGGTGTCAGTGCTGTATATCACGGTGCTGGTGTCAGTGCTGTATATCACGGTGCTGGTATGAGTGCTGTATGTTACGCTGCTGATGTCAGTGCTCTCTATCACAGTGCCGGTGTCAGTGCTGTATATCACGGTGCTGGTGTCAGTGATTTATGTCACGCTGCTGATGTCAGTGCTCTCTATCACGGTGCTGGTGTCAGATCACTCTATCACGGTGCAGGTGTCATTGCTGTATGTCACACTGCTGATGTCAGTGCTCTCTATCACGGTGCTGGTGTCAGATGACTTTATCACGGTGCAGGTGTCATTGCTGTATGTCAGGCTGCTGATGTCAGTGCTCTCTATCATGGTGCTGGTGTCAGATGACTCTATCACGGTGCAGGTGTCATTGCTGTATGTCACGCTGATGGTGATCATCTCCTGCACCCTCTTCTTTGCCTACTCTGACCTTCCCTCTCCTCCATTGCCTTCATGCGCTCCACAGTCCTGAATTGTCACAACAATTTCACATATAAAAAAAGAATGCTTGTAGTTGTCGATCCCAGATTCACCTCATACATGTGTTATGTCATTGGCCATGTGGTGGGACTATGTTTGCACAGCTAGTAATTATTTTGTGGCTGCAAATTTGACCTGTAGGTTTGCAAAGTTCGCCTCCTATTGAAGTCAATGGGGCCCGCCGCGGACGTTACGGTTCACGAACTATCGGCCGCGTTCGCGAAACGTCCCGTCGGAAGTTCGTCCATCACTACCTACAGGAAAGCCTATAATAAGGCTTACCTGTAGGTAAAAAAAAATCTCCAAAACCTGTACGGTTTAGGAGATATTCCCCGTGCAATGAGCCACTGACATGCGCACAGGGGATTCTCGGCAGAAAGCCCGGCAGTAGCCGGACCTTGCCGGAAAGAAGTGATGACATCGCGGCTCCGGCCACTCAGGTGCAGGAGCCACAATAACTGGAAGACACGCTGAGGCAACATGTCATCTCCCTCGGCGTGGCCCAGGTGAGTTACCAGTGCCTCGTTCTAAGGTAAGTATTTAATAATGAGCTAGTATACGGTACATACTAGTTCATTATGCCTTTTCCCTTACAGGTGTAAAAAAAAAAAAGTCAGCGGGTTTACTCCCACTTTAATGAGTAATAGCCAACATGACACAGAGAATAAATGTTGTACATCATGATCCCCCAGGTAGGATAAACATAAACATTATATCAAGGTAAAAACAACAGCAGAACCTTCTAAGATCAATAATATGAAATGGATGCATCAGATAAGCTTGACGCGTTTCATGGACTTCTATCCACGCATCAGGAGCGAGTAAATCGATGTTCTAAAGAAGGGAATAAAGATCACCAATGTAATCTCTCGCCTCGACTATTGCAACTCCCTTCTCATTGGCTTACCTCTACATAGTCTATCACCTCTCCAATCCATTATGAATGCCGCTGCCAGACTCATCCACCTTACCAATCGCTCGGTGTCTGCTGTTCCTCTCTGTCAGTCCCTCCACTGGCTTCCACTCAGCCAAAGAATTAAATTCAAAATACTAACAATTACATACAAAGCCATCCACAACTCTGCCCCCAGCTACATCACTAGCTTAGTCTCTAAATACCAACCTACTTGTCCTCTTCGTTCCTCTCAAGACCTCCTGCTCTCTAGCTCCCTCATCACCTTCTCCCATACTCGCCTCCAGGACTTTTCCAAAGCCTCCCCAATCCTATGGAATGCCCTACCCCAATCTGTCCGCTTATCTCCTACTTTATTAGCTTTTAGACGATCCCTGAAAACACTTCTCTTCAGAGAAGCCTATCCTACCCACACCTAACTGTATTTTCATTTTCTCCATCAGCTCATCCCCCCCACAGTTAATACCTTTTGTTTCAACTTGACCCTCCCTTCTAGATTGTAAGCTCTAACAAGCAGGGCCCTCTGATCCCTCCTGTATTGATTTGTATTGTAAGTGTACTGTCTGCCCTCATATTGTAAAGCGCTGCGCAAACTGTTGGCGCTATATAAATCCTGAATAATAATAATAATAATAATAATAATAATCTGATGCAACTACTAACTGGGGGGATGGGGATAATAAAGGCTGTATATAACTGCCCGTAGCTGATAATATTCACATAGGAACCAATACTGAGCCCGTGCGATCACATGTCGGGGGGTCAGCCAGAAGGGCATGTCTAACACGGGGGGCTGAGGAAAGGACCCAAAACAAAAACCAGGAGCACACACGCAATCCCACAAGAAGTGTATTGCATAAAGAAGGATCTTCAAATGATAGTTGGTGGGATTTCTATATGGTATAAAATACAATAAATGGTATGTACCCATAAAAATTTAAATAAATTAAACAAAATAGAGTGGACCCATAACCACAGTGTAAAGATGAAGTGGAACATATGACCAAAGTGAAAAAGAAAGAAAAACAAGGATTTTTTTATATTATGAGATGTCAAACCCATAATATACTGAGGGTGAAGAATGGAAGGGACAATTGCTGAGAATGGGGCGTTAGAGTGAAAACGAGAATAAAAGAGTAGTCCAAAAGCTAATACCAAACAGAGGTGAATACAGGACATAAGAGGAGAGACTAGGGTAATAGGGTAATTAAAGGGCTTATACCAAAGAAAGACGAGAAACATATACACTAAGTGCTTAGCATGTAATTACCTTAATGTGTCCTGGTAGTGCAGGAGCCCAAAAGAAAGTACAGCAGTGATCTACTTGTGAAACTATCACTAGATGGGGACTGTGCGGTGAGCCCAGTATGGTCGGGGTACCATCCAGCATCACGCTGGCATCACACTGAAGAGGAGAGAGCACGGCGCCACCAGACCAACTCCCCACATGTCAGCCCAGCTGAAATAACACACGCTAGCGTGCAGGGACGCCCTGCCGGACATGATATGCACCACAAGGAGGGCGTGGCACTGATGCAATAATAAAGATATTATTAATGCACTGCAGTAAATAGCAGTATGCACATAAATAAGTAAATGGAGGATCAATCAAAGTTCACTACAGAATATGTTCACATAGCAGCATAGAGTGGAGTTCTTTGCTGTGTTCATTTGGTCATTTTACAGTGACGAAAGCGAAACAAAAAGTACACCACATTTTCGTCCACTGACAAAAACTATGACCAAAATCAATTCCGCTTTCGTTAACGAATGAAAAGGAAACGAAAATGGGAGGCAGGGATGTTTACCCTCTTGAACTAACTTCCGGCTTCCACGGAGCTCCACCTGCTTCCGCTCCCAGTAAGCAAGCATCTATGCAGCCAGCATTACAGGCCTCTGAGTCCCGACGGGGGGGGGGGGGGGTGTCTTATGCCTACATCCTCCTGAACCATACCAGACCACATGGCCTTAACATGGGGGGGGTGATAACGTAACCAAGTGACCCCCACCCCTTCTGACATCATGTGATGTCATATGATGTCCGAGGGGGCAGGGTCACCCGTGTTACATCAGCGGGTGGCCCCGCCCTTGCCTATAATAAGAGCTGTCAAAGCGAAAAGACAGCAGTTGCCGGCAGGCCTCCAATGGAGGTGGAGTATTTTTCTATTTTTTTCTATTTTTCGGGTCAGTCGGGCGGCGCGATTGAAGATGGATTTTTTAAATAAAATAATTGTCAAAAACTTTCTGTTGTGGTTTTTAATTTTTGACACTTTTTTTGGTGAATGGGTATGGGTACAATGTACCTGATACCCATTCACATAGGGGAGCGGGATCTGGGGGCCCCCTTGTTAAAGCGGGCTTCCAGATTCCGATAAGTCCCCTGCCCGCAGACCCCGACAACCAATGGCCAGGGTTGTCAGGAAGAGGCTCTTGTCTCCATCTACAAGGGGTCAAGGTGCTTTGGGGTGGGGGGCGCAGAGCCCCCCTTAACCAAAGCACCCACCCCCCCATGTTGAGGGCATGTGGCCTGGTATGGTTTAGGAGGGGGGAGGGCACTCGTCTGTGCCCCCCCTATCCTGACCTCCAGGCTCAGATAAGGGTCTGGTATGGATTTTGGGGGGGGGCACACTAATTTTTTATTAAATTTTGGCCTGGAGTTCCCCTTAATATCAATACCAGATCCGAATGGATTTTACATCTATATTGCTGGTAGCCGGCAATACATTACATCCGCGAGCAAGTTTAAATTACATTTACTCTTTTAGAAATGTCATTATTGCTGCGGCACTGTTCTACACATCACAACGATGCGCCACTTTACAGGCAGACTAAGGGGGCCCCCTAAGCATGGAGTTCCACCCACTTTTACAAGGTGGTCTTAAACTAAAGACCACCCCTCAACCCCTCGTTTTTGGTTTTGGAAAATTTCTTTCCCAAACATCATCTCCCATGATTCAATGCTGCCAACCATCAAGTCTCTTGAGCTCCTTCTGCTTCTTAGCTCCCCCTGGTGGATAGAAGGGAGGTAGTGTTAACCTATTCAGCTGAAGTCCATTGAGTGCACAGAGAGTGCTGTAGCACAGTTTCCTAAATCGTTCTCTGTCCCTAGCCAAGCACCCAACTACACACATTTAATAATCCTTTCATATCAGTAGATCTTCCTATAACTGCCTATGCAGTAATAATCAAGACCACCAAGTTATCTCTGCCAAATGAAAACCTCCTTTTCTCATCCCTACTGGTCATCTCACCCAGCCATGT